>NW_028263373.1:27530009-28174966 GCF_051168715.1 Poecilia mexicana
CTGAATGATAGTCATGGTTGTAAAAAATAGGATTTAGGACCTGAGAGCCAAAGCGTCTTTTTGTAGATTTTCAGCTAAAAACTGATTCCAGAAAATCAATATGTCCTAAACTACTTCTCTCTACAGAGAAAGGAGAGAAAATATGTTTTGTGTCAAACTCTGAACAAAAAGCCCTAAAGATACAGTTTAAATTGCAGTTTGCTCTCATGTGTTGACACTCCTCTGGTGGGTTTGGGGGATCTTTTATGCTTGAATGAGTCTCAGGTCTGTGACTATGGTGTTATTGAGAAGTTTCCATTTTTTGTTCCTTATTCTTGTATCAAACATTTTAAAAAAATCTGAATTGAAATATTAAGTTCTTCTCTGCACCAGTTTGTATCTAGATGTTGTCCTTTGTCTTTGATCTGCTTCACCGTTCAGCGTCTACCTTTTCTTCTAGACCATCTTAGAATTGAATCACAGATTCAAACTCTTATTTAAAGAATCTGTTTGTCCACATTAAAACCTTTACTTATGTTTCTTGACTGCTGGTTATTTCCATTTTCTGTCATTCTTCTGAACCAGGCAAACATTTTACCCCAATTTTTCACATTGCAGTTGTGTCACTACTTTCCTCATCTTGTTTAAGAGAGAAACATAGTGATATAAATCTTAAGTAAATATTAAGGACACTTTCTTCAACACCAATACAGATATCTGAAGTTTAGTATTGGCAAATACAGAAAAAAAAAACAGACATAAAAGTACTGAATTACAAATTTATTTGATAACTCTGTACCAGTACAGCACCTTTAAATAAACCAACAGCTTCACAAGCTTGCTCAAATGGAAACAACACATCTTTAATTTGTTCAGTGGGTGTAGTTCAGAGCATATCAGCCAATGTAAAATAATAAGGAAACTGAAACTGAATATGTTGACTAACTTGATCAAACATGTAAAAATAAACGGCAACAAACCTTCCTTCGAATGGTTCAGAAAGTGCAATTAGGAATCCTAAATGTATTGTAAAATAAATAATGTAGAATGACGTCACTCTGAGCACAAATCATAGAATTAGACTGAATAGATCTGTCCTTATGGACTGGGTGTATTATCACTTATACACCATCTAGGATGTTATTTTCTATGGCTGGACCAATATAGATATTAATATCAGATCTGTCCAGAAAGCTCCAGGTCGGTCCATCTTCATTACTTCCTCATTGGACCGTTAAACTAGCTTATACTGATGTACTAATGTGAATCAGTTTATTTCTTTTAATGATTTTTTTTTGTGTAGCTATGAAAATAATCATATTAATGCTTAAATCTCATGTGTATTCTAATTTAATTGTATATTGTGCTATGAAGACTTCATATTACATCCTGTTTCCATTCATTGTGGTTCTGATCCCAACAAAAACATCTGAACCAACTCATTATGACTAAACTAAAATAACAGGTGACCTCCTGCTGGTAGATACTAAGTACTGACATTATTGAACCAATTGTCTTAAAACACACTATAGGTAGATCATAAAGTGTTACTTTAACTCACAGACTGACACCGTGAGCACGAATGTTCTGGACTAAAGAGTTTAAAAATAAAAACCTAAAGAAAGATTGAATTATTATTGTTGACATAGCGGCCTCAGTTCACCCTAAAGTTGAACAAAGTTCACCTGTGTTGACAAAAGTCGTAAACAAGCGGAATCGTTGCTCCAGGTGTGGCGATGCAGCTAGATGTCACCGTGTGACAGTGAAGCCACACAACCAGCTGCTCCTGCTCTGGTTGTGTGTGTGACAGGTCTGAGGGGCAGCTGTTGCATCACCACTCCACCTGTTTGCTTGTTTACGCGCCACTCTGTTCAGACAGCCTGACTGGCTGGTGCACCGATGCTCCCTAGCGGACGCCTGTAAAGATCGTGGCTTGGGGCGATGTATCGGGACGGGACAGCGGCGTTGAGAGTCAGGATGTGAAATCCTCTGCGGTTGCATCACGGACCTTCTGAGACACATGTGGATGATTACATAAAGAGTCCTGAATCATCAGCCATGATTTTCAAACCTCAGCTCCTTCTGCGCCGATTTGAACCTATTCTGCCTCCCGTATAAACCCCAGGGAGTGCTCTCCTTACTCACCGGCCACGCCAACTGTGGGATTGCAGCAGTCACCTAATTCCCACACCGCCTCACTCATCCCTCTCATTTTCACAGCCCCAAAAACAAAAGTGTTTGTCTGAAGTAGAACCGTGAGGTGGTTGGTAAGAGGCACGCCCCAGAAGCCTGCTTTACTACACATCCCATCACTGACTTCACGCGGGGAAACAGCCGGAGTCCCAGAGTCACATGATGATGCAAGACCGGTTGGGTCGGTCTGAATGTTGTTACACTCCAACAAACACCTTGACCTAGTACTTACTGATTTGCATATGAATGTCATTTAAAAGTTATTGGGGGGTTTTTTATACAAAAACCATTAGTACTCTTAAAGCATTTCATGCTTCAAGTTTGGTTGAGTCTTTGAGATTGTACCAAATACAAAGTAACTTAAAATGGACTCAAAAACACAAAAACAAAAGCTGCAAAAACTTTGTTGTGTAACTGTGTACATACTTACAGAGAACACCTTGTTGAAGCCTTTCTTCATCTTGCAACAAAGTTGTTTATATTTGCATTCTTTTAGCTAAAGTCGCAGTTTACATTTTTGCAAATGTTTACAACAATATCCTTATACAAATGTATCAGTCAGGAGTTGGTCCCAAAACCTTGTTGCAGAATGTAGTTCAGTAAGGCAGCACAAAACCACTGAGCATCACCAAAAAAACACCACACCCACAGTGAAGCATGGTGGTGGCACCAGCATGCTCTGGACTTTGTGTTTTTTATTTAACCTCCATTTAAACAAGTAAATTGAGAACTAATTCACAGCAGAAGACAGAAAAATGTCAATAGAGGAAAAAAAATAAACCATTAATAAAAATACAACCATATTCATACTGACTAAATGGACCATAATCCACAGAAGAGTTCTTGCTCTGTTCTGGATGGAACCGGAGTGAAAGAAGTTATGAACGGTTCCACATTCCTGTCTGGTTTTGCTCACAACCCTTCAGGTCTCTGCGGGAACGCTGATGATAAATACAGATTTTTATAAACAGAAAAACATGCATCCAAATGACCAGCTCAGGGCTTCCTAGGAGGTAATCAAAGCTTTAAACTGGAGTTCAGAGCTAAATCTGAGAGAAAATTATCATCACCTGCAGTGAAATTCATGCTCAGTTTCTGCAAGTAGAGTGGACAAGTGTTATAAATTTAAGATGAGGAAAGAAAAGCGAATGCTTAAAACAAATAAAGATTAATCAAACATTTAGTTTAGGGGTGTGCACACATCAGCCAGGATTTTGCTTTTTTTTTCTGAAAAATTAATTAATTTTTTAGTTGAAAAAATATTTTTAGAAGTTATTAAATTTGATATTGTTTTAACACTACAGAGGTGCGGAGATGTCGTCATGTTTTCCTTGTTTTTTTTAATTTTTTATCATAAACCTGCCAGCTTTCAACCCTAATCTTAATCCTAATGGGACTGATGACATTCATCAGCCGTGACAGCTCTGCTTCACATAATTATATATTTTTTTGTTGGGCTGATTTTTTTTTTTTATCCCTCCTTGGCCTCACAGGGAGTCCTTTTTTTCAGCCTCGTCCTAAAAGACGAGCGATTACAGCGTTGCTTCTCGTCTTAAAGGAGCCTCCCTCGCCTGATCTCAGGAGCTCTGCTTCAAAGCTCTCCTTAATCTCAGCCCGATAGCTCAACGGCTGGACTGACGGACGGATGGCAGAGAGCCACCGAAGATGTCACCGGCGCTGCACAGATCCACTAATGCCCCTTTTTTTTCTTCTTTCTTTTCTTTTTTTTTTTTTTTTTTTTTTTTGAAGACCTGTGGGATCTTCCACGGGACTTAATGGACTGTGTACTGTACTTTTTGATGACTGTTCTTACGGAGACACACCTAATCCCTAACCCACACCTTAACCTCTTCCTGTCTAGGATGAGTGTGACACACACACATGAATACATACACACAACACGTCAACCCTTCCCAGAACGTCTCCCACATGGTTTCCCCCCCGCTGGCGGCCTCTGACCTAATGGGTCAGATTAAAGGTCAAACAAATACGCAGTTTTATCTCCTTTTTTTTGTGAATTAATGGAGTGTAGCAAATGAGGCGACCATTGTCAGGGCGAAAGATTGGTGGTGTTTGCCGTCTGTATTATCCACCGCCGTCAGAAAGTGGCCATGGTCTGGGCTATCGGTGGGCCGCTGCGGAGCTCAGGGGGGGATTACAGTAATGGATTGGCGGCCTGTAGGTAATACTTGTGTAAATACCGTGTGCCTCTTTCCTGAACCCTGTGCTCTCGCAGAGGGCTCTGTCTTTTTGAGGAGAGTTAAGCTTGATGGCTGCATCTCACATTGCGCCGCAGGAGGAGGAGGACAGGCTGTGAATGCTCAAAGAGACGAGTGTTCCAGCGAAAGGCAGCAAGACGCAGCTTGCCCCTGGAACATCTGCGGGCCCGTCCCACGCCTCACGAAATTGGGCCGAGACTTGTTTGTGTCAACGAACCTGTTGCGACTCGCCCATCGCGTGGAGAGCGACGAGCCCTGAGAGCTGCAGATGGGAAAAAAAGTGGAGGGGGAATTTTTTTTTTTTTTTTTTTTTTTCTTCCAAGGCAGAGTTGGAAAGGTTTTATGACAGCTTTGGGATCTCTCCATGATCGTCATGGAAAAGCACATTCTTCTACAGCTACAATTACCAGAGTCGTTTTTTTTTTTTTCTTTGAGCTTGGTGTTGCGCGACTTTGTTTAGCTGTTTTTTTACTCGGAATATACTTCCTCTAAAAAAAACCACTTTTTTAACAAATATTATTGTTTTTTTTTCTACACTTTATACATCAAAAACACAAAATATTAGCTGGACAACTAGAAGATAAAGAGAAGTAAACTACACCAAGTATTTTTGGTGTAGTTTCTATTTTATATATCTTTGTGCACTTGAAATTAGACAAAACCAACTTACAAATAACCTTTCAGAAAGATATGATTTTATTTTGAGTCAATAATTCCTTAATATTGATAATAAAGGGCTATTTCCACTGGCAGATTATTTAACTTGTAACATGGAATAACTGGCACTTTTTCACCAAAACAAAGAATTATTGACATAAAACAAGCTCCTACATTTTGCAGAAAATGAATTATTGAATTAGTTTTGTCTTATTTCAAGTGAACTAAGACACTTGAACTAGAAACTACACCAGAATACTTGGTGAGAGTTTGTTTTTGCAGTGTTTCAATTATTTCCCTGCCAGTTAGTTGCTTAAACCAGATTTAAAAAAATTTTTATATCACCTTTATTTAACCAGGTAAGTTGATTGAAAATAAATTATTTTCAACAACGACCTGTTTCAAAAACTTTAAAACATCAAACAACATCATAGAATATGCTACTTTACAGACCCACTAAACAGTTGAGCTACAAAAATGGATTTTCGAAATAATTTTAAGCAATACGAACAGTTTTACTTTTTCTCCTAAATTAATACACATCTAATTGATCAGGAGAGTGATGTGTATTGGATCCTCAGACTACGAGCGGCCACAGGGCAGCGTACAGGTTAGCTTCAGGACGCGTGTCATCACAAGATTGGTTGGCCAAGATAAGTTCTGCTGACGACCGGCAAACGTTCCTCTCTTTGGATGGAAACGGTCCTCTAAAACGTTCAATTTATTTAAATAAAGAAGCGGTTTCTTCGCTTCTTGCTTCTCAAAAAGCAGGAAAAGGAGGAAAGAGGGGAATGGAGGGGGGGGAAAATCAGCTCTTTTGGATTATTGTTGATTTAAACAGGTTTGGAAGACGCTCCAGGCATGACATGACTTGTCAGGAATGAAGAAGACAAGACCAGAGGCGCCAAACAGTGCTTGTTTAAGGCCTGATGTTTGTCAGGACTTGACTCCTGCATGCGCCCGCAGCGCCTGTCAGGGAGAGAAGAACGCTACAGCTGTGGGCCTGCCTCAACCTGCGCTGCAGAGGAAGTCTCTGTTTCTCTCTTCTTCTCTCCCTCTTTCCTTGTCAGGGGGAACTTCAGCAGGATTTAATAAGTAACGGCGCACACACACATATCCCTGCAAACTCTCCTTTTGCAGTTTTCTACCAGTACTAGTTTAGCAGCAGCAGCAGTGCAGTTGCTGCATGCGTTTCTTTTGGTCGTGCCACGTGTTGGATGTCCGGCGGGCCAATCACGTGTGATTCCCACCAACAGTTTTTTCTTTTCTTTTTTTCTTTCTTTCTTTCAAATGATTGTGATTAAGTGGCTCTCTGCATTGTGCGGCCGTGTTGTTCCTCGCCTGTGTAATTCACATTGTGACCAATGAAAGGCCCATAATTACACGTTAACACCTGAGCACCGCGCCCTGTGTGAGCCACTGGATCCCATCAGTCAACTCGCCGTCCTCCTCCACCCTGAACGCTCTCAGGAGCAGCGACTGCGCTCGCTCTCTGCACTGCAAACACACACACGCACACACACCAGCAGCAGTACATAGTTGCACTCTTAAAAGTTTGTAGCTGGAGGGCTGGGATGGTTTCCTGCTCTGTGTGTGTGTGTGTGTGTGTGCGTGTGTGTGCGTGTGCGTGTGTGTGTGCGTGTGTGTGTGTGTGTGTGTGTGTGTGTGTGTGTGTTCTTTGCATATGATGGAGTGTAAACGCTGAGGTTTAAGATCATCTAAACAAACTGCCTCAAACATCTCTGATTGGGTCATTGTGCATCACCTCGTGTTGTTTTTGCTACATAAATCCTTCTCCCTGTGATCACACCATTAAATGATCGGTTTTTTCTTTAGGCTTTTTTTTTTTTTTGCCTCCTAATCCTAGGCTCTCTTTTTCTGTTTCTCCTCGCCTGCGTTTGGCTTCTCCACCTCATTTAGCTGATTGACAGAGGCGTACGGGGAGTATCGGGTTAGAGGCGAGGGGACAAGCACCACTATTTATCTTAACTTCTTCTTTTCTTTAGTTTTTTTTGCCCCTTCTTCTTAAGAAGCGGTGGTTTTAGAAAGCCGCTTTGATTTTTAAGGAAGAATCAGTTCAGCCGTCGTGTTGACATACATGTCACAGAGCCTGAACTGTGATTTGGATTTTAAGTCGCCATTCCTCCACTGCAAAAACCCCAAATCTTACCAAGTAATTTTGTTTAGAGTTCAATGTCACTTGAAATAAGACAAAACTAACTTACAAGTGACTTTTTTTTTTTACAAGATATAGGATGTTGTTTTAAGTTACTAATTTCTAAATGTTGATTAAAAAAATTACAAGTTCGACTGGCAGGTTATTTCACTTATGGGAAAAATCTTCTATATCTTGCAAAAACGTTACTTGTAAGTTTGTTTTGTCTCATTTCAAGTATATTATGATAGTTGCACTAGAAACTAGACTAAAAATACTTAAGTTTTTGCAGTGCTTTCTTTAACATTTTATTTAAGTAGCATCATATGAATCTCGCAAAACTATTCTTACAACTTTTGCTTTTGCTATTTGATAAAAAGCTAAGTAGCAGATAAAAGTGCAGTAAAGATTAAATATGGTCACCAACTTAACTTTTTGTTTTAAGAAATATCTGAAAAGTGTGGTGTGCATTTATGAATTCATCCCCGCCTACATTTAAATGTACAGTACTTGCACAAAGTCCAGTGAATGGTTTGCTTTCGTAATTCGGCCAATTTATAAATGCTAATTTAATCCACCAGTGGGTGATTTAATCTCAGTATAAAACCAACTGTTTGGTTTGTTAGAGATCATTAGTGAGCAAGCAGCGACATGAAGACCAATGAGAGCAGCGGGCGGGTTAGAGAGAAAGTTGTGGTGAAGTTTAAAGCAGAGTTAGGCTGCGTATTAACCCCCCTTTACTCTGACGCACCGTAACTAAAATCCAGTGAAACCAGTCGGAAATTCAGTCCATCAATAAACGTAGAAAATCTACAGAAATATTACAATATTTTAACTCTGGAGCCTCTGGAGGAGCTGCAGAGTTACCTACAGATATTGTAATAGAAAACATGCAAAAACACAAAATCTTACCAAGTGTTTTTGGTTTGGTTTCCAGTGCAAATATCTTTCTACTCTTGAAATAAGACAAAACTAACTCGCAAGTGACTTATTAGCAAAAAATGGGAGCTTAATAAAAAAAAAATTACAAGTTCCACTGGCAGATTATTTCACCTATAACATGGGGAAAATGTTTTGTTATAAGTGAAATAATATGCTGGTGACTCTAGTATTTTTTAAATCAACATTAATGACTTAAAAGAAGCCCTCATGTCTTGCTGAAAATACATTTGTAAGTTAAGTGTGCTGAGATATTTAAACAGGAAACTAGACCAAAAATACTTGGTAAGACTTTGTTTTTGCAACAGGGAATGAAGTAGATCAAAGAGTTTAGATTAAACCCAAGATAATGTGTGTCAAAGGTACTGACAGGGATACAAAAAGAAGTTTTAAAACTGTAGCGTTTTTCCTTTTCGCTTCCCACTTATGTACCGCTTTTGTCTCAGCCGGTCGTAAAACAAAAGGACGTTTGCAGTCGCAGTGTGACAAAATCACACAGAAGCTTTTGTGAGGCACTGATTTCTGTAAATCAGAACCTGCTGGTTGAGTCGAGGTCAATAAGAAAACAGGTTTTGCGTGGAGAGAGGAGTCAGGTGTGTTTGTGCCAAGCTGGGGAAAATGAACATCAACACATCCTGGTACTGGGATGAGTTCCCTGATTCACTGGAATTACTCTTAATAGAGGAGGAATTTCATGTTGTGTTTGCGTTACCAAACAAGCCGCTGGCGCTTTTTCTTTTCTTTTTTTTCCCTCTCTCTCTCTCTGACAAGGAAATATTCACCTCCACCCCCAGCCTGTGTCTTCTGCACACAGAGGGATTTAAAGCCCTGCTTACACAGCAGTGATTTGAATGGTTTGTTTACACAGTTGGGTTGTGCCTATTAGTAACAATTCAGTCTTTTCTGATGGCTTACTGCTTATCAATCCCAGCAGTGCCAGGGATCAAGGCACATCCATTATTTATGACTCTCAGGCTCGCCAAGTTGAACGCGGGCCAGCTTGTGTTTGAGCAACCATCGCATTTCGGCATCGGTCACGGGCGGATCGTGCGATTAGTCCTCCACTCCTGCACTCAGACCTGAAAGCGATTCATTTTCAGCCAAGTGCACAAGTCAGATCTGCACCCGGCCTAATATGTAGCTGGAGCATGGCAGCCACTTCACAAGCGCTGCTGTGTATGATGAGTAGCCGTCAGATGCTTCAGCAGAACTCTGATCAAAGCCAGGGCCCCCGTCTAATTACTCCTGGAAGGGTCCATTTTACGGTGGAAGTCCCACAGGCTCTCTGTACGACACTTTTAAGGTTGCCAATACACACTTGTTGCCACTAAACCTCCTCTCTCTCTATCTGTGTGTGTGTGTGAGTGTTTATTTATGTAGGTCATAATCATAGTGTTGCGTTTAGCACTTTTTGCTTCAGGGAAAAACCAGAAGTGTTCAGTCGGGGCAACAGGTGTTCCAAGATGAATCTGTTGGAGATGATAAATGCAAACTGTAAAATCTAAGAACAGAGACAAGTTTTTCTTCCACACTGCAAAAACATATTTTTTTTAGCAAATATCTTAACACTTGAAATAAGACTAAGTTACAAGTAAAGTAAGTTAGTTTCAGCAAGATTGTAGAAGCTTGTTTTAAGTCAACAATTTCTTAATATTTTTTTTTTAAAGTACTAGTTACACCGGCAGATTATTTCATCTTTAAAATGTTTTAAGTCACATATTCTGCCTGTGAAACTAATATATTAAAAAAACATCAAATATTGAGAAATTATTGACTTAAAAGAAGCTCTAAGCTTTCCTTAGAAACTTTTTATTCTACTTAGAATAATCAATCAAACTGAACTGTTTGATAACTAGGATCAATTGGGATGTTTGAAATTAAATGATTGTTTTTTTGTAAAGTGCCTTAAGATGATATTTGTTGTGAATAGATTGAATTGAATCCCGTATCTTTTTCATCAATAACTTACTTGTAAGTTAGTTTTGTCTTATTTTGAGTGTACTAAGATATTTTCACTATAAACTAGACAGAAAATACTGTCTAAGAAAACAGAAAAGAGTTTGTGTTTTTACAGTGCAGATGATATTTCCTGTTTGTTTAAATATTCTGATGCACAGGTGTCCAACACCAGGCCCGCAGGCCAAACCGGCTCGCCAGCACTATTAATGTGGCCCTCTTGACATCAAAGGGCCACATTAACAGTTGCAGCTTTAAGCTGTTTTCTCTTTATAGAACTAAACTATGTTGATGTGAAAAATTGCTATGGATAATTACAGTTTACTAATCTAACACAGAGATTAATACTAATCTTAATATTTTAACGGATAGTTTTCTCAGTAGATTCTACCGCATCCGGCCCTTTGAGGACATTTATAATCTTGATGTGGCACAAAACAAGAGTTTTCATTTCCACCTCTGTTCTTATGTTTCAGTACTCGACAGACCTGAAGAAGCTCTACTGCCAGATTGCCAAGACCTGTCCCATCCAGATCAAAGTGCTGACCCCGCCTCCGCAGGGGGCCGTCATCCGGGCCATGCCCGTCTATAAAAAAGCCGAGCACGTGACCGAGGTGGTGAAGCGCTGCCCGAACCACGAGCTGAGCCGCGAGTTCAACGACGGTCAGTCCCAGACCTCACACTCTGTGATTGTTGTTAGTGCGAAGTGTTTTAATGACCCGGACGGCGCCGCTTCCAGGTCAGATCGCGCCGCCGAGCCACCTGATCCGCGTGGAGGGAAACAGCCACGCCCAGTACCTGGAGGACACTATCACTGGGAGACAGAGCGTACTAGTTCCATACGAGCCCCCACAGGTGAGGAAACCTTTGAGCTTTTCCACGGTTTGCCACTTTATAAATACACACTATGTGAAAGATAAAATATACATGGGTTTAAAGATGCTTACGAATAAAAATATCAGAAAAGCAAGTTTTTTAACTTTTGGCCTTTGGAGAGTGGCAAGCAGAAAGCCGTCAGTACTTTAAAGGTTGACGGCTTTGGGGGTGGAGCAGAAATGCAGAAGAAGTTAGTCTGATTGGAAAAAATGCAACTTCTTTTGCTTTTAGAAATCTAGCAGCACAAAGATGGTGCAATATCACAAAGATGGTGGTGGCAGCATCTTGTTCCAGGCTGGAAAAAGACTGGTGAGACTGGATGACTTTAAATATGCAGCCAAAACCACAGCGGATCAAGGGAGATTTGTTCAAAATGGCCCTGTCAAAGTCCAGACCAAATCCATTTGAGACTTGAAAACATCCAATCTCAGCTTCAGTTATTTACAGTGCTGATTCAGGAGGGGTTGAATAGAAATGCACTCTACTCCTACAGATTTTTCAATCCCTTCAAAATGATGCACTAGTTTGTTTTGGTCTATTAAATAAAATACATTGGAGTTATGTAAGGTCACAGTGATGAAAAGGTTCATCTTCATGGTGTTCTAAGGTTTTGTAAGGAAATGGTAAATATTTAGTTTTAGTATATAGCAGCAGTTTTTATAATCCATCTGCCCAGATTTAAATAAAAGGCTCAACGTGAAATAAGAATAAATCCATGTTTTGTCATATTGATTAGAAAAGCACCTTGAAAACAGCAGTGGACCGAAGTGTTTGACGGTTTACACCAATCATCATGACATAAAACAGATTAAAACAATGAGTTAACGTAGAGCTACAGAAAACAAGATGAGTAAAAGTGTGACAGAAACGTGTTTTTAAAAGATTTAAAAAGTCCAATCTCTCCGTCTGTGTTTCCCCTCTTCAGGTCGGGACAGAATTCACAACGATCTTGTATAATTTCATGTGCAACTCAAGCTGCGTGGGCGGAATGAACCGGCGCCCCATCCTCATCATCGTCACCCTGGAGACCAGAGAGTAAGAGACGCCGCTCCGTCCTCTCCAGCCGCCGCTGCTGTTCGCTCACTTTGTGTCTGACAGAGTCTCCATGTCCTCCTCCCCTCCCAGTGGACAGGTTCTGGGCCGCCGCTGCTTCGAGGCCCGGATCTGCGCCTGCCCTGGCCGAGACCGGAAGGCGGACGAGGACAGCATCCGCAAGCAGCACGTAACGGACAACTCAAAGAGCAGTGATGGTACGAAGCGCCGTAAGTAGGGCCGGGGCTGGTGGCGGGCTGATGAGCTTTGGCTTTACGTGACGTGCTGACGGTGTCCAGGAGCCTCAACCACTAACACTGCAGGAATGTTAGCATCAGCGCTAGCGTTAGCATCCCCTCTGCCTGCCGCCCTGCTTGATCCTTCCTCCTGTTCTGGCTCAGTGTAAGTGTCCAACACACTGCGGCTTTCCATTCACTCTGCTTTGGTTTTCCTGCTCTTTTCCAGCTTACCGCCAGATTTCTCAAAGCATCCAGATGTCCACCATCAAGAAGAGAAGATCTACAGATGAGGAAGTGTTTTGTTTACCTGTAAGTCTATAAATTATAGAGTAAAACTTTGTTCTGAGCTCCGATCTGCTTCCTAACGCTGTCTGATTTTGTTTTGTCCACTGCAGATCAAAGGTCGTGAAATCTATGAGATGTTGGTGAAAATCAAAGAGTCTCTGGAGCTCATGCAGTTCCTGCCACAGCACACAATAGAGTCGTACAGACAGCAGCAGCAGAACCTCCTCCAGAAGCAGTGAGTGCCAGCTGTGATTGTTCTCAAGTGAAACAAAAAGGTTTTCCAGCAACAGTAGAAATGCACCCATCAGCTTTGTGGCCAGGCTCAGACTTTTACCATCCAGTTCAGCCAATTCTGGTCTCTGTTTAGTGACCAGAATGAAAAGCATTGAAAATAAAGTCATCTCTGTTAGGACCAGAGGTGACGTCACACTGGGTGAGAGAGTGTTCGCTGTAAAGTGGGCTTTTATTCCTATTTTAAAACAAAGAGGTGGTATTTTGAGCATAAATTCTTATGTTAACGCTGAGCGTTATTAGCTTTGTTGATTGTAAACATCAGTTCCAGCTTTTAATGTAGGAACTTAAAGCTGCAGTACGTAACTGGTTAGAAAAAATGTTTAACATATTTGTTAAAACTTCCTCCATGTTGCCACAGAATAATGAGACAGGTCATATTTTACATATTGTAACTAATATGTTAAAAAAAAAAAAAAATCTTAAAAAATTTTCTACAAAAGTGACGTACTGCAGCTTTAAGTAAACTTAAGTTATGTCAGATTTTTCTGACTGGCTGCTCTCTGGTGGTTCCTGGTGCATTTCTAGCTGCATGTTTTCCTGCGTGGCTCCAGCCAAACGCCACTAACCGAGCAGTCTGATCGCGCCGTAGCTATCCAGAAATTTACCCAGAATCCCTCAAAGTTGGCAGCCTTAGAGGGCAAGTCTGGCGTTAAGCCGGGGCAGTTTTTCCTTCCCTCCCGTCTCGTTCTCTCTCGGGTCAGGAGCCAGGAAGCCGAACGGTGGCGAGAGGCGGTGTTTAAGTTCTCAGATTGGCGGTAACACCTTCGGCTGCTCTGCCAGCTTCAGCAGAGTCAAAGTGTTTCAGACGCCTTCGACCCGTGGCAACCAGGAGACGGTTACCGCCTCGCTGTGAGGTCATGCTGTGTTTCTTCTGCCTGGCAGTGAAACACGCTGCGATTTCTGAACCGTTCAGAACCGTGTTCCTCTCAGCTCCGCTTGTCTTGTGTGTTTGTGGTTTTCCTCACTCCTTCACTCCATTGTAAATAAATGACTTCAGTTCTGTCTGCATTCACACTGAACGGCTCCCTGTGGTGAAATGCCCTGTTCTGTGTGTGTACACTGCCATCTTCTGGCCAGCAGCTGCACTGCAGTAAGTAAGTTGCTGAAGTCAAAGGTTTGGTGAATGTTTTCCTGCTGCTTTCTTCACCTCTGGCCCACTCCAGGGTGTCTCTCTCTCTCTCTCTCTCTCTCTCTCTCTCTCTCTCTCTCTCTCTCTCTCTATCTCTGTCTCTCTCTCTGTCTCTTTCTCTCTGTGTGTCTCCTCCTGCGCTGAGCCCTTATTTCTACTCTCTCTTGTCTCTGGTTCCTCCCTGCAGCCTGATAAAAAGCCGTCTGGGCAGCCAGCTCCTGGAGTCTGCAGGAGAGCAGAGGCGGCGCTGCAGCTCCTCCTGAAACTCTGCTCCACATTCCTCTTCCTCCTCCTCGTCTTCATCTTCCTCCGGCCTACACGGACCTCCTCTCTGTCTACTTTAGTATTTTTTTTTCTCCTGTCCCTCCTCTGTCCTGTGGTGGGACTCATTTTGCTGGACAGACTCATTTGACTGACTTTGCATGCTGTTTGTGAAGCGCTGCCATCTTTCAGCCTCTAGGCTGAGGTTTGTACAGGAACAAAGCCTGATTGCTGCTGCTGCTTCTTCTTCTTTTTTTATTCTATTTGAGACTCATAAAGTAAACATTTTGAGGCTTTGCGTTGTTCTGAGAGCTGGACTCAAACTTTTTCTGGGTTTTTGAGGGTATGAGTGAAACCTACCTGCTAGTGCAGGTCATGTTTTCTAAAGCCACTGCAGGACAGTTTGTGCGTTTGAACTTTTCCTCAAAGTTGGCTTCGAATAGATCAAGCTTGAGATGTGCACCATGTGACCTCTCTGTTTGAAACAGATCAGCTTCTCCTGCTGGCTTCTGCACGCTCTTCTGTCATAATATAATCAAACGGAATAAAAACCTTTTCCTGCTGGAATCTGATTGTTTTTCTGTCATAAAAAAACAAAATGCAGTAATCACAAGGTAATATGACATGACTGGAAGATTTGTATTCAGACTCTGAGGGCGTTGCTAATGTCTCCTCTCTCTCCTGCTCCAGAACCACGATGCAGTCCCCAACTACTTACGGGTCGAGCTCCCCAACTCACGGAAAAGTGAACAAGCTGCCGTCGGTGAGCCAGCTCATCAACCCGCAGCAGCGCAACACGCTCACCCCTTCCAGCATGATGGGAGGCCTCACTGACAGTAAGTCTGCTGTCCGCCCACACACCCGCTCCCAAACACACACAGCTGCCCCCAGAGCCCCGCCCAGCCCCACAACGGCCGCCAGCATGCTAAAAGTAGAGGTGCACCCATCAGAGGCTTTCTGGCCAATTTCCGATCATTTTTTGTAAAACTCTAAGCTGCAGAGACGGATCGCTCTTTTAAAACTTTAAATCAGTGCCTCCAGGAAGTTGCGACGTTGAGATCCCAACTATTAATGCGGATTCACTCCACATTCGCAAATTTTGCACAGACTCGCAAGTCTCACTAACTTTTCCGCAAATCTGACCTGATTTCCTTCTTTTCTGACCAATCACAGCAACTCGGCTGGATTCTGACCAACCCCATTTAAATCAAACTTCCTGTTTCACCCAACATGGAAGATGAAAACATGTGATGCTAAAGATTTGCATCTTTTCTTTTTCTTTGCTAAAACCATTTTGAGAGCTTCTCTGTAAACGGTTCATATTGAATGACTATGGAATTCATTTTGCACTTTGACCTATCCTCTGGACATCATACAAATGATTTCATTTGCTTTAAGGGTTTCGTTCCAACAAGGTACTTGAAAACGTTTTTTTGGACTTTAAATATTAACTGTTAAATTCCTGTCCTTTTTCAAAACTACAACTTTTTGAAAAAGTTTCAGGCCACAATAATCACAAAACATGGCAACATCCTGGAGGGACTGATAAATGACCTGCTTCCAAAAAAGATTACAAAACTGAAAGAAACTACAAACACAATAATGTCCTCCAGGTTGTGGGACAGACGCAGCTACGAGCAAAACTAGCTAGTTAATGAACTTAATGCTTGAGAGGATTTGTTATTGTAACTACGTAGGAGTTTTTAAAACAAAGAGGTGACGTCACACTGTGTGAGTCTGTCACAAAACAAAGCTAAACTGTGATTAGCATCTTTTATTAGGCTTTAGAGTGATTTTAGAGCGATTAGCACTGTTAGCATTCTGATAGAGGAATCCCATTCTGATCCTTACTAACTAGACTCTGACAGAGACGAAAAGGAAACTAGCAAATAAATAAATAAATGGTTTTAGTTTGGAACAGAAGTGAACCAGTGGCTAAGATGAACATCATCGGGCCGACTGGCGATAAATTTACAATTATTATGTCTGTGATGGACATAATAAAGCTAGCTAGGATATATTAGCATATATTAGTTTTTACGTACATTAACATTCCTGAAGTCCTGTGATGTATTTGAACAACTTTTTGTTCATGAATATAAGACACCTTAATTTCAGATGCATGAAATTAAGGTGTCGTTAAAAGTGTTGACACTTTTAACGCCCTGCTCTGTAATGTTGCCATAGAAACGAGCTTCATATATCAAAATGCCTTTAGAGACTCGGCTTTCTAAGGAACTACTTCCACACTAAAGAGTGTTGGAAGTGGTGACGATGGTGTTATATGTATGGTGTGTTCACTGATTGGCTGAAAGCCATTTGCGAAGTAGCGCCCCCCCACACTCCCCCCATCCCTCCGTTTCCGCTGACCTTTCCACCCAGAGCAGTGAGATGAAGGCTCACGTTAGCTCCCTTTGTCTCTGCAGTGACCCCCATTATGGGCTCCCACATCCCCATGAGTGCTGACATGAGCTCACTGAGCCCCACACACGCCCTGCAGCAACAGCTGCCCCTGGTGCCCTCCTCCCACTGTACCCCCCCTCCTCCATACCCCATGGACAGCAGCATCTCCAGGTATCTAAGCAACGCTTGTCGCCACACATCCACGCTGCTTCTTTGGTTTTTGCTTGCTTTTAACCATTGCAGGAACGCTATACCTGTTAAATTGAGTAATCATAAATCTTTTTTAGTTGACAGCATCACATTAGAATGGTTTAAAAGACAAAAAAATAAACGCTTTGACGTCACACTGCGAGTTAAAAAATTAACCTGGAAGCTGCAAGCTGAATGTTTTCACTGGTGGTGTGATGAGAGCAGACCAACAGTCTCCTGCTTGTCCTCCTGCAGCTTCCTCCTACGGCTGGGCTGTGCAGGCTGCTTGGATTACTTCACAGCACAAGGCCTAACCAACATGTACCAGATTGAGAACTATAACTTGGAGGTGAGCCCTTGCCTATCCAACACGAGTCATATGATGGGTTAGAGAGAAGAGAGGGGCTCGGCCTGCGCATACTAACCCCTGCCCCCCTACCCCCTGTGTAATGACCATTAGGACCTGTCCAGGCTGAAGATCCCCACCGAGTTCCAGCACATCATCTGGAAGGGCATCATGGAGCACCGACAGGCCATGGACTTTTCCCCTCCGCCGCACATAGTGCGCACCACCAGCGGCGCCTCCACCGTCAGCGTGGGCTCCTCCGAGGCGCGGGGCGAGCGCGTCATAGACGCCGTACGTTTCACCCTGCGCCAGACTATCTCCTTCCCGCCTCGCGACGAGTGGTCCGACTTCTCCTTCGACCTGGATTCCCGCCGCAACAAGCAGCAGCGCATCAAGGAGGAGGGGGAGTAGGAGCCGCTCCGCGCTCTCTCTTTCTCTCGATTCCCAGAGCCTCATTTCACATCTCATCTCATTTCATGCCAAAAAGATGGAACATTTCGTTCAAAAAAAAGAAAGAAAAGGCCAATTGTTGGTGCAAAGGCTACAGATCTTGTAAAACTGATTGCAGAAATGCACTTATGTTCATTTTGTGTTTTTTTTTTTATTACTGGTGATAAGCACAGCTGTATTGTGTAATTTCTTGAGAGCACTTAAGAAATGCTGAATATTTCAATGTTGCTGACTTGTCTGGGTTTTTGCTTCTGTTTCTGTAAATTAGTCTGGCTCACTGTTTTTTTTTTTTTTTTTTGTGGAGGCGGAATAGATTGTAAACATTTCATTTCTTCTATAAGAAGTATTAATGACAGGAGCAGCAGCTTGTTTTCTACTGTAGCTGTAGTTTTTATGCCACCTTATTCAGTCAGCTTTTGAAGTACGTTTCTTTGAGATGGTCATTCATTTGATGTAGCCATATATAGGCCTAATGCTCTTGACCCAGTGTTTGTTTTGTTTTTTAACATGACTGATGTATGTTAGCTGTTTAAACCCAAACACAAGTATTTGTTTTACCACAGATATGTTTTGGTATTCTTTCATTAAATAAGGTGCCAGCAACTCAAATGTTTGTATATAATTCTGTATATATAGTCTTTACAAAGGAGCCAAGTGTTGTAACCCTGCGCAGTCGTTCAAGCTGTGCAGGTGCAAGCATTAGTTCAGGTCAAAGTAGTGAAAACACGAATTAAATGCTTTGCTTTTTGTATGTTTTGTAAATATTTGCAACTTATCAATGGTATTTTGTTATAAATTCAAAATAAAGTTCATAATATCTTGTCATTGTAGGCACCCTGAGTTTAAACTTTCAAAACTTGAGGTTGGCAGCTGAAGGTTCTGATTTAAAACAAAAGACCAAAAACTTTTTTCTCTACTTTTATTTATCCTGAGCATCTGATTCATACAGGTTATGCTGAGTTAGGCCATTTACAGAAAACACACGCGCCTCAAAGTCGCACACATTACTTTACATTAATGTACAGTCAGAAAAATAGGCATCTGTTTTAAACAGAATCTCATCTTTTTTTTTTTTTTTACACTGCATACAAACTGAACACCTGCTCTAGTTTGTATCTGAGTCCAGAGTCTGGCTCGGTGAAGCGTTACTCCACCTCGGCTACATGAGCCACCTCCACCTCCATGGTGTGAATCTCCTCCGACGCCTCATCCTTGACCCCAGACATGGCCTGCTGGGCCAGGACGTAGTTCACCACCTGCATGATGCCCTGATCCGACAGCGTGGCCACCGAGCCTTCGTTGGCGGCCTGAGCGGCCTGCACTGCCTCCACGGCTTCCACCGTCTCCTCGGTGATCAGCACCGTCTCCAGTTCCTCGGTAGCGGCCGGGTGGGCGGACCTGAGCTCGGGCGGCAGGTCGGAGGCCAGGATGCTGACGGCATGCTCCACCTGGGTGCCCTGGTTGTGGAACTGCAGGGTGTCCTTCTCCAACATGATCTTCCCCGGCAGGCTGTCCACGTGGTACTTGGCCATGTGCTTGCGCAGAGTCCGCGCGTCGATGTGCGCCTCCTGGCACATCGGGCACACGTAAGGCCGCTCGCCCGTGTGAGTCCGGACGTGGCGTTTGAGAGAGCGGGCGTCGGCCCAGGCCACCCCGCAGGTCAGACATTCAAACGGCTTCACTCCTAAACAAATAAGAGCACAGACTGAACACTTACCATGTCACACTGCAAAAACAGAAAATGTTACCAAATGATTTTGGTCAACTTTATAGTGCAAATATCTCAAAATAAGCTCCTATAAAAACCAGACCAAAACATTTTTGTGCCGACTCACCCTGGTGGTTGTTGATGTGGCGCCGGTACTCTCTGAGCTGAGTGAACTTCCTGCCACACTGCTGACACTCCCGCTCCAGGTTCTGCTTCACCCGGCCCTTCTTGCCGTGCGTGGCTTTCTTCACGTGTCTCCTGAACAGAGCCTTCTCGAAGAACTCCTTCCCGCACACGTTACACCTGAGGACAAGGACATGCTCACTGCAGCTGTGCCACCGGCCAATCAGCAGAGACCTGCAGACTTCTCCGAACACGGCCTCTGTGGTTGGTCGGATCGGACGCACAGCATCCCCACACATTACTGTTGAGGTTAGGTCTGGACTTTGACTGGACCTTTCTAAAGGTGGAGACACTATGTGTTGGTGTGAGAGTGGAACAGGTTGGGAGTATGAGCTAAACGTTTGAGACTAAAACAATGTTTTAGCGTACTTGGACTGGGTGTGGCGAGGCGATAAATTGATTCAATTGATTGATCAAATGAAGTTTCTGAAGACACTCGACACCCCAGAGGTCCCATAGTTCAGAGTGATGTCAGCAACCCAAGCAGGTTTAAAAGTCAAAGATTTGCCAGGAAAAAAACTCAGTAATTTTGAGATTAATCTGAAAATTTCTAGGAAAAAAAGAAACGTGGAAATTTCCAAGCCTCCAAATTCAAAAAAATTTGACATTTGAAACAGAAATGGCCCTTTTTTTTCCAGAAAATTTCTGGGATTGATTTCAGAAAGTTTTTCTGTGGAATTTTATTTTTGACATACATAGATCTACAATGGCCCTAATACATCATTGTATAATTTGGATTTGGTTTAAAAAAAATAAATCAGCCTTGTTGTTTCAGGAGGTCATGCTTAATAAAAACACACCAGTGAGATGAGAGCTCTTAGAACTAATCGAGTTTGATCGGCTGCTTTGCTTTTTCTTGTTGCACCAAATCAAACAGAATCTCTTTGTTTGATTTGGTCCAACCTCGACACCAAATCAAATCAGAGAAACAAGTCGAACGCTTTGCCTGAAAACGACATTTAGAGAGAATCAGATCCCATCGAGATAAAACCTCCAACTGACAGCAGATTAGATTATCCTAAAAATAACAGAAACAAATAAATAATTATAACAGTAAAATGGCGACATTAGTGTTTTTATACATTGAAGGAAATTATTTTTTGGGTCAATTGAAATATTCAAAGCAGCTGAAATGAGCCGACATGCAGTTTTTCACTGTGTCAGGAGTTAGAAATGGCTCCCTCTGGTGGCTCTACGAGGTATTTGAAGTTTGGAGTGAAAATTAATGAACTAAAGATCAATTCACTACGATGTGGGTCATTTATTACTGTTAATAAAGTCTTATGGTGGTTCCCTACATTCTCTCTCACACACCTGAAATACATGTATTTAACTAAATAAATCCCCAATTTCAATAACTAACATTTCAAATATAAAACAACCCTCATTTTAATTATCAGCATTAATACTATTAGCTCAGAGTTAAATAATTCATGACATTTTTCTTCTCGCCATCTAGAGTTAAATTCTCAAGCTTCTCTTATTTTAGGTCAATTAGAATGATCACAATTATTTAAATTCACTAAATGCCAGAAAGACTTGGCAAGAAAAATTTTTAAAGAGATATTTTTTTATAACTTTTGTGTCTGAAACGTTGGGTGAAACTATCTGCTTTAAGAGGAGTCGGGCCGGTGTGTGTTTCCTCACTTGAAGGGCTCGGCCACGCTGTGGGACTTGACGTGCGAGTACCAGTCCTTCTTCCAGCTGTAGCACTTCCCACACACCTGGCACTGGAAGGGCTTCAGGCCCATGTGCTTGTTCATGTGCTGCTGGAGATCCTTCGCTTCGTAAAAACTCTTCTCACAGCTGCAGGGAGGGGACAGAGAGCGGCAGAGTCAGTGGATGGTTTTTATCTCGTCTGTGTTTGGGTGACAGAGGCCAAGGGTCACTCACTGAGAACAAGAGAACGGACGCACTTCTGGTTTGGGCTGGTGCTTCTTCAAGTGCTTGCTCAGAGCCGAGGCTCGGTGGAAGGTGGCGCCGCAGGTGTTGCACAGGTACTTTGACTCACCTGTGGATTTGATGTGGAGGAGAGGAGAGAGGTTTTTAAACATCTGAAATTTGAGCCGAGCTTTTCATGGTTTCAGGGATTCCTCTGTGATGGTGACGCACCGACATGGTGAAATAAAAAAAAAAGCACCATCAGAGTGAACCTTTGGGGTTTTTAATATACGTTAAAATGTACTTTATTTTGAAAAACCTAGCCAAGTGAAGTAGAGATGAAAGTCTGAAGTAGAGGAAGAGAAAAGGTTAAGCTGAACACATTTTTATTGAGGCTTGTGGAAACCTGATGATAAATTGTTTCAATAATTATTGCGATAAATACATGGCTCCTCCATTAACGCTTTAACAACGTTTTTATCAGTGTTGCACTGAGCAGCAGCTCCTATAATGAGCTCAGCTGATGCTCAGTTCCACCAGGTGTTTGCTAATTGCTGCTGGCTAGTCTGAAGGAGCTGAGTGAAGGAGTTGTGGAAGTTCAGAAACTTGGAAACTGCAGTTCCTTGAAGGAGGGGCTAGGTCTATCCAGGTGTTTTACACAACTGAACTAAGATTAAAGAATTTATCAAACATGCATGAAAGAATCAAGGCAACACTCCAGGTGTTTATGATGAGGGAATAACTACATAACAAGATGTAAAGCTCAGAAAAATTGATTTTACATGATACTGCCCCTTTAATTAATGTAGTTTAGGTCTTCATGCCTGATGTTTCAGATCCGGTACAACAGAGTTTAATGTCAGGTAATATTTCTGTTGAGACTCATTTCTGGTTGCATTTTCAGACAATTTTATTAAAGTAGTTTCAAAAGAAGATTTCAGGAAACATTGGATGGAGATGCTCAATTTTTTCTGTTTATTGAGACGTGGTTCCTTCAGGTTGTGAGGAATGTAGAAACCTGTACTAGGTTATGGGTGATACTTCCTAAATACACCATAGTGATTCCTTGGGTGACGCTGATGACTGAAACCAATCCAGTGGTGAGGTGTGAGCGGCCACCACAGGTTAAACCCACCCAGAGGAGAGAGTTTTTTTAAAACCCACACTGTGTGTGTGTGTGTGTGTGTGTGTGTGTGTGTGTGTGTGTGTGTGTGTGTGTGTGTGTGTGTGTGTGTGTGTGTGTGTGTGTGTGTGTGTGTGTGTGTGAGAGAGAGACCTGTGTGCAGGCTGGTGTGCTCCTCCATGCTCCTCTTGCTGACGAACGTCTTCTTGCAGTACTCGCACTGGAACTGCTTGGTGACGTCGTGCAGCACGCGGTGCATCTTCAGGCTGTGCTTGTGGGCGAACGTCTTGCCACACACCTTGCAGGTGTGCGGCCGCACGCCCGTGTGGGTCAGCATGTGGATCCGCAGCGAGTACAGCTTCGGCAGCGTCTTCCCGCAGATGTCGCACACGAACTCCCGGCGGGTGTACGCCGCCGCCGCCGCCGCCGCCTTGTCGTCCAGCTCGCTCTCCGCTCGCTCCGGGGGGCCCAGCTCCGCCAGGGCCTTGGGGACGGACGACGCCCTCTGGCTTCTCTGCTGCTTGTGTCGGGCCAGATGAGCCTGGAGCGAGGCGGCGTACTGGAACTCCTTACTGCAGAGCTGGAGAACAACAAAAAATAAAAAAATTTAAAAAAACACGCAGAGGATCTTATAAAAATGTAAGAAAAAATAAATGAATGCTGTATTGAGGACCACAATAGATAAAAATGCTGTTTTTTTTTCCAGAACTCCAAATATGTTGTCAGAAAGTTAAGTGGAAGGAAAAAAATAAATTGGGACAAATGCTGCTTTGGCAGGATCCTGAAGCAAACAGAAGGACCAGGTTCTGCTTCGATGATCAGGTGATCTGTAGTAATGATTATTTTACTCACAATTTTAGATTAAAATAATGCAAATATACAGAAATTGCCCATAAAGAAAAAAGTAGCAATATAAAAATCCATACTTTAATAATCAACAAACCACAGCAATCGATTATTCTAGCGATTAATTGAATAAAAATATATGCAGATTTTTCATTTAACCACTTAAACGTACTTTATAAATTAATAAAAATAAAAAATAAATAATGAATAAAATAAATAAATCCAATTCATTTTACTGCCTAAAGTGCAATAACAGAGAACGGTTTGATAATTTGTAGTAGGGCTGAAACAATTCGATTTAAGCAAATTGCCTCTTTTTGAGTCTACAAACTCCCAATAAAGTGATTACAAAATGATTTCAATAATCGATTCGTCACAGTTAATCCTATTAATGGTTTCAGCCCAAATCCTTTAGCTTGGCTGACTGTTATTGAGGGACAGCAGAACCAACAACGCAGACAAACAGAGCAGCCTGGGCTCTGTTCATTTGGACTTATTATCTGAAAGACATAATCATCTAAAATAAACAGAAGTAAATCCTCTGTTTGCGATCAATCATCTCTGATCGACTGAGATGTATCTGTTCTCATCAACACTCACGCTGCACTTGTAAGCGCGGGCCTTCTCGTGTTTCAGCGTGTGCATGATGAGAGAGTAGCGCCTCTGGAAGGACATGCCGCACTCGGAGCAGGTGTGCTCCCCGCTTCCGGCGCTCTGTGGTGCGCCATCTTGCATCTTGGCCTCCGCCTCCGGCTCCACCGCCTTCGCTGCCGCCTCCTCAGGTTGAAGATCTCCGACCGTCGTGCTGTCCATGGTGCTCTCCTCCACCACGGCTTCAGGCTCGCCCTCAAACTTAGGCTCCACCGGCCTCTTTGGTGGTCTTCCTCTCTTCCTGGGACCCACCTGTGACGAGACGTTTTTTTTTTTTTTAATGGAAAACAGTCACTGGGTGCAGTTTAGTGAAAATAACCACAATTTTCTTTTCTGTGCCTGGCGTCCTACATGAATGGGGATGTTTTTGTGTTTGTGAGGTAATGGTTGCTGTCCATGTAGCTACAGACGTACAGTGAGCTAAAAAAGGAATAATTAATAGTTCTTATTGTCACTTCTCATTATCATAATGGTACCTCAAAATATCAAGATAAAGCTTTGAGTCCATGTCGCCCATCTGGACTAAACCATCAGCTGTACCTTTGGGGGCGTGGCAGGGGGCGGAGTTACACTCTTGGCCTCCTCCTCCTCCTCCAGGCCCATGTGTAGCCGGGCGTAGCCGCCCTCGGCCATGTAGCGCTGCCGCAGCCGTCTGCCGCTGAGGTCATCCGGGGTCGCCTCCTGCTTGTCGGTGTGCTGTTCCTCTGCGGGATCCTCCTCCGGCGGTATCCAGCCCTCCACCTCCGCCTCCCTCTTCACCTTGGGCGGACGTCCCCGCTTGCGTTTCTGAAGGACGGGAAGCGTCTCCGCTTTCTGGGCCTCGGTCGGAGCGGCCGCCTCCGACTCCAGCACCACTTCCTCTGAGGGGGCGTGTTTGTCAGCGTCTACGTCCAGGACGAAGGCGCTGGCCTCGACCACCTGCGGCTGCTCCATGGCCAGGCAGGCCGACACCACGGCAAGCGACTCGCTGGCCCCCGCCTGGCCGCTGTGCGTCACCACCGTCATGGTCTCACCCTCCAGCCCCTCGCCGCATCCCGATATGAGGGTGAGGGTGTCGCCGTGCTCCCCCTCCCCACCATGAGCGATCAGCGCCACAGTCTCGCTCTGTCCAGCCTCCACAGCGTCTCCTGCCACCGCGTGGGTCAGGACCGTTACCGGCTGCTGGATGCAGGCGCCGTGCGTTACCACGGTGCTGCCGTCGTCATCTATGGTCACCATGTAGGCATCCGGCTCCACCTTGGAGTCGTCGGTCGCCAGGACGCCCGCCACCACCGTGTGCACGTCTCCTTTCTGGTACACCGTCAGCTTCTGCTCCTCCACCTGCTTGTGCACCGACTCACATATCTGCAGCACCTCCGTCATCAGCAGGTGCCGGGCGAGGTTGGCAATGTCGGCCATCACACAGAAGTTAAAGGTCAGCACAGAAGTGTACGCAAAGTCCAGCAGCGGGAGGAAGCTGGCCTTAGCGAAACCTGGAGCGAGAGAGAGAAAGAGGGAAAAAGAGAGAGAGAAAGAGAGAGAAAAAGAAAGTGTGTGAGAAAGAGAGAGAGAGGGAGAGATTTTAATAGAAACATTGCAGACATTTCCACAGAAACTTACCAAAGTTAAAAGGATGAACCATAAATTTAGGGTGGAAGTTTCTAACGTGGGTGAGACAAGGAAGGAAGAAATGAAGGAAGGACATGTGGAAGGAATAATGGGTGGAAAAAAGGAAGAATGGAATAATGAACACTTGAAAAAGGGAGGAAAGCAGCATGAAGGAAAAACAGGAAGGGAGGAGAAGAAAAGAGAAGGAAGGAAGGAGTGAAGGAAAGGCATGTGAAACAGGGAGAAAGGAAGGAAAGACAGGAAGACGTGAAAAAAATGAAGGAAGGAAATAACATTCAGAAAAAGGGATAAGGAATTGTGTTTCGTCACGTATTTTTCCTACTAAGACCAGGAAAACACTGAAATCCCATCCCACTACGACTCTCCCATTGTGTGTGTGTGTGTGTGTGTGTGTGTGTGTAACGTGGGTGAGAGCAGCAGAGCGCTCACCAGAGAGGTCCACCACGGCCTCGTGCGTCGTCACGGCGCCCTTCTCGTAGAAGAGCTCGTTGAAGTACTCGCTGCAGGCGGCCAGCACGGCCTTGTGGGCGCGGTGCTCCTCCCCTTCGATCAGCAGCGTGATGTCACAGAACTGGTTGCTGATGCGCTGCTGGTTCAGCTTGTCCAGCATGGTCTGGCTGTGTTTGGGCAGGAACTGGTTCACCTCTCCTTTGCTGTTTACCTGAAAACAAAACGGTTGCAGAGCAATTAGCTGAAAAGCAGCTGGAAGCGTTTCTGACCCAGCCGCGGCCACGTACATAAACCACTTCGTGCTTAGCCGTCCCTTTGGCCAACTTGGGTCTCTGGGAGGACAGGTCTGTCGAGAACAAAATGTCCTCTCCGTCCTCCTCCTCGTCGTCGTCCTCGTCCTCCATGGGTCCGAACTTCCGCCTCCCTTGCCTTGAGAACGGCCGCGGTCCAGAGCCATCGTCCGCGCTGCGCTTGCTCTGACACTGGGCGCATTCTCTGATGTGGTCTTTCACGTTCTTCAGGATCCCTGGAGGATGAGAAGAAGAAGAAGAAGGCAGCATTATGTGTTCATATCGCACATGAACATATTAAAGAGTCCGTTTACAAAATATTTTAGATTTGTGCACCGGATATTAGTAGGAAACAGAAAAGAAAAAACTTAAATGAATCCACTCTTAATTGTTTGTGTAACTTTTGTGACAAAGTCGTATGTAGGACAGCTTCGACCTGATGGAATATTAGTACATTTATCTAGGACTCAAACGATTAATCGTGATGAATCGATTATTAAAATAAGCGTCAACTAATTTAGTCGTTAGTGACTTTTTTTTTTTTTAACTGGACTTAAATAAAAAGAACATTTGCTGGAAGAGGAACATATTCAGAGCAGTGATTAAGCTGAACTCTGTGCAAAAATAAATACATATTGAACGCAAAATAAAAATGTTCAAGAGGCTCAATTTTAGCTTCAACTTGTTCAAGTTGTATGTATAAAAAATCTACTAAGCACCTTTTGCTATCTGTTTATTAATCAGTTAAACCAAAAAATAATCAACAGATCAGACCCTACACTTTACTGATGGTCAGTCATACAGAAATGCTGAGTATTTCACATGTGGATGTTCAAAGGACATTTTTTTTAGCTGTAGCATCTTTTTGCTACAAATGATCAAGTTTTCACTGAGAAAGCTACGTAGTTGCATTTTAGGCAGTAAAATGTTTTACTTTTTTATTTATAAATGGAATTGAATTATTTATTTATCTAAATAAATAATTATTATATGACTGTATAATTATTACTGTATTTCGAATACTGTATAAAAAGGGACTAAATAACAAAAGTCAGCAGAATGTGCCTTTTTTTAAAGGCACATTAATTGTCAGAATAACAGAAAGATTACAAAAAAAATAATCATTAGTTTCAGCCCTATTTATTTCTCGCATTAGAAATGCAAAATGCATGTCAAACTGGTTGCAACATGCTCACATCCAGCTTTGTGGATCAGAACCCATAGGACGTCGGTAGTGTTGTGCCCATGACTAATCCAGCCAGCAGCAGGATTAACAAACATAAACAAGACTCAGAAAACATTTTGGACCAAAAGCAGGATGAAATCTACATTTTAAATTTAAAGCCTTCGTTCTGCTACAAACAAGATGCCTACATGGACTTTGTCTGCCATTGTTGTGCTGAAAAGATGGGTAGATTTTAAGAGTAGGGTTCCACTACACAATCTGTTGTCATCACTGTATCCTTTTGCCCAGTGGAAGCTGGAAATGTTTTGTGAAAGAAGCTCTAACGAGTTTCAGGATTGTTTGTGCAAAAACTAGCCTGGTGACCTCGGACACCCCTTGGCTACGCCCCTGCGGAATTAAAAATATACTTGAAAACATTTCTGCTCCAGCGAAATTATCCTTACGCCAGTTCACCGCTAGTTGGCAGCAGAGAGCAGCTGAATGTTTGGGTCAGCAGCTAACTGGTTTCCGTTTATTTCTGACAACGTTTACAAGGACTAAATCAGCCCGTCGGTATAAATACAGACGGTTTGCTGGGGGCGGTTCGCCCCGGGGTCTTACCTCTCCACCAGTACTTCTGAGAGATAATTTCCCAGGTGAGCTGCTGGTTGAGGTGCTCCCCTCCCTCTATAATGTGCGCCTGGTTGATAAGTTCCCTCCTCCGGCAGTCCTGCAGCACCACCTCCAGCTCGGTGAAATCATTCTGGCCTTTCTGCCGTCGCTGATAAAACAGAGTCCCATTCCTCACCACGTAGCAGGCCGCCGCCTTCCGTATTTTTCTCTTGGTATTACCGGAGGTCCCCGGCGCATAAGGTTCCCGTTCATCTGTTAGATAGCGTAGGATAGCCAAGTAGCTTTCTTCACACGACATGGCTCGGCTTATCCGCGTGTTTTCCGCTGAATTGCGGTCTTTTCTTGAATTAGAGAGTCCTCCTCAGTCCTCGGCAGAGAAGTATGATTTTTATTATAGACCTAGAGTATAATTTAGGTGAAACAAACACGCCAAAACAGCAACATTTTAATTTGTTTGCTAAGGTGGAACTGCAGTTCGCAACAGTCAGGGTAGACTTGCCCGAACAGACAAAATGGCTGCTGCACAGCCGGATTTTGCGTAGTCAGAAGCGGAAGTAAGCGATTAACCTTATTCACCACAAGAGGGCGCCAACTGTCCTCTCAAGGATAAAACGTCCGGACGGTTGTGATCTTTTATTACTTACATTTTCGTCTTTAATAAAAAAAAATAATAATAATAATTAAAAAAAACTTTTAACTTCTTGGATACAAAAATTCCCCAAATAATTAAAAAACATATTTTTCAGTCATAGGATGGACGGATGGATGTAGAACAGAGTAGGAAATTATAGACATGTCCTATATGAAAATGTTTTGACTAAATTGGAGTGTCACATTTTAAAATTTCCATAATCTAACAATAGAACACGTGTATGATTTTGTTATTTTTCATGGAAAGTTTTGCATGAATGGTGCGTTAGGGGAACCCCTACGTGCCGTCACCACCAACCTCAACCTATAGATGAGTGGATAGACCAAGAAAACAAGCAGCCCATTAATGCTTTTCACACTTGCCTCAAGCTAAGGTAGTTCTGAGGCAAAAAGGCTCTTTAATTTTGCTTACTGCATGCTTTTTGTCATTAATAGAACAAAGTCTTTTTAAACCCGGTTGCCTTTCAGTACAATCATATTCAGTCAAAGTACATAAAAACATAAATTTTATACAACTTCATCTGTATTTGGCAGTCTTTATGATTTCTTTCTTTCTTTTTTTTTACAGCATGAACAACATTTGGGGAGGAGGGACTCTCCACTGTTTGGACATGCAAATAAGATGTTTTCAGTGTGAAAGCAGACGACTCCAGACTTGAGTCTTGTTTCATCATCTTTCAGTTTCTGTCATCAACATGGCGTAGCTGTGATACCTTCCTAGAGGAGAGCATTGGCTAACATAATGCTGCCATCAACTAATTGTTCTCTCTCTCCTGCTTTAACTTTTTACTTTTATGAACATTGAAAATTGTCGACAAAGACTGAATACTTAAAAATTGATTGAGTTTATGGTTTACAAACAGAAGTTTAATTAATATTTGCATGAAGTCATAATGTTCTGAACAGGGAACAAGTCTCTTCATCACCAAGGCTACAGCCAGATGAAGCTAGGTATGGTGATATAGTGCTTGCCTAGTCTTTTTGCAGAGTTATTTAGCAGACCTAATGAATACACACACATAATAATTGGAGATTTTACAATAAGGAGATGTGAAACCATCTGTCTATGCACAGAGTAAATGTGGCAGTCTTTTCACACTGTAGATGTTTCCAAGATCGTCCCCTCACCATGCCCCAAGCCTCCTTTTAATATCTAGATTTCAATAAAAATTTGTTTCTGCACTTCAACAGGATAAAGCGTTGAAAATCGTTCAAGTTGCCATGTTATAGCCACAAACCTGAGTGGATTTTATGCATTTGCACTCATCCCTCTTTCCCTGGCCTTGAAGGAGGTACTGCAGAATGCTCTGGCTTTAGCAGATAGCAATTACTCATTTCAGCGGCTCGATACAGATTCAGACTTTCTCAGACAGACACTGCCTCTGAAGGGAAAAGGAAAAACAAGTTTTTTGGACATTCGTGTGATAATTTGAAGCAGTTTTCAAGCACTCCAAAGACCGCTCTCCTGATCGTTTCAGTCAACTTGCTAAATTGCCTTATTTAAACAAGCAAAAGCATATTTCTCAAAACGTTGGGCGAATCTCTTAAAGTGATGAGAATTTTCTGACATTCCAAACTTTTGTTGCATCTTTCCGTCACTTTAAAGTCACCTGCACCTGGATTGTACTTTGGTTTTAGACATGATGGGAGATTAGGGCAGTTAACCTTAGTTGTTATGTGATTCTGATTTAAATAATCCCCAAATAATCACATTGTGGTTTAATACTGAATGTTTATTATCGTTAAAACTGTTTGAATGTAAAGCTGCACTTGTTCACTGCACTTGCTACATGCATGTCTCATACATGTAACATTATTACATGTATGGAAGTACATTGGATGTGGACACAACCCTTAAAAATTGCTTAGGGCCTCCCACAAAAGCTTGAATTGTTAACATAGACCGAAAATTTGTAGACATTGAGAATCCCTTGTGAAAAATAAACATGCTAAATATATCAAATTTTAACACAGGTGAGGCCAGACTAATCATAAACATTATTCAAATTTGTTAAGGATTATTTAACTTGCAGCATGTTAATTTGGAACAACTAATTTTGGAGACGAGTCACATGATCAACAACCAGATGTTACTACTGACGGAAACGACGAAGAAGATGACAGGAAGTGGTAGGAAGATGATTAAATGTGATGTTAATGTGTTATCATGTGACGAAGAGGTATTCACATGTGGTTTTAATAATATCTGTTACTTAATGCATTGTTTTTTCAACATTGGTGGAATATCAACAAAGTTTTGTGCACATTTATAATGGAAACAAATACACTGATAGTCTCCAAAAATAAAAAAAATCCCAAGTTTCCACTCTTTAGAATATTTGGTACAGGTTAACCTGAGTCATAATCTTAAATGTAATCGTAATTTATGTCATTTTGTTGCACTGTAACAAAAACCATCTTTGTTCTACAAAAGTTAGATATTTAACACCTTTATGAAGTGTTATTTTCCCTCTGATAATGATTTGAAAAACTGGATTCCTTATGGGAGTTAATATGTTTGTTTTTTTTCCAATTGCTTGTCTTTAGGGACACAGGATGAAACTTGCATCCTCTTTGGACTTTCTCCACATCACTTCCTCTCAGGAGTTTACACTACATCTCAGCTGTTGTGATGTCCAACAGGTGTTCTGGGTTTTGTCCGGACACAATTGGACAGACCTGCAACCCATCAAACCCACGATTCGTGACGTAGCGTTGAGCACCGTAACTCACTGGCGAAGTCTTACCGTACCAAACCTGCAGCCGTGATTGGCCGTTCTGACTGAAGCTGGGAGGAAACCTGTTTGAACTGGAGGGAGGCCAGTCCTGGTCTGCCAGAGCAAACGAAACACTAACCCTCGGCTTCGTCTGGTTCCCATGGCCGGTTGCTTAAATGTTGGATATAATCTGTGATGGTGTTACAGATACACTTTAGTGCTGCTTTGTTTTTCCTCGTTTTCATCCATTTAACCCCATGATCACTTCAGAACCTGATAGCTGCAGTCAGCTGTTTAAGCATGAAGGAAAAATAGCTGAGCTAAGCTCGTCACGAGTTATCTACAGGATCCTAACTATACCAGGACAGGAGTTCTCGATGTTGCAAAAAAAAAAAAAAAAAGAAAAAAAGATGAAATTACCATCTAGTTAGCTTCCCTAAAACAACACCAGCAATGGTCTAATTATCCAAATAAATCTGTAGTGAAGGTAGAGCTTTGAACACACTAATGAACTGGATGACAGGAAATGCACCCAAAACAAGGAAGATGAAAGAATATAAATGGGCTCTAAGGGGGCAGTATTATGTGTTTTCTAGGCACATAGTGCCATTTTATAGCACAAGCAAGTAACTGTTACTTTCAGTTGTTATAAAAAAATTGCCATGACTTTACTTTCTGCTTTAATGCCTAGAAATTGGGTCTCTGTCTCTTTAAAAACTCCTGCCTTTTCTGACACTCCATCTTGAAGAAGTCATCACAACATCGCTCAGCTATGAACTCTTTAACAATATTTTTGCCAGTGTTCCACTGAGAAGTAGCTCAGAAACTTGGAAACTGTGGCTCCAAGGAGGAGCTTTGCCTCAAAGGCGGTGCTTGGTCCCCCAGGCGTTTTGTGGTTGCCACGGGAGACCAAACGATTTCTCAAACGTGAATGAAAGAACGCTCAAGCTTGCTAGCACGGCCACCGATGACGGCAGAAAAACGTTTTTTTCTGTAGCAATAAGTTGTTTTTCTGCGAATAGCGCATTTACCAGTACGTTCACAAGGATGATTGACAGCGCTAAGACCCTCCTCTTGACTCTGATTGGTTGTTATTGGTCAGGAGCGGCACATTTCTTCAGTCGGCAGTAGCAGCTCAAGAGGAGTTGGAGGAGATCAATTTATTCACAGATTATCTGTGTCGTAATGTACTGCCACAAAAAAATGTTTTCAAAATAAAAGTTTCATACTGTAGTTTTAATTCCAAACTATCAGACTCGCATAAAATTTTTTATGCTTCTCACAGAATATTCATCCACAGAACCATAGAAGGAAGTAAACACTGTTAAATTAAAAATTGAGACTGAAGGTTGATTTTAAATCATTGCATGACATCATCTGAGTTGTCCGCACTCCAGTGTCTTTAGTAAGCAGAGCTCTAAACACAACAACAGGACTTCTGATTTTAAATGATAAGCTGAAGACTTGAAAAGACAAAAAAATACCCAGCCTGGGCCAGAAGGTGCATCTGGAAGATGCACTTTTCTGATTGCAAAAAACATCAAGCAAATTGTAATATTTGCCAGGAAAGACAAATAATTGACACAATCTAATTGCTGCTTCTCAAGTAATTATTTCATGTACTAAAAGAGTTATCAATGACTTCCTATAGATAAATAAATGTGATAATTAGCCGGGCTGTCATACAGCTCTCTGAGGCATAAATCCTCATTTCTGATTAGCTTAACCTCCGGAAAGAAAGGAAGCAAGCTAAATGTCTAACTTACTTAAGTGAAAATACATCCTCCATCTGTGCTAATAAATAAATAAAAATGTCTGTTCTCCTCATGAGCATTTGAGCTGTAAGTAAAACTGGGTGAAGGTGGATTTGCTATGTGAATCTCCGCTCTGTTGCAGTGTTTAACTGGAGCCTCTTTTGCCAAGTGTCGTATTTTCTCGTCTACATTTGTCCGTGAATCCCAGACAAGATAAAGGTGTCCCTGCGTCTGCGGACGAGCGCAGCTGGAGAAGTGAGCAAGTTTCAAGCTGCCTTATCTATCCTTGTCTCCCCTTTGTTACAACCAAGGCTGGGCAGGGTGATAAGGAGCCAGCCGCGGCCTTTTCTGGCAGCCGAGTACTTTTCCACTGCACATTTCTTTCAAAGGAAGGAACAATGTAGGGACACCTGCAGAGGGGAGTCTGGCTCTCTGCTACAAAGACAAGGTGATACATGAAGGGCTAGTCAGAACGTATGGTTTCCTTTAATCGTTTTTATATGTTGACATCAGATAGACAAAGTCCAGGACGTCCAAGTCCGAGAAGGATGGATCCTGGTTATGTAAGCGGTTGTAATTGTCGGTCCATTTATGCCGCTCTTTAAAAGCCCTCCGAACGTCCTGCAGTCTTTAATAGGGTTTTGTTTGTCTAATTTTACAACTGAAAAACGTTTTGTGCTACTTTCATTCCACTCTGGTGCATTAGCTCTGAGATGGAGCGGATTGATTATTCTCACTTCTCTCACTCCAAAGTTTGAAAATACTAAAATAAAACAATTTAAAAACATGAAGAAGCTTTATCTGTGGAGAGGTCACCAGCAAAATGAAATTATGAACATTTAGAGCGACCCAGAATTGATTAACATAACAGTTTGGCAATGGGGACATCTGTGTATGGAAGCACATCACACAGATACAAAAATAAGCAATAGTAAGTTAAACTTTATGATGCATAGAGTCAAGCATGCAGCTAAAGTGCCTAATAAAAGGATTCCCACACTTTGTGCACAGTAGAAAAATGATACCTAGGTTTCAGCAATTCTTACAAACAAAAACTAGAAATAAGTTCAAACCTTTTTATTCCCAACACATAGATCAGGTTTTGGGATATATAACCCATGAGAACTCGTTACCTGATGGGTGAGAGCCTCTACTTTACAGGTTAGTTTGCTTTAACCTGCAAAATAGGTTAAAGCAAACTAACCTATTTTACAAACTAACCCTTGGTCCTGCTCTCAACCCATCTGCATGATTTTCTGACCTACATATCAGTTTTACCCCTTTATTTTTATTGATAGCTTATGCATAAAAACAACGACAGCACTGACTTAGTTACTACTTGTGTAGAAAACACAAAAATTAAAACCGATTCTTTGTCTCCTAGAGGAACTGACCTTGCACCTTTTCTGTGTGATAAACGGCTGCAGTTTCTAATTCTGTCGATAAGGGCTAACACCCAGGGTGGCACGGTCTGAGGGGGCACCTTGAACCAGCGTGCTCTCACTGGTTAAAAAGTCTAACCCAGTGCTGTGCACGACGTAAACAATGAAAGAAATATTCCTGTTGACGATGGCTAGTGAAACTAAGGCTGATGCCTAAGTTGAAGCTTTAAGTGGCGCCAAATTTAAGGGCTATTTTGGTGTTTTTTTGTGGAATCAGGATTGCATTTCATCACTTTTGGCTGAAGATCAATACTTAGACTTGACATTAAGAAATTCTTGCACCTTCTAGCTACGATCAATTGAAATACTGTTAGAAACGGAGATCTTCCCTTGCATCTGACGTGTCAGGGAGGCCAACTTTGAGAAACGTTTGTGTGTGTAACGTGAGCACAGATCCTAACCTTGTGAGGCCCTTTCTATATCATGAGAAAACCACAGAGTGTGTCTAATCTCTGGATCCCAGGTTAGTTCCACACAACAAGGAGAGGCACATGCTGGGGGTGGCGTGAGAAAAGGCTGCTGATGGAAACGTAACCTTTCCAGCTCACTCTGAGCGCCCAGTAAAATGGCTGAACAAACCTAACAGCTGTCACAAACAGAACAAAGACATCTCTGGCCTTCCAGGCAATGTGAACAAAAGGGCCCATCCTCGCTAACGAGAGAGTATTGTGGCTAACCACCAATACTAACTCATCGCAGATCCATTTAGCTTCTTCCGCTGCAGCCCGTAAACAACCTGATTTCCTCAGCGCCACGTCAAACCCGAGAAGTCACCGGAAAGGAATCCAAGAGCAATAATGATGCTTTTGTCTGGAGGCGCACTGCAAGCAGTGAAAATAAAGAAAAGCAAAGGGAAGCCTGAGAACCAGTAAGGCCCCTGAGCTCAGCTTACGCACCTCTTGTTCCCACAAACCTTTGGCCGCCTTCCCACGTCACACACTTTTTTTTTTGGTTTGCCCCACTCATCCAGAAGGTGTTGTTGGTGGGGGGAAGGACTGTTATTCTTAACCACCTTCTATAATCCAACACCTTCTTACTGAGAACGCAGGACGAAGCCAAGTTGGTTGTACAAACACAAATCCACAACTCTCTTCTGGGGGAAAAACAACAAAAACAAAAAAGAAAACAACTTGCTTATTGTTCCTGAAAATCCCCATCACATATTGACTGAGGTCAACAGAAAATCTTTCAGAGGTTTGTTTTTCTTGCACTACACACGAGAGAATCTGAACCATTAGACGCGAAACGTGACTCCAAAATCAATGTAGCAGACACACCCCAGCGTCCTGCTGCAGGCGCCTGCAGCGTGTTTACTCCTGCTTGTGTTTGCATCGAGTCCAGCCATGGTCAGTTGCTTCTGTATGTGCTGCCTTCACACGTCGCCATAACGTGGTTTTTGGTCGTGATACAGACGCCGCCGGATTCATCACTTTATACTGCACTTAACGTGAAAAAGCAGCTCCCCAAAGCGGGGTTTTATAAGCTGCCTTTAAAGTTTAGTCGCTTGGTTTTGGCCGCTACAGCCACAAATCGTGGGTCTTATTTATGGCTTTTTAAGAGTGTGACCAAAATGAGCGGCTAAGTTGGGGGAGTTTTTTTTTTTTTTTAACCACTTTTTCTGGTGTGTATTTACATAAAAACTAAGACGAGTCTAAGATAAGATCGCTGGATGCTAACAAGGATGTTTCCATATTCTCCATGCTAGAATGGATGGACTGCGTTTCAAAAACAAAAAATATCGCCAAGTATTTTTTGTCTAGTTTCTACTGAAAATATCTTGGTACACTTGGAATTTGACAAAGATAACTCGCAAGTTACTTTTCAGGAAGATAAATGCTAGTTCCACTGGCAGATTATTTCACTTATAACAGGGAGAAAATGTTTTGGCATATATGACATAATGTGCTTGTACTTTTTTATGAATATTATGGAATTATTTACTTATTTACTTAAAATGAGCTCTTATATCTTGATGAAAAGCTCCATGTAAGTTAGTCTTGTCTTTTTTCAAGTGTACTAAGACATTTGCACCAGTAACCAGACCAAAAGTACTTGGTAAGATTTTGTGTTTTTGCAGTGTGTGAGCCATGCAAACATTTTGTGGGACAAAAATTCTTAACCTCACAGCTCATCACTGAAGATAATCCATTGACTGAAGATAATCAATGGAAAATGTTTCCAAATTCAAAAGTGTGTCGATAATTTACATTATGTGAGTTTTTCTTAACATAAAATAAAAGTGGGCAGGAGGAGAACACTGCGTCTGTCACTTCCTTTCAGAAGCAAACTTTTTGTGAGAATAAAATGATTTGAAAGCTAAATCTTCCAGGTATATGAACAATTTATTTTTTAAATCAGTCATCAACTTTTGGTGACCCACTAGAAAAATGAATAATTTTGAAAATATATATTTTTATTATTTGCTAACTTTTTTCCCCCAGTGGCTCTCAAAGAATATGTTTGAATAAATCAGAAATATTGAATAAAAGTATCTTCTGTTACTAAAGGAATAGTAAATCGACCTGTGGAGTGACAGGATGACTCAAGAAATGAAGCAATGTACAAACATAAATATATTCTAAAAAAAAAAAAAAAAAAGGTCTAAAAAATGTTTCCAAATAGCTATATGGAAGATGGAGTAAAATATATGGGATATAACTAGATAGGTAAGATAAAAAAATTGCATAAAGTTATATTTTCTATGTAAGATCATGTGCAGTAGATGATTCTTGACAAGGCTATTTTGTATGTAGTAAGTTAAACCATTACTAGTTCTGCAGCATCTATTTTACTTAGGTGCATTTTGAAATAAAAATAGTATAAAGGAGTGGGAATTTAAAAACAAAAGTGTAAACTTCTTCTCACTCCTTTTCGAACAACTAAAATATTTAAAACGACTGATTCTTAAATTGCAAAACACTGTTTTTGTATCATTGTGTGTATAGATGTACATACTCCTACATGTACTCCTGTATAATGTTTTTATTATTCATTTGTTTCGAATAAAGAATATCTACCAAAAAGAAAATGAAGGTGTGCGTTATTAAAATTTAAACCATTCTGCATGATGAAGATTCAAGTCTGGTTGTTTATAGAACTTTATTCCCTATTCGTATCCCTGAAGGTTTAAACCAGGTGACTGATGTTCTCTTTGGCTTTAGCCTGAATGTGACCAAAATTCAATTAAACTTTAATGATCCCATGAACCAAACCAGAAAGAGCCAGAGCCATATGTTCTCACTGGCCCAACGTTGGATCCGACCATCCAAGCCAAAAGTTTTCACTTCAATAGGTTTCTCACAAAAGAAACAATCCCCATTAAAATTCCAGAGAGTGGATGTGGATTATCTACACCAACAGGAATGTTTTGTAAGGGGGGCGGGGGGGACATGGGCTTATTGCAAAAAAAAATTTCCAAACATCATTTAAAACAAACAAAACAAAAATATCATAAAAAGTCATTACTTTTTTATGGCCAAGGCCAAATTCACGGATATGACTTAAAGTGAGTCTTTGCAGTCATGTCCAAATGTTTTATTCTTTGGACTATTGGCCAATAATAAATTGTGTTATACCTATTGACACAATTTATTGAGCTTTATTGACTTAAAAAGTTTGTGTTTAAGTTTATTTCATGATTTCATATTTCCGTGTAGTTAAATCACAAGAACATAAAGAGTAAAGTTACAGTCAAACATCATTTACTCGTAACAAGCTTCTTATTCGATCAAGAAGCTTGTTTCTCATTGCAATTGAGACAGGCACCTCCTACAAAACAATGGAAAAGGAGTATTTATCTTCAAGGAACAACCACAAAATGTATTTAAAAGTTGTTAAAAATCTTTATGCAAAAAAGATTTATCTCTTCTCCATAGTCAGTGGTTAAACTTTTATTGACTTTACAGAATTTAATCCCAATAAAGATGATTTCTGAGCTGATTTTTGTGCTCTTCTACTGGTATTTTGATGATTTATTTATCTTTGGTGATGAGCTCCAGGTCTTTGAGGCTGAAACGAGCCCAACTTACTGCCGGCAATGCGGACCAGACTCTGACACCGGTGATACAGGGACCTGACAGCCCGCATCAAAGGACCCGGTACCCCATACTCCCACAGGCCTCCCCGAGGGACACGGTCAAACGCCTTCTCCAAGTCCACAAAACATATGTAGACCGGTTCGGGCGAATTCCCACGCACCGTCCGGGATCCTGCTGAGAGTTGGACCAGGACGAAAAGCTCTTCCTGAATCCGGGGTTCGACTGTCTGATGGACCCTCCTCTCCAGGACCCCTGAATAGGCCTTGCCAGTGAGGTTCTCCTCCTCTGGGACGTTTTCAGTTGATTTAAGGAGCGTGTCAAACTCAATCCGGATTTTTGAGAGTCCCCTTTGTCCTTGAAGACACGTCCTGCTTCAACTCTTATTGAATCATTATAGTTTCTCACTTTCTGGACTTCCTGTTGATGCTCTCAAACTGAAAGCAGTCAGAGAAATTGGTCCCTTCAAAGTCCAGATGTCTTGGCGTAGCCTCTCGTTTTCTGCCTTCACCCTGTCCAGTTCTTGGCATTTCTCACTCATCGATGCCTCTGCTTTTTTTGTTTGCCTTAAGTGTCTGTTTTAGGGACACATTGGACTTCTCCAAGGCATTGATTGCAATTTTCAGCTGTTGCCAATCACGTGACTCGAGTGATGTGGAAAAGCGTTTCCATTATAAAGTAAACCAATTTTGATACGTCCAAATAACCCCACCTCATCCTTATGACAAACGTTTTTATCGAAAACCAAGACGTTTTTCAAAATTGGTGTGGTTCCATTAACCAAATTTACTTTCCAAATGTCAAAATTCAGTGGAACTGTGCTGTCCATTGAAACACAGCTGGTGTGGGCGCGTAAACATATTTGAATTTGTCTGAATTCGAGGATAATCTGCCTTCAATCAAACCTCTGCACCCGACTCTTGATTTTAAAACGCCGCAGCATGATTCCAGGGCAGCTCCTCTGTGTTTTGTCTCCTGCTTGAGAAGTGGTTCGGGTCGGTGAAGAAGACTGAAGACTTGTGTGGTGAGTTTGCGCTGCAGTGCGCCCCCGTGCTGTCAAGAAACAAAACAAGGCAGCTGTTTTTATCCACAAGCGAGAGCAGCGGTATTGAGTGCAGAGGCTCCCTAAAATAAACAGCCTATCTGTGCAGGCCTGGGGCAGGGTCAGGGTCACACTGCATGGTGCTCACACATCCCAAACACAGCCCCTCGCTCCCGCACCGGGTGAGAACAGAGCAGTCTCTGTGGGATGGACTGGGATGGAGTTTCCTTTAACATATTTTTGATAAGAGAAGCTTTAAAATCCAACTCCCGACATCAAAACCTGTACACATTTTGTAACGCCACGTCTACAAACCGTCAAGTATTTTCAGGAGATTTTATATGATAAACCATCAGAAACTAGCAAATAATTGTACAGTTGAAGCAAAAGAATAAAAAAACCCAAAAAACCCAAAATGTTTTACAAATTAAAATCTGAAAAGTGTGGGATGCATTTGAATTCAGTGCATGCTCAGTCCTGCAGCAGTTTACTGTCAGTCCTTTCCCCCTTTGTACAACTAGAGAGCAATTTTTATTTGCAGAATATCTCATGCTCCATCAGATTGGGTAGAAAATGTCTGTGAACATCATATTTCAAGTCTGCCACAATTTGTCTGTTGGATTTACCTCAGGACTTTGACTGTGCCAGTGAAACACTTGAATTTATGCTGATCTAAAGTATTCCATCGTAGTTCAGGCTTTATACTCTGCGGCGTCATGCTGACAGGTTTTCTTACCAACATTCCTGGTATTGTGGGGAGCAAACACTAAAGTTCTGATTGGACCTTATTTCGCAGGCCAGTGCAGGTATGTGATTGCATAGCTCAGTAGATTAGAACCAGCCAGTAATCTTCAAGGCAAAGTCCCTGCAATAAAAGAATGAAATGAACGGCGATAAAACACTACACACTCGGGTTTGCGTAACGGGCCAATAGAGTTTAGTGATTTAAAAACTTACTACGAGTCAATGGGTGACTGAATAGGTCATCCAAACACACCTTAATACTTCGAAGTCTGCACAACCCCCACCTAAAATTCCAGGTTTTTGCATTGTAGAAAAATTAATAAACATTTTTAATGATTTTCCAAGAAATAATTTGACTTTTATCCCATACTATTCAAATGAGAAACAAATAAGTCTGTTAGGGAAAATTTCAGAAATACCAAAACCTGAAAAAAAGCTGCAGTCCAGCCTTCCAGTGAAAGTAAAAGATTGCTTTTCCAGGACATATTTGAAGTTTGGTTCGGCACTTCTGTCTTCGTAGCGGAGGATGCTTGTTTACAGCCCAGGCAATTTCCAGTAAGAACCACCACAATGCATACGTCATGGGCAAATGTTAGCAACTGGGTAAAATTTAAAGCTTCACAGTCCACAACTCCAGGAAGAAATCACTTCTGGACGAAGAGCAAAAGGCTGGTTTTCACCAGGGTAGTAAAATAGTTGACTTCCCTACATGTTTCTCTGAAATATTTGTTCATCATATGTATAAATCTCACATTGAATTCAAGCAACGCGTCATCGCTTGCGATGAGTCTACGTTCTCAGATCAATCACACTTATCTGCTCAAACGTCTTCGCTAATGACATCTGAATGAAAACTTCTGCTTATTTCATAGAGATGTTCATATTTGCTCATCAGTTATTCGTCTGATTCAGCAGCACTTAGCTTCTAGAAGCTAAAGGCCAATATTATTTTCTAAATCATGTTCATATTTAAAATGGTTTCTTTACTGCGAGTGAGTCCAAGATGTGTGGTTAACGGCTCAACAACTCTGCGAGCCGTTTTAGGACAGCTGAATGCAGAATGCCAAATATTTGTTGTCAAAATTACTACCATATTTTTGTTGTTTGCAAAAATTGCCAAGAGTGATTGGAACCAGTGTTACATTCATAAAATGTCTCCAGTGCAAATGTATATATTTTCTGCACTGCTTTGAATTTATCTGATAGTTTGATATAAGTCGGGTGCTAACTTGTGGTTCGGCCATGACATTTAAGATGTTTTCATAAGGCGTTAGAATCAAATCCTTGTTTCATTTTTATCACCAGGACTTTAATTTTAAGGAGTTTTGCTCAGTTTTACACCCTCGCAGCTTCATTTATGTATTGCATTTCTAAGTAAAACATTAAATCTGTGACATTGCCACAAGTATGTGGCATATGTCTTTTACGCGTCGAACAATAAAAACGTTTGCTTCTGGTAAAAAAGTCAGAGTTTGGAAATCTATTCTCCTTGTTGCTTTGCTGCCATAAAAGTATATTTAGTACTTAATTACATGGCAGCTAACTACAGATTCTAAAAGTGATTGCAGTAAGGAGACTTTAATAGCTTTGTGGCTTCTCCTCTAAACTTTAATTACAGCCAGAGTAGGTATTGTTTTGAAAGGATCGTTCTTCATCTCGCTGTAATGAAAACTTGTAGGTGGGAGGAGAGGATAATGCGGGACTTTAAATCTTCCTAAATCTTCGGACTCAGGAAGGAGGCTTTCCCTCACAGGGATAGGAGGTCTCTGAGGGCAGGAGGCCGCTGCACGCGTGTGGCTCTCCGCTGGCCACCGTTCTAAGGGACAGCTGTGTAATCCCAGCGGTGTTTGGCCCCGAGCCTGGAGACAGCAGCTGCCATAAACAAACAGAGCTAAAAGCTACACTGGCCCCGGTCCCCTGTCCCTTTCAGGACGGCGCGGGGAGACCAGTGACCTTTATCCAGTCCACCCCATTAAGTTTGAATGGATATGGAAGGTTGAGTTGGTGAACAAACCCCAGAACAAATGGACCAAGAACGCGGACAAAATGGCAGCCAAACATCTTGGCTGTACTTGTTGGTCCGAGTTCACATTCTGCAAAGGCGAGCTGTAATGAAGTAAAACAAACTGGACCCACGAGAAAGACTGGATCCACGAAGCGGAAGCAGAGTAAAGGTTTCTCAAATCGCTAAGAGTTTCAATGAAATTCTAAAGAATCCAGAACTTTGTGTAGTCCATGTTTCTGTGCTTGTCTAGTTTTGTAGTGGCCTCTTCGCTGAAAATAAAGCGACGGACATAGTTGTCCACAGTTAGAAAAAAGGTTTTTATCCATCTCAAACTGTGTTTTACAGAAACTCTGGTCAGTCTATTGACCATCGTCTGATGGTTTGTATCACAATGTATTTCTGCTGTGAGTGTTTGTGTTTAAATTGCTAGTAAATAGCTAACAGTAGTAGTTAGCATCTGAAACTAGCTAAACTCAGATGTGAGAAAATTCGCTGTGGCTTCTGAGGAAAATTCAATGCAGCACTATAACTCAGTCTTATCTTTCTATATAAAGCCACATTCACGCATGTTCTCTCCGGATTCTCCGTCTTTCTGCCACAGTCCAAAAACATGACGGTTAGGTCAATTAGCTTTCCAAAATTGTCCTTACGGGTGTGCCTCTCACCCAACGACCGCTGTGGATACACACCAAAACCCTAATCCCTGATGTCAAACCCTTTGGCGAAGTATGCAGGCACACTAACAGTTTTCCTGCTCTGTTTTCTGTTATGGCAATATCATCAGTTTAAAGCTTACCTTAAGCCAAGTTAAGCCCAAAGGAGCTCATCATGGCTCAGCTAACATTTGGGAGGCTCATACTTTTCCATCATTCTCCCACAACTCCCACCACTTCCCATATAGTTAGTTCCTTTGCATATGATGTGCAAAGAAATTTTAAATGTTTTACTTATTTTTTAAAAATGTATTTCCATAAAGTAAACACAATAATCTTTAACAATAAATATTTTTTTATTCCATTTTTTTCACACAGATAAAAATGGCAAACATAACATGTTATACATGAAGAAATGGTTTGGCAACCATTCGAAATAGGTGCGACACAGTCGGCTGCAACACACATAATGCCTGGTTCCTCCTCATTACCCTAAACTATAGCTCCAATTTTTCCATCAAGAGAATATCCTCAGTCACACAGCTCACTGAGCACTTTTGGTTCTCTAGCTGGGAAATTGTAGAAGAAAGCCATTTTTTCCCCAAAAATGCTATAAACATTTTACGGTCTGGGAAACACTTGCAAAACATGCCGTTAACAGTCCTCCCCAGGTGAAAAGCTGTGGAGCTCCAAGGCTGTGCAGATGCTTATTTCACTGTGTATTGTTTTGTGTCATCATGTATCAGTTCTTAATGCTAAAGCAATACAAAAAAAAGAAGAGTGGTTACAAGACAACATTCCTTAAGTTGGTCTATTTATTACATGAAAAGATATAAACATGAGCTTTAATATGTTTATGCTTTGTCATTACTGTGGTATGGCTGGATTAAGTAGTGGTTATACGTTTTCACATGTTTGTGTGTAAATAAGGCGCTCCTTACGAGGTTTATAAATTCTCAAATTCACAGTCAAAGTCCGTCAGTCTACACAAGATGTACTTCCACTGCCGATCTCTGAAATAAAGGAACGAGAAGAAAAACTGTCAGTTCGACAAGCGTGACATTTGGGGAGTTCTTTCCTTATTTACAACAAAATAATCTCCCTGCTGGCCAGGCTGTATTTGAACAGGTTGTACCCATTCACAAATAAGTTGTTGGTGTTTTAGGCCTAACCTGAGCACTCCGCTGAATGTGGTCTGGGCCCCTCGGATGAAGTAGCCATAAGCAGGGATGACCATCTCTCCCTCCTCTCTGTAGTATTCAGGAACATCGGTGGTCTTCCTGAGGAACGCAGCGGATAATTGTTTTGAAAAGGTACAGACTAACATGCAACATTACAGGTACAAAACTTCTGCTCTTACTTTGCTGAGAGTTACAGGAGCAAAACAGAAACTCTGGACTGTACTTTAATCTCTTTTTTTTTTTTTATAATTTCAATTAATACATTTCCTGTTATGCAGAATTTCCAACTGGTGCATGTAAGAACGGCTATTTCTTGGCAGTGGTAGTAAGTTTTGGCTTACTCGCAAGGAAATATTTATGTTGGAAAACTAACAACATAAATATAGCTTGGTGATGCTACCACCACCATGTTTCACCAAACGGTGAAACATGGTGGTGGTAGCATCATGCTTTGGGGATACATTAGGGACAAAGAGCCAGTGGTAAAAGCTTGCCCTTCATTTAGTGAAGTTACTCGAAGAGAGCAGCGTATCCAGACACTTTAATCAACTAATAATAGTGATACTTTGTGATAAAATTACACAAGTAAAAAGTACAGCAAAATACTCCTAAAAGTACATATGTTATGAAAAGTTACTCAAGTAAACGTAAGCAGTTACTACCCAATTCTGAAATCACATAATAACAGACAAAAGAATTTAAATGGCCAACAAGAACAGTCCAACTTTACATAACAGAACTGATCGAGGCCGTGTGGTCAAATCAAGAAATTCCTCGCCATAGGTATGTCCCTCACTGCTTCCACTAGCAAGTCACTATGACATCTGCTAAATGGTTGCACAACACACCACTCCCACTTCAAGCTCATTGGTCAACTCCTGATACACTTGGACATCTGCTACACTTCTGGTTGTGTACTATATCATATCCAGATATGACAAATTCTTCTGGCTGCTTTAACTGTTTTTGTCTAGAACACATCGTGAACGTGAATGAACGTTTTCTCCCCGCTCTTTGCACCGTGTTCTTGTGGTTGCTCTCAATTTGCATTATCTAACTCTCAAGAAAGAAGGTGCCAAAAGTGACAGAGCGCTTCCTCGACGTGCCCGGCGTACTGTGTGAGGAACGTACATGCAGGAGTACGGACAGCGGCGCTTGTAGTAGCAGCAGTAGAACTGCCATTCGCGGTCGAGGGTGGATTCAAAGTACTTGCTTTGAACGCCCGCCACCAGGCCATTCCGGGTACATGTGGATGTCCTGCAAAGACACAAGTCATGAGTTACAGTTTGTTTTGTTTCTTTCTTCATTTTTGCTTTGGCCCTTTACAGTATCTGGAGGACATCTTAGATGTACCAGAACCAGACAACAGGAAATGCTGCGTGTGTAGGACCTTATCACAGCAAAGACGAACACAGCTTTCAGTCAGTCGGGTTAATTTCCTGCAGGGCAATGTTCTACCCTGTTGAATTCAATCACCCCGCTGTGATAAAGACAGGCGGGCGTGGCAGCAATAAAAAAAAAAAAAAAAAAAAAACTTTCACGCTGTAGTCCAAGTGGTGCATTGAGTTCACTTAGCTTAACCCAAAGGAAAAAGTTTAGAATTTAAATTGTGCGTTTTTCTCCAAACCACACCTGTCATCAGAAGCAGATATAGACTGGTTTAGGTTTTTTTGACCGAAGCACACCATCGTCAGACTACAATTCCTCCTTTCAATGGTGTTTTTTTTTCCAGAGGGTCATTTAAATCCCTTAATTAAAAAAGCTTTCAGTGAAACTGATGGTTAGAGAAAGGTGTTTATTTTAGGGTTCGGCATCTAAAAATGCACATTTAAATCCAACAGCAGCTTCTTTGTTTTAAAAAAAAAAGTTTAAGTATTTGATGTGCAGCTGTGTGAAATAACAACTTCCCTTAGGTAAAATCCCAAAGGGATCAATAAAGTTTCTGTCATCTATCTTTTTCTTTTCTTTTCTTTTTTAAACATTTTTTAAACCCACAAACTGGCTAGCCTTGGTCTGGATTGTGCGCGGACAGTCTGTTAACACCATTCGATTTTTATGAGTGCCGTGTTGCAAAAATTTCAGGAAATGTCTAAAACCATACGGTCTATAAATCCGTTGCAAGGATTTCTAAATGGGCCTCTGGACGGAGATGTTAGAGTTTTTTGGACACGGCTGTGTTCCCAGGAAACGGATCGGAGAAAGATGATGATTCATACCGGGTCTGCTTTGCTTCTCTGCATTTTATGATAGCAATAAAAAAGGAACACGTGTGAAATCTGTACTGTAATTTCAGTTTGAGACAAATGAAAATGTTGTTGAATAGGCGTTTTTAATAAATGTATAACTACTGTTATACATTTATTAATGTTTAACTGTAATGTTAAATGCATCATTTTCATAACTAACTACAGAGGTGAAGTAACCTGATGGCTGATTCTGACATATTTACGTTCAATAACATCCTTTGTCCTTAGTTAATTATTAAAAAGTAGTCTGCTTAGAATTTGTTACCACTTGTGAAGAAAAATTTAGACCTACACATTAATCTTGTTTGTTGTTGTCAACAATAGATTTGAAAATTGCATACTTTGTTTGAAAAGCAAAGTAAATGCAAATTAATTCAAATTTTCTCAATACTTACAGTTCTGCGGCTGAAAAATATGACACTTGAAATTAAAAATAATCCTTTTTAATGACCGAAAACAATTCTCAAATGTGTAACAACCGGTTATTGTGATTGTTTTATATTTTCATTTAATAAATACTCATTTATTAAAGGAATAATTGAGTTGGGGTTTTTTTTAACTGGGGTTCTGCTGAGAGATTGTGGCCAGTTAAAAAATGTTCTCGCACTTGTTACCAGAGGCTAAAGCTAACAACAAGTCAACCTGGGCCCAAGACAAACATATTATACCTTCTTAAAACAACTCCTCTCATACTTATGCCAAGAAGACATGGGCTGGTAGTACTAACCTTACAAGGGAAGCACACACCACAATATGCTGCATTTTCTTTTGCAGTATGTGTTGAAGGTGGACTATGACTAACTTACAATTTAAGTCTAAAGTTGTTTTTATTTTTTTACCAAGGAGAAGCTCTAGCTAGTTATTTGGGAAACAACAACAAAGTATTGATGCTAAAAAGTAATTTGCTATGTGTTTGGCGCCACCCTTTGACTGGGAGGTTAATTGTATACACAGTGCAGACGCATTGAGAGGGCACAGCAGGAAAATTTACTTCATATGAACTTTGTAGCCAACAGGATAGTAATGTTTAAATCTGTATTTTATGGTCCCTGTTTGTTGCGGTTTTATATTAATTGTTTTATTAATAGTAGCACTTTGAGATTTCTGTAAATGAAAAGTTTGTTTTAAATAAAATTTATTAGTAGTAGTACTAGTAGTAGTAATTGTAAAGCAGACTTGGAGGTATCTGCCTCAGCTGAAACCCTGTTCAAAAAATAAAATGTCATCTTTGTAAAGTTTGTTTCCAAAGAAAATTAACATTTCTAGATCAATATCTGAACCCAAAATGAGTGAAAAGGAGGTTATTTTTTTTATGTCAGTTTGAATTGCTTAACCAGAATCAAAAGTGAGATTCCTCCACATAAGTTTTTCATTTAGTTGAGCTTTCATTTAATTTCAACAAAGAAACATTTAATTTTTCTTTAGGATCAATAATGTATTTTTTTAATTTGAATCTTCTCTTCAACTCAAACATCAAGACAAAGTCCTAACCCAGGATTTGTGCCACCAATCATCATCAACTTTAGGTTTGGTCATTTGAAATATGATTTATTACTTATTAAATCTATTTTACTTAGCCTCACTCGAAACTATATATTTAAAAAGTGAGTGAACAGCTATGAAATGAGTAACGATCATTGTTTTATATATGTACAACACAACTCTTCTCTATATCTGATTGAGACCCTTGAGATTTGTATATTTGAATTTCAAGCATCATAACTCTCAGTATGTGGCACCTAAAAGTCTATCCAGCTGAGGAGTCAAAGAAAGCCAGTACCCACCACTCCAATCCGGCTCGGTTGATGTCGTCCCACCAGCAGTCGCTTGGCTCACCCAGATTCTCAGGTACAGCCTGGCACTCAAAAGACCACAGTCGATCCGAGCCTTCCTTCTCACTGAAGTAGCTCCTGATGGCAACCAGGAGCTCTCCATGGGGACACTGGAAGTTGAAGCCCTGGCGGTAGCCATTCACCCAGCCCATGTCATAGTGGTCATATGGCTGAGCTGCCACTGTGGCCAGCAAGGACAAGACAGACGCCAGCAGAGCAGGATTCATGTCGACGACCAGAGTCTGTCTGCTGTACTGTCTCACAGCTGTCTCACTTTAAGCTCCTCTGAGCCCTTTTGTTGTCCAGATGTTTCGCATCCAGGAGGGATGTGTAATTTGCTGGTCGCGGGACAATTCCAAACGTTGTCCTGACTTAACTTTTTAAGGTGGACTGCGACGCAGAACACACACCGAGTCTTTCTGCAGATAAGGGTGTACCTTAAATGACATGCTTTTTCTGTTTAGATGTAATTCAGATATTTAGGAGATGCTTTTGCCTGAATGGAAAAATATGCTCACGTGGTAATCACCTCGATCCTCATGTGGCTGGCTTTTACCGAGTGAATATTTTAACACTTTGCAGGCGTTTTAGGGGACAATTTTCTGGAAACTGAGAAGCAGTAATGTTGAGAGGACGTACTGAAATTAGATCAGCTGCAGTTAGGGTTGAAAACAACAGCTCAGTCCATAATTCAGACCATCATTACCAAAATTTGTACCATTACATCACAATCAACATGTAATTATACTTCAATTACTTTTGGATTTCCTACCAGGCAATGCTGAAATGTCTAAATGTTGGTTTAGTTTTAACCACACTTTTGTGTTTGCATGCAAGCCCCATTTATACAAAAATAAATCAAAATCATAAGAGCAAATATATGAGGATTACAGCTGTTTTTGTGCATGCAACACCAAAGCCGTCCTTTAGTCAGAAGAACATGTGGCAAGAAAGAGTTGGATCCGGTTGCACTAATCAATCATCACTTCCTTTGTGGAGAGACGTCCAACTGATTCCCAAGCAATAATTGCTCCCATCAACTCTGACCAGCTTTCCTGTCCATGCTGTAGAAAAGAATCCCCATAACATCATGCTGCCACTACCTTGTTTTACTGCTCTGGGTGATGTGTAGTGTTAGTTTTCTTGGGGAGGTCACAATGTCTTCGAATCTCGTGAGAGTTGGTCATGAGTAATCATGGTGGAGCACTACTGAACAAATTATCCAACTCCGGTTAAACCAGCCAAAAAGAAAACCAACCATATATCAAATTAAATCAAAATATTCACCTATGTCCTTTTTGTTCCATCCAAGAAAACTAGGCAAAAAAACCCTGGACAGCCTCCAGAGCTACGTTGATAAGTATTGGCAATTGCTGTGTTGATATCCTTGTCACTACTGACCAGAAGCTAACCAGCTTTGAGGCCAGACTGACCTTTGTAAAGTCCTCAAGGAACTCTCACTAGCTCTGAGAGGATTGTTGGAGCATAGCCAACACCAAGTGGCAAACCAATGACGAAAGGAATATAACAAAGACATGCTATGACATGCCCAATATTAAGGCGAGAAGCAAGCTTGTTTCTTTTGTCTTTCGATGGAGATCATGCAAGACTTCCTCCAGCGGAAGGTAAAGCCTCCAGCTGACACCTTATAGAGCACCACCATTTACTCCAAACCAGTCAAGACCGACTGTACCAAAATTTGGGTACTTTAAACAAAAAGAGTTGAGTCGGATTAAAAGCATGTACTGGTGTGTTAATGACAAGTTCCCGATGTAGATCCGTCAGCTAGCTTTTCTTTTGACTTATCGCCGAGTGAGCATGAAGGGTAGTAACTGTAGTCGGGCTTTATGTTCATGGTTACCAGTTCAGAGACCATCCATCCATCTAGCTACAGGTTAAATGAAACCAGCACACAGTTAAAACTGAAAATACTGGTTAGCATGTAGGTGTTGTTTATTGGCATCTAATAATTTTAAGCGTGGATATTCAATTAAATTCAATCCAGTCTATTTAAATAACACCAATTCACAATAAATGTCATCTCAAGGTACTTTACAAAAAAAAAATAAATTCAATCACACATACTTTGATCCTGGTTACCAAACAGTACTCTCAATTAATCATTCAAAATAGTTAAAAAAGTTTCTTAGGAAAACTAGCAGATTGAAATTTTGAAAGTTATTAGAAAGGTAAGCTAATGTGAGCACAGCTATCAAATATTACAGTAACATAAAAAGGCATGAAGACTTCCTGTTCGCCCCTTCTTCTCTACTTCCACAAAATGTCATTTAAATACATTGGATTTGTTTATTTGTAACAGGAAAAAAAAAATGTATAAACTTATAGCTAGCAATGCTCTAAATAAGAAGCAGGAGTGAAATTTTAACATGGTGAGCCCAGCAAAAAAAAAAAAGAAAACACAACAGCATTAAAAAGTTATCTCAACATAAACAACAGGTTTTGTAATTGTCGTTTAGGAGTGTATCCAAGTGACGGTCCTGTCAAATGCATGATTCCTTCCTCTTAAGAGCAGAAAGCAACACAAACTACAAAAACAAAAGGATCCAAGAATCCAATCCAAGAATCCAAGAAAACAGTACGAGAAGACAAAAGTGGGGGACCGCAGAACCCACAATACAAAACCAAGAGAGGATAACATGGTAGTTTGTCATTTTTTGATGAGTTCATTTTCTTCCATCTGGTCTTTTTCACTGAGCTCTGCATGTGACACTCTCTGTGCAGATTGTAGGTTTTACTTTTTTGGTTACAGTTTTAAAAATGCTCTATATTACATCCTTACACTTAGAGGGCTATTGGGTAATATTTAAGATAAGAGACTTTCAACTTAAACATGTAGGCTGGCTACATGAGCAATAGTAACATATCTGAAGAGGTCAGTTAAAAATAAAAATCATGCTAAATCACCTCAGCTTAAAAATACAGTCTAACTTTTCTGTTTTCTTCAAAAGTTATCTTCACCTGAGAAATTGCTCTGACATGGAAATAAGACTTAGCTTTGCTAGCTACAGATGCTAAGTAGCTAACAAACATTAGCTTATCTAGTTAGCTAGTGTTCATTGGGTCAGAGAAGTAATGAAACTTCCCTCTTAAAATGGAAATAATTCTAGAATTTTATTACAAGAATAAGAATGACAACATACCTGGAGTGTTTCAATTATTTTTTTCAGTCACATCTGAGAAATCCTTTAATCTCCATGGCAACGATTCAGCTGTCCAAAATACCTGTAAGTTGGAGAGAGACGTTGTGATGACTTCCTGAAGGCGGAGTTTCAGAAAGAGAAGGCTTTCTTAAAGAGACAGAGGCTCAATTTCTATTATGAAGTGAAATTTCTTTGAAGTCATATTTGATATCAGGTATTTTAACAACTGAAGGTAACATAGTTGCATAGTTGTGCTCTAAAATGGCACTATGTGTCATAATCCTGCCCCTTTAAAATATGCTTTTGTAGATTCTCTGTCATCCAGAACATGACAATCCTAAATGGTTGAGTAGAAGGGAAGAGGACTTCTCTTGATTCGTGAAGACATTTTGCCCCATCCAAAAGACTTCTTCAACTGAAGAAGTCTTTTGGATGATGAATTTAAATAGATTAAATTAAGTTAGTTTAATTTAATTACGCTTTTAACCATGTTAAATTGTGTTGGTTGTCCTTAAGCATAAAATATTAGCTTGGTAACAGTAAAGTTAGCACTGTTATACTATAAGGTAGTAGTATTTGCCTTTTTGACAATAACATCTCTATTGTAATTTGCATATTTTATCATCCTACTTTGGAAACACTCGAAGAGTTAAGCTGCAGCAGCAGATGACCTCCCGTTAATGCTTCAAACACGATGTTCCCTTCTCCTAATCATGTTTCCATGTTGACTGATGACGACAGGAACCTATTTGATCGCCGCGCGCCTGCCTGAGAATCTGATCTCGTGTGAGAGATCATCCTCAAAGTAGCTAAAAATAAACGGTAGCACTGCTTAAAGAATGGTGTCTGTGAGTCACTGCAAGAGGAGTTCCACAAACGTCAAAATGGAGCAGATACGGGGCAGGTATTTTTAGATGCTACCGCCGTCTATTTAAAATTCCTATATTTAGAGCAGTTCTGGTCACCATTTAAGAATTTAGGGCTCCATTAAAAAAAAAAAAAAAAAAGCACTTTGATCTGACTCTGACATCCTAGCTTTTGCGAGCCGGAGATCACGCCGCAGAGGAAGCTGGGCCTGTAACTGGAAGCCGCCTCCGTAGTGTCCTGATCGGCTTGCTGAGATCCAACCCTATCAAAAATGCGGCTGATCTGGCAAATGAAAACACAGCGTGACTTTCAAAGTACACAAAAACAAGCAGGAGGAAGTCTAGCTCAGATGTTCGCTTGGAGCCTACCGACTGTCAAGTGAACGAAGAGAAGGTTTTGAGCTCTTCGTCTCAGCTGTGCATAAGCGAATACCCATCTTTGCTGAAGGTAAATATTTTGAAACTACAGGGCACATCTGCTTTTCGTCACGTAAAACCCTGAGCCGACATACTGCTGGCTTCATGTTAACACTCAGAGGGGCCTCACCGAACATCTTGCACCTCTCAAGACACTTTCACACGACATCAGGTGAAAAAGATAAAGGAAGTAGGAAATACTTTTACTTCCATACTACACCTCAAAATAAACGTATAATAGGAAGCGTCCCACTTAAAATACCAAGCTAATACTGGATGGATCCCCTCAGGAATTATTTCTGTAACATCTCCAAATGCACTTAGACAAAGATTACAGTCATCCACTCGACTTGTAAGCGCACAATAAACTTCAACACCTTTGTGCTCCGCCACAACATTTGATGTTCAAATGAGTCAGATAAGATCCCTCATGTACACAGAGGAAGCCAGGTCACTAAATTCCCCCCCTTAAATATCTGTGGACAAATACAGTCTTGTTCAAAGGCCTCATGTACTCATAATTAGCTTCCAGAAAGGGAGATTCAACACGGCTGTCAGGCTTTCTGAAGGTCTTGCAAAATTATTCATGTTCATCAAACATTTCCATATCTTGTTGTGTATCAACCCCAAATGTGAATGTATTTTATTGCAGTTTCATGTAATAAACCAACACTGAGTTGTGCGTTATTGTAAAGTAGAAGTAAATGAGGCATATTTAAAAAAAAATAAAAATCACACTTCAGTAAAGTGCAGCCAACTGCCTTTAGAAATCACCTAATTAGAAAATATTATCCACTAACACCAAGATGCGTAATTTAATCTCAGTATTAATCCAACTATTATTATAATAAAGACTTTAGAAGGTTGTTGGAGAACTTTATAGAACAAAGAGCATTATGAAGACTAAAGGAATACAGCAAGCAGTTAAATTATGTAGCAGGTCAAATTAAGGTTACAGGTTATAGAACTATATTCCAGTTTTGGAACGTCTTACAAAGATCTTATAACTCAGTCATGTAAAAAAATAAAAAGACTATGACATAATGCAAACCTGTTACAGAAATGTCTAAGAGAACCATGGTATGAGTAGACCCAAAAGTTATTAAAAGCAAGCTGATTTACTGTAATTCTGTTATTGACAGTATAAAGATACAGCAGCATTGAGTTAGGTCAGTGAGGTCAGTGAGGTCAGTGAGGTCATTCACTCTGTAAACAAAAATGATGTCAAACAGGTGGTCCCTATTTAAGGCCTGGCGGCAGCAAATGTTTTACTTACTGGTTATTGTACATTCCTCTCAGAAAACCTGAGTAAAATTGATAATTTCACATATAATTCAGAACAAGGATATTCTTTGATGAAATATTTCACTGACTACAAAACAATATATATATCCAGAAAAGGATAGGCTGCTGAGGTACACTGATCTCAAATGTTTTGACATTAAAACTCCGAACAAACTCCAAGCAAATGATCAAAATGCTGAAAACTCAGTGATCAGCTGCAAGGTGATTAAATAAGCTCTACGGTTATCTGTGAGTCCTGGAACTATCAGAAAATGTTTAGCTATAAGAAAGCAGGGGTGCTGTGGTGACGCAGGGGCAAAGCACAACCCCCGTACTGAGGACTTGGTGGTCACAGGTTCGATTCCTGGCCTGGTGACATTTTCTGCATATCTTCCCCCTCTCTTGTTACCCTCTTTCCTGTCAAACTACCTTCAAGTAAAGGCCACTAGAGCTAACAAAATCTTTAAAAATATGTTTCCCAAACTATGGCATCAAGTCTATATTGTGCATAGCAGGAATCACGGATCAGCTTCAATACATTGTAAACTTACAGGTCATGTTGTCTTAATCTGAAGAGAAATGTCCTTCAACTTACTGGCACTTCAGCAAGACAAACACAAGCAGATGAGCACCATGTCGGTACTTGACAAACTTGATTATATCTTTGGATGTTAAACCAAAGATTGGTACTTTTGGTTTAAAAGTACCAATCTTTTCACCAAATAAAAGATTGTTTTTTTGGTTTAAAAGTGGCTGAGTGTCACCCCACAGTCTATTTAATGTCGCATGTGGGATGACATTAAGCAGACTGTTCCTGTGGCAAAGCTGTGACATTTAGAGGAACTTTTGTGGAATGCAGTCCAGTCATCCTGGAATACCTGCACACAGGTGCCAAAAGTAGGTTAGCTTCATGTGACACAGATGTAGAGAAGTTCTCACAAACAGCGGATACACATCTAAATATAAACTCAGTGCTTAAAAAAAAAGCCCCATCTTCAAGCAGTTTTTTAAGTTTATCCCATCAATTTTTCAGCAGAAAAATTAAGACTGTTGCATAAGGTTTGGTAGAGGCAGGGCTACGATGCAGATGGGGATTTGGGATTAACATGATTAATTTTATAAACATTCAAATTACAGAGGTGCTGTGGTGGCGCAGGGGTTAAGCAGAAGGAGGCCTTAGTCCTTGATGCGCTGTCACAGATCCAAATCCCGGCCTTTGCTTCATGTCCTCTCTCTCTTTACCCACTTTCAAATAAAACCCACTTGAAAGCCCACGGAAAGAAGCAGAACAATGAGACCAGAGAGCTGCATGCACATGGAAGAAGGAGTGGAGAATGACATTGGATGCAGGTGAGGAAATCAGGTGATTGTGAACAGCTGTGGAAAGGAACAGACTTGCAAGATGAGGGAAGGTGATTAATAAACACAGAGAGACTGAACTAGGACTAAGAAAGAAATAACAAATCAAGGGGAAAAGAAGAAAGCTAACCTGAGGGAATAAAAACCAAAGGCACAAAGAGCAGAACACAAGAACTAAAGAGACTAAAATACAAAGAAAAAACAGGTATGGCAAGACCTTTTGAGCAATAATAGAAGAACACAAACATAAACGACCCCCAAGAACTCAAACACCCAACGATCTTAACAAAGACGTTGTAGTTTTTTACACAGCCTGATATTTATCTTAAGGCTTTGCTTTTAAACTAACCTCTGTTGTTGTTGAGCTCAGATGTCTATTTATTCAATCAATTAGCACAAAAAAAGAAAAAAAAAAGTTTTGAATGGAAATTTTTACTTTTTTGTCAATATCAATTAAAATGCTATTAACTGTGATTAATTAATTACAGATCCTGTAATTAACTCAATGAAAGTTTTTGTCCCACCACTGCTAAACACAAAGCTTCGTCCGGCATGCTGGAGATAGCTGCAACTGAGAGGATGTCAGGAGTCTCCCTCTGCGTTTTCCCTCAGGAGCTTTGTGGTTTAATAGTGCTGCACTGATAAAATTAAGGGGGCAGCCAAAAGGCCACCATAATGACATGGAGAAAACAAATCACCCTGCTTCAGGCGGTAGCTTCATTAGAACAAGGCGTAGCGGTTGCTCCGGGGGGACAGGGGGAAGCGTCTGAGCCTTGGCTGGCCGTGTCCGTGGTGACGGTCGCGTTGCAGGACTGATTGCCCAAAACATGACCAGGCCTCAGGTATTTTAGGCCTGTATCAGTGTCTCCCTCCATTACAAGAGATTGCAAAAAGGGACTACTGCAGGGAGGCATTTAATATTTCATCTTTTAATAAGCGTCACACCAACACCAAGCCAACCCTTTCTCATTTAAATGTCTTTATTGGGCTGTTGTTGTGTGTCACAGTTTGACAGTGTAGCTCACAAACTGAGGGCATGTATTAGCTATGCTTGGAAAGCGCGCACAACAACTCTTATCTCCTCTGACAGACAGTGTAGTCAAGCGACTGCAGGAGGCTAAAAACTCATTTACAGTGAGTCAGTGCCACTGGAGTGGGCTCTGTGGATTTTACTTAAGACAGGGGAAAATTTAAAGTCACTGAACTTTTTGCAAGGACAGAAGATCAGGATGGTACGACTGGAGTATTAGGAACACGCTGAGAAAATAAAAATAATTGCATTTATGAGACAAAAGCCTTAAAATAATGAGAATAAAGTCATAACATTATGAGAGTAAACTCGTCTGAGAATAAAGTCACAATATTGTGAGGATAAAGTTACAATAGGATAAAGTTGAAAGAATACAAGATTAAATTTGTAGCATAAATTTTACGAGAACAAAGTCATATTACAACTTTATTCTGACAATATGGCTTTATTCTCATTATCATGACTTTATTTTCTTATTTTCTTTACTTTACTCTTTAATACTATGATTGATTTTTTTTTAGTATGGCTCTAATATTCAGCCGTGGGATAGTGCAAAGTTACAAATTTTAGAAAAAAAAAACAAAACACACACATATATATATATAAATAGAACCACTAAGATGGTACATCGCAGTATTTAATAAAGTTGAACAGTTTGCTGAAATGCTATGCTAATGTTGGCATGTTGACTGTTGTTGATACATCTTATTGATGGTTTGACACGTAACATAGAGCCGTTCTGCCTTTTCGGGTTCATCAGGTTTTTCTCCTGACTAATAAACTTAGCATCTCTTTGGCCATCATAACTTTAAATCAGTAGCGTTTCAGCTGCTCTGCAGAAAACATTCCTCAGTAGTGAGAGCTGTCATCAGTGAAAGTCTTAACAGAGAGGTTATTGTATTTGTTTGTCTCCACAAAACTGTACCAACTTTCTCTTCACAACTACTTATCTAATCCCAACACAAATCAGATTCTAGATTACATTTACTATCACTGTCCTGCATGGAGAAAATATTTTTTCACTGTTTTCTGTTTCCCTTATTTGCCTTTGGGCATCTGAGTTCAGTTTCTGCTCAGCCATTTTACTTTAGACTAACATTTTTTTCTTTCAACAAAACCAGAGCACAAACTGTTAATATTTGTACTTGGGATGAGCGGCATATTTTGCAGGTTGCAGCCACAATGCAACCTGCATTTAAACACAGGCCTCCAAATGTTGCTTAAACTGCATGACTAGCATGGCAATGTGCTGAGTGTTCAAACCACAGCGGACTCATCGGCTGCTCGCTGTGCCAAAGTTACAGGTGTCCACCGTTCACGACGCAGCAGCAACATAAGCAGAAAGCATCAACGTGGATATGCCTTTGCCGTTTCCTTACCTTAATATTTCTCTTTTTTACATTTAAATTCATCTTAAATATTCTGGTTTTACTGATAGAGGCACACCTTAACGACTTAAAATGCTTTTGCATGGCTGATGATGTGGCATGGCCATAATCAGATCTGACATCTGTGTGTTGATCTGCAGCATCAGCGTGATCACAACTGTAAAGAGTAACATCGATTCTGCTCATGCTTTACAGCTCCTCATGTTATTTGAATCAAATCATAGCACATAATCAGTCCATCAGAGTTTGGGTTTGAGAGGTATTTGAAATTCAAATCAAATCTCTTTGTTGTTCACTGTTGATGCTTTGTGTACTCTCTGTTGGGGGAAAAAAAAAGAAGAGAATCTTAATTTCTTTCACTATTTGACAGTATTTGTTCTCAAATTTAAGATTAAGTTCATACTCAAATCCCAAACTAAATTTTCTAAAAAATATGTGTTTATGATATCTGTATTTAAAAGGAACCTGTATCAATGTCTGTCAATATCTGTTAAAGTGTGACCCAGTATAATCACATTGTAAATTTAGTAAGCTTTACATAACGCTAAATTTAAATAATAACTAGTCATAATGCTTGATATTGGTTCATGTGTTAAATTTTGATGTGTAAACAGCATTACAGGCACTTTGTGTTATCCCAGCTCTGATGCTGATTGGTTAATCAGCACCTCCTGATGACTCCTTCACTGGAGGCTAAGCTAAGCTATGTTGTGAGATTCAGAAAGAGACGCACAAAAACAAACAAAACAAAACAAGCAAGATGTTTAGCCTGACTGAGTCAGCGAGAAGCTCGATCAAGTTCTCTGGATATTAAATGTTTTCCTATTGAATTTAACATTTGTGTGATGTTTTAATAAAGATCTGAGAATCTGGTAAGCTTTTAATAGAAGTTAAATGATAATAGTTCCACATTTTTATTCACAAAATGGCCTTTCTTAAAGTGTAGTAGTGGATTGAAAATGGAATACTTTTGTTTTTGTATTTTATGCAACTAAATGAAAAGTAAATATATGTTTGTCTGATTAATAATAAAATTATTGGTGATTATGTAAATTACCACTTATGTTTTGATTTCTTAATTTCAGTGGCATTCAGAACCTCCTTGCCTATTAAAAATTTAAATTAATTCAGATAGGAACATAGATTGATCTGTTGAATTATGGCCTTTCAATATTTTGCACATAATAGTACACTTAAAAAAATACGTTATGCTTACACTTTGCTTGGGTTCAACAAGTAGGTCAGTGAATGCAACGCGAGACTGAGCATCGGAGCCACTAAACGCTGCAGCAGCAGGAGATGATTTCCTGACACTTTCAGGATGAACTTGAACTTGACCACAGCTGGAAGTGAATATGAAAGGAAAATAGTTAAGCAGTTTAAGCACGAACAGACAACTTCTCCAGCTTCTGTTGACATAAAACTGCACCATGTGAAAGACATGAGAGGCCATTGGCCTCCTGGCCCCCTTCTTTCAGTGCCCTTTACACAGTGATGGGTTGGATCACACCGGTCCTCTGATCTGAAGGGCAGCTCACCTTAACACACTGGTAGAGTTTTGAGTAATGTTAACAAAAATGTAGGTAAGAGGGTAAAAGGAAGTCCTTGACACACGTCTGACTTTATTGCACATTAGAACCCCGAGTGTTTGATCTAACCAAACACCTCCTGTCTATTCCGGTAGGATCCTCCATGCTGGCGAAGGAGGTTTGTGACCAGAAAGGAGTGCGTTTTGTGTTGTTTACATCATTAAGAGGAGGGGTGACTGATCTGCTCCATCTGTGTAGGAGGGAACCTATTGATGGATGCTCCTTTCGCTTAAAGGAGGCATTTTCTGTCATGGTTTAGTGATTTTCTAGGAGTATTTTTGTTCTGATTTCACTTTAGTTTGAAGGTTTAAAGGGGCAGTATTATGCAAATTTTTGAGTTTTACATCATGTTATAATGTTATTCCTTCAACAAAAACACACCCGGAGTGTTGCCTTCATTCTTTCATGCATGTTTGAGAAATCCTTTGATCTACCGTGGCAACCATTCAGCTGTGCAAAACTCCTGGGTGGGCCAAGCTCCGCCTTCGAGATGCAGCTCCTCCTCAGAACTGAAGCTTCCAAGCTTCCAGCTCACAGAGCTCATTTCCCTCCTCGGCTCCTTCAAACTAGCCAGGAGCAATTAGCAAACAGCTGGTGGAACTGATCTCATTGTAGGAGCTACTTCTCGATGCAATGCTAGTAAAATGTTGTTAAAGGGTTAATAGAAGAGCCATGTTGTGATGACTTCTTGTAGGTGGAGTTTCAGAAAGAGCAGGAGATTTTAAGGAGACAGAGGCCTGATTTCAAGATGTTAAATTGTGAAGCCATAACATACTTAATTTTATAACAACTGAACTTAACATAATTACTTGATTGTGTTTCTTGATTTTCATTCATCCTGGAAAATTATTTATTGCTACAAGACAAAGAAGACGACAGGAAGTGGTTGAAGTGCACAAGACCAAATAATCTGGATTAATACAAAATAAAGATAGCAAGATAGAACATAGAGAGTTATTTGCTGCAGGTTTGATATTAACCACTGATAACCTTCTAAGCAGAACCCCATTTCTAAAATCCTGAACCATTCTGCTAAGGTCACTGAAAATAAAAATCCACCCCAAAAAAAGGGAATCAATAAAAATCTAGTTTAACTTAAATGTGAAGTTTCAAAACACCTGGGATAATGAATTTCAAGGCCAGCCTGTTGTCTGAGATGGAGAACATGCGCTACAGGACAAACAAGAATGGGATCCAAAACTGTATGAGATTCCTTAAGAATGATTTTAAAAAAAAACACCCTTTTCATGCCCTGGGGTGGGATAATAATGGGAACTAACCAAAAGTTAGTTAAAAGGAGAGATTTACATTTGAATTTAAAAGGCTTTAATAATGTCAAGCATTGGGAACAAAGGAGTTCATACCACTTCACTTGTTTATTAAATATTTAAGAAACTTCCTGTTGATCCATATTATCTATTGGAGCCACATTACCACCTTTTCCAACAGTAGACTATGGAAAATTACTTTGAATCTCTGTGGTTACAAAACATCGCACAGTTAAACGGCATCACTTCACTGCCATAAAAGTTGAGAGAGGAACATTGAAAATTGCAAAGGCGTGGCACAGAGGAAAGGTGGAATGACGAGCACCACAACAGATACACACAGGGAAAAAAGTTATTTTAACCCTGAAGAACAAAGAGGAAAAAATAAATTATGGAATAATAATAGTAAGGCATAAGTTTGATCTCAGTGGGGCAGCTTTGTCATTTCATTAACAGCAGAAAAGATGCAAAATCTCTGAGCAAAAATTGAACATGACACCAAATTTATGGGCCAATAAACTCTTCAGAATTACATAGCTGCCAAATAATGATTCTCGTCTATATGAATGCTCTGTTAGCCATCTCTGTGGGAAGCCGAGCCAACCGCCTGCTGCTTAACAACCTTCTGTCTTTAACGTTTATAGTCAAGAGACGTGTTTTGACAAGTTGAACTCTTACATAAATAAGTCCAAGTCACTATTGGTGGAAGATCTTTGTGAACTGAACCAAGAGCCATTGGCACAAGTATGTACAAATCAGTCATAGCCCAGCCTATGTAGCAATGGACGCCGGCTAGTGTGGCCTCTTCTACTCATTCTGATGATTGAAGCTGAGCGTTAGTGAACATAAGCACACCACTGCTACTCAGAAAAGTTAATCAGTCCCACCTATTTACACACTCCCACTGGTGTAGTGTTCAGTTGGTGCAACAGTAACGTCACGATGCTAAAGATTTTACGATAAGTTTTACTAGCCTTGTGGATTTTAGTTTCTCTTGTATTTCTGTTTATTTAGATTTTTCTTTTGGTTTTCTACTAATTTCGGGGTCATTTTTACGATGTTTCATCATACTTGGTTAGTTTCCCTAATCTCCCCTGTGTATTCACTGAGGTCAACGGTTATTTTCCCTCAGCTCCTCCATGCTTTCCCACAGTTACAAACACATTTAGTTAATTAAAGTCACATTATCCTTCTTCCAGTAATCCCTCCAGCCTCTCTGTTTTTTCTTGTTGTTGTTCATGTTTAACATTTTCTTCCACCAGCCATCTAGTTTTGAGGTGGATTTCCATATCCATGTTAAAAACTGACAGTAATTATCTTGTTTGGTCCATAGACTATGACAGAGCACTCCGGTGCAGTAAAACTTACTTGAAAAGAGGTATTTTGTTGTTTTGCAGAAAAAAATAAAGAACTGCCACATTGATGCACAACGCTGCGTCGTAAACTCTTGTAGCCATTCGGAGTGAGTGGAACTTTAAAAACTCCAATGGAAAACGGATCATCCCCCGCTGTGGTCACCGCATGGAAAATAACATGACGTGCAACTTTATTGATGCTGGTGTGTAATTCAGACAACCCTCGCCTGCAGGGCACGATCTGCATCCCAACGCTCAGCAGCAAACAAGCCCCCTGCTCCCAATTCTGCTTCGGTCACAGAGAGAGATTCCCTGTAACACGCAGCAAACCCGCACCGTCACATGGAAGTTGAACCGGCCTTTTAGCTGCTTCTCACTGCTCCAGTGCTTGATAACTAATAATCATCTGTCACACTGAGTAATAGTGATGTCAACATTTACAGATCCCTCAGTAGTGGTCGCCCCTCTGTGGTTGTTTATACGTTTTTGTCACGAAGCAACCATGAATAATAGTGCATATTTTTTGAGATTTTATTTGATGGACAAACACAAAGTAGAGCGTTTTTGTCAAATGGAAGGTAATTAGTACATGGTTTAAATTCTCTCCCCCCATCCAACAAATAATAATCTGAAATGTGTGGAGTGCATTTATATTCATCCAGCAGGAGTTTTGCTCCTTCTTTTCAAAGTAGCTCAAAGTGTGGTTAGATTCATCAGGAGCTTCTGTGAGAACATCAGTTTTTAAGTCTCAGCTAAATTTTTAAAAATGCTTTTAGTCTGGACTTTGACTTTGACCCAGTCAAAGTCTGGGTCAAACAAGAGGTATAAAGAGTTTTTGGCCCATGTGCTAAAATTAACACATTTAAATTACATAAACTACAAAATTCATTAAATTTAAAATGGAAAATTGAGTTTATTGCAATTTTTTTTAAGTTTTACTTTTACTTGGTTGATAATAAACCTTTTTTTTATGAAATCTATACATTCTTAAAAAACAAAAACAAAAATAAAGCTTTATCTATTTGTTGCCTTATTTAAATAAAAACAGAGAATTTCCAAAATTTGGGGACATCTTTTCTTTTCTATCTTGCTGACCACATTATTTTTACCGTTTCTGACCTATGGTTGGGGCGGAGGGGGTTATTTTTTAAGGTCGTTGCCATGCTGCATGATAACCCGGCACCCCAGCTTCAAGTCTTTTGCAGCCTCTACCATATTTTTGCCCATCCATCTTGCCACCAACTGTGAGCATCTTCTCTTGTAACTGCTGAAAAAAGGCATGATGCTGCCACCATCATTTTCCACCAAAATAGTTAGTTTCCTCCTTTTTGTGAACTAAAAATGTTTAAAACTTGGGCTGTAACTTAACATCATCCGTGACCAGTCTGCTGGTGTCACAATGAAACTTTTCCTCTTCCTGCCGAAACTGAAAGTGGGTTAGTGCAGTGCATTGTGGTATCAATAGCTCTCACTGCTTCATGGCTGGAGGCCCAACATTTGCATTGAGCCAGGTGATCGGGAAGAAGTTGGGCAACCAAATGCCAGGATGCAAATGGTTTCACAGAGTGAATAAAAGGCTAAGGGGAACACCTCCATTATACCAGCAGCTCAGAGACAGACTGGCAGATCTGTACACAAAAGTCGCAGTATGTGTGCTTTGGTTGTTTCAACTCATGTCAGTGTTTGTAGTTTCTGATCTCTGCTGTGTTTTCTCGTGAACAGCTCCAGCTACTTTGATTTTCACCCTGTAAAAGGACATGCTACATGCTACATGTAGCTCTAATCACTGTTGCTCTCCTGGCATTCAATGTGTGTTTTGCACGCTTAGCTTGCAGCATTTTTTCTGTAATTGGAGGCAGCTTAGCTTATAACAGATACATTGGATTTACTGTAAAACAATTCAAATTATCATATAAACATGTCATCACCATTATGGCATAAGTCTTTTTTGTTTTTTTGTTTTTTTTTTTGCCTAAAATATTTCTTGGAAAGAAAGAGGTTGTGATCCCCCCCTTCACCCCCCCCCAAAAAAAAATTACTTAGATTATTATTTCAGGAAGGTGACAATATGATTATTGCTAAATATTGTAGTTGTTATATGTATTGATTATACAGGTAATAAATGTAAGATTATGTAAGTGGTTGAAGAGTGCTTTATGCTCCCTTGAATATGTCAAACAAAAGATTTGACATCACGCTTTACGCTGTTTTTTTCCCCCCTAAATGTAGCACCTTTAACCACTCTATGAGACAGAAACTAAAATGGTGGGTGCTTGGGTTCGACATCAATGAGGTACACCATTATGTAGGCAGTACCACTGACCTGGTTTGTAACAAATATGACCCAGAGAAATGGAAATTCAGGCAAAATTACTCAGCTTCACTTTATTAACTAAGGTGACAGGGAACCCTCACTGTTAATCACCAGTTGAACTGTAAGCTGTGAACACTTTTAAGATTTAGGGAAAACAAAACAAAAAACAACATATACTTTTCACATAAGGCAGCACATAAGGCAGGCCAACTAAACAATTAATGTTCACAAGCAATGTCCAAGTTAGTATATCGTCCTGAACAGTCAGTTCTACTCACGACCTTCAAATGGTGGTGGAAAAATGGGAAAAACCCGGAGAAAACCCAACGTTGCAGGCCTGTGACCAACGAGGCGTAGGTGTTGAAATCCCAGAGGGAGGACGAAGGAAAGAAACAATTTGAGAGCGGTGCAATTCGGGGTAAACATAGGAAACGCTGAGATGCCTCCCTCCTCTCAACTTCGCAGGGGCTCAACGGCTGCCGCAGGATCGTGGCGCTAAAGCGTTAGCCCACTTAGCTTAGCCCGAAGTCCGTCGCGACCACTTGCTCCGGTCCCCTCTTGGCTCGTCCCTCCAGCGTCAACTGAACTCCTTCAACTTCTCCCGACTTCCGTGCCCTTTCGTCCTGTTGTCCCTTTGTCTCTCCTTTTCGTCTGTCTTTTTTCCTTTCTTATTTATTCCTCTTTTCTTCTCTCCTCGTCCGCCTCCGTTCTCCACCCTTACCACTCTCCCCCTTGCTCCCGCCTTCTCCTCCTCTCCACCAATCCCCAGTCCCGCACCGGACAAACTGTCCCCACTGCCAATGAAAATGGTGAGATCAGAGAATGCGCAGTGCAGCTTACGTCACACTGCTTCTTTCAGTTACAATATTTACACAATAGCTCACTAACAAACAATAGTTTTAATCATCAAATAAGGTAATTACTCAATAGTGACCTTTATATTATTCAACTATTAAGGTGAAGGAAAATACCAATGTATTTCTTTCAGAAAGAAGAATACTAAACACTTAGTTGTTCACCAATGTATGTTTGAATAAACAATAATTTACTTTTAATATACTTGTATCTTATTTTGAACTATGTAAAATTAACCTTAACAAATAGTAACTACCATAACCTCAGTTTATCACTGGGCTACATCTTCCCCCTTCTAGAAGGTTTTGATGTCCCCATCAAAATTAACGAGAGACAACTAACGGAGGACAGTTTTGATAAGAAGTCAGCCTAGAACATGTTTCACACATGGCCATGGGGTGGCACCAGAAGGTATGGCAAAACTGGCTTCTAGGGACTTGGTAGATTCCACTTCCCACCAACACTCCATGGCTGAAGACTGTCACCGGCTGGTCAGAAGGCTTTCCGAGTTCATCGTAGCTCAACCGAACTACAGGTCGGGCAACTCTCTGTGATCTTTTAGCAGGGATTTGTAGTGGATAGAGGTCTGTTTCTTCCACTGGATCAAGGGCTGGATCAGGAATAGCAGTAACGTCTGAATAGGTACTAGAAACTGCCTCCAGTTCTCCCAAATCCTGGACTGATCTTTTTTTATCACTTTCACTGATAGTGAGCCCAGATATTCTGTTGGACAACTCTGGATGAGTCAGTAGTCCATCCAAATCGACACCCACTGGCTTGGGTAAGAATACTTCCTCGTACTCTGATTCTGGGTACATTTCCTCTTCATTGTTGGAAGACTTTAGGAGTCCGCCCGCCTTTTGTTGCGCTCTTGTTCTGCATCTTTCTGGTGGTTCTGTGCCACTGTCATCCAATGGAAGTCTCACAAGGTATCCAATAGGCAACAAGTGATTCCGATGAACCGTCTTCTCTGCACCCCCACCTCGTTCAGGTTTAATCTTGTAAACGGGGAGATTGGGCAATTTATCCACAATAAAATAGGGTATGGGTCTCCATTTGGCTTTCAGCTTTTGTTTTCCTGTAACACCAAAGTTTTTCAGTAGAACTCTGTCCCCTTTTTCCAGAACTTGTTCTTTCACATGCTTATCGTGGGCTGCTTTGTTCCGTTTATGATTCTTGTCAGCTGTCTCTGTCGCCAAGTCATAAGCTCTCTCGAGATCTTTCTTCAGTTTGGTGACATACTGATGATATGAGACAGACTTTTGACTTTCATCCGACACACTGAAACATATGTCTATAGGTAGCCGGGCCTCTCGTCCAAACATTAACAAGTAGGGCGAGTACCCTGTTGCCTCATTTTGAGTGCAGTTGTAGGCGTGAACCAACTGACTTATCTTTTGACTCCACTTGTTCTTTTGCTTTGGATCAAGGGTTCCGAGCATTGACAGGAGTGTACGGTTGAATCTTTCGGGCTGTGGGTCTCCTTGCGGATGATAGGGAGACGTTCTTGACTTACGAATCCCAAGCATCTTCAAGAGATCTCGGATCAGTCTGCTTTCAAAATCCCTCCCTTGGTCCGAATGTATTCTTACTGGGAGTCCATAATGGACAAAGTAACGCTCACAAAGGATCTTTGCCACCGTGGCAGCTGTTTGGTCCTTAGCTGGGAAAGCTTGGGCATATCGCGTAAAATGATCTGTCACTACTAGGATGTTGGAAAACCCCTGTGAGTCCGACTCAAGTGACAAAAAATCAATGCACACAAGGTCAAGAGGGCCTTGACTAGTTATCTGTTTTAAGGGAGCAGCTCGCTGTGGAAGTGCTTTACGAGTGACGCATCTTCCACAGTTTCTTACATATTGCTCAACCTCAGCTCCCATCTTGGGCCAATAGAACCTGTCACGGATGAGTCCGACAGTTTTCTCCACTCCCAGGTGCCCAGACTCATCATGGAGTGATCTTAACACCATGGAGACATGTTCTTTAGGGAGCACTATCTGATGAATTTCCATTTCGGAGGGTCTCTTAACTTTTCTGTAGAGCAAACCATCTTTGATGACCAGTCTACTCGCCTCCCTGTTTAGCAAATTAGCCATAGTGTTATCCCCTGGTGAGAATGGTATACCCTGGCAAAGTGACCGCTTGATGGGAGCGATTGCTGGGTCTGCATCCTGTGCTTGGATGATGTCGTTGTGGCTAAGTCGCATCAAGCAACCCAGATCGAGGTGAACTGGATAAGCGTAACAGGCAGGTATGCCATCAGGGGAGACTCCTAGAGACTCGGCTATTGTGATTGCCTCATCGCAAACTTTCTGTGAGTTGACCTGCTTACACAGTGCTTTGACACTTTCAGGCGGCATAGTTTGCCAGTCTTTATCTTCTGCTGGTAAGGGGTTTCGTGATAGCGCATCAGCGTCGATGTTGTGAGCCCCTAACCTGTACTGCAATGTGAAATTGTATGTTGAAAGGGCAGAGAGCCATCGATGACCAGTGGCATTGAGCCTGGCTGTTGTAAGAATATATGTCAAAGGATTGTTATCCGTTTGCACGTTAAACTGAGCTCCATACAAATAGTCATGGAATTTGTCAACTACAGCCCACTTTAGAGCCAAAAACTCAAGCTGGTGCACCGGATAGTTTTTTTCAGATGCACTCAGCTTCCGGCTAGCAAAAGCCACAGGCCTCAATCCTTCAGGGTATTCTTGATTCAGAACTGCACCCAGGCCATGCAAACTGGCGTCTATGTGGAGGGTATAGGGTTTAGTTGGGTCGGCAAACGCCAGTACCGGTGCATTTGTGAGGCAGTGAATGATCTGTTGAAAGGCCTCACTGCACGACTGATCCCATCGACTGCCAAAAGGCTCGTTAACCTTGTAGTAGGTTTTGCATGTCCCCTGATTAGATTTACTTCTCTTTTGGGTGGGGGGATAGCCTTTGCATAGTTCCGTAAGAGGTCGGACGATGATGGAATAGTTCTTTATGAATCGCCGATAGTAGCCACAAAATCCAAGGAACGACTGCAGAGAAGAGAGATCGGTTGGCTGCCTCCACCGGGTTACAGCTTCCACTTTTTTGGGGTCAGTAGCAATGCCATGCTCAGAGACAATATGGCCAACATAGGTAACTTGTGAACAACAAAACTGGCACTTGTCAAGGGACAGCTTTAGTCCAGCCTCCTCAAGGCGTGCTATGACCTTAAGCAGCCTCTCTTCATGCTCTTCAAGGGTTCTGCCAAACACAATCAGATCGTCCAGGTACACTATGACCTCCAGCAGGTGCATATCTCCTACCGCTTTCTCCATCAGCCTTTGGAATGTCGCAGGAGCCCCTGTTATCCCCTGCGGCATCCGTTCAAACTGATAGAACCCCAGAGGACATATAAAGGCTGTCTTTTCCTTGTCCTCTTCAGCCATAGGGATCTGATAGTAGCCGCTGCGGAGGTCTAAGACAGAAAACCACTTACTGCCCGTCAGACAGTCTAAGGCATCATTGATCCGGGGCACAGTGTACTGGTCTGGGGTGGTTCTGCGATTCAAGGTTCTATAGTCGACACACATCCGCAGTTGACCATTCTTTTTCCGGGCAAGGACAATGGGTGAAGCGTAGGGGCTTCTTGATTCCTTTATGATGCCTGCTGCAAGCAGCCCTTGAAGATGGCGCCTGAGGTCATCTAAATCGGCAGGAGCTATGCGGCGGGAACGCTCCCGGAAGGGTGTACTGTCAGTCAGACGGATATGATGTTCCACACCCTTGGCCAAACCTACATCCCATTCATCAGTGGAAAACACATTGGAATGCTGTGACAGCTTGTGCTGTAGTCTTTCTTTCCATTCTCTGCTGATTGAGATATCTCCAAAATGGAACAAAGAAGGGTCAATGGGTGGAACAGCATTGACCTTCCTTCCTGGGGCATCCATCACCATGTCAACTACATACAGGTGAGCAATAATGGTGCCCAATGGAATAGCTGTTTGCTTTAATGACTCATTTCTCAGCAGCACCAGAAAGCTGTTCTTATCTAGCATCTTAGAGAACAGTACCGTGGGCTGGACCAATACACTTGGTGGAAGAGCAGGTGAGGCAGCACGTTCAGTTATTAGTATGCTGTCTCCTACTGTTTTATTCTCTTTGACTTTACAAATGGCAATGTGTTCTGTGCCAGCAGGAATGATTAGTGGGCCTGGCCCTGTCCACTTTACATCAGCCACAGGTAAGTCTTTAATATCTTTTGCAAGCTGTGGTTTATGGGCCGGTAAAGAACTTTGTTCCTGCACTTGGACTCTGGCTGAGTGGACTTGCTCTGAGCCTTTCACTTCTGGGTTCAAGTTGATAGGTTGAATCCCTTTGACATTTGTGCCGACCAAGACTGGTACGGTCTCAGAACAACGTGGGTCAGGACACACTAAAGCCAGAACAGGAACCGACTTGATTTTTTCGGACTTGGACTGCCTAGGGAGCTCCAGATCAATGTGGATGTATCCTTTGTATGGGTAACCACTCTTTGATTCACTGAGGCCCCATATGGATAGACCAGTAACCGGGTGGAGTGGGACATGTGACAAGTGTTCTGAGTAAAAACTGTCAAAGATGATGGTTATTTGGGACCCACTGTCCATCAGAGCAGTGCAAATCTTGCCATTGATTTTCACTTCGGCAAGGGAAGGAGGTCCAATTAGTCCCTCTGGCAAGCCACTGGTCTCTACCATGATAGCGCTCCTCTTTACATCCACATTGGTAGGTTTTGTTCTTGTGTTGCTGTTTTGTTTCTGGTTTGTTCTTTGTTTTCTTTGCACCTGTATCAACTTTTGTATTACTTTAGGGTAGTTCTCTGGGGCTGTGCATTTAGTTGCAAAATGCCCATCCTCCCCACACCGGTAGCAGAAAAAATCACTCGAGTCCCTTGGTGTGAAAGGTCTTTGGGATACTGAATTTGACTTGACTTCATCGTGATGTGACATTGTAGTGGAGCTGTAACTGGGCCGAAGAGACAGAACAGAAACTTGCTCTCGGAGCTCTCTAACTTCTTCTCTCAAAGCTCGCATGCTTTTATCTTCCACTGTCTCTTTCGGTGGGTTGACTGTTAGCTCAGAGGTTGCAGCAGCAGTGCTTGGCGTGAATGATGAGATAGTTAATTCACTCACTTGCGTGCGGAGCCCTTGTATTTCGGCTTTCAGATCCATCACCTCTTTGTCTGGCACTGCAATGGTACTTTTAGCATACACAGCTTTGGGAGGTTGTAATCTACGACGGGAAGCTTCGTGTTCCTCTTCATGCCGTATTTCATTCAACAACTGTAGAAATGGAGGGGGATTTTGCCGGCGTTCTCTCAGTCGAAGATTTAACATCATTAGATCTGATCGAGTGCCACCTTTAATGAGCTGGTCAATACGTGCTTGGTTGGCAGTAGCTGACTGCAGGCCACCCTTTTTAACAACTTTATTGAGAACTCGCTCCATGCGCCTCAGAAATTCAGAGAGTTTCTCATTCGGTTGCTGACATAGCTGTCTGAATGTGAAGTACAGGTCTTCTCCAGTTTCAGGCGTGCCAAACGTGCTCTCCAATATTTCGAGGTACTCCATAGCTGTTGCATCATGGTTGTTGAAACGAACGGCCTGCAATATTTCCAGAGCTGGACCCTTCACACTTTCCATAACTCTCATTTTCATTTCTCTCTCAGGTCGATCAGACTCTTCTATCATGAGCCTGGCTTGTTCAATCCAGTTCTCCAATGTCTCCTCCCCTGGAGGAGTGGGTTGCACTCCAGAGAAAGTGCGTAGACGTCGGTAAGGGCTACCCTCACTGCTTGAACGAGGATTTGTCATTTGAAGGACTTCACCAACTGCTCTTATAATGGCTTCAGGGGTGGATGTTCTAAATGGGGAATCTTGACCCGAGTCAACAAATGGGTTACATCCATTTCCAGAGTTCTGTGGTTCATTTTCCTCTTCAGAAGGTCCAAAGATTCTCCATGGCTCATCTGAGCCCTCTGGCAAGACATCCAGTGGACAGGCTTTTGCATTGACTTTCTGTCTACACTCACACAGCACAGTTAAACGTTGAGTCTGCGGATCATACATCCTACCTCTCACTTTAACCCGACCAAGTGCTTTGATTGACTGCAGAGTTTCTTCAATGGCATTCACCTCTACCTCTTCTGGGACATTCTTAACCAATATGGCATACTCTGGGTCAATACCTTCGCCCTTACACCAGTGCCTCAACTGAGCCATCCCCATGACCTTTACTATAGTTCTCTATAGGATTAGTGCTTAGTTAGGTTAGGTTAAGCAAACTGAGCAAGTTTAAACTAGTTTTTCGTTTCTCTGGGTCAGACTAGAAATATTTTATTTTATTTTATTTATTTATTTTTACATTCCCCGTACGGGCCACCACTTTATGTAGCACCTTTAACCACTCTATGAGACAGAAACTAAAATGGTGGGTGCTTGGGTTCGACATCAATGAGGTACACCATTATGTAGGCAGTACCACTGACCTGGTTTGTAACAAATATGACCCAGAGAAATGGAAATTCAGGCAAAATTACTCAGCTTCACTTTATTAACTAAGGTGACAGGGAACCCTCACTGTTAATCACCAGTTGAACTGTAAGCTGTGAACACTTTTAAGATTTAGGGAAAACAAAACAAAAAACAACATATACTTTTCACATAAGGCAGCACATAAGGCAGGCCAACTAAACAATTAATGTTCACAAGCAATGTCCAAGTTAGTATATCGTCCTGAACAGTCAGTTCTACTCACGACCTTCAAATGGTGGTGGAAAAATGGGAAAAACCCGGAGAAAACCCAACGTTGCAGGCCTGTGACCAACGAGGCGTAGGTGTTGAAATCCCAGAGGGAGGACGAAGGAAAGAAACAATTTGAGAGCGGTGCAATTCGGGGTAAACATAGGAAACGCTGAGATGCCTCCCTCCTCTCAACTTCGCAGGGGCTCAACGGCTGCCGCAGGATCGTGGCGCTAAAGCGTTAGCCCACTTAGCTTAGCCCGAAGTCCGTCGCGACCACTTGCTCCGGTCCCCTCTTGGCTCGTCCCTCCAGCGTCAACTGAACTCCTTCAACTTCTCCCGACTTCCGTGCCCTTTCGTCCTGTTGTCCCTTTGTCTCTCCTTTTCGTCTGTCTTTTTTCCTTTCTTATTTATTCCTCTTTTCTTCTCTCCTCGTCCGCCTCCGTTCTCCACCCTTACCACTCTCCCCCTTGCTCCCGCCTTCTCCTCCTCTCCACCAATCCCCAGTCCCGCACCGGACAAACTGTCCCCACTGCCAATGAAAATGGTGAGATCAGAGAATGCGCAGTGCAGCTTACGTCACACTGCTTCTTTCAGTTACAATATTTACACAATAGCTCACTAACAAACAATAGTTTTAATCATCAAATAAGGTAATTACTCAATAGTGACCTTTATATTATTCAACTATTAAGGTGAAGGAAAATACCAATGTATTTCTTTCAGAAAGAAGAATACTAAACACTTAGTTGTTCACCAATGTATGTTTGAATAAACAATAATTTACTTTTAATATACTTGTATCTTATTTTGAACTATGTAAAATTAACCTTAACAAATAGTAACTACCATAACCTCAGTTTATCACTGGGCTACATCTTCCCCCTTCTAGAAGGTTTTGATGTCCCCATCAAAATTAACGAGAGACAACTAACGGAGGACAGTTTTGATAAGAAGTCAGCCTAGAACATGTTTCACACATGGCCATGGGGTGGCACCAGAAGGTATGGCAAAACTGGCTTCTAGGGACTTGGTAGATTCCACTTCCCACCAACACTCCATGGCTGAAGACTGTCACCGGCTGGTCAGAAGGCTTTCCGAGTTCATCGTAGCTCAACCGAACTACAGGTCGGGCAACTCTCTGTGATCTTTTAGCAGGGATTTGTAGTGGATAGAGGTCTGTTTCTTCCACTGGATCAAGGGCTGGATCAGGAATAGCAGTAACGTCTGAATAGGTACTAGAAACTGCCTCCAGTTCTCCCAAATCCTGGACTGATCTTTTTTTATCACTTTCACTGATAGTGAGCCCAGATATTCTGTTGGACAACTCTGGATGAGTCAGTAGTCCATCCAAATCGACACCCACTGGCTTGGGTAAGAATACTTCCTCGTACTCTGATTCTGGGTACATTTCCTCTTCATTGTTGGAAGACTTTAGGAGTCCGCCCGCCTTTTGTTGCGCTCTTGTTCTGCATCTTTCTGGTGGTTCTGTGCCACTGTCATCCAATGGAAGTCTCACAAGGTATCCAATAGGCAACAAGTGATTCCGATGAACCGTCTTCTCTGCACCCCCACCTCGTTCAGGTTTAATCTTGTAAACGGGGAGATTGGGCAATTTATCCACAATAAAATAGGGTATGGGTCTCCATTTGGCTTTCAGCTTTTGTTTTCCTGTAACACCAAAGTTTTTCAGTAGAACTCTGTCCCCTTTTTCCAGAACTTGTTCTTTCACATGCTTATCGTGGGCTGCTTTGTTCCGTTTATGATTCTTGTCAGCTGTCTCTGTCGCCAAGTCATAAGCTCTCTCGAGATCTTTCTTCAGTTTGGTGACATACTGATGATATGAGACAGACTTTTGACTTTCATCCGACACACTGAAACATATGTCTATAGGTAGCCGGGCCTCTCGTCCAAACATTAACAAGTAGGGCGAGTACCCTGTTGCCTCATTTTGAGTGCAGTTGTAGGCGTGAACCAACTGACTTATCTTTTGACTCCACTTGTTCTTTTGCTTTGGATCAAGGGTTCCGAGCATTGACAGGAGTGTACGGTTGAATCTTTCGGGCTGTGGGTCTCCTTGCGGATGATAGGGAGACGTTCTTGACTTACGAATCCCAAGCATCTTCAAGAGATCTCGGATCAGTCTGCTTTCAAAATCCCTCCCTTGGTCCGAATGTATTCTTACTGGGAGTCCATAATGGACAAAGTAACGCTCACAAAGGATCTTTGCCACCGTGGCAGCTGTTTGGTCCTTAGCTGGGAAAGCTTGGGCATATCGCGTAAAATGATCTGTCACTACTAGGATGTTGGAAAACCCCTGTGAGTCCGACTCAAGTGACAAAAAATCAATGCACACAAGGTCAAGAGGGCCTTGACTAGTTATCTGTTTTAAGGGAGCAGCTCGCTGTGGAAGTGCTTTACGAGTGACGCATCTTCCACAGTTTCTTACATATTGCTCAACCTCAGCTCCCATCTTGGGCCAATAGAACCTGTCACGGATGAGTCCGACAGTTTTCTCCACTCCCAGGTGCCCAGACTCATCATGGAGTGATCTTAACACCATGGAGACATGTTCTTTAGGGAGCACTATCTGATGAATTTCCATTTCGGAGGGTCTCTTAACTTTTCTGTAGAGCAAACCATCTTTGATGACCAGTCTACTCGCCTCCCTGTTTAGCAAATTAGCCATAGTGTTATCCCCTGGTGAGAATGGTATACCCTGGCAAAGTGACCGCTTGATGGGAGCGATTGCTGGGTCTGCATCCTGTGCTTGGATGATGTCGTTGTGGCTAAGTCGCATCAAGCAACCCAGATCGAGGTGAACTGGATAAGCGTAACAGGCAGGTATGCCATCAGGGGAGACTCCTAGAGACTCGGCTATTGTGATTGCCTCATCGCAAACTTTCTGTGAGTTGACCTGCTTACACAGTGCTTTGACACTTTCAGGCGGCATAGTTTGCCAGTCTTTATCTTCTGCTGGTAAGGGGTTTCGTGATAGCGCATCAGCGTCGATGTTGTGAGCCCCTAACCTGTACTGCAATGTGAAATTGTATGTTGAAAGGGCAGAGAGCCATCGATGACCAGTGGCATTGAGCCTGGCTGTTGTAAGAATATATGTCAAAGGATTGTTATCCGTTTGCACGTTAAACTGAGCTCCATACAAATAGTCATGGAATTTGTCAACTACAGCCCACTTTAGAGCCAAAAACTCAAGCTGGTGCACCGGATAGTTTTTTTCAGATGCACTCAGCTTCCGGCTAGCAAAAGCCACAGGCCTCAATCCTTCAGGGTATTCTTGATTCAGAACTGCACCCAGGCCATGCAAACTGGCGTCTATGTGGAGGGTATAGGGTTTAGTTGGGTCGGCAAACGCCAGTACCGGTGCATTTGTGAGGCAGTGAATGATCTGTTGAAAGGCCTCACTGCACGACTGATCCCATCGACTGCCAAAAGGCTCGTTAACCTTGTAGTAGGTTTTGCATGTCCCCTGATTAGATTTACTTCTCTTTTGGGTGGGGGGATAGCCTTTGCATAGTTCCGTAAGAGGTCGGACGATGATGGAATAGTTCTTTATGAATCGCCGATAGTAGCCACAAAATCCAAGGAACAACTGCAGAGAAGAGAGATCGGTTGGCTGCCTCCACCGGGTTACAGCTTCCACTTTTTTGGGGTCAGTAGCAATGCCATGCTCAGAGACAATATGGCCAACATAGGTAACTTGTGAACAACAAAACTGGCACTTGTCAAGGGACAGCTTTAGTCCAGCCTCCTCAAGGCGTGCTATGACCTTAAGCAGCCTCTCTTCATGCTCTTCAAGGGTTCTGCCAAACACAATCAGATCGTCCAGGTACACTATGACCTCCAGCAGGTGCATATCTCCTACCGCTTTCTCCATCAGCCTTTGGAATGTCGCAGGAGCCCCTGTTATCCCCTGCGGCATCCGTTCAAACTGATAGAACCCCAGAGGACATATAAAGGCTGTCTTTTCCTTGTCCTCTTCAGCCATAGGGATCTGATAGTAGCCGCTGCGGAGGTCTAAGACAGAAAACCACTTACTGCCCGTCAGACAGTCTAAGGCATCATTGATCCGGGGCACAGTGTACTGGTCTGGGGTGGTTCTGCGATTCAAGGTTCTATAGTCGACACACATCCGCAGTTGACCATTCTTTTTCCGGGCAAGGACAATGGGTGAAGCGTAGGGGCTTCTTGATTCCTTTATGATGCCTGCTGCAAGCAGCCCTTGAAGATGGCGCCTGAGGTCATCTAAATCGGCAGGAGCTATGCGGCGGGAACGCTCCCGGAAGGGTGTACTGTCAGTCAGACGGATATGATGTTCCACACCCTTGGCCAAACCTACATCCCATTCATCAGTGGAAAACACATTGGAATGCTGTGACAGCTTGTGCTGTAGTCTTTCTTTCCATTCTCTGCTGATTGAGATATCTCCAAAATGGAACAAAGAAGGGTCAATGGGTGGAACAGCATTGACCTTCCTTCCTGGGGCATCCATCACCATGTCAACTACATACAGGTGAGCAATAATGGTGCCCAATGGAATAGCTGTTTGCTTTAATGACTCATTTCTCAGCAGCACCAGAAAGCTGTTCTTATCTAGCATCTTAGAGAACAGTACCGTGGGCTGGACCAATACACTTGGTGGAAGAGCAGGTGAGGCAGCACGTTCAGTTATTAGTATGCTGTCTCCTACTGTTTTATTCTCTTTGACTTTACAAATGGCAATGTGTTCTGTGCCAGCAGGAATGATTAGTGGGCCTGGCCCTGTCCACTTTACATCAGCCACAGGTAAGTCTTTAATATCTTTTGCAAGCTGTGGTTTATGGGCCGGTAAAGAACTTTGTTCCTGCACTTGGACTCTGGCTGAGTGGACTTGCTCTGAGCCTTTCACTTCTGGGTTCAAGTTGATAGGTTGAATCCCTTTGACATTTGTGCCGACCAAGACTGGTACGGTCTCAGAACAACGTGGGTCAGGACACACTAAAGCCAGAACAGGAACCGACTTGATTTTTTCGGACTTGGACTGCCTAGGGAGCTCCAGATCAATGTGGATGTATCCTTTGTATGGGTAACCACTCTTTGATTCACTGAGGCCCCATATGGATAGACCAGTAACCGGGTGGAGTGGGACATGTGACAAGTGTTCTGAGTAAAAACTGTCAAAGATGATGGTTATTTGGGACCCACTGTCCATCAGAGCAGTGCAAATCTTGCCATTGATTTTCACTTCGGCAAGGGAAGGAGGTCCAATTAGTCCCTCTGGCAAGCCACTGGTCTCTACCATGATAGCGCTCCTCTTTACATCCACATTGGTAGGTTTTGTTCTTGTGTTGCTGTTTTGTTTCTGGTTTGTTCTTTGTTTTCTTTGCACCTGTATCAACTTTTGTATTACTTTAGGGTAGTTCTCTGGGGCTGTGCATTTAGTTGCAAAATGCCCATCCTCCCCACACCGGTAGCAGAAAAAATCACTCGAGTCCCTTGGTGTGAAAGGTCTTTGGGATACTGAATTTGACTTGACTTCATCGTGATGTGACATTGTAGTGGAGCTGTAACTGGGCCGAAGAGACAGAACAGAAACTTGCTCTCGGAGCTCTCTAACTTCTTCTCTCAAAGCTCGCATGCTTTTATCTTCCACTGTCTCTTTCGGTGGGTTGACTGTTAGCTCAGAGGTTGCAGCAGCAGTGCTTGGCGTGAATGATGAGATAGTTAATTCACTCACTTGCGTGCGGAGCCCTTGTATTTCGGCTTTCAGATCCATCACCTCTTTGTCTGGCACTGCAATGGTACTTTTAGCATACACAGCTTTGGGAGGTTGTAATCTACGACGGGAAGCTTCGTGTTCCTCTTCATGCCGTATTTCATTCAACAACTGTAGAAATGGAGGGGGATTTTGCCGGCGTTCTCTCAGTCGAAGATTTAACATCATTAGATCTGATCGAGTGCCACCTTTAATGAGCTGGTCAATACGTGCTTGGTTGGCAGTAGCTGACTGCAGGCCACCCTTTTTAACAACTTTATTGAGAACTCGCTCCATGCGCCTCAGAAATTCAGAGAGTTTCTCATTCGGTTGCTGACATAGCTGTCTGAATGTGAAGTACAGGTCTTCTCCAGTTTCAGGCGTGCCAAACGTGCTCTCCAATATTTCGAGGTACTCCATAGCTGTTGCATCATGGTTGTTGAAACGAACGGCCTGCAATATTTCCAGAGCTGGACCCTTCACACTTTCCATAACTCTCATTTTCATTTCTCTCTCAGGTCGATCAGACTCTTCTATCATGAGCCTGGCTTGTTCAATCCAGTTCTCCAATGTCTCCTCCCCTGGAGGAGTGGGTTGCACTCCAGAGAAAGTGCGTAGACGTCGGTAAGGGCTACCCTCACTGCTTGAACGAGGATTTGTCATTTGAAGGACTTCACCAACTGCTCTTATAATGGCTTCAGGGGTGGATGTTCTAAATGGGGAATCTTGACCCGAGTCAACAAATGGGTTACATCCATTTCCAGAGTTCTGTGGTTCATTTTCCTCTTCAGAAGGTCCAAAGATTCTCCATGGCTCATCTGAGCCCTCTGGCAAGACATCCAGTGGACAGGCTTTTGCATTGACTTTCTGTCTACACTCACACAGCACAGTTAAACGTTGAGTCTGCGGATCATACATCCTACCTCTCACTTTAACCCGACCAAGTGCTTTGATTGACTGCAGAGTTTCTTCAATGGCATTCACCTCTACCTCTTCTGGGACATTCTTAACCAATATGGCATACTCTGGGTCAATACCTTCGCCCTTACACCAGTGCCTCAACTGAGCCATCCCCATGACCTTTACTATAGTTCTCTATAGGATTAGTGCTTAGTTAGGTTAGGTTAAGCAAACTGAGCAAGTTTAAACTAGTTTTTCGTTTCTCTGGGTCAGACTAGAAATATTTTATTTTATTTTATTTATTTATTTTTACATTCCCCGTACGGGCCACCACTTTATGTAGCACCTTTAACCACTCTATGAGACAGAAACTAAAATGGTGGGTGCTTGGGTTCGACATCAATGAGGTACACCATTATGTAGGCAGTACCACTGACCTGGTTTGTAACAAATATGACCCAGAGAAATGGAAATTCAGGCAAAATTACTCAGCTTCACTTTATTAACTAAGGTGACAGGGAACCCTCACTGTTAATCACCAGTTGAACTGTAAGCTGTGAACACTTTTAAGATTTAGGGAAAACAAAACAAAAAACAACATATACTTTTCACATAAGGCAGCACATAAGGCAGGCCAACTAAACAATTAATGTTCACAAGCAATGTCCAAGTTAGTATATCGTCCTGAACAGTCAGTTCTACTCACGACCTTCAAATGGTGGTGGAAAAATGGGAAAAACCCGGAGAAAACCCAACGTTGCAGGCCTGTGACCAACGAGGCGTAGGTGTTGAAATCCCAGAGGGAGGACGAAGGAAAGAAACAATTTGAGAGCGGTGCAATTCGGGGTAAACATAGGAAACGCTGAGATGCCTCCCTCCTCTCAACTTCGCAGGGGCTCAACGGCTGCCGCAGGATCGTGGCGCTAAAGCGTTAGCCCACTTAGCTTAGCCCGAAGTCCGTCGCGACCACTTGCTCCGGTCCCCTCTTGGCTCGTCCCTCCAGCGTCAACTGAACTCCTTCAACTTCTCCCGACTTCCGTGCCCTTTCGTCCTGTTGTCCCTTTGTCTCTCCTTTTCGTCTGTCTTTTTTCCTTTCTTATTTATTCCTCTTTTCTTCTCTCCTCGTCCGCCTCCGTTCTCCACCCTTACCACTCTCCCCCTTGCTCCCGCCTTCTCCTCCTCTCCACCAATCCCCAGTCCCGCACCGGACAAACTGTCCCCACTGCCAATGAAAATGGTGAGATCAGAGAATGCGCAGTGCAGCTTACGTCACACTGCTTCTTTCAGTTACAATATTTACACAATAGCTCACTAACAAACAATAGTTTTAATCATCAAATAAGGTAATTACTCAATAGTGACCTTTATATTATTCAACTATTAAGGTGAAGGAAAATACCAATGTATTTCTTTCAGAAAGAAGAATACTAAACACTTAGTTGTTCACCAATGTATGTTTGAATAAACAATAATTTACTTTTAATATACTTGTATCTTATTTTGAACTATGTAAAATTAACCTTAACAAATAGTAACTACCATAACCTCAGTTTATCACTGGGCTACATAAATATAGAAAAAAAGTAGTAATAGTACCAAATCCACAGTCAGAGAATTTCATGTTATTATTAGCACTAACACCTGAAGAGTACAAAAAAGTACTGGATGTTTACATAATGCTGTAAACAGAAACTCCAAAAAATGCACAAATGTTCAGCAAAATTAAACAGAGAATTTTGCGTCAGATTGCAGGACGTGCAATCTGAGAATGCACGTCCTGATAATTTATAGAAATATGGATTATGCTCTCCTACATCATAATAAACAAACACATGTCAATCATAAGAATATGTGTGGAAACTTTTAGGGGTTTTGCTCGCAGGCTGATGTTGTCAGGTTGTTTGTGACGCCGTAGTTATGGAACTATTTGTTCAAAAGTCACAAGTTTGCAATAGAAAAGAAATAAAAAGGCACCTCAACCCAGAGGATTCGGATCACCCGACTGGAGCCTCCCTTGACTTGGATGTGCCCATCAGAACGGCTCTCATTAGAGCATGTAGACGAGCGCACTGCAAGGGAACGGCGGCAGCAGCTTTGACACCATCCACTAATCAAACACTTCTCTGATTAATGTGAACCATTAACGCTAGAAGCAGCCAAGAGGCTCGTGTTTTGTTTTGTTTGGTTTGGTTTAGATTTTCTGTCCTAGCAGCTTGAGAAAATGGTGTGAAAAGTCCTGCAGTGTTAGGCTACCCCCTACTCCCCATGCAGACAATACTGTAGGCATTAAACTGACCAGACTGGCAAGGAGGAGCAACCAAGAAGACCATTGCAACACAGACCTCCACATACGCCTCAAATATGACAAGAAGAAAGCCACTGATGAAATAAAGCCACAAGAAATTCTGTTTGGTGCCTCTAGATTGCAGTAAATGTGTAGAAAAAGTTGCTGAAAATTGAACTTTTTAACCTCCAGGCAAATAAATGCCATCCCCGCTAGGACAGTTACGGTAAGACACGGTGGTGGCAGCATTATCCTGTGAGGACGTTGTGCTTTGTGACAGACAGGAAGTTGGTCAGGGGGAGTGGGAAGATGAGTGGAGATAAAAAAAAACCAAACAAAACAAACAAAAAAAATCTGGATAATCCTTGAAGAAAACCTGTTAGAGGCAACAAAAAAACCAGAGACCAGGACGGAGCTGCACCTGGAGCAATTAATCGGATTAATCGTGATAAATCGACTATTGAAATAATCATCAATTCATTTAGTAATCGATTAATGGTTGACTGGAGAATAGAGACTTCATAAAAGACCATTTGCAACAAGAACATTATAATCAGAGCAGTAATTAAGCCAAAAATGTACAAAAAATATACACATTTTTCATTTAAGATAAAATAAACTTTGTAAATACATTCTACCTAGTCTACCTGGTTCGAATTGTGAATAAAATCTTCAACAAAAATCAATAGATCAGCCATACACTGTATGGATGTAAAGTCAAAAAGAAAGAGATGAGCAAATAATCATTTGCAGCCAGAGGGAAAAGTTCACCTTCTAGCAGAACAACTTACAGTTAGAGATACAATGTAATGGTCTAAAACTAAGTACACTCATGCCCTCAGGCCAGTCAAAGTCCAGACCTAAATCCAATGAAGAATCTGTGGAAAGACTTGGAAATTGAGGTTTACAGATGCTTTCCAATTACAGACACACTTTAGATGACAAGCGGTTATAGACAGATACTGAATCAGAGGGGCTTACAACAAATGATTGTAAAAGATGCATTAAAAAAGAAAACTGTTTCTCATTTTCCTTCCATTTCACAAATGTCTGCCACTTTGTGTTGGTCTATCACAAAAAAATAAATAACACACATATATTGAGGTTTGAGGTTGTGACTATATGTAAAACGTTTTGAGGCGTATTAAGAAGTTATTATTTTTTGGAGATTTTAAAGTCTATTCTCTTGTCAGATCAACCCTAGGACATTAGAACCCCAGTGTGTCGATGTTGATCACTCAGCGTACAATGTGATCGCGTGCCAACGCCTGCTCATCCACCTGTAACACAGGCTGACATAGAGGTCAGCACACATAAAGAGGCTCCCTATATGATAAAGGTCAATCATGAGGCCCCCAAGAGGGAACTTGTTATTTGGGGAGTTAAAAAGAAAATGGTGAGCAGCGATGTCCTAAAGATGAGAGCATCATGTGTGAAATGAGATAAAAACCAAATCAGAGGCTTTAACAAAGCCGAATTGTTTCATTTATTAGGGGTGGGCAATATCGACTGGAAATTTTATCACAATATTTTGCAGTGTTATTGTGATAAAGATAAATCTGACTTCTTTTTTTACATAAGATGACTGTGACTGTGTGTCACAGTAATTACAGCCCCACAAACACAAATACTGCTCTTGCAAAATATTCCCATTTGTAATGTGCTTCTTTAGGGCACCAGATACATAAAAAGTAACTGTATTTCCAAATGTATTGGTGTTTATTGCTGGTTTCATTGAAGAACTTGGAGAAAATAGTAAATCTATCAATCCCCAACAATAAGGACAACAATAATTTTAGGGGGGTTAAACATCATTAATTGGATTTTATCATGACAACGATAAATAATATTTATCATGATAAATGATAAACGATATGATAAATGTCCACCCGTACTATTTATTGAACTTGAACACCTTACTTTGTACAGTTTTTGTTATAAATTTTTGCAATTAATCTGAACTCAGTATAATATAGTGAAGATGTCAAAGTCAAGTTTTAATTTGCTTTTATAACTAAAAGTAACCACAACACAAAACAAAGTGCACACACAAAAAAAAACCACACAAAAAAATACATTTAAATGTATTTTCTGACATGGGTTTTCCAGGTGGTTCTTAGCTTCCTCTTACACCATGACGCATTTTCAAATGGAGTACCAGATTTTTTTTTTTTTTGTTCGTTTCATCTGTTCCTATCCACTGAGCTGTTGAGGATCCAGCGCAGGACGCCAGCTGCATAGAGGTGCTATTGTTAACTAGCTCAAGTCCAGCTTACAGACTGCATACCAGATTCCCTCACAACCTGCCTCAGAATGCCTCACCTCCTTGTAGTCTTGACAAAGCCTTCATCTATGTAAACAGAGAGCTTCCATGTTATCACTCCAGAATCAATAGCAGCCCCACAAAAGGAGCGTGTAACATTGTTTACTTTTGACAGTGCAAAAACAAAAAAGTGTATGACGCAGTTCTCCTTTCCAAACTGAATTATAGATTATTTAAATAATAGGGTCATAAATAATTCTGATTCAGTTTGAAAATATTTAACAGTATCTTTTTATAGTATTCACTCCCTGTTATCTTTTTTCCCCTCCTCTCACTCTCCCATAAAGGTCAAATTTGCAGAGAGCACAGCTATTAGTTATTAAATTCTCCCACCTGAGCTGTGGGTCTCTGCTGCTCCTCCAGAGTTCCCAGGAACTTCTTTAGCTTCTTCTCCAAGTAATGCCATGCGAGATACTATTTTACTTTTCAGGTGATGGATCGAACAGTGTGGTGAGGCGTTTGCAATACATTATTTGGAAAGATCATGTGCCATTATTTCTCTTCCACTTCACAATCATTGACCACTTTTTTGTTGTATTTTTTTTCAGTCAGTCATATGAAATCCAAATAAAATACATTAAGGTTGGTGGTTGTACTGGGAAAACATAGGAAAAATCTCAAGAGACATGAATATTTTTACAAAATATTGTAAAGTTATAGGGATATGACCTTAAACTGTATGGGGAAGAGAGCTCTGTTGATCTGCTGACCTCAAGTCAGCAGGTCAGATAGAGTAAAAATAAAAACAAATCTTGTTTGTGCAGTAACATATTTTATTTGTGGTGTTACTTTTAATCTATTGTCTCGGACTCTTCAAATAAAAAAGGTAATGGATGAACTATTGCTTCATATAATCAATAGGCCTTCCATTCAGTTTGATTTAATACTGTTGTGAAATGTAGTTGAATAATGGTGAGTCAATGATGGTAAGGTCTTCTTGCATGAGTAATCATGGAGTAACTATCTGGTTTCCCAGGACAGTGTCCTCATTTTCTGACTCATTGCCAAGTGATTCTGAGCTACTGTGTTGATTTCGACAGAAGCTTCAATTCTTCACTAAAGCAACAAGTTGTTTTCCCCAATTGTTTTCACAGAAACATGTTAAAAACTACATTGAAAAATCTATATGTTCCATATTTGCGTTCAGGTTTTTTGTGTGTATCTAAGCAACTAATCAGTTTCTTAACAAAAAAAGAGAAAGTCTAATTCAGACAGACAAGAAGTAAGTTTGCCTTTTACAACATGTTATGAAATATTAAAGTATAGAAGTCGTGAGTAATTGTCATAACTTTAAAACAAATGCAACATTTTTTAATAGGTTTCTACTGTTGTTTAGTTTAGATACACTACATTTTCGAACATACCAATCAGATTTTTACGTTGGCAAAATTTTTTAGGAGCAATATGGTTCAAATGAAATGTCTGTAATAACTTCCTAGTATCTAACTAGCATGACTTTATTAATAAACACATTTTCTACTGAAACCTCCAGACTACAAAATTAAAGAATATGCAAAAAACTGAAATGATTATTTAAAATAGCTTTGATTGTGTTATTGCTTCAATGCCATCAGCAGCACGTGTCTCTTGCTTTAAAGTCAGACGTTAGTTAGCATATGTCCTACAGGCTGGAAAAATATTAAAATGATACCGATTATAAAGTCCTTTTTAGTTGTCTATTTTTAACATTGAGCTCATATTTAAGTGCTTCCATGCTAGTCTGTTTCATGTTGTTATTGGCACATTTAGAACCTGTTTTAATTTGGCTAATATTTAATACAGTTGCTTAAAAACAGGCTAACTTCTAACTAGCAGTATACTTATTGTTAGTGAACTAGTTTTTTTCACTGAAAAGCCAGAATGCGCCATTTGGGCCGGAGTACGTTGCAACGTAACGTCAGGCGCATGCAAGATCCCGCCCACTGTTGGAAGGCAGCGCAATAGAATGCAAAAAACTGCTTGCAGACGATGACTACCATCATTTGTTAATTTAATATCCTAAATCTTAAATGTATGCGTGATATGTAAAAGAAAATGAGACGCAGTGTTTTGCTATTAATTGTCAAAACAAGACCATCCAACATTTCACAGGTCAGTAAAAATTTCCATTAAAAAAAATAGAGGGAGGAAGTATATCAGTTTTGCTAGCTTAGTCAAACGGTCATGTAGAAATTATGTTTGTTTCGGTTCAGTTAAAAAAGAAGTGTCAGGATGCATATATCAGGATGCTATGTCGGCTAATGGAACTGTTAGTCAGTTGTTATGGCAACTGGTCTGTTTGTAGCATAAAACCGACACAGAGCAAGAAAAAAAAAGAATATTAGTGGTTTTGGGTTGTTCTTCATCGGGTTTTCTGTGTTATTTTCCATTTCTGTGGCGCACCTCACTAAATTAATAATACCTACATCTACAGGTTTCTTTTTTTTACGGAATTGCTCTTCTGCGGCAGCGCGGCTATGGATAGCAAGTACAAAATCGTTTTTTTTCCCCCCACCGGCATTGTACGCATGCGCGACGTTTCCGGATGTAAATTTTGCGGATGTAAACAATAAGATCCGTCTATACAGCCTTTGTGTACATTGGTGATTGGAACATATCCGCCCTTTTTAGTCATAACAGCAGTATATTAGTCTTTTTAGTCTTTAAAAAGTTAAAGACTATGATAAATTTCAGACTGTGAAATCAATACACAGAGATTTTTTTTTTACATCAGACTTTACTCATTATAGTCTGATGTAAATGGGCTCTGTTAAGAATTAGAACAAAATCCAGCAAGTTCAGAAGTGCATTATAACTTTTACGCATGTAGCTTGTGTCAAAAAGAAAAAGGGCTTATTATCTGCACAATTTTGCTGCTTTGAAGTAGTTTCATTCATTAAAACTAGCGATAGACTAGGACTATTTGTAGTAAGCTAGTTGTTACATAAAAGTTAAAGTACTGCATGTTCCATTCTATTTTTTAACAGAGTATTTGAGTAGCTTTTTGTACTTTTAAGGAAAGTTTCACAGCTCCATACGCTTTACTTGAGTAGAATTATTGTCATACAATATAACATTACTGTTACTTGAGTACAAATTTTGGCTCTGCTTGATAACACCCATGTTGTCACAGTTTTTCGTCTTTGAACATGCAGAGCTACCTTTGATTTCGCCGATGTTTATTGGGGGAAACGGACCGGTTGCAAACGGTACAGGTATCGTTTAAACGTCTGCAACAACCAATGGGTAATTTCTGTGTAGCACCTCAATCCCCCACCCCCCACACACCTCTGTACGTTGATAAGCGTCTCCTGTCTGGAGCGACCCCCCTCCTCGGTTCGGCTCTTACGCAAAACGCAGCAGAGGGTTGTGATTTGCTGAGCTGAGCCCTCCCTCTTCGATGGTAACTTATTACAGGAGTTTGCAGGCGGAGCTGCTCCCCGCGAGATAAATTGTGAGTGGTACAATTGGAGGAGTCGGGTACGAAACTGTCCTTTCGTGTTTCCTGTGAAGGACGGTTAACAGTCGCAGCTTTTTAAAACTCCGGTCAAACCTTTACAGAACGTAAACCGGGGGGATATTTCTGTGGAGGTAACATGGCTGGGAAAAAGGAGAGCGACGGCGGATGGAGGAAATTTCTGTGGAATTCAGAGAAGAGAGAGTTTCTAGGACGAACAGGGGGCAGTTGGTGTAAGTACTCCATTTTCTTTTTTTTCCCTCCTCCCTTCATTGAACTGAACCAGTTCTCGTCAGACGCCTGTCGTGAAGGATGATGCCCCTTCTGTTATTCTAAGGGAGAATGGAAACCATTTTTTATTCTTCTCATTTCCTCACTCTGCAGACAGTCAGCACCTGTTAGAGCACAGAAGCTCTGACACGCCGAGTCGTGACTTCGGTTTCAGTGCAGACTGTGGGGAGAAGTTTGTCTTCTAAATCCGTGACAAGCTCAACTTCATCTCCAGCCACCAAACACGAAACCGGTTTCCTTCGAAGAGTTTGTCCTGGATCAAGAGTAGTGAAAAATATAAGCTGATTAATAAGCTCGATAAACCAATCAACTCTCACTTAAACTGAATGACATCTCTGCGATGACGGCTTTATTATTTATCTGGATTCAGATAGTGTTAACAGATAATACAATTGTAATAGACAATGATTACCGTAGGCGTAGCCCATGTTGTGCCAGTCAATTATTGCCCTTTAGAAAAAGGTCATCTTGAAGGACAGATTGTTGTGGGCCAGGACCGTCCACTAAACGAGTTTGGCTTAAATGTTTGTGATTTCCTCCACGCTTTTAATGTTTTTTTTCTACCAAGGAGAAGTAAGCGGAAACAGAGGACATTTCTACAGTTACAAAGCGGATGGCTAATTTTGCTAGGCCCCACCTTTCTCTCATATCCCGGATTATTGAATCCAACTCTTGATAATCGTTTTAGCGCTGTTTTCAATACTTTAAGACGGATGTGGAAGCTTGACTAATGCGGGCAGATCTGGGGGATGATTTGATAGGATAAACGGCAGTCGTTATACAGTCCTAATTACTGTTGCTAAACCGTTTTACCAATTAGAAATGATCACCATTTTTTATTTATTTATTTTATTTTTTTATTTTATTCGGCTGCGGCGCGAGTCTCACCGTTTGGGAACACGGTGCTGTGCTAGAGAGCCGATCACGACTCACATGTCTCATGGGCCGCCCCTCTGTCTGCCTGTCTCTCCCAGCTATTTATTTATTTATTTATTCCCCCCTTTTCAAAGACGTGAGACACTGGTTGGCACGCTTTGCGCAAGTTTAATGCGCTCGTTACTCCAAGCTTAATGAAAGCTGGAGGTAAACAAGTCTCATTCTTTGAGGTAGGGGGGTAGGGGCAGGAAGAATCCGAGCAGTTGTAGACGTACCGCCTACAAATGCTCGTCACAGCTGGCGCGTGCTGCCCAATGGCGAACTCTTGGGAGCTACTTTTCTGCCAGATTTCAATCAGCACGTGTCACTACAGAGCTAATGTTACCATGCCCGCAGTTAGACTTAGTGAGAGTCCGTCCTGTGTTTGTTGTGGAGGGGGGAAATTGACGCCTCATTTGCTAAAAGTGTCCACTGAAAGCAACAGGTTTGTCTGTGACGTCCTTTGGAAGCCGAGAGGAACTACGGCCTGCCTTTTGAACTGCCCTCACATATTTCCGGCTAAGAGTTTGTGTTTTCAGCACGTGAACTACAAGGAGCTGTCGGTGACAGTCTGAAAAAGAGGCCCGTTATTTCGTCCCTACATACACATATTTGTCTAAAGCTGCTGTAGTTTCAGTAGTGTGAATACTTTTCTGAGCTTTAACAAACATGGAGAGAGATCAGCGGGGACGGGCCCTTAACAGGACAACACGTCGCAGCAGGCCGGTGGGGGGAGGGGCTCTCCATTCAAACTCTGCCTGTCAACCAGACTCCCCTCTTCCCACACTCCGCTTCTGAGACTATTAGATTTCCCGGTTTGTTTGGCGTGTTTTTGAAACTCAATTTTCTGGAATCACGTAAACCAAAAGCCATAAGAACAATTTTGGAGTTTTATTTATGTTTTTTTTTTTTTTTTTTTAACTATTATTGATATTTTACACTGGATACTTAATTTCACAATTGGAGCTTGATTTACATTCGCCTCTGGAACATTTTGTACCTTCTTTGACCATCGATGATTTAAAGCTATTTTCCACAATTAACTTAACTTGAACGAAAATTTGATTATGTGATTTCAATAAACTTTACTCACCAGCAACAAGTTGCTTAGTTATATTAGTTTGAGCAGGGGTCCTAACACCGGATCAGAACCACAATAAATGCAAATTGCATAGAATATAAAAGTTTTTTAAAGTATTGTACGCTGAAATTTAAATATACATAAAGTTAGAAAATTTTATAATGACTATAAGTTTTGAAATTACTGATAGAGAATGGTTTAAGTTCATGGGAACAAAATGAGTTGTTCCCATGAACATAAAAATGGACAGGACAGTTGTGACAAAAAAAACTAAAGTTGTCTGAAAAGACAAAAAGACAGCCTGAATAAAAAGAAATAAAGACTGGCATAAAATGGAAGAAGGCAGAGACAAATTTGCTACAAAGCGGGATACGACTTAGTGAAGAGGCTGACTTTAACCAGAGATGTTTTATTTAATTATGTTGCTGAGGCAAATTTTAATTAATAGAATTAATGAATAGACAGCTGTTCAAAACCGGTTCCTTCATTTGTTGAAATCATGGGTACAAGAACAGAAATGTATTCGGAATCGGAGAAATTCCAGGATCGGCTCTCATTCATGACCTCCCAATGCTGCAAAATCCCAACAACTTCCACCATAAGATTAGATACATTAATGTATCTCATGTTGATACATCAATGTACCTATAGCTTCTTTGATGTAGATACATTGATTCTGCTGTGTTTCTTTTCTTTTCTTGTTGGATTCTAAGTTATTGTCTCTATCACAATCCTACATCACATCATGTTTTTTTCTTTAATCATCCTCAGTCCTTAAAAGTAAACACTCATTTCCAATGGTCTCAGACCTCTTAAGACCACTGGAAATCACTATCAGTTAGTTAGGCTAGGCGCTATTGTGGGCTTCACTAATTTTATATGAACATATTCATGTTTGGATGACTCCAAAGTTATGTTTTTTTTTTTTTTTTAATAAAGCAAACACAAGTTGACTTGGGAAGATCTGATTGGCTGGCTTGCCTGACAAGCTGTGAGAAGAAAAACATTTGTTTTTGCAAATTCCCCTCACCTTTTCACAACAGGCAGCGAGTGGCACAGTGTTGGAGAGAGAAAAAAACTGTCTTCCTCCACGTGTGTGACATGTCAGCATGTCTACAGTTACTTCCTGACAGGTGCGTCACCGCGCCAACGACAAGTTCAACTCTCTCTAGAGGCATTTTGTACCCTTTACCTCCGTTTTTTTTTTTTTTTTTTTTTTTAACCCGTTCCCAACTCTGCACTTCTGATGAGATCGTATCACCCAAAAACATGTCGTCTATTGCGTTCAAACACGTGCGGGAAGAATATCGAAGCCAGCCAGAGAGCTTGAGTGGGGGAGGGCCCAGTGAGCCCGCTCATTCCCCTGCTGCCTGTTTGCAAGAGATTATTGTTCAAGAGGTGGAGGCCGTTGACTCGCCAAACTGGTTGATGTGGACGAGAACCTGGAAGTGGAGGGAAGAGTTTCATAAGGCGCAAGTGAGGAAGAGGAAACAACATGAGCTCTGGCAGAGAGAGTTTAACGGTGCAGAATGTGATGTTTTGTTTTTTTTTCACATCTTGACAAGGTCAAGTTTAGGCAACACAACAAGCTGACCTTTTCTAAGCATTGCTTTAAAGACAACAACGTTTGATCAGCGGTTCTGTTGAGACTTGACAGTTTTAGCTACCAAGCAAGATAAACTGAACTGCTACAGGGGTGATTGAACAAAAAGACTTCTTCCAAGCAGCCAACAGCAGGTGCACACTTTAACAGTAATGTATGCCGTCCCCTCTTCTACCCCCCTCAATGAACCTTAATGAAACTCTACCAACAAGGAAACCTAATAAGATTCAGTCCACTACAGGAACATAAATAAAGGAGCTCTTTGTTTATTGAGATGAGGACAGCGTGTGTTATCCAGAAACCTGTTGGAAGCGACACTTTGGGGGTGGGGATAATGAGGGTGGGGGGATGTCCGCATGAGAGCGAGCAGTGGCGCCTGACAGTGACTCAACCTGTCGCACTGGAATCGTGGCTCTGCAGCCGTTACATAATTGGCGTAAAGTTTGAATCGGGCTGGAAGTGTGGAGAGACTCCTTTCACCGCCAGCTTTGGAATGAGAAGAGTTTTAGCTAATTAAATGTGTATTATTTCTCAAACTTCACGCTAGGTTGAGCTTATTTAAAGGAAAAAACAAATAAGCCTGAGGAGCTTCAGTTGTTAAATGCTTCTCTAAGTCCATAAAACAACAAAGAGCTTTAAGAGCTACAGTCCAGATTAATGAAGTAGCTGCTGGCTGCACTTGCACATCAGAATTATCATTGTCATAACAACTAGGCCCGGTCACAGCAACAGATTTTACAGGATGACAATTTTGTCCCAGAAATGATTGCAATAAGCAATAATATTGTCATTTTTGGACCATTCTCAACTCATATAATAATTACAATGAATTACTAATGCAAGTACACCTTCTCAAAGATAAAATCTCAAATTTCTAAAAACATTTTACAACGCAACTGGAAAACAGTTTAAAAATAAAACAAGCAACGCAATAGTAATTATAAGGGCTTATGAAGTCTCGATAGCCAAAATTGCATTTCAAAAGATAGTAATCATTCAGCTCAAGACAGGGAAAACAGGCAAAAGAGACAGGTAGTGCCAACCAACTACTTCGTCCTGAGTGTCATATGTTTGCAGCATTTCTCAAAATGGCGGCTTTTCAACGATATTAAACAGGAACGTCTCTTTAATGACTGTAGTCCAAATGAGAATTATCGCACTCATTTGAATTTATTGTGCGATTAATTGATTTATTGCTCATCATGACAATGTCTGATGCCTATTGCAATGTGTGATGCCCATGTTTGGATGCCCGTTGCACTTTTTAAAGCCATGTTTTCATTGTTTTATATGCCAAAAGTATATTAATTGGCCAGCTGTAATAACTTTTACTACTCTTTTTTTATAGATTCAGTAATGGTGGTGAGAAAAAAAAAGAGTATTTATTTAAATCAGAATTGCATGTTTTCCTAACATGGTGCAGTTAAACTACAGGTTGGTCAGTCAATATAGATTCCCTTTTATTTCTCCCTAAGGACTATAAAACCTAAAATAAAAATATCTCAAACGGTAAGTAGCTCTGATTCCAACAGAATATGAAGGAATTGATACACACTTTTGGTTTAACTTCTGCAGCTTTAATTCAACTCCAAAAAGTGTATCAGAGTACAAAGATAAGGCAGTCACAGACCTCTAACAGGGGGAAATTGTTGTTTTCAATTAGAAAAAAATTGAAGCTTTGTCAGCATCTGACCTGACTGGTGCGTCTCTAACCATCGGCCCTCTTTCCACCTGTTTCTCTTTCTAGTGAAAATCTTCCTGTTCTACGTGATTTTCTATGGATGCTTGGCTGCGATCTTCATCGGGACCATTCAGGCTCTGCTGCTGACGATAGACGAGTTCAAACCCACCCACCAGGACAGAGTGGCTCCCCCAGGTAAAACCAGGAACTTTTCCCTCTGACCCCGCTTCCTCCTGAGCGATCCGCCGGTTGCCGAACGACGGCGCGGCGCTGTCGGACGGCCGCGGGAGAAAGACAAACGGTTTAGGTGTGCTTCTGAGCAGCTACTCTATCCGGAGTCTTTCTGACCTCGAACAGGCTCAGCCATTTTGTCCTTCACTCTCTCCCAGCCAGTCAATGGTTACCCCCCTCAGGCTGCGGGGGAACTGAAACGATTTGGGATTATGAGTCACAGCAGCCTGCTTTTTACACGGAGAGCTTGTTGAACATTGTTTAGAGGAAAATAATATCGTTTCTCATCCCTGAATGAGCTTGTAACCATCTCTGCATGGAGACGGGGGGGAAGAGTTTAAAATTCGAACGCTGCCGTTGCATTAGAAGCATTTAGAAATCTCCTGCAAGCTCAGAGAGCGTTTGTCTTTTTTCTAAGTTGTTTTCATAGGTGCCAAGCCTCACCCCCCACCCCACTCCCCACACCTCCTCCACCCCATCATGTTGCGCAGCACATGCTTCAGCCTCTGCGGTATTTTTAGCAGCCATTGTAGACGGCCGGCTCCGTTTTCCTGCCGCTCTCAAACCACCGACCGCCCGACAATCGACCAGATCAGCAGAAGCCTGGCAGAAAGTGTTGGCCTGACGGTGAGCTGAAGCAAGTTTCCACTAGAGGAACGAACAAGGAAGCAGAGAGACTCTTCTTTTTTTTTTCTTTTTCTTGAGCTCAACCCGCCTCCCACTCTGGGGCTAAAAGTTTCCATTGTGAGAGAAAGAGAGAGAGAGAGAGAAAGAGAGAGAGAGAGCCACACGTGAGAGTGGATGGGTGGGGGGAGGGGACTGGTGAACTTTTCACAAGTGAGATTCTGACACTTTTCTCTCTCGCCCGGCCTCTTGCTTAAGTATATGGCGACGCATAAATCCACCCAGTGGTTTAAAAAAAAAAAAAAAAAAAAAAAGAGGAAAGGTTAATGAGAGTTATGTCTTTGATTGCCATTCGAACCCATCTCACTCTGCCCCGGTGCCACACCTTCACTTGGGAGCTTTTGTGCGCGAGGTCTGTGGAAAATTACCACTCCCAGGAGCTGCCGGAGACCATCCGAGGAAAATCCCCAAGACCCTACATTGTCTTAAGATAAAGAGCAGAACCTTGCTATGGCTTTTGTTTTCCCTCTCCACTAATCATTCTGCAGTGATTTTGTTTTGTTATGTTTTTTTGTTGTTGTTGTTTTACATATTGGTTATAATTTTCACTGATTTCCTTCTTCTTACTCAAACTTTTTGATGTTCCTCAGGTCTGTCACACACGCCCCGCTCCGACAAATCTGAAATCACTTTCAATGTGAAAGATGCGGACTCATACAAGAAGTACATCGCCAGCATGAAGGAGTTTCTCGAGAAATACGACGACAACAAGCAGTTAGAAAATAATAATTATGACGATTGCAATGGCAAGTATCAAGGAATCATCACATTTGATTACTGGCTGCCGTGTGACAATTAGCTATGGAGATTTGGCAGTTTTTGGTTTTGGTTCAATTTTTGATCACTTTCTCACATCTAACACGTTGAATTCTGGATTTAGTAAGTTTTTTTATGTGTGTTTGTGTTTCGATTCACTATTTGCAGACTTGCCTCAAACATACGTGGATCGTGGCAAACTCGACAAAGAAGAAGGAGTGAAGAGAAGTTGCCGTTTCCTCAGAAGCAATCTTCAGAACTGCTCTGGGGTAAAGGATGAGACTTTCGGCTTCAGTAAAGGACAGCCGTGCCTCATCGTCAAGCTCAACAGGATCGTCAACTTCAGACCAAAGGTGTGTGTCCCATGCATGAAGCTGCTGGTTCAATTGTTTTTCCTTTAAAAGATTAAAACCAAACCGCAGCAACTCTGAGTTTCTTTCTCAGCTTCAGATGTCCTTTAACATTTGTTGCTGGTTTATATCCTCCTTAAACAAGCTCTGTGCTGAGGGAGGTTGCCTCTACTGGAAGCAGATAGGGCCACAATAGTTAGCACAGACTCCTGTCATCCTGTCTTGAAACTGAAAAATGCAAGAGAAGCTTTCCACTTCAAAGATCCTACATCTTAGCACAGTTCAGCAAACAGTTGATAATTCTGAGAATACTAGATTCTCAGAATTATCACGGTATTTACTCCAGACTTTCAAACAAAAAGCCAATCAGGAATTTCAATTTCCATTCATTGATTAGGTGTCATCTTCTGATTCTGATGTTTATTTCAGGCTACAGTATGTAGTTTTTATATAAAAAAAAAAAGTTTAACTTGTCACTATGTCATGAACATATGAGACAGATAATCTGTGGAAAAAAAGTCAAACTCCTCCACCTCCTCCTAGTGTTACTATTGCCATTTGCAAAAACGCTGTCGGTCAGAAACAACCAATTAGCAAAACGGGGAGGGTCTTAGAGCTGTTAATCATCCTCATGTACCTGCTGCTTAATGTGCTAACGGTGGACAAACAACTTAACCATTCCAGGCAAAACTGTTTATCTGCAGTTATCGGTGGCTATGCTAACTAGCCTTAGCACTCATCAAAGGCTCCGTTGTGGGGAACTAGCAGTAACGTAGCAGAGAGAAAGGAGAAAAGGGAGAGTAGGAGCGGCGTGTACACAAGAGTGTTTGACAGCGCTAAGACCCTTCTCCTGGCTTTGATTGTATATCTGCAGATGAGTTTGATCTTTGCTTCGGGAGCGATTTTATAACCTAAAATCTTTCCAAACTCGAAGATTTGTTTTTCTTAGAAGGCACTGAAGGTTTTTCAGTCAGCTGGGCAGCAGTGCACAGAAACAGGCGGGGGAGAGGCAACTTGCCTGTCTCCATACAGTCGAGGGATAAAAAGCTGACCCTGTCTGTCATCCCAGTTAGCCAGTAAAGCACAGAGCGGTTTGGTGTGTCATGATATGAAATCCATGCCTTATATATAAAGCATTATGAACACTAATTTGATTCATTTAGCTAGCTAACAGTGTTCTGCTAGACAATGGACGATACGGCTGAAAATGTGTCACGATGTGAGCATTCATACATCAGTCGATATCAGTCATCGATAAGTGTTGATTTGTGTTTTGTTTTTAATATCTGAAATACTGACAAACCGATGAGGCACGGTGGCAAAACCTGCAACTGCTGCTTACTTAACAGGTTGTTGCTAGGTAACCAGAGAGCGATGCCACCAACCTTCCTTGGCTGGTTGTGAGAGGTTGAGCGGCTTTCTTCTGCCTGCATCCCCCAGAATGCTGTGCGGCTCTGCAGTGAAATTATTTAATACTTATCAGATGTATTACCTGTTGACATCGATCACGTGTCAGTGGCGATGCATATTACTATCGATTCATTGTCCAGTCTTTTGTGTTTCCTGAGCATAAATGTATGTAAACCTGCTCAAAATAAAATTTTGAAGCATTATCATGGACATGATTAATTTATATTTGCTTATTAGTGTAGTTTCTAGTATTCAAAACCTAGATGTAAAACTGATGGGAAGCAAGTGCTCAATAAAGTGTAAGAGCACCTGGGCGTTTGTTTGACCCGGCTATGGGGAAGTTGGTGAGTTTTCCACCCAGCGGGTTATGATTTTGATTCAGGCGGTTCACAGAAACATGCTTCACCTAAAGGGGAAGCCCAGCAACATGAAACATGAAAGTTACAGGTTTCACACACACATTACATCTCAAACATTCCTATGAGTGCAGTGAAGCTGCAGATCAGCCCTGAAGCTGGCATGTTTCCTGCTGCATCATATGACTGGTGATAGAATTGAAAATTTCTGTAGGATGAGTTAAATTATTGTTTTTAATAGGCTGAACAAATAAGCCAATAACAATACTTATCACCATAGACACGTGCTCAATGTCAGTAGATAATAAGTCTGATAGAATGGTTCTGGAACACCGAGCCAGAACCGCACAGCATTCTGGGGGATGTAGGCAGAGGAAAGGCTTTAACTGTTCAACCTCTCGTAGCTAACCAAGGTTGGTGGTATCCACTAACTCGCTCTCTTGTTACCTAGCAACAACCTGTTGAGCAGCAGTTTAAAGTTTCGCTACCGTGCCTCATAACTGCCTAAAAAATATATTTTAAAAAAGTGAAATCTGTAGTTAAAACAGAAAAAGCTACACCATCAGTTTGGAAGTATTTCAGATATTTAAAAATAAACACTAATCAACAATTATTGATATGGACTGATACAAAATGCTTATCTGTTCCTGATGCGTTTTGCAGCCATGTTGTCCAGCCCTAGGCTGAATTTTTAGAGTAACTTTTATGACAAAAAAAAGTCAGTGTGGAATTCTGCTCTGTCTTTAGCCTCCTACCAACAAAACGGCCCTTCCAGATGCTCTGAAAGGCAAAACCTTTGAAAACTACATCCCCATTCACTGCAAGAACAAGGTAAGTTTGTGTATTTCATTACTTCTGTTTAAGAATTACCATTGGTTTGCAGAACCAAGGACTTCCCCGCTCGTTGGTTAGTACTAACTCAAGTGTTTCTCGCCTTGCCCACAGAGGGACGAAGACGAAGGCAAGATCGGAGAGATCAAGTACTTCGGGCTTGGGGGACTCGCCGGTTTCCCCCTGCAGTACTACCCCTACTACGGCAAGCGCCTGCATCCCGATTACCTGCAGCCTCTGGTGGCCATCCAGTTCACCAACCTCACCTTGGATGAGGAGCTCCGCATCGAGTGCAAAGTTTACGGTGACAACATCGACTACAACGAGAAAGACCGCTATCAGGGACGCTTTGACGTTAAGTTCACCGTGACCTCGAAGTCGTGACCCCAGGCACGATGAGCGCACACAAAAAACAACGTAGAAAGATATTGAAGAGTTCAGATTTAAAAAAACAAAAAACAACCACCACTAGTCTTTGAACATTCATTATTTACAGGACCTACACTTAATCCGTGTGCTTTACACTAGCTTTTCCCGTGTTTTCTGTCCAGAGTTAGAATGTAAAATACGCAAAAAAGTAAAAAAAATAAATAAATAAAAAAAAGGTAGCAATAGCAAATATTTATTCTACTGTAAATGGGGGGAGGGTAAAAACAAAAAAAGAAACAAAAAGAAAAATAGAGAAAAAAAAATCCTTGAGCCATGGGATGTTCATCGATTACTGTAAAACTGCAGTTTCACTACTGATGTGTAGCGAGTTGTGTCTCTGTCCCCCCATGGTGTTTCATCCTCACGTGGTTTCTATATATTTTTGAAGTGTCCAGAGTTTGTAGGCTAGCCCTGTCGTGATCTCCTCTGTCTTATGTCTGCTTTAGTGGTCCAAGGTGTGTGTGCGCGCATGTGTGTGTGTGCGCTCGCTCGTGTCCGTGCAGGCGTCTGTAGTTTATGTGAGTGCGTGGAGTGTTTGTCAATGTGCTCAGACTAACTGAAATACTAGCATGGTACTCTGAACCTTTAAGACCCATGTGTTGAGTAAAGATGACTGCGCTCCATCTTTTTTGTTTTTATGCATTTCCTTATTCAAGTTCGCCGTAGAATATGTTTGCTCACTTTTCTTTTCTTTTTTTTTTTCTCCTCTGCTTCACAATTAGGTTTTGTTAGACGACAGTTCTGTTTGATACTCTTATCAGTTCATTCTTAATTCATAGTGTAAAAGCTTTGTGGGTCCAGCCTAAGAAGACTGTCACCTCCATGGAAACCGTGGCAACTCAGTGCTTTTGAAATCTGCTTTGCTGGAGACGTCACGTTCCGTGATGTAACTTACTATTGAATGTTTTTAGCCATTTTCATAATGGAAGAATTTTATATTTATGCAGTTGTACATTTTTTTTTCTTTTCTTTCTTTTTCTTTTCCTTTTTTCAACGTGTGATGTTTATGAATCCAATACCAAAGTTGCTGGTCTAAAACATTTGAGAAAATCAGAGACAATGCAGTATCATGTGTAATAAAGATGTTGTAGTGGGTATGAAAAAAAAAACAATACTTAATTCAATGTTTGAGATCAAAAACACACATCAGGAGTCTGATCTTGTCACTTTATTTAATCTGCATAAGGCTGAAACAATAAACGGAAAATTGAGACAACAGTGAAGTCCTTGTGGTGTTTGGTGAATGACGTGTTTCCTTCTCAGCTTTCATCCGTCCAAAATCCTGAAGAAATATTGCACCTGGAGAAGATATGCCAAGTTACTCTTATTTTCACCAACAAATGTGGAAAAAACAAACAAACAAACAATTAAACAGAGTTCTTAAAAAGCACAGAAGAAAACAGCTTGTTCTGCTTGGTACAGATGACATCACGAGAGCCTCAAGAAGCAAAGCTGATCCGCTGGCGTTACGACACGAAGGACTTTTAGCTGATTTCTACACAGATTCTGAAAATCTCTCGAGTTTCATTCCCATCAACCCTGATGCTCAAAGAAATGAATCAATAATAAAAAACATGGAAGCAGTGTGCATCTATGTTTTCATTATTTATACGTTTTCTTGCAGGGTTCCCACACAAGCTAGTAATTAAGAGCACAGCTTTGAATTAGAGAATCAAAACTTGAAGTGAAAGAAGAGGAAAAAGGAAAAACGTAAATAGAGGAACTTAAAAGCAGTCAGATCAGTTTCCTTATGCCTCGTGATGTCATTAAAGGCACTTAAAAGCTTTTTCTTAGATTTTGTCATTACATAATGTTTCAAACCAAAATGGCAGAAAAAAACCGACTTTTTCTATTGGTGGCGAAGAAAACCCAACAGAGAGTTTGGTTGTTTTCATGAGGCATTCCGGTTAGCACACTGCTAAATGTTTCTAGTGCAAACATCTTAGTACACTTGAAATAAGACAAAACCAACTTACAAGTAACTTTGTTTTACCAAGATATAGGAGCTTGCGTTGAGTTAATAATTCTTAAGTTTTGATGAAAACTTAAGAATTATTAACTCTAGTTAATAACTGGTGGATTATTTCACTTATGGGAAAATTGTCTTGTTATAAGTAAAAATATCTGCCAAAAGAACAGATAGTTTTCCATCAATATTAATATTAATCAATATTTACTTAAAACAAGCTCTTACATCTTGCTGAAAATTTACTTGTAAGTTAGTTTTGTCTTACTGTCAGCAAGGATACCAAGACGTTTGTGCTATTAACTAGACCAAAGTTACTTGGTAAGGCTTTGTGCTTTTGCAGTGCATCTTTAAAGGAAACGTATCACAGTGTTATCTAAATTCATTTATTATTCATCTAATTCATGATTGAACCCAGGTGTCTGACATCACGTGCAGTAACACTCAGCCCCTCTCCTCTGCACAGGCCCTTTCTTGGTCGCTCTGTTTCCAGTCTTGGGAAAATGGCAGCCCAGTTGGCCACAGGCTAATGTTTAACAAGGAAGCGTTTGTCCTGGGTTACAGATCAGGAGTTCTCCTGAACAATGACGTCCGATTGGTCAGACCCACTGCCTGCGAAACAATGGTTTTGTTTCAAATTCCTCTGCCACTCTTGTTCTCCTCAAAACCAGCGTGATCTGAGGTTGCCCCGGCCCACAGAGCGGAGTCATGGGACTTGTCTAAAGACGCGGCTTCACAGAGTTGAGGGGGCTTTGTTCTCGGACGAATGCAAGGTGGCTGCTTATGCACGGGGCCGTAAGACAATGACGAGACTCATTGGAGGGGTGAGAATGGTCGTGTTGATGGAAACATGTGGGAGTGGCATAAGGAGTCTAGCAACAGTAAACACACACTCCTCCATTTGTTTCCTCTTCTTCTTCTGTTGGTCATGCTATGGCCACACACTTCCATGTAGTTTATTGGTAGTTCATAATTGGGAACAAGAAGAAAAGGTACACCTTTTCTTTTACAAAATGGAATCTGAAAAGTGTGGAGTGCTTTTGCCTTTCACAATTAATCAATACTCTCATGCGAAACGTGAGGCTTTGCTGTACACCAGGGATGCACTGACTGCAGTTTTCCAGCTGATCACTGATTCTGATTCTTTTTTAATTGCCTGAAAAGAAGCTAAATATAGCAACCAGGCCTGCCACAATAACAAAACAAATTTTGCTGGGTGATAAAATGTTCCGGACGTTATTGCGATAAACGATAAAGTTGTTTTGAGACCAGGTAAAATACTGGCAATGGCCTCATAATGTAAGAACACATTGTTCAATAAAGTTTAAATTTTAATGAATACGCAGCACTAGAACTGGAAGACATTTTAAATGTACAAAATAAATAAACAAAACAGAGACAATAAATTAAATGAATTATGTGCTTCAATAAAAGGGTTGATGTAGATCTAAGTCCCAGACTGAAGACTTTTATCACCCAGTTTTTAGTAGAAAGAGAGAAAGGAAGAAAACGCTAAATGGAAATGATTCAGCTTGTTTTAATTTATCATGTGGTTAAATGATTTGTTGCTTGTTGCAGAAGGCCTAATAGGGACAAAGTTACTAAGTTGGCAAGAGCAGGTGACTATTGTTAACAGAGCATGTGCAGATTCAAATTCAATTCAAAGATACTTTATTTATCCCAAACAGAAAATGAATGTTGTTGTAATTCATATTAGTGGTCAGGACTCTCCTGGGAGAGCAAAAGGGGACAGTGGATGATTTTCAGACCTTTGTGGAGGGAGATGAGATCAGTTTAAGAAAACTGGGGCACCTCTAATCTAAAACACACTGTGTGTACCTCTGGGTATGTGTTTAGGGTACCTACACTTTTTAGTTTTTTGCATCCTTCTCATTCATGACTTGTAAATCAGGCGACTTCTAGAAGGCAGGTGTTTGGAATAGATTTTATTATGGGGTGTCATACAGTAGCAGATTTGCATTTGTGCAAAAAAAAAAATAATCAGAAAATGCATTTTCACCTTTTATTTCACTATTATGTTGTTTTTTGTAACATGAGAAAATGTAGGAAAACTAAAAAAGCTTAAGGGTTATGAATAATTTGGTCACTGTGTGTGTGTGTGGGTGGGTGTGTGTCTGTGTGTGAGACCCACCTCCAGAACACTGTCCTCTGGCAGGTCTGTGCAGTGCACTGCGTTCCTCACTTTGTCTTTGCCATAAAGGCCGCGCAGCGTGTTGGGACGGAGGAGTCGTGCGATTTCCTGTTGAATGAAAACAGCCTGATTGTTATATCTTTCTTGATTAACACAAGGACACACCGTCCCATTGTCATTCAGCTGAGACTTTCAGCAGCAGCAGCAGCAGCTGGTGACACGCGCTCCGGCGTCCAGACGTCAAACTCCTGCGTGGATGATACAGCTGAGGTTGGAAAGTGAACATCCTGTCCTCTTGCTGCGTTAATAAAACTATGATTACTCAGCAGCTGATCATGTGATCCTGGAGGAGAAGTAAAAAAAAAAAAAAAGAAAAGAAAAAACAAACACTGACACGCAGAAAAGCTTCCATGGACTCCATGGGGAGGGAGACTTAAAAGGGATGTTTTCTTTTCAGTTTTATGTCAAGCTCACATTAACGAGTGACAGCACTGGACTGGATGAAAGGGGAACATTACAAACCACTGAACTCTATTGTTTCTTTAATAACCTTAAAAGCATTTCCCATATATCAGTATATCACAAATCTGCCCTACAGTTGCACAGCTTGTTTCCTCTACCTTCTTCTTTTGAGTCTAAATGACTGTTTCCTTTCAATGTCAGACACTCCCAAGGTCAAAGCTGGGATCCGTTGCCGTGCGCGTCTCCAGGAAATGCAACCCTCCCCACGGCGTCTGCCGTAAGAGGGAGGGGCAGCTTGTGAATAATTCATTTACTAAGAACACTGTTGACTCCCTGTCCGTGGAAATCTTGGACAATAACCTTTGTTAATAACCTTTGTTAATAATCTTTGACAATAATCTTGGATAACCAGTAGTAAGACGGTTTGGAAATGCCCCAGAAGCCTGAGGGGATGTGAAATTTTCCATGTTTAAGGGTCGGACTGACTCTTAGCAAACATTTTCCTGTAACCTCCATAACTCTGTCAAGGAAAGAAAATTCTCTGAAATCCAACCTTGGAGAAAAAGCAAAGATGAGGTTGGAGCTTCAAGGACTTCAGGAGGTGTAGTTCAACTTCAGACCACCTGGTTTTATTTTGGCGCTGCTCCCTGTAACCGTATTAGCCAGCAATGAGGTACGCTTAAGTATAACGGACCGGAGTTCCTGTAACTGCTACCATGTGTGGACAGTAAGGACTTAGATGTCACATGACTGCCCAGAAATGTCTGATGTCCTTCCCACCCTGCAGAGGTCAGGGAAAGGATGTCCACGGCGTTCACACACATACAGTGCTTACCAATTTCAGTCAGGCAACTCACATGCTGCGTGTGCGAGCATTACGTCGCACTAGTTACAGTCTGATTGCTTCTGCTGCCTACTTACTGTCTTTATTTCCTCAACAGGTTAAACTATCTACTCCTCTATTTAAACTATCATAACACAACTTTATATTGTGCTTTCTCGTTTGGTTTTCTCTTTGCTGGATGCTTTCCAGCACTTATTAAAAACGTGTCAGAAGTTCGAGCCCAACGCGACTATCGAGCAAATAATTCTGGCCCGGCCTGCTTTTTCATTTAGGAAATCTAAACTCCATCACAGGTGGACTCCCTCTGCAACATGGAGTTTTATTTAGGGGTATCAGAGTATTTATTATTTAACAGCAACTCTAAATTTATCACAGCGGCAGCAGCCGGTGTCATCTTACCTATTATGGGAAAGAAAATCAAAGAAAAAAAACAGCCTCCAGCACAAAGAGAGCCTTTTACGCCCTTCGTTTGTCGCCGTTATGAAACACAATATATGTAACAACGGCCCACTGTTGCATGCGGCAGACATGGCTTCCTCAGTTACTGATTTAAAGGGGAAGCATTTACTTTAAGGAAAATCAATCTCTGTGGAATGCACTTCAGAACCGGTTAACAGGGCAGAACCGTGTCCCCTCGCTCTCACATCAGGGCCCCGTCACGAGACAAGAGCACGGCCCCGTGACTGACTGGCCGGCTGCGGAGCAAGGCAGCAGGAAGGTTTAGGTGTGAATCTGTGTGCAACTCCTTTTGCACTGGGATTATTTACGTTGTCTCTAATAAGGAAACATTAGAGTCAATTGATTTGACCTCAGCAGCCAGCTGTACAGTCATGGTGATTCCCATCAGACCTGTGCCGTTTATAGATTAGTCAGCTGGAACAAATCCATAGCTTATTCTCAGCACAAATAACCTAAGCCTGCTACTGGTAAAAGACGCTTTGACCTCCTCCAGTCCAGTCGCAGAGTTAGTTACGGAGAAAGTTCAGCCTTATCTCTTAATTCCATAATAACGTCTGGAATGTCTTTACGCTCCAGTCAACAAGGAAAGGTTCCGTACTTTGGGAGCCACCCAGACGCCGCAAACTGAGGCAGCGCAACCTAAAACAGCTGAAGACAGAGATTGCTAACGTTTGGGTGAGCGCTGAGGAAATGCTGCTGCGGGAGCCTGAGGTCACACGGTGATGAAACAGCTTGACCTCCCTCTCGGTGTGGGAAGTCTGAAGCAATCAAAGTGCTGACCGTCAAAGAGTCCCGAGCGGGGCGAGAGGCGCAGAACGGAACGGCAGCAGATGAACGAGGCGACCTCTTCAGCAGTGTCAAAAATAAAGTAAAGAAATAGTTTGAGAAGCAAGAGTATGTTTTCAGATGTGCTTTATGTTAACTTCACAGAGGGAGGCAGGAGTGCAACAATCTTGATTGTCAATTTTACCTTTATTCCGCCAACTTTACCGTCACTATTTAAAAATATACATAAATTCTGCTTGGGTGGGTTTTTATTGTATCGTTTATTATTTATCATGAACAATTTCTTGTCCTGATAAGAATTTAGATTTATCGTTGTGATGACAAATTTCACTGATTGATGGTAAATGAAAAAACAAAACTGGCAGAATGAATGGGATTGTTTTAGCTGTTTTCTCCACTGTTTGACAAAATGATTGCATGCGGTTCCTGTGTGGAGTTTTCTGATACGAATCACGTTTTTTAAGTTAAGTGTCGTCCTAAAGAAGCCTGTTTAAAATGGGCAAGTTTTTCAAGAACAGTATTTGTGATTGTGGAGTTGTAAATGTTTTGCCATGCAGTCAGAGCCATACAGTTTCCTAAAAAATAGGTAACAAGTAGTTTTATTGTAATCTTTATCGTCATCACAATAGCACCACAAAATATTGTGATAAAATTAATAATAAGTAAAATATGGGAATTTTTGGGGGGGTTAAGACCACGGCTTTATACAACATTCTAGTCTTTTTGTCGTACTGCAAAGTGTTATGAAAACACGAAGTGTTTCCACCGACCATAAAATTGCACAAATTGTAATTACGAAAATAAATTTGCTTAATGGAAACGCGACAATTTTCAAAAAAACTCAAATTTTTTGGTAAAAGTTTTTTTGCGCTAGCATGAGATGGTTTTTCAGCCACATCGAAATTGGTGTATTTGGCAAAACTGCAGTAGGAACATTTTTCTTTTTTTGCATCACACGAGTCACGTGATCTACTAATGTCGGAAAACAGGAAGGTTACAGGACGTAGTTGGAGGATGACGGCGCTGCATGCTTCTTTAACGACTAAATAAACTTATATAACATTTTAATTGCGTTTCTTGTTTAATGGAAACACAGCAATTGTGAAGTTACGTTTATTCGCCGTCAGCAGAATGTCGTCAGGGTTTTGTGCACATTTGTAACGTGACCCAGAAGTACCTACCTCTTAACACTGTCGAGTGCTACAACCAGAACGGTAACCTGATGCTGGGTTATACAAAAATCAAGCAATATATCAGCTGTTGACAGAGTTTGCCACTGAGCTCTTTGAGCGTGTCACAGATGGACAGAACAACGCAGGACACCAACGTGTGATCAGATGAGTCCATGTTTCAGCTTACTGTCGGGATGAGAGAAACTAACAAAGCTGTTGTCACCAAAAGCCATATGTTCCCTTCACAGTCACATTTTTTTAGGATTTCAGACTACTTAGAAGCTCATATTTACCAAGAACAAACACAGACTTCTCTAAACGCATCAGTTAGCATGCTTACTGTCAAAATGATTAAACCCTGTCACTAAAAATATACCATCAGTTTTGTCCTGTTCTATTTTATTGCAATGTTTTTTTCTGACTTTGGGGCAAGTGGTACTGATGGTAGGTGGGCTGAACTCTTTGAACTCTTTACAAAGCAAATATTAAGCAAACCAGCTGCATTCTGCAGCCCACTGAGTTGTTGGCTGAACATTGTATACGATCTAAGGCTAAGTTTGAAATACTATTTTACTTTATCGCTGCATCATTACTGCAATAAATCTCAAGAGAAAATTATAATCCCATATTGCCCAGCTCCAGCTGACAAAATGACAATAATTGTGACTTTTAGTGCTTCAAATATGTTCATATTTGTAAATTTTAGCAGCTCAGTTGTGGTACTTTCTATGATAACGGTGTTATTTTTAGAGCAGAATTGTCTTTTGCGAGGCTCTGACAAGAAAGGCTGACCGATTTTAAAATAGTTTTTATCGTCACTTTATTGCCATCACAATTCATTCCATAAATGTCGTCATAAAAGTTAAGGCATCCCCTGTTCTGGAATTAGAAGTTGGTTCTAGAAATAAGATCAAGCCCAACTTATCAGTACTGTAGGAGCGTCTGAGAAAACACAGGTACTAACTAAACACATGGCAGCCATGTTGGAATTCTTGGGTTGGAGTTTGTAGGAACTTTAAAAAATTTACACCTCTTAGAAAAGTGACTTCAAGGGCTCTTTCTGATCGCTTATCTTACTTTAGTTGGGAAAATTTTATTTCAAACTTTGGCTGTCGTATGGTTTTGAAGTGACTTGACAGCACAGTGGTACTTGGAAAACTTTCATTTACATCTCTTGTTCTCCAGGCTTAAACCGGAACTGGTTCTTATTGCTGCTGCTTTTTGAATATTTAAGGGATTAGAAACACAATCAGAGGGATGTTGCGGTTTCAGTCTTAACGTTCCTAAAGGAAAATATGACTGTAGTTACTTAGCGAACAAAAAAAAAAAAAAGAGAAGCCTAATAGACATGTGATGATAAATTCCTTTAGCTAATTATCAGAAGCTTGTTCCTCTTTTGTGGCTTTGATGGAAAGAGCAACTCTGACTTTTTCGAGGGAGGACAAATGGATGATGAAACAGAGAAAAAAAAACAACTGAAAATATCTGCGTCGGAGAGAAAAACAAGCTGACCCTTTGAAATTATTAACATGATTCAGAGCTGACTCATCGGTCGCAGCTGCATTTGTAGGAGAAAGTCTGCAGGTATGTTGTACAGCACTCATGCTGACCAAGCACAGCCTCTTCATCGGATTTTACATCAAGTGTTGTCCTTGCTGTAATCAACGGCAAACACGCCCACACACACTTCACCCATTGGTTTCAGGACTGTGTGTGTTAGCTGGAGCTATAAACTGTTTCGTATATACGGCATAAAGCCATAAAATCAAAACAAGCTAAGCCACCTTGATTTGAAATTGAACGTCATATCTGGAGATTTCAATTAAAAAGTGACAAAGATCAGAGCTACATCATCTAACTGTAGATTTAAGTCCATATAAAGACCAAACATCTGCAGCGTACGTGCACTGCTGAAAATTACAACAGAAGTTTGATTAAAAAGAATGTTTGGGTTCCTGTAAGAATTGGATTTCTGAACAACAAATGTATAAAACTTCACCAAACATGAGGCTGATAAATTCATAGTGATTCAAAAATGAATCTAAAAATACATTTCCAAACTCCCTCTTGCTGTTCTTCACATTAAGTTGGCTGCTGCTGCTGCTGGTGTAAGACACAATGAGAACAGTAGAGGTACTCACAGGGTCAGAAGGTCCACATAATTCTCTGAAAGACTTTGGTATATCTGCGCCTTGGATCTCTAACACAATGCAGGGTCCGGAGCACAGCTCGGTCACCATACCCTGAAACATCCATTCACAAATGTGACAACAGACTCAGGAAACACACAGATAATGGCTCAGATAATGGCTCCATGTGTCACAGGAGCTCAACTCCTGTGACACATTTTTTTTTTTAAATCAATTCCCTAGATCTTCTCAAGGTGAGCCTTTGTTTTTGTGTAACCAAATGTAGCAGCGAGACATGATAGCCATGATGGCACAACACTGTCATGTTTACACTTACAGGATACTCCGTGACGACGCCTTTGTAGATCTCGTAGAATTCTTCTGCGTTCGCATAGTCTATGTTAAACTGTAAATATATAAAAACGAGGAGGTTAAAAAAAAATAAAGTAAAACAAAAATATGAAAGAAAAACAGGCAAAATCCCAACTAGATTATGAAGACTGAACAGAAGAACACAGAATTAAGAAAACAAAGAACGTGTATTAATCAGATGGAAACGCTTCCTTCTAAAGGGTGTCAGCAGCTTTTAAACAAGCTCAAAACCCCCCAAAACTAATATATCATCACAAATATGAAACCATGGATGTAAAACAGGTAGATGTTATTTACAATTTTTGTCTGAAATTAGGTCTGGACTTTGACTGAGCCATTCTAAAAACATAAACATGCTTTGATACAACAAATAAGTCCATGAGCTCTGCTGTATGTTTAGGTTTGTTTTCTTGCTCATGTTGTTTTGCAGCCTTCAGTAGGGTTTCAACCAGATTCCTCCTTTATTTACAGTTATGTGCAACGTTACTGACACTCTGGGCAGATGTAAGTATAAATTAATCTTTTCATTTTATCAACAAGTTTCTTCTCACATCACAAGCTCATCACCACAGATAAACACCGTCCAAACACCAGGGGAAACATAAAGAAGCTCAGCAATTAGAGGAACGGTTTGACTGCCGTATTACCAGTTAAGAGTTTTCTATTGATTATTGAGAAACGTGTAAACAATTCTTCACATACCTTTTGTTTTGTTTTTTTTGCAAACCAAAATTGATACTCCTTTTTACATTGTTTTTAGTATCTTTTGACAAATGTTTGTCTCCCTTTTTTTGTTTAATGAAAACAATTTTAAATCCGAGGACATTAAATCGGAGGGTGTGAACAATGTGTGTCGAACGGTTACCAATTGAAGAGCGGAGATTTTAAAACGAGCTTCACGTATGGAGTTCAGGATCTTCCCAGTCAGACCTGTGAACACACCAGAGACATTCAACAAGCTTACACCGATTTATACATGCTCGTTTGAGTTCAGATGTATCCTGATGATACATCTTAAATACAGAGAAAAATCTGGGCAGAATTTTTAATAATGAACTTTTAATAATGATCAGAACTTTACTTAATTTGACTTTTTTTTTTCCAGGGTGGGAAGACAATATTCAACTTTACTGAAGGGCTAAATTAGAAATATTTGATCAGAACTAACATTTGCTGTTAGAATAAAACAAAGATTAAGTTACTCGACCGCAATGGTGAGAGGCATGTTTGAAGGAGTCTTGATGTTCAGATCGAAGACCACTGCATCAACTATCATGCATGGTGGTGGCTGCATCATGCTGAGGAGTTGTTCAGTTAACAGTGGTGCTGATACATTGCACAAAAGTAGGTAATATAATGAAGAAGATCAATAGAGTTGAAACTCAGACATTAGATTAAACTAGGCCTGTCACAATAACCATTTTTGCTGAACGATAAATTGTCTAAGAAATTATTGCGATAAATGATAATATTGTCATTTTGAGTTGTTTTTCAACTATTACACGGTTCTCACCTGAGGTCACCCTTCCGGGAAATTCGTAGCTGACAGCCATCTTGGTAAGTACCAAAACTAAATGTCATGACAGTTGCTATGGAGTTGCTCTGACAACGATAAACAAGCCAGAAGCTTAGAACTAGCTCTTGCCTCGTTCCTATCCAACTTAACAACAGAACTGCATTACAACTATTACTCGATAGCAATTTTTTGAGTACTCTACCCAGTAATAATAATGGCATATATACCCACAAAATAATAAAATAAAAGAACTTTAATTTCTAAAGAGCACTGGAACACAAACTATTTAACAATCCAAAAATAATCCAAAACTACCAAAACCACAATAATTAAAATGGATTATGAATTCTTGGTAATCAAAATTGAATTTGAAAGAATAATCAATGAATTTAGACAGGGAAAACAGGCAAAAGCAGCAGGTAGTGCAAACTAACTACTTTGTACTTTTTTAAAATCCTGGCTTTTCAACAACACTAAAGCAGACCGTTACTTGAACGACTGCTATACAAATGAATATGATCATCAGTTTAATTTATTGTGTGATGATTTGATTCATCGGTTGTTGAGACAGGCTTAGTTCTAATGATCCCAAACACACATCGACCTGGTTTTGAAATGGATCAAGCTGGCTAAGCTTCTGGACTTCCTCCGACCTCAAACCTGCTGAAAATGTATGCTCAAGATCCATATGCTCTGCATAAAACCACCCAATTTTGATTAACTCCACTATTACCAATAGAAAAGGCAGGTGAAATATCCAGTCAGAACATGGTCAGGCTGTTCGTTTTGCACACGAAAATATGAGTGCGAAGGGAATTTAAATTTTAAACATGCGCGGACTATAAAAATCAATAACATGCACATAAACCTCTGACAGGCAACACAGTGACCTCAGTTTCTCTTTTAGATGAGGGCTTCCCACCGTACACACAGAGCAAACCATCATTTCTGTCCAGTCAACCTCTCCGACAGAGAGATTCTGAGCTGTGTGCGTCGAGTCACCGTGGCAGTACATTAGTGTAAAAATGCTGCGGCGGTGAAGGCACATCGGTAACATTGAAGGTCAGACTGTCTCGGACTCTTATTTGAATGAAGGCGCTGCTCTCATAATCTCAGTCTGACATCCTGATAAAAAGTGGCCGGCGTACTCATCCTACAAGACAGTTCCCATTAACTCTGAAAGCTGCGGCGTGCAGACGTGACTTTCATTGTGGACCAGGTGCTGCAGCGAGCATCGATAAATTTCTGTCTGGTTCCGTCACAGTCGAGATATGTGCGTTAGGTAATAAACCGCCCTCTCCCCTCCGCCCCCCCCCCCCCCCCTGAGTCCTTTTTGCCCTCCCCAGGCAGCAGCCAGCCCAGGATCAGTGCGGCTCCCTGAAGCAGCTGCTGCTGTTGCTAGGAGATCCCATTCCGGGTGCCTGGCAACAGAAGCTTCTCTATTCCGGTCATGTCTGGGTGCGTTTTCAGTCACAACTTCCTTCATGGATAACCGGGATAGGCCAAGTTCTGAAGGCGTAGCTGCCACGTAAATTAGGAACTTGTAGTTGATCCCCGGGGGAAAAATCACAGCAAGTATTTAGGTACTATTTGTTCTCAGCAGAGCAAATTGTTCAGCCTGGTTTACTATTCTTAGCTCAGACCAAATATATCACAGCTCTGACAGTAAATCCTTTGGAGTCCCGTTTTAAACAGTAAAAGTGCTTTTGAATGAACTCCTATTTGTAAACACACAAAAACCTGCATGAGACAGCTAATTAAATTTAAAAGACAAAAGCTAAGCTAATGAGTTTGAGTCATTTTCCCATTTGGAAGAATAAAACAGATGAAGGACTCTGCTTTGCGGCCGTCGTGAACAGATGGAATAGTTGTTTAAGTCAGAGAGAGCACACCTGCTTCCATGTAAATACCTCCTGCTCTGCCAAACCACAGAAAGCGAAGAGAAAGTTTAAGGTTACACCCTGGTGAGATTGTGACATTTCAGACTCACGCCGCTTTAGAAACAACCAAATAAAATGTTGTTCAGTCTTTAAAAAAAAAAAGGAAAAAAAGAACAAGATAAAGAGAAAGAAGTTAAAATGTCCTTGACAAATTTGTTGCAACAGATTTAACCTTTTGCACAAAACATGAATATTCTCTGGAAAACTGAACCACTGCCATCAAAATGCTCACAAAAGCAGCAAAACACAAGTGGGCAGCTTCTGACAAACGTTTAAGTAAACGTATACATACTGAGTACATGTTCTGTACTGCTTACAATCAGTACAGAAAGTCCTGGAAAGTATTCTGAAACCCTTGAATTTTTTCATATTTTGTTACATTATATCCACAAACTTGGATGGATTTTGTAGGGATTTTGTGGAATAAAGCATCGCAAAGCATTGAAAACCTCTCAAGTGGAACATTTTCTACAAATAAAAATCTGTGCAAAATAGCACCTTTCAAGTCTCGCCCTAGATTCAGATTTGGATCTGTGCTCGGACTTTGAGCCATTTTAACACGTGAACATGCTTTGATCTAGCTGTTGAGAGTCACTGCTCTGTCTCAAGTCTTTAGCATCACATGTGTTGAGTTTGGTAATAAATAATGTGCTATATTTGAAGGAATCTTACAAGTCACTCCAGGTCACCGAACTAGAAATACAAGAGCAGCAAAAGAGAAACAATAAAATAATAATAATAAAAGTCAGACATCAATAAATCAGACAGGATTATGGCTATAGTTAGAAAATGACATTAATCTGAATAACTGCAACTGCAAATTGGGCTTCTTTTGTTTTCTTCCAATAGTGTCTTTCTTCTTACAACTTTTCCACAGAGACCATATTTGTAGTCCATTTTGACAGGAATTTGTTACCAGCAGATTTCTCCTTCTGAGCAGTAGATCACTGCAGACCGCTGCAGCTCCTCCAGACTTAACATGGGGTTGAGGTCAAGTCTAACCCTAACGCTAACCCTTTCTCTGATTAATGCTCTCCTTGTCCAGTCTGGGAAGGTTTACAGTTGTGCCGTAAATTTTCCACTTTCATATGATGAACAGAGTTCTGTTAAATTTTCAAAGCTTGGGATGTTGTTTTTTTGTAACCCAACTCTGTTTTTGCATCATTTTCCCTCCCCTTCACAACAGTACCCTGCTTCATCTGCGTTGGTCCAACACATAAAATCTTGATAGTGGTTGCAATGGAACAGAACGGCAAATGTTTAAGGGATATTAACCCTTTTCAAAGGCGGTGTGAATGATTAACACCATTAATCACTGAGATAATTTATCGGGGAGTTGATTGCAAGCTTAACTCTTGCTCAACAAGGTCTCACAAACAAACAAAGCGTGCCCGGGCGTATGCATGTCCTTTAGTCGCCTTCTCTTGAACATGTCCCAGCAGGCGCAGCACATATGTGTCTGCACAGGTTACATTAATGATGACTTTATTCCATCTAGGTGTGGCCAAAAGTCATGTTGGAGAGCAGAGGACTAGAGTCCAGCTAACATTGTAGTTTCATCATGAAGTGGTGGTCTTAACCTCTAATGGATTATCAAGATTACTAGTATATGTCTTTTTATTGTCTCTGTTCAATAAATAACATGCAGAACTATTTGAAGATGCAGCATATATAGCTCTTCTGACACACAAAAAAAGAAGAAGCAGTTAAATAATGTCAGAATGAAACAAGTTTCTATATGAGTAAAAAAAAAAAAAAAAAGACCGCCTGGTCTGAACCAGAACATAAAGCACTGAAGGTAAACCTCAGGAGGAAGATTTTTTTTTTATGGAACTATGTAATAAATAAACATAGTGGGTGCAGGATAGAGAAAAAAAAAAAACGCCACAGGTCTTTTCTTGGTCAACAGCTTTTGTGTGCTTACTTGGGCTCTGTCCGGAGAATTTCCCATTTCACAGGTCAGAGCCCCGGTGGCATGCTCCATGAACGGGGGATCAAGCCCGGGATTAGGATAAATCCTGGGTCGTTTTTGGTACCCAAGTATTGTCTTTGCATGGCTCAAAAACTTTTAACAGCAATAACTGCAGGGAGTTGTATGTAATACAGGACAGCTGCGTTACATATCCACAAAACACAAGGTAAAGACATACAGTGCCAGTCAGAAGACACGTGCAGTTATTGTTGGCATGAATCCTGTAGGTTTGGGCTCTTAATGTTGCATTTGAAGCCAGCAGGAAAACTCAACAGTCACTTCTCTAAGCCTTAGCTAGCAGGTTATATGTTACTGTCTGTAATATTAGACAAGGAAATACTTAAGACTCCTTAAATACTTAAGAAGGGCCTGGACAAAATGAACTCTACAGTGTAATAAGGTGTGTAAAGGTCGATGTCAATGACAGCTGAAGCTTGACCGAGGTTGAGTCATCCAAGAGGACGACAACCTCGAGCAAAGCAGCAAATTCCAAGAGTTGTAAAAAAGAAGTGGCGTACTTCAGTTTTACGAGGATTTTTTTAACATAGCTTTTATATGCGATAACCTGACCTTCTGCTATGGCGTGAGGCTTGATGATGCAACACGTGCTGTCTTCGCAGACTGCTGTGTTGCCAGGACCGTGGCCTACCGTGGAAGGGAAAAAGAATTCGAGCTCCTGACAAAAACACAAACACATCATCGCAGGTTCACCATTATTTCTGGGAACAGACATAGCGGGCGACAAAGGCCCAGGCAAAGGGTGGCTTTAGGCGAAACTTTTCTCACTCTTGCGGCGGCGGCGAGTGACTCGGAGCCGTGGCAAACGTTTCGGATGGCGTCGGTACCGAACTTGGCGCGGAGGCTCTGCGGCGCTTCCTGTCGTGCCGCAGCGGAGTCCGCTGGTCCCAGGAGCGTCCTCCAGATGGACATGGCCTCGTCACCCGTCAGCTCCATGGCAACCACGGGGCCCGAGGTTACAAACTGGATCAAGTTGCTGCAAAACGGAGCAACGTTGAATTTAGCGCCGATGATTTAAATAGAAAAGTGGAACACATTGCAGTGTTTCGAATGTCACCGCAATGTCATCTGGATCATTATCGCCACTTCTGGCAATGGTCTTGTGCCCACAGCCTGCAAATCATTTACATAGGCACTCACTTGAAGAAAGGCTTTGACTGATGTTCCACATAAAAGTCTGCCGCTTGGCTCCTGCAATGTAACAAAACCATAAACCAAAGTTAATCTGTGACCAAGTGATCTTGGACTTTTAAAGTGAACTCTGTGTACCAGATTAGAGTCATTAAGAGCGGTCAGAGATAATTCTGGGCTTTAGTCTCTTATCTTTTGGGAAATACTTCTGGACAGCAAGTGAAGTAGGACTTTATTAATAAGGTCATTATCTAACACGCCTTTAGTTTGAGTTTGTTTTTTTTTTTTTTACTTTGATAATATCAGTTTACTGTTGGCAGTTTAGGTAAGCTCTGAATTAAAGAGTAACCTTCAATTTAATGTTTGAAAAATTCACAGGATTTGAGTTAAATAGAACCTGTGGATGGATATTAAGTCAAGACCTCAAACATCCAGCTCCCTTTTGTAGCAGTACGGAAAAATCCATAAAAATCAGTTAAGGTATCAGGAAGAGAACTGTAGATTTCCACAAGTCTGATTAACCTTTGGGTTCAAATGCCAAGCTCATCTGTTCAAGCAAACATATGCTTCAGCAAACAGCACAGGAACATCCACTAACCACACCGATCAGAAATTGGACGAGTCTTGATTTCCAGAGATAAAAGAAAAGTGTTTTGGTAAAAAACATAAAATGTGTGGATCAACCACAGAACCAAAGCAAAAGGTCTTCCAACATGCTAAGAGGTTTTCCTTATTCACAGTGAGGTGAATCCTGTACCGACATGGGCTGAAAGTCTGCTAAGAAAGGAAGAAGCCAGTATACCAAAAAATTTAGATTACATTTTTCAAATGCTCTCAGTGGTAAAGTCCAAATAACTAAAAAACTAAAGTTGTATAGAAACAGATATTAGGGTTGGGTTGAAAAACAAAACTCCCATTTTGGACAGAAAACTACTGTATTTTACCCCTCTGTCCCGGTGTGCTCCTGTAGTAGTATTTTCCTGTAAATATTAGAGTAACTCGCCTACCCCCCACCCTTAACTGTAGTCACCCCCTTATCAAAGTTATTAGTCTTTCTCCCCCCGCCCTTACCTCCCTTATGGTACTTTTCTTCACCCCCCTCTCCCTGGTCCGACGACATCAGCGGACGGATAAAGATTTCCCTAACATCAAGTCCAAAACTTGACAGTTATATTCTTGTGATGCTATCATAATAACAATAACAGCAATTATGGACCCACAAACAAACACTGCTCTTGAATAGCATTCTCATTTGTAATGCTGTAATGTATTTCTTTTAGGACTAGACCCATAAAGAAATGTGATTTGTATCACTGCGCGTGTTAACAGTGTTTTTGTATTTATTGAGAAAATGCAGGAAATAGTAAAAACGATCAATCCCCACAATCAGGAAAGTTTTGAGGTGTTTTAAACATCAGCAGGCTCAGTCTGTCATCCTTAGAGGGGAAGAACATACTGGAAGCAGTTTAGCACCAGCTGCATCTGGTTATAGAAATGTTTGAAAGCAGCAACTACTACAGTTTAAGGCCAGGTGCTGACTGGTGTTAATCTTTTTCAAATCTATTACTGTTTTGTTCAAATTGATTACCAATGAGCAGTTAAACTTTGGACTAAACTCTTGTTGGACCCCAGCTAAATAAACCCACCGGTGTCGATGTCCTCACTGTGAAAGGAAAACTCAAAGTTGAGCATCAGTGAAGTGTTTAAAAGGCAAAGTTTCAGTTTGATGCTTTGGAGCTTTCAATCTCTGTTTGTGACGGAACATGGCAGATTGGCAGGACTTTGAATTCTGAGTTACAGATCTACACTCTCTGAGAGATACGCAGCAACACTGTAGAGAGTAATAATAATAATAATAATAATAACAATAATAACAATAATAGCAGTAATACAAGCTATAGTTATAATAACAGTGCTAACCATGCTATTCACTAAAATGAGAATATTTACTAATACTTAAAATATTAATAAATCAACCTTTTTAGTATGACACACCGCTTGCGAATGCTGGAATGTCACTTTTTATTTTAATATAAAGAATTAATAACCACCAGTAGTAGAGAGACTGACAAAAATATGTCAAATGCAATTCTCATAGCATTTTAAATTCAAATAAAAAAATAGAGCTTTTTCAGTGGCTCTTAATACTTGTTGCCACTTTTATCTCCAATTTTAAAGTAGCAATACAAAAAGGTCACAGTAGAGTATAGTACTCCTATTTCACTTTGAAAAACATCTTAAAAAGTAAAAGGATACACGAAGGGCGTTTCATTCAGTGTCCTCTAAGTAGAAGTGAGCTATTAAAGGCTATCCTTATTGCCTTGAGGCTACAACTAATTTGGTAATGATTACACCACCAATAAAAAGATGTAGCTCTTTTGCCCTGTGGCATGTCATATGTCCGCTGCGCTGAAGAAAGTCATTCTTCTGTTTAAGTTAAAAAAACAGCCAGCAAATAGCCAGTGTTTCCCTCTTGCACGAGACCATGTCATAAATTTGAAGAGTACAAGGAGAAGTAGCAGTACTCTCATTAAACACTCTGTGGCAGGGTGACCTTACCATGTAACCGTGGTCATTTTTGCTTTGGTCACAATCAGTTTGGCGGAGTAAATCAGCTCAAAGATATCACCGATCTTGTTAAGCACATCTGGCTTCACCAGAGCAAAAGTTCTGGAACAAAGAAAGACAGAAACATATGATGTGAGATTTTTCAGCGTCAGGCGATAATTAGGTTCAATTTATTTATGTAGCAATGATTCTCTGCTAAAGTCATGAAATGCCACTTCACACATTCAGAAACAAATTCATATACAGACTCAGGCAGATTTAAATTGATTGAAATATATTCAAATTCTTAGCTGTGACGCATCCAGCCATCATCTATGTTCCTATTATATTATTCTTATATTAATATGGAAGTTCATCTCAGGTCTCAGCATTATTTTTTTGGCTGTTTCCTCCAAGAAGCCATTACCCTTATTTTTAGCTAATGACATTCTAAAATTCTTCATAACTTTTGATTTGATGCAGAAACCTGAATGGCTGTCTTATTTATCTCAAGAACCCAGTCACCAAAAACATAGCAGAACATCATTTTGTTTTACAGCGCTTAGATGCCAACAAATGTATAAAATCAGATGATTTCTACAATTAGTCAACCTTTTGTGTTAATCCAGCGGATTTAGCATGACTCCCCCAACTTATGAGCTTTCTGCTAGAGTTACTTTATTGGACGAGACAAGCAACTCTGACAGCCTCCATCACTTTAAATGGATGGTTGTTAAAAACTTCCATTTGACAATAATTGAGGCTTATTGTATTTTTTAAAAAACTTTCCATAATACAGCATAGTTTGTGGTTTAAGTTCCACAATATATTCCTTTGACTTTAAAGCCAGGAATGAGAAGCAGTGTGCATGTGAAGTCTGAGGTAAATTAATTCTATTCAACAGTTTGTGGAAATAAGGTGACAAAATGTGAAATAGTTTTGCTAAAGATAAATGTATTAAAGTTTGCTCTTAAAGTCATGTCAGAAGTATAAAAGTTAATACAAATTAAAAAAAAAATGCTTGCATCAATCTTTTATACTAAAGGCAGGGTTCCATATAAAGATGCATATATTGTTTAGTTAACAAATTACATGTCATGGATTATTGTAAGGTCATTACCCTGCATACAATGGGGTTGATTGCTGTGAGGTACAGTGTGTACAGTTACTAAAGCGGATAAGAGAGATTTATTGCACGGCCTAACCAAGCGTACTTTTCTATTTTGCTGCCGAGTTTGTTTGCTGTGAACTGATCTCCATAATCTATCAGTTTCAGCTGCCGTGAGAACACGGTCACCCGATTCCCCAAAAACAGGTCCTCCAGATGGAGGTCCTCATATTTGGTCCTTCTCAAAAACATCCTTTGATACTTTAGGTCAAACTGAAAAAAAAAAAAAAAGAAACATGTTAGTAGTTTTTTTTCTCCTTTCTTTCTTTTTTTTTTCTAGAGACATTTACAAAAAGCGTGGAGAATTTAAAAAAAAACATGAAGTGGTACCATTTCTACAGAGTTGTCTTTAGGGTAGAAGAACAGTTGGTAACGCCGCAGCAGGGAGGCAGTGGGATCATGCCACTCTGTGAGAAAAGCATACCGGTCCTCCTGAAAAGAAGCCTACACAATTTAGATATGTGTTAAAAACGACACAAGGACTTGGGGTGAACAAAAATCTACTTTCATACACTAATGTTTATTCTACATCATGCATGTGTCTTGATTATGAAAGACCTATTTGGGTTAGATAACGCAACAAAGTCAACACCTGGTTTTTATTAGCCTTGCATGACCAGAACTAGCTCCAACACATTATGGTAGCGCTGACGGCGTGTTTGCATTGCCCTCAAGTAAAAACGTACTGATGTGACAAAGAAACAAATCTAAGCTTTTTCAATTGTGACAAAAATATCCGTAGTCACTTTCTATAGCAGATTAAATGATAAATCCACGTTTCGTGTCACAACTTGCATCAAGAATTATAATCCCTGTATTGGATCACAGGAGGCAGATTTCCCATAATAAAAAATTCAAAACCAGATCCTGTGCAGTTGGGCTTGTTTGAAACTGTGGGGGGAAAGTTTTCTGACTGTCTCCTGTAAACAACTAGAGTCAAAACCTGGAATTGTTTAATGTGATTGGAATTAGTCATTCTGAAAAACTAAATCTGACCTAAAAACAACCAAACAATGACGGTCTATAACTACGTTGACCTTGAACCTCCTTGTCTCAGCAGTAGGCACCGCTCACTTAAGACTTTTGCCTTAGATGTGTGAGCTATTTGGCATCTGGCAATCTCTTTGTTAACCATGTAATAGTTAACAAAGCTAAGTAAAAAAGCTAGCTATTAATTAGCCAGCTTTGTTAGCTAGCTAATAGCTAACAAAGAGAAGAGTGGTTGAATGTCCAACTACTAGAGTGCTCTGGTGAATTGGTATTAATGCAAATATATGTGACCTGTATTGTATAGTCCTTATGAACTACGAAAAATAGCAAAAGTAGTACTTTGCACCAAGTTGTATTATTCTAGAATTGCACCGCTGACAAAAGCAGCAAGTTTTAGGTGCTATGTTATGTTATTTCTGACTTGTTCTGTTTATTGTCTTTGGCTGAGACATTGCATGTTTGGATAATTATTTAATCTGGTTTTGAATCCTGTGCAGTTGAAAGAATTTTTTGCTCTTACATTTTTAAAAAAATAACTTTTGAAGAGATGTTATGATATGTAACCAAGGCAAAAATTTATTATTTTTTACAACTGGGAGCAGCTGATTAGCATTGCAAAAGCTTACATAATAAATATTATAAAGCTCTTAGCATGTCATGACATGCTAAGAGAGACTGTTGCTGTCATACAGCAACAGTCTTCAGTCAGAGGCTTCTTCACATTCATTGCAAGACTGACTGCTAGTGGAAACTCTCTGAATGTACTTGTATGAGATGAGTTACGACAGAATTTAGTTTCCTTTTTGAATAGATAAAGTATTTTCAAATTGAATTGAATTATCTGTCTTTCCTGACAAGAAAAATATTCTTCAATAATAAAGTTCCAACATTCTCAGGTAGCAGCAGTCTGAACTTTGTCATAAACCTTTTTTCTTTTTTTTTACTATTTCCACCATGTATCATTACCCTGGACATTACGTCATATTCACCAAACCTATTTTGACTGATGGAAGAGAAAACCACTTTTTGTGTTTTCTTACTGAGTGCTGCGTTACCACTGATAATGAAAGTCGAGATATCCACAATTAATGGACCATTTCAAGACGTTCTTTGAAGATTTTACATCAATATCTAAACTATAATTTAACATAAATGTAACAAATAAACATTTTATAAGCATTAAGAATAGTTTAGCCGAAGCTTTAGCTAACAGTTACAGCATTTAATGGTCAATACAATAGAAATCTTCATATATTGGAAGCATTTAGTTTCAAAGAAAAGTGCATGTATTAGTTATTTGGGCAGCTTTAACTGCTAGTACTAATACACATCCTGAACGTGAGCTTCACATTGGAAGTCTGCTAGCCCTTGCTATGCTCATGTTGCTAAGCTAAAGTTAGCAAACAAATGACTATCTAGTTGGTTCACGTTCTAAGCAAAGCACTAGGTTACGTGGAGTTTTAACTTTAGTGTTTCAAAAGTTAAATGTGTTAACTCACCATTTGAAGACGGTAATTTATTCTATATGGCTCGATACGGCAGACTGTCGGTTTTCCCAAACGTTAGCTATCATAGGCTATACTTCGTTGCTATAGTAACTGCAGTTCAAACTCGAGATGCATTCATGGTACATTGTTGACGAATGCCATTTCTTTAAAACCAACTTATTTTGGTTTTTGTTATTTCAGTGGTCCCAAACTTTTAGATATAATAAGAACCCCCTAATTATTACCATACATTCCAAGCCTTAACCAGTTTCTTTTGTTCTAAGCATTTTCATCTGTGCACTAAATTTCCACTGTATCGCGCTGACTCGTTGAAACTATTGTCTCACACGCCATCTAGTGGTGAATTTAAATGGTCGGTTCCTGCCATTCTCAAAAATATTCCGATCATCATGAACGCATCAGTTGACCGTTTACCCGGAAAAACAACACAGTAAGAACTTTAAACCTCCTCTTCTCCCACTAATTTCGCTCTCATGTTTCTTATAGAATAATGACTTATTTGAACCAAATGTTTTGTGCAATTCCCTCGCACTTATAGTGTCTACCATGGCTTCATCTGCGTGCATAAAACGGATGATACTCAGTGATGGTCCCCTGATCTTAGATGGTGGACTTGCAACTGAACTAGAGGCGCGTGGAGCTGAACTTCAGGTGAACCAGAAACCAAATAAATAGAGACCTGCTTTTCTTGAGTCCAAGTTCAACCAGTGAGCAGTGTAAACATTACGGTGTTGACATCGATTTCACGAGAACTTTAAATGTTCATACTACAAGCTAAGTTGTTTCAATTCATAAATGTATGAATAAATGTATGAACCTGAAGATTCATTAATTAATTCATTATGTTTCTTACACATCTTTCTGTAGCTGATCACACATTTGCAACGTTTGTTTTGTGCAACTCTCTTCCATTCATCTACGGTCTTTTGTGTAGTTATTTAAAATCAGCTAATATTTCTAAGTGTTATCAGGATATGATTTGGCCCTTCATTCGTCTGCTGGAGGGTTACCCTAACGTGTTGCATCCACTAGATGGCGCCATTTTGGATTTTGATTAAAAAAAATTTTATGCCCCAGATACGCTAATTGATTATTGTTTACCTATTGATACGTAGAATACCTTGCTATAGCTCTTGAACTTTTCTGTTTTTCATTTAAAAAACAAACTTTAATATGTTTTGTTTGTAAGAATAAAGTTGTGCATAATTTCTTTTATTATTTTTACTAATAAAATCTGAACAAGAGTCATCTTTTAGGCCTAAATTCTGAGTGTTATATAATGTAAAACTATATCAGCTATAAATCCTCCCAAGAGAGAAACATGGTGGACGCAGTATCATACTGTGGGGGTGCTTTTCTTCAACAGCAACAGGAAAAACAATGATAACCGTAGCCTTTAAAATTCAATCAGACAGTCAACACATAATTAATAATGCCTAATTTTGTATGAAAACAGTTGCTGTCACAGAAGCCAAACTTGAAATTGAGCTGTGATAAATAATTAGCACAATTTTCAATCCTTGTTTTAACACTAAAATTATTTTTGAAATGTATCACAAGATGTAACTTTGGATGTTGTAAATCATGGTGAAAACAGGTCAGCCAAACACAGCTGTATTTTTGAAAGCTGAATTGAAACTTTTTATTTTTTTTTCTTTAGGGGGATCCTTTATGGAGCGCCAGGCTTTTGCACACGAACCCCCAGGCAATAAAGGAGACTCATTACAGGTAGGTTCATGGAAAACTGGAGAACTGCCTAACGGGCCAAATTAATTAACTAATTTAGTCGCTGCTTTTCCTTCTCCGCTAGAGAATACAGGAGTTATGAATCAATGTAATCATTTAAAGGGGCAGTATTACACAATTTCCAGGCACAAAATGCCATTTTATAGTACAATCATACATTATATTAACTTCAGTTGTTAAATGAATGCTACATGTATCAAAAATAACTGAAAAGAAATTTTACTTTGTAATTTAACGCATTTAAATCGGGACCCTGTTGCTCAGGAAGTCATCACAACATGACTCCTCTGTTAACCCTTTAATAACGTTTTTACTGGTGCTTCTCTGAGCAGTAGCTTGTATAATGATGCTAGCAGATGTGTAGTTCCACCAGGTGTTTGCTGATTGCTGCTGGCTAGTCTGAAGGAGCAGAGTGTAGGTGTTGGGGGGAGAGAGCAGCTCTGTGAGGCGGATACTTGGAAACTGCAGCTGCCTGAGGAGGAGTTTCGTCCTCGAAGGCGGGGCTAGGTCCACCCAGACGTTTTCCACAACTTAACGGTTGCTGTGGAGATTAAAGGATTTCTCAAACATGCATGAAAGAATCAAGGCAACACTCCTTGTACATCTTCGATGAGGGAATAACATTATAGCATGATAGAAAGCTCAAAAAGGTATATTTTACATGACACTGCCCCTTTAAAGAACACACTTCAGTGTTTGACATGCTAAATTAGATTAAATAACCCATCCTCTTAATCTCAAAATGACAAATTACTAAACTCCAGCTGAGTGGTCACATTTCTTAATGAAAGCTACCAAACGCCAACAGGTTTCTCCTCAGCGGCGCTGACGTCATCACGACTGCAACGTACCAGGCGAGCATCCAGGGATTCATCAGCCACCTGGGCGTGAGCTGTGATGAGGCCAGAGAGCTGCTGATGTCCGGAGTTCATCTGGCCAAAGAGACGGTGGAGACTTTCCCCTCTGGTAACAAACTGCAACTTGTTCGGAAAAAAAGTCAAAGTGAACCAAGTTTATTTGTACGCTTTGACGCTGTGTCGGTATTTTTCCGCCAGGGGACAGAAGTCTGCTGGTGGCGGGCTCCATTGGGCCGTACGGAGCCTTCCTCCATGATGGATCGGAGTACAGCGGGGCGTACGCGCAGAGGATGAGCGTGGAAGTGAGTGGCTCCTGGCCGCATACCGACAGAGTTCCTGTACATGTCACGGGATGTAAGATTTTAAAAAAACAAACAAAACATACTACTAAGCATTACTTCCTCTATGAAGCTTAATGACGTTTTATGTGATCGACTTAATAATGAAGTGGAACGTTTTGAAACATTTTTGCAAATGAAAATCTGAAAAGTGTGGTGTGTTTTTGTATTTGTCCCCTTGAATCATATGTTTGTAGAAACATATTGAGGGGTTGTGTGTCTATTAAGTTTGCACATCTACAGGTAAAGATTTTTACCTGATATTTCTTACAAACCAGATCAAGATTTAGTTCTGAACTTTGACTCTATTCCATTAATGTGCTCCATGAAACTTCTCTGTATGTATGTTTTGGGTCGTTTTCCTGCTGGAAGGACATTTAGTTTTTAGAATTGTTTGAATTTTATTTTATATTTAGCTCCATCTATTGGAGTGGGCATTTATCATATAAATTATCATTCATTGTGAATTTTTTTTGTTTTTACATGTTAAGAATTTTAATTCATCATCAGCTCATTAAGTTCCAAATAGTGTTTTTAAAAAACAACAAAAAAAGTATTATCGGAAATGTTGTTCCATAAAAGAATCAATAAATATAAATAAATTCAAAGATATGATTAATTATCTGCAGCTTAATGAAATAAATCATTATTCTCTTAATAACCAGCTTCTTAGGGAATTCCATTTCAAATGTTCTTACAGAGCAGTATTTGTGTTGTCAGAACGTCAAAACGTCAACCCAGCATATCATTGAACGCTGATATTTACGTACTATCAGTTAACCTGTTCTCCGTTCAGGAGCTCAAGCTGTGGCACAAGGCGCAGGTGGAGTGCTTGGCAGCAGCGGGGGCCGACCTCGTTGCTTTTGAGACCATCCCGAGCATCAAAGAGGCCCAGGCCGTGGTGGAGCTGCTGAGGGAGTTCCCGGACTGCAACGCCTGGCTGTCGTTCTCCTGTAAGGTAACCGCTGGCGACCGCAGTCTGTTGACTTTCACCGCTTCAGGTGTTACAGTTAGAAACCGGTGACCAGGCACAAAATCTGCTGGGTGTAGTGATAAGACTCGGACCTGGACCTTCAGAGACGCATAAAGACGGTTACGAAGTCGGCCTGGAGAACATTTCCAGGACTAGAGGACGGATGTCTCGGCAAGATGTAGAGAAACTCAGCCATGTTTTTATCTTTAGTCGCATCGATTACTGCTACAGTGTCTTCACAGGTCTGACAAAAAAAAACAAAAAAAAAAATCATCTACTTGTAGCTGATCCAGAACGCTGCTGCTGCTGGTGTTCTGACTAAAACCAGTTAGCTAAAACACATCACTCCAGTTCTAAAGTCTTTACACTGTCTCCCTGTAGCTCAGAGAATAGACTTTAAAATACTGCTGGTAGTTTATAAATCACTGAACTTTAAAGATCTGTTGTTGTTGTTGTATCAACCTTCCAGACCTCTCAGGTCTTCTGGTTCTGCTCTGCATCTTCAGAACCAGAACCAAAACATGGAGAAGCAGCATTCAGCTTCTATGCTCCACAAACCTGGAACAAACTTCCAGAAAACTGCAAAACTGCTGAAATGTAATTAAATGCTGCATTTGATTCATAGTTACTGTATGAAAAAGGGTAGAGGCCACTACAAAAAAAAAAGACGACTCCTGAGTTTTTTACTCAGAATTATGTCTTTGATGTCAGAATTCCTGGTGGAATGTAAACAATTTGAACAATTCTGATTCTGAGAAAAACAAACAAACATCAGAATAAGGTCAGAATTATGAGCTAAAAGTCATGTTTTTTTGTTGTTTTTTTAGCTGACCTAATCCTCTTCTGTATCACTGCAACGGTGGCAAAATGTAATATTCACTGTTTGTTTCATAATTATTTTACTGCATTATATTTTTATAGCAAGACTTTGAACTCTCTTGCTGCTGAAATGTGCCATACAAATAAACTTGACTTGATGTAACTTTAAATCCCCCAAAAACACCTCCATGTTTTGTTTTTTTTCCTCACCAAAACATCTTCAGGACGAGAAGCACATTTCAGACGGCAGCCCGTTCGCGGACGCCGTTCGGCTGGCCTGCAGGTCGCCCCAGCTGCTCGCTGTGGGAGTCAACTGCTGCCGTCCGGCTCTGGTGGAGCCACTGCTGGACTCGGCCAGGGGGGCTCTGGGCCCCGGCGTGAGCTGGGTGGTGTACCCAAACAGTGGGGAGGACTGGGACACCAAACAGGGGTGAGAGAGTCTGCTGCTGCTGCTGGTGGCGGTTCTGCTTTTCTGTCGCTCGAAGCTTCCGTTCTCACCAAACCCGTCTGGGTTTCCTTTTCGTACAAAGATGGCAGAGGTCAGAGCAGACGGCAGGATGGACGCCTGAGCTGAGCGGCGCCTGGCTGAAGCAGGGAGCCGCTCTGTTAGGTGAGGTCCGTCGCTTTCCCACGTGCCATTTCACAGCGTCTCCTCTGAGCTCCGTCTCTATGCGCTCCAGGTGGCTGCTGCCGTATCGGTCCGGCTCACATCGCGGCGTTGAGGCAGCAGCTGAAAGGAAGCAGCACGTCTTCATCAGATCCGGCCGACAGCAACACATAAAGAACATTTACGATCCTGTCAAAGCCCCTCCTGCTGCAAAACCTGTAAAAACTTAAAGCTCTCCTTCATCATGTCGGATTAACTTCAATAAAGTGATATTTGATGGAACAGTGGTTCACAGAGTCTCTCTGCATAAATAAAATAATTGGTCGTTTTGGGGTTTAACATTTGTATTTTCATCCTATCGATGTAGAGCAAATTATGTCAAACTCAATTTGATTTTGTGGCAAATCAAGATCATGAATGTTTTTAAAAGGGCCAATGGTATTGCTAAAACCCGTTAACGAACTGTTTAAATATAAATTCTTAAAATGAAATTATATTATTTAATATATTATTTATTCAATATTATTCACAATTTTGCGATTGTTTTGGGAGGTTTTACAATAAAAATCAAAGTGTTTGTGGTACTAACTTTCGAAATATTTGCACTTATGTATGATGGGGAAATGCTACTTTCTATTACTTGTTACTCATAGGACTGCAAGTGGAAATAAAAAGTACAAATACATAGCGCAAAAAATGTGCAGGGATTTATTGACTTTATGTGAATTTCACGATAATTTTCAAAAAAAGTGAAGCGACTGATTGATGTATTTTGGCAGATAAAAACTGCTGTGATTTGATTCATAAAATAATATTTAAGCACACTGTTATCTTGACTGTTCTATTTCTGCATCCCTTTAGAGTCTAGAGGGCCACATAAAAAGCTATGCAGGGCCAGATTTGGCCCTGGGCCAGGCGTTTGACATGTGATGCAGAGCCGGATTACCAGTCCATCTCAACATGTGAGAATAAAACTTGCACAGGGCATAACAACCACAAAATTAAATGCATTTTTAATTAAAAAAATTAAAAAAATAAATAAATAATATATATATATATATATATATATATATATATATATATATATACAGGTGCTGGTCATAAAATTAGAATATTGTGATAAAGTTCATTATTTTCCATAATGTCATGATAAAAATTAAATTGTCATATATTTTAGATTCATTGCACACCAACTGAAATATTTCAGGTCTTTTATTGTTTTAATTTTGATGATTTTGGCAAACAGCTCATGAAAACCCAAAATCCCTGTCTCAAAAAATTAGAATATTATGAAAAGGTTCTCTGAACGAGCAATAAAAATAATCATCTGAATCAACAAAGTAACTCTAAACACCTGAAAAAGATTCCTGAGGCCTTTAAAAACTCCCAGCCTGGTCCATTACTCAAAACCGCAATCATGGGTCAGATTGCTGACCTGACTGCTGTCCAGAAGGCCATCACTGACATCCTCAAGCAAGAGGGTGAGAAACAGAAAGAAATTTCTGAACGAATCGGCTGTTTGCAGAGTGTTATATCAAGGCACCTCAGTGGGAAGTCAGTAGGAAGGAAAAAGTGTGGCAGAAAACGCTGCACAACGAGAAGAGGTGACCGGACCCTGAGGAAGATTGTGGAGAAGGGCCGATTCCAGACCAAATTAAATTTTCATCTCCATAAAACTTTTCAGCAGATGGAAGCATGAAGTGCTCCAAAATCTTCTGATAGCTGCTGCATTGATCCTGCCCTTGATAAAACCCAGTGGACCAACACCAGCAGCTGACATGGCACCCAGACCATCACTGACTGTGGGTACTTGACACTGGACTTCTGGCATTTTGGCATTTCCTTCTCCCCAGTCTTCCTCCAGAGTCTGGCACTTTGATTTCCGAATGACATGCAAAGTTTGCTTTCATCCAAAACAAGTACTTTGGACCACTGAACAACAGTGGTCCAAAGTGCTGCTTCTCTGTAGCCCAGGTCAGGCGCTTCTGCCGCTGTTTCTGGTTCAAAAGTGGCTTGACCTTTGACCTGGGGAATGCGGCACCTGTAGCCCATTTCCTGCACACGCCTGTGCACAGTGGCTCTGGATGTTTCTACTCCAGACTCAGTCCACTGCTTCCCCCAAGGTCTGGAATCGGCCCTTCTCCACAATCTTCCTCAGGGTCCGGTCACCTCTTCTCGTTGTGCAGCGTTTTCTGCCACACTTTTTCCTTCCTACTGACTTCCCACTGAGGTGCCTTGATATAACACTCTGCAAACAGCCGATTCGTTCAGAAATTTCTTTCTGTTTCTCACCCTCTTGCTTGAGGATGTCAGTGATGGCCTTCTGGACAGCAGTCAGGTCAGCAATCTGACCCATGATTGCGGTTTTGAGTAATGAACCAGGCTGGGAGTTTTTAAAGGCCTCAGGAATCTTTTTCAGGTGTTTAGAGTTACTTTGTTGATTCAGATGATTATTTTTATTGCTCGTTCAGAGAACCTTTTCATAATATTCTAATTTTTTGAGACAGGGATTTTGGGTTTTCATGAGCTGTTTGCCAAAATCATCAAAATTAAAACAATAAAAGACCTGAAATATTTCAGTTGGTGTGCAATGAATCTAAAATATATGACAATTTAATTTTTATCATGACATTATGGAAAATAATGAACTTTATCACAATATTCTAATTTTATGACCAGCACCTGTATATATATATATATATATATATATATATATATATATATATATATATATATATATATATATATATATATATATATATATATTTGAAGTTTAACAAGAAAATAAAATAACTAATAAATTAAATGATAAATAAAATACAGTTATCTGAAGGGGAGGGACCAACCTTTATCTGTCTGCCCTACGCGGAAAACACAGTTTTAAGGAGAACTATCACTTTGTGTTGGTTTGTCACATAAACCCCCTAAAACAAAAATAGATTCAAGTTTGTGGTTGAATAATGAAGACGTTTTGGGGGAGGTGTACACTTTAGCAAGGCAATGGGGTCTGCTGACAGAAAACAGTGAAGGTTGCAGATTAAATGCATTCATGTACAGTTTAGGACAAAATGATTGACCTGTCAGGTTCAGGTTAGCCCAGCTAGAGTCACACACGGAATCTGGTATTATAGTGACTCGTTCATAAGCAATGAAAACCAAACAAACCTCAGCCACTGGGTCGACATGTCGACCTTCTGGATCCAATGAACGAACACTTGAGGATCTTCATTGGTCTTGCTGTCTCTGACAAGATGCTAGTTTTAATGTTGCACACCTGCAGTCAACTTAGTACAACCAAAATGTTCACATAATTGCCGCAACGCAGTGGTCAACAGCAACAAACGACGACTACGGTCAAAATATGAGCACACCTGCTGAGAGCTGACCTGTGACTCCATTTAGCCGTATGATGCCACCTACTGTGACTTTTAGGTATTGCACCAAGCAGAAAATAAACACATAAGGCTCCGAGAGTCTGTGGAGAGGAGGAACAGATTAGGGTGATGGAAAGTAGGCCTTCCGACTTGAAGACTTGGAGTTCATCACCAAAGATAAATATTCTCCTTTAGCAGAAACAAACATTTTATTTAAATTTAAACCCATCAGGATTATAAATAATTCAGAAATGTTTGGTCAAAGCTTGCTCTTGTGTTTTGTTTATTTTGATGGCAGAACCTCAGTTTTCCACAAGAGTATGAGTCTCTTTTCGCACAAAGCTGGTTGAGACATCTTCCTGTTTACTTTCTACCTTTCAAGTCTGCACTATTTTGCGTTGGCCTAACAGAAAATCTCAATACAATACACACAGGTGTGCTGTTGTAGCAAGGTATGGATACTTTTGCACGGCATTCGCTTGTAGAGAGAGAAATGGGACAGCTTCATGGTGTTATTTAAAAAAAAAAAAAAAATCTGATTTTATTGTAAAATAAATAACTACAAGAATCCCACGTGAACAGGCTTGCTTAATCACATCTGTGTTAGCGGAAACACCGATGGTATCACAAAGCTGCAAACCAAACTGTGTTTACAGAAATGAAAACATGAGGGTCACTTTTTTTAAAGAGATGCGACACGTATGTACAGCTCTTTAACAATAATAATAATTAAAAAAAAACCATGACAATCCACACATCTGTTACTGAGGATTTCAACAAATCACAGGAGAACATCGGCCGTTTTCACATCACTTTGACTGGACGTCATTTCCACTGAACTAAACCACTGGGAACCAAGCGGGAGACGTTTCTACTGACTGAACCTGTACAATAAACCCTGGAGTTTTCTGAACCAAACGGGATTGTGGGTAATGCTGTTGTGCGTTTTCTAGGCAGAATTAGCTGGACATGAAGCCCACAGTACCACTGCGGCCAGATTAAGGTGAAGACAAAGAACTGGAACTGTGTTCGCACCAATGTGTCCACGATAAAGAGATGATGGTTAAGAGCAGCATATGTGGCATTTTGCCTACATTCAGGGGTGATTGAACTAAAAAAAAACAAAAAAAACTAGAGTTTTCATGTTTAAAGTAAGTTTTAAACCTTCAAAAGTGTTGATGCAACTCGGTGTTTGCTAATGAAACTTTACCAAACATTCATCTAAATACATGCGCTTCCTACACATCAGTACAACACATTAAGGCCTTTGTAGTTAGAAAAAAATAGAAAATATCTGCCCAAAGACATTTTCAGATTAATCTCAGAAATTTAAAAAAAAAAAAATTCAAAAGTTTAAAATTTCCTCGAAAAAAATTCTGAAATTTTGAGATCTCTGAAATTTTCTAGAAAAAAACTAGGAAATTTTGAGTTTCAAAAAGGAGAAAATGTTTGGCTTTTCAAACTCAGAAATGTCCTTGTTTTATCTATACATGTACTGAGATTAATCTCAAAACTTGGGATTTTCTCAAATTTTCAATATTTGGAATTCAGAAATTTCCTCGTCTTTCTAGAACATTTCTGACATTAATCTAAAAATTCCTGAGTTTTGGGCAGAAATGTTCTTTTTTCTGTCTCCATCTACAACAGCCCTGATACGCTGCTGCAGTGAATTCTTTCCGCCTCATAATTTGCCATTATTTTTCATGACTGTTGCAAAAGCTGACCATGTTTGTATCTCTATTCTCCGTCCATAGACCAGAAACTAATATTAAAAACAGTTAAGACTGAGTCTTCTTCGGAGAGTGTTGATGTCAGTGCAGAAAAGTTTGGATGCGATTTTCCAAATGGTTAGGCTTCTAGTCGGACTGGAATTTGTCTGATTCCAGAGCTAGAGAAGTCTTGGTTCACCTCTCTTTTCTAGAGTTCTTGTGGAAAACAAGGAAATCCTTTGGCAGTGGTAAGATGAAATAGTGGAAACCTATATTTTGAAGCTGCTGCAGCATTTGCGTCACTCCTGAAATCAGAAATATAAAGTCACAGCTCAGGGGGATTGTTCGCATTTGTGGAGACACAAAAGAGGAAAAAGGTTTCTAGCTGTGATGAGGTCAAAGGACAAAGACCTTTAAATGCTATTTAAATATTTCCTAAAAAACTACAAATAAAAACTGTTAAAACAATGAGTTGAACCAACACTTTGCCAGGTTTTTTAGGGGGCCTATCCTTTAGAATCATCTGCTCTGTGTTTTATCGTCGGTTGTCATGACGTCCTGCCCCTGCATGTCCACAGGAAGCGTCTCAGTCTGTGATGTCCTCCTCCAGGTCGCTCTCGGGGGAACTCCTCTGTCTGTACTCTGTGGTGTTGGACAGCCGTTTCCAGCTGCAGGTGTCCTTTTGACTCCCCATGCTCTGCGAGCGTCCCAGCTGGGCCAGACGCTTGGACGGCGTCCTCTCCCCCGAGTCGTCGGCCACGGTGCCCTGGGCCCGGTCCGAGGCCGGCTGCTGGAAGTCGTGGCGCAGATTCTCCAGGTTTAGAGCCCAGGGGCCGAGCTTCTGCCAGTTCACCCTCTGGAAGGCCATGATGCAGTGCAGGTTACCGCCCACCTGTCACACACGTTGTTCAGAGAGGCACCACTTCAGTGTGGAACACAGCAGGGCTCCTACATCGTAGCTTTTTTTTTTTTTTTTTAATTATTGGCCATTTTAAAAGTTTGATTTAAAATAGGCAAATTAATTTTAGTATAGGAAGAACCAAAGATTATAATGACTGAAAAGGAGGCCTTCTATGCTCAAAGACTGGGAGCTCAACAACAAAAAGTACAAAAAAAAAAAAACAGTGGTAACAGAAAAAAATTGTCGAAAGGAAGAAAGTAAACCAGGAAATAAGGAAGTAAGTGTGACATGAGACATGATGAAGGAAGCAAGAAAGGAAACAAGAAAGGAAAGTAGGATAGAAGAAAGGAAAGAAAAGAAGGATAGAAATAAAGACAAAGGAAGGAAGGAAGGAAAAAAGGAAAGAAGAAAGGAAGGAAGGAAGGAAGAAGTATAGCAGCAAATAAAGGGAAAAGGAAAAGACTGAAAAAGGAAGTAAGGAAGGAATGGGGGGAAGGAAATTAGGTAGGAAGGAAGAATGAAGCAAGTTGGATATGAAGGAAGTAGAACAGGCAGGAAAGAAGACATGAAGGAAAAACGAAAGAGAGAAAAATACTTTCAATACTAATACAGATGTGATATTACGAATAATTACTAAATATCCCGACTTGTCCAGCCACTGTAGGAACCCTGGTGATGAAAATGTGCCAAGCTTTAGAACAGGAACCTTTTTGGTCTTGCGGCGCTGCAGTCCCCGCTCTGTGTGGCGGATGTCCAGGTAGTCTGGATTCTGTGTGTTGAGGTCAGTCACGATGTCCATCCATCTGCACAGAGAAGGTCCTGATCAGCAGCTCAGCAGGAGAAACAATTACATTTCCCTACTGAACTGAAGAGAAACATACTTTTTACAGTGGATGGCTGCATGTTTCCTACTGGGCTCGCCGATTAAGATCCAGTGTTCCATTTCATTTGTGGGCAGAGGACCCCTTCACACAGGAGACAAGCAGTCAGTCTCTTATGACGATGCTGACCGAAGGTCTCTGGCTGGATCTTGGACTCAGAGAAGCTGTAAGTGATGGCATTCTTCTACGAGATGAAGAGTCACATGACCAACCTGTAGGCCTTTGCTGCTTTCAGTGGCGTAGCCTCGAAGCCCACTGGGCAGAAGTAGTGGTTCTGACAGTGGTAAATGTAGGCCATGGACTCATCCTTCAAGCCTTGGGTCAGCTTCATCAGCGCGCCTTCAGCTACGGAGCAGAGAGCAACCGTTACTCCTCCAATATCACTCCTCCAGCAGGGATCCGCCGACAGGAGACTCACCCGTTTCTCCTGCTGTCTTGTGTTTACCGTGAGGTTTGTACAAAATGTAGGAACAACCTCGCACTCGGAAATTGTCGTTGAGTTGCCTGAACCACCTGTAAGGACGGGTTGGGGGGAAAAGGGATCGGACCGTTTAAGAAGGTGTAATAAGTGCTTTTCTTTTGCTAAAAACTAGGAGGGAAACCATTTGTGTACCGCATCAACGTGGCGTTGCCAGTGAAGGGGCCAAACTTGATGTCTTCGAAAGGAGGCTGAAAGCCCAGAATGTGCAGCGCCTCCTCCTGGGAGATGGGTGAAAGGCTAGCAAAGCAAATAACGGACATGAAGTTAAACAGAGAAGATTGTTTTCACACATGAAACTTTCATATTCAGTGAGTACAACTCCATGTTCTTTACACAGCCAGACAGATTGTGAGGGGCAGCTTTCTCAGGATCAAGTAAACTTGGCATTCACCCAACATCTACGTACTGACCAGGACCAACAAAAAATGAGTGAAATGTCCTAAAAAGTGACTATTTGAATGGAATCCCCTATTGTTTTTTTTTTCATATACAACAGAAATCACTTTACTTTTGATTGATACTGTTGAATAGTTCCTACAGTAAACTCAACGGAAAAGTCATGAATCAAAAAGAAGGCACCCATAATTTATCGTTTAGAGTTAACCATCACTGCCAACAGGAGATCTCTGTACTTCACTACAAGAAAAATTGGAATCGGCAGGTCCAGGTTCTAAAAATGCATACGTACATAATTTGGGTCTTCTTAATGCAAAGCTAACTGGATTAGATATTGAGTGTATGGGCTCAGGAGTCTCACACTAAATAAGACCGGAGCGACTCAAGCCACTCACCTTCCTGCACCCAGAGTGCTGTACAGGAAGTTCCAACAGGACACCAGAGAGGAGATGCCACAAGACGTCTTGTACTGCGGCCGGCTGATGCAGTACCTGCAGGAACAGAGATGTAAAGGGTTAACGTCAGGGACAAACGTCGTCTCACACAAAGCAGGTGGAACAGCTCAAATTCTGACCTGTGGCTCACACCTCTGACCCCTGTCAGCACTAATAATTCTTGTAAGCGTGCTTTAAGGTTTCTAGGAAATTATGCAAATGAAGCTTTTTTTTTTTGTCTCCTGCAAAATGAAATCGGCTTCCCGTCTGTCCAAACCCGTTACAATTAAAGGTCGGCAGGATAGTAGCTGCAAAACCAATGTTGCTTTATAGTTTTATATGCTTATATGTTGGGACTTAAAGAGACTCTAAGGTCATTCTGCATCACATCGATGTTTGGAATTGACCTCTAAGACATTCACTGTCGACTGACCCCTCAGTCGATAAACAAGGAGGCAGAAAAAAAAACACTGGTTGATAAATAAATTCAAATTTATAGTAAACCATCAGACTGTCTGAAATGGATCCATTTACAGTATTGTCAAGTAATAACCCCAGCCTCTTATGTAGCCTGCTAACAGTGCCTAGCAGAAGTATTCAAACTTCTTGCATTTTTCCACATTTTGTCACATTACAAGCACAAATTTCACAATATTATTCTCATATTAGCCTACAATTACAAAGTGGATGGAATTATAAAGTGGAGTGCATTTTCAACCTTTCTTCTGACACCTCTAAATAAAATCCAATGACCTTATTGATACACAAGTCTACATTTGTATAGTTTAACTTATAAATGCAGCTTTTTTTTGTGCCAAATATAATTTCTGAAACACATGTAAAACACTATCAACAGTGCATGTCACTAAGAAAATACTATCACATTGTGATACATGGTGGCGGCAGCATCATGATCAGCAAAACAGCCAAAAGATTTCAGTCTCCATGCTGGTGGAGACGTCCCAAAAAAAAGACTTTTCTTGGGATGTCTCAGAGTAGCTGAATACATATAATGTTTTTTCAGATCTTTTATTTGCAAACGATTTTTAAGAACCATGCATCAGATTTCCGCCTCATCACAATTATGGACTAATTTTTGTTGGTCTGTTGAATTAAATTCCACCAAAATATAACAAGGTTTTTTGAGGCTTTAAAGACAAAGTTTTGTGTGTTTTCCAGGCACATGGTGCCATTTCATAGCACAATCAAGTAACTGGGTTATCTGCAGTTGTTATAAAATGCTGTATATATCAAATATGATTTAAAAGAAACGTTAATGCCTTGAAATTAGGCCTTTACCGCTTTAAAAACTCCTGCTCTTTCTGAAACTCCGCCTTCAGGAAGCCATCACAACATGTCTCTGCTGGCTAGTGTGAAGGATCTGAGTGAGGAAACTGCAGCTCGGACGAGGAGCTGCGTCTCGAAGGCGGAGCTAGGCCCACCTAGGGGTTTTTCACGGCATGAATGTTGTCATGGAAATTAAAGGATTTCTCAAACATGCTTGCAAGAATAAAAAAAAAACACTCCAGCTATGTTTTGGATGAGGGAATAACATTATATTGATGTGGAGCTCAAAAATGTTGATTTTACATAATATTTCTCCTATAAATTGGCACAATATGATACATTTTAAAGAATGTAAAGGGAACTACAAGTTTTTTGCGAAGAAGACAAAAGAACAGAGATCAATCTTACCATCTTCTGAGGTCCAGCACTTTCCTCTGTTTGATCTCCTCCAGTGATGCATGAACAGGGACATCCTGCAGATTCCTGCTGGGTCTGTCTGCAGCCCTCATCTTCTTAGAGCTGCATTTCTTCCCATTACCTGGAAAAAATAGGGCAGACAATTATTGGATCAACACTGTCCAATAAGTATATAGCTGATATGGAAGTTAACGACCATGCAGCCAATTAAAGTAGATGTTTATGGTAAGCTTACTGGTTCTTATTTTCCTAGTGAATACAGTATTAAAGTCCGCTGTGTCAATCTCCCAAGCCAGAAGAGGCTTAGCGTGGCCGGAGGACACCTCATCCACGTCGCAGTCCCCGTCCGACCCCACAGGACCCCCCCCAGTGTGGCCGCCGCTGAAGTCCGAGGAGGCTTTGGGCTTCCCGAGCGGGGCCCCGTCCTCCTGCTTGTTCCTGGCCACCTTCGGCGGACAGCAGTACACGGAGGCCGCCTGGTTGAGCAAAGCGTAGTCGGAGCAGACCGTGTAGAACTTTTCCCTGGAGTGCGTGACCGGGCAGGTCCACTGCAGGTGAAGCTCAGCACTCGAAGCCCGCCTCAGCCTCGCGGCGTCCCGGGCGAGAGAGCTGATCAGCCCATGGTCCTCCTCCTCCTCTCCATCCGCGGGCCTCTGCAGCCCCGACTGCTCCGCGGGCCGGGGGAGATTCGCTCCTTGACCTTCTGATGTGTTAGGCATCGGGGCGCTGCGTGCAGTGATGGAGGACGGAGGTGGCCGAGAATGAGGGCGTCTTCTCTGGGGATAAAAGAGCAGAGCTGGAGGAAAGATGGAGGTGATGTCACAGACTCCTCACGCGGAGGTTACTTTCAACACATGAAAACAGAGATCCGACTCAGTTGTTTAACGCACAGCAAAGCAATATAGTGAAAATAATTTAACAATACATTACCTTTAACCCAAGACGAGTCGTCGCGTATTAGGAAACCAGAGAAAGAGCCCGGCTAGCCCGCCTGGTGCTAGCTCTGTGGCTATTAAACATTAACTAAACATCATGTCACCTGTGAAGCCGCAGCTGAACGAGCGCAGCTACATCCCTCCGACTCTGGAGTTAGCTGGCATAAACAATACCCTCTAGTCGGCGTGGTGGGTTTTTTTTTTTTTTTTTTTTTTTTTTTGTTCTCTCGGCTGTTTCTAGGGACCCCGGAGGTCAGCTAACTGCTCGCCATTTCACATTGACATTTACCGAGCAATAACTCCGTTGCCGTAAACAATTAACGCTGAAAATCCCGTTACTTCGCCCTGCTGACCCGTATCTTCCTACAAAGCAGGCTCACAGGACTGTACCATTCCGGACACAAAATTTCGGGGGGAGTCAAACAAATATTTCAAAATAAAGACAATAATAAATGGAATAAAAATAATACATGCACATGTAGTTAACATTTCAAGGATTTTTAGTTTGAAAAATATAACTTTTATAACGCTGTATTTAAAATAAGTAGTATTTGTACATCACTGTCGTCGAATCTCACCCCCCGCCATCAGTTCGTATAACGGTTCCACATTTTTAAACCAATCACAAGAAAGAACTCAAGTGGGTGTTTAAACCATACACTGAGGTAAGTCAGGTGTTTACTGGCAATACTTTTTAAACAGTAAAGTATAGAGTAGAACATATTATACTTCCTCATACAACTTTAAATTGGCAAAAGAGTAAGTTTATTAACATTTTCAAGCTACGGCACAGCAAATTATAGTTTGTGAGAGCTATCAGAGATTGGGTACTGTTTAGAATTATACAGCTTGACTTCTTACCCATTTTTGCTAACATACAACCATAAACTGAAATGTGTATTATTGAAAGGAAAAACAATGCAAAGATTCCAATTTATTTTGAACAAAATTCTTAAAAATGTGCGTCCAAAGTGTGTGTCAGTCAGCTTGTTCACATCTAGAGATTAAAAGATGCAAGGAAACGTAATTCCTAAAATGCGACAATGTGTATCATGGTTTCTTTCATCTGTAAAGGATTTTATTAGGAAATTGTAAATTGGTAGATGTAACATCTTAGTGAGCCTGTGCAGAAATCCTGGGGATCAAACATTAGCTTTGTAACCAAAATGACTTCACTTGTGGTTTATTGTTTACCAGAGAACAGAACAGCGCACTCTTCAATTACCTTTAAGGAATGAACCACAAAGGCCTCAAAGATCTAGGGAAGTTTTAAGCTCTTAAACTGTTGAGTCCAAACTTCTTTAGCGAGACACAGGAGTGGACTAAAAATAAAGAAAACCTATCACCTGGAGCTTGATGTAACCTGAAGCATTTCCGGTCAGTGTCAGGTGAAAGACACTGACCGTGCATATACATAGATGTGGGCTTAGCTATGGAAGTCAACTTTAGTCTTGGCCATTCTCATGCTAGCCCTTAGCTTCATCCTTCAGCAACAGCTAATCGACATTTGTACTAAGTGACACCAAGAGAGTTCTCTACAGCTGGTTGTAACAGCACATGTCTTCAAAATATGTTTTCACACCTGATAACTCGGTAGACTTGGTTCAACTGGGGACCAAAATCGCAGCATTTATGTTTTCAGCTGGTGCGGTTTGCTTTCACTGTGCACTGCGTCAGACGGAGCAAATCCTTTGAAAAACCTGTTGACCTCCTTGCAGGCGGTGGCGCTGCACCAAGAACTACTGAAGGAAATGACACAAAAGCCTCAGAAGAAGACAATGTAACTGTAAACAAAAACGGAGTAGCGTCAAAATTTAGCAGCTAGTGGATTTCTTTTTTGTCTTTGGTAAAAGACCTATAGCGCGGCTAGACTCATGTTTGTTTTGATTGTATTTACCCAGAATGCCTTGCGCTACAGTCCGCATCCTGTCTGTGGAGCGCTCTCCTGTCCACATATGCATTCAAAACGCACCAGAGTTCACTTCAACCGAACTGACATTTATATTTTTAGGGGACCAGAGTCCATGTCAGAAATTCATTACGCATTCATGCCTCCCCAAACAAACGGGACTTTGTTAGCAAACAAACTAAAGTTTTATTAAAGCGGATTAAACATGGCTAGTCTGAATGCGCCATAAATGAGCTTGGCATAGTACATCCCATGACACATTGCTTTTTAAAGTACGGTCCGTTTGTCTGTAGAACACATTTGACAAAATAATTATGTCCATAAATTTTTTTATGATATCCCTAGCATCTTGACGCCTCGAGCAACTGTTGATGTTTATATAATTGTTTAGACAGGCTCTTAAGAGATCTAATTTGACAATAATTACATAAACTTAGAATTCTTTCCTTTCCATTAACGTTTGCTTTATTTTTATACCTTTAAGATAAACTTTGAAAAATAACACTGATTTGGGGGGTGCTGTGCAGGGGCAAAGCACAACCCATGTATGGAGGCCTTAGTTCTCGTGGTAGTGGTCACAGGTTTGATTCCCGGCCTGGTGACATTTGCTGCATGTCTTCCCCCTCTCTCATTACCCTCTTTCCTGTCGAACTACTTTCAAATAAAGGCCACTAGAGCCAAAAGAAACCCCACTGATTTAGTTCTTGGTATGTTTGGTGTGTCCAGGATCACAACAAGGTGAACCATGGCAAACAAGTTGGTGATCATCGACACAGACTGCGGCATTGACGATGCTCAGGCCATAATGATGGCCTTGGCGGCGCCCAACCTGGAGGTCCTGGCCGTGACCTGCGTGTTTGGGAACGCCACGGTGGAGAACGTCTGTCAGAACATTTTGCGGGTTCTCTCTGTCTGCGATCGCCAGGGGGTGCGTCTGCTGGAGCAGAACCTGAAGAAGAATTACACTCCAATGTTTTAGAATAAAGGTTTACAGTCCTTATTCATGGCTTTACATTTCCTGTCCTCACTCCTGCAGATTCCAGTGTTTCAAGGCAGTGCTGGTCCTCTTGTTGGAGTCAATTGGAGCCCATTCAGTGACCACTTTGGAGGTGACGGACTTGGGGATGTACTAGAGGACAAAGATCCTCAGTGGAAGGAGAAAATTCAACAGGAACACGCTGTCAATGCCATGATTAGACTGGCATCTAAATATGAGAATCAGGTAAGAAGTCCCAGTATTTTTATGTGTGTGTGTGGGCGACTCTCTGGCGTTCCAATACCTCCTACCCCCACAGGTCTCCTTGGTGGCCCTGGGCCCGCTCACTAACCTGGCGCTGGCCATCAGACTGGATCCACGTTTTCCCCAAAAGCTCGGAGAGCTCTTCATCATGGGAGGCAACATGGAAGGTAGGGAAGCAGGAGTTCAAATGCTGCCATGTGCGAGATGACTGGCCTCGAAATGCTCGTTTCTGTTACTGCAGGAAAGGGGAACGTGACAGTCTGTGCGGAGTTCAACTTTGCAATGGATCCAGAGTCGGCTTACGTTGTTCTAGAAGAGTTCATCTGCCCTACTTACCTCACTACATGGGAATACTGCTGCAGAAATGCCCTGACTTGGGTAGGCTGATCAAAGAGTGCCTTGTAAAACAATTTTACAGTCCATAAGTGTTTCCATGACAAAAATAAGAAAAGTTCAAGGGGCATGAATACTTTTGCGAGGTCTCGTAAATGAAAACTACACTGGATGATGATGTTACTATGGCATATTATGGCCAGGTAGATTTAAAAAAGAATAGGTTTCCGCCCAAAAAAAAAAAAACACCTTTTTTTATAGATTAATCTCAGAACAGTTTAAGTCTAAGTCTAAAACAGTTGACTTTAGAAACTCAGAAAATTTCTCAAAAAAAAAGAAGAAAAAAATTAACTTTTGAAACTCAGAAATGTTGAAATTAATCACAGAGTAATATTTCTGTGATATCAAAATTTTGAGTTTTCCTCTCAAATTTTCAACATGTGGAATTCAGAAATGTCCTTGTCTTTTTAGAACATTTCTGACTTTAATCTAAAAATTCCTTAGTTTTTTTCTGGCAGAAATGTAGATTTTCCATCTACAATGGCCCTCAAGCGCAGTTGTATGACCCATCCCACAACTCATCGTTTCGCAGGAGTTCTTTGAAGAGCTGGTCAACCAGGACTTCCCGGCGGCCCGCTTCATGAAGGCGGTGACATCGAAGTGTTGGGCCTACTCCAAAGAAGCCATGAAGAACAAGAGAGACGTGTACTTCGGGCCTGGCTTCGTCTCTTATGACTCCTACGCGATGGCGGCCTGCGTGGACGGCAGCACGGTGCTGGAGAGCATCGAGTGCCCGGTGCGCGTGGAGCTGCAGGGCTCCATGAGCCGCGGCATGTTGGTGCTGGATCGCACAAAGTCTCTGAAGAAGAGCCACGCCGTGAGGGTAATGTCTAAATGCAATGTGAAGAAGTTTGGTCGGCTCCTAATGGAGTCTCTCAAACAACCGTGGAGGAAGTAACCCGTTCAGCTGTAAGGTTCATTTTTCTTCTGACAATGCCTTCAAATGAGGGACAAACTTTACAAGGATAAACATTTTTTTGTTGCCGTTTTCCCCCCCCCCTGTATGCCATTATTGTCTGGGTCAGAGTTTGGACCAAACTTTAACCATCAATCAGATGGTGTCACATTCGACTTTGGATTGGTAGAGACATTCAAGGATCAACACAACAATCAATGTCCTGCACATGAAGGCCAAGTAATTACCACAGTGAATGTTAGTTTTCTGTAATATTTGTAGATTTGTAAATAATTGCTGGACATTTTGCATGGACCAATTTCATATAGGAAAATACACCGAAAATCTAAAACAAACATGGGTTATGACTTATGAAAGACAAAACTTTGTGTTTCCTCTTTCTAGTTAAACAAGATACATTTCAGTGAAAATATCACCCTAAAAAATATATATTTTTTAGGTGTTAATCTGTTGTGTGTTATTCTTGGACTCACTTGTTAAGGCCATTTCATTTTAAAGGTTTTAGTGTTGAACACTTGAATTTTTAAAAAATTGTATTTTAACTATAACAGGGATTTAAATCACATGTAAAAGAAAAAAAAAATCAGTTTTAGATTTTAAAATATACCCAAGTTCATCAGCTTCTTTAACAAAACAAGTGAGATCCCAAGAGGTGTAGTTTTTCCTTATAGTCCAGCAGAGGGCAGCAGACACCCGTTCCGCTGCAACGGAAGCATGAATTGTTGCATCATGCTGACATGTTTTTATCTTTTTGAGGAAGAGGAACAGCACACGCTCTAAAAAGAACAAACAGCTGCACCCTTATGGCACCTGGTTCAGATTCCAGACAGTATTTCATAAGCAAAAATAAGCATCCAGACAGAAAAGCTAAAGGTGTTGACTCATAATCAGAGGAAGGCTGACCGGTTACTCTGCCCTTCGTGGGGCAGAACTTAAAGTACTTATTAAAATATCCCGGAGAGAAATGGAACATGCCTTCAGGAATTCAATACATCATAATTTCTTACCACCTTATTCTACAAAAACATATTGAAGAATTGATTATAATAAATTAAATGCATTAAAATGCTAATAAAAGTAATGATAGAAAATGAAATGTAACTTTTGCTCCGTTTGTGTTTGAGAGGATAAATCCTTTGTTTCTGTTCATAAACAAGGAATTTGACTTTGGTTTCACATACTCCTGTCATGCTGAAATATGTAAACTTTAGGGAAATTTAAAAAGACAGCTAAAGAACATTATATTCACAGTTGCCGACTGCTCTGACTGCAAGATGTTCATTATGTTCATAAAAGACAGATTGGGGTAAGAAACTGGCTGGTTTTTGCAATAACCCCTTTTAGCTGAAGGTAAAAGGTTTAAACAGCTTGTGTCCAGGATGTGTGGGGTCTGCTAAGTTAGCTTTCCTTTAGTTCTATTCAAAATAACAGTCCAACATCACTAACCAGATCAACCACACTTTGAGGCAGAACTATTTCAAAACATTAATAATTTACTAGCGAAACTAATCAAAATGTCAGTTTACAAAAAAAAAAAAGTTTTCAATGGTATTATTCATACTGGGTAAAAAAAAATGGACAGGTAAGAGAAGTAAAGATTCAAGTCTTACCTGAGCATATTCTACGCATTTCCTGGAAAGCAAAACTGCCAGACAAAAAATGTTTTTCATGAAAAACATTTAAAAATCACGATTCCTTTTTCTTTCACTTAAGTTATTAAGACCAGGTTCTGGTTCCATCTTGCTTGGACTTTCTCTGCAGTCAAGTTTCTCAAAGACATTCTTAAAGGCTTTTCTTTGTGTTCCTGTAATCACTACACTCTGATGAAAGTGAAGCAAATTTGATCCAATCTCAGCTTTTTTTAAAAAAAAAAGTTTTAATTCATTCAGTATATCCGTTATGTGATCACTTGTGGTGATAATTTGTCAGATTTGTAATCGGCAAAACATTTAAAAACTGTTTCAGAAACTATACTTGTGATGCTTGAAGCAGATTATCACATTATAAACAAATTCTTCATTACCACATATTTCCTGTCAGAACTTGTATGAACAATTCAATTTAGTTCATTTCGTGCCAATTCACAACAAATGTCTTGAGACACTACAAAAAAAATCAAGAGTAAATCAAGAGGAAAACCCAGATTTTCTGCTGAAATCCTTTAATTAAATTTGCAGACAAACGAAGGCGACAAGAGTACAGGTCAAACCCCAAACTGAGGAATTTAGTTTTACTTGATCGTTAGACCAAATAATTCCACTTTAAAAATGGACAACATAAATGTTCCTAAAACTTTTATGGTATAGAAAAAAAACTAAATATCCAATACAAATCCAATTTTAATTTTTTTTTTTTTAATAAAGATCCCTTCTGCCGAATAAAAAGCAAAGTGCAATGATCCCGATGTGAATGACTGTAAACTTTGGCCTCTGAAACAAACAAATTTTTTAATATTAAGAAACCAATAAGAAATGTGAAATGTGGCTTCAAATATGTTATTTAATACTAAACCTTTAGCGGCTCTGCCATGTTTCTGGGAAGGAATGCAGCATTAATAGCCTTTCTATGCCATCCGCGCACTGCAAAAACACAAATTACCACCAAGTTATTTTGATCTAGTTTTTAGTGCAAATATCTCGGTACACCTGAAATAAGAAAAAAAACTAACTTACAAGCAACTTCTCAGCAAGATGAAGGAAAAAGCACTAGTACTTTTTCTTCAGTATTAAGGAATTATTGGCTCAAAACAAGCTCCTTTATCTTGCTGAAAAGTTACTTAAGTTTTTTTTTTTTTCTTATATCAAGTATACTAATATATTTGCACTAGAAACCAGAACAAAAGTGCATTGTGGTTTTACAGTGCGCTTATTTCAGGGGTATCCTGTTAAAACAAACCCAAATAAAAAGTTAGCATCACTGCCCTCAGGAATAAAAAAAGCTGCAGAGAAATAAACGTGGCGCTAATCCATAGCTCCCCGTAATGCTGATGTCTGGAGGAGGGGGCGGGGCTTCTCTGATAGTAAAAGACTCGTTTAGCGTACAGGTAACTTTTGCCAGGTGCTGCTTAGTTGCCGGTATCAGAGGAGCTGGGCCAGGGCTCGGAGCTGCGCCTGGTCAGGGTTGGAAGCCATCCGCTCCAGGGGTTGAAGGTCCTGCTCATCTCCGAGGGAGTCGTCGGCGACTGTGACGGTGACGGGGCGGCGCCGCTCACCAGAGTGGTCAGAGCAGCCGAGCCGGTTGACGGCGAGTACGGGTGCAGCGTGGAATCTGCGCCCGTTGACCAGATGGAGTTGCTGAAAGGCGTGGTGGCAGACCACGGGCTGCAAGTGTTTCCCAGGAACGACTGTGGCAAAAAAAAACAAAAAAACAGTGGAATCACTGAACAGAGCGAGCCACGGCGATGACCGAAAGCGCTGTGGGGCGGGGAGCTTACGGCCGTCGGGGCGGTGGGCGAGCCGGAGCTGCTGGGCCAGGAGTGCAGGGGGTCGCTGCTGGGCATGTCCCAGATGGCCGGGGTGAACTCGGGCCAGCTCGGCTGAGGCTCCGAAGGCTTTGGGAGATTCATCCCACTGAAAACTAAAGCAGACGCACGAGAACACATGGCGTGACTTTGGCTGTCTAACCATGTTACGCAACATGCTCGGGATCAGGCGAGCATGTTGGGATCAGGCAGGATCAGGTGACGTACCTTGTGTCAGGTTGAAGGAGCTGTTGGGTCCGAAAGCAGAGAAAGAGTTGTCAGATTTGTAGTTTGGACTGCCGACCGTGTCAATCGGACTCCATAATCCAGAACTTCAGGAGGAAAGGGGGGGGGGGGAAAGAGAAGAAGAAAATTAGGAATGGCGTGTAGATGCTTCAGATTGAATGCATGTTTTTTTTTTTTTTCCCTGTACCTGTCTGAACTGTCGCTTTCCACTGACATCATGTTGGCCAGAGTCTTTGCTTGGATGTCTCCTTTTCCTGGGCCGGAGCCGCCTGCAGAGAGCATCCAACCTTACTGCTGAGGCAACGCCATCACTGGCTGCGTTTCCGTTACAAATGTGCACATAACTTTGTCAATATTTCACCAAACACGATTTCGTAAATGCCACATACTGCCTTTTTATTACATAAAAAACGTGAATAAAGTCAAGCGTGAATAAGATTGACATTAAAAATCACGCCACCATCGTCTGACAGCTCCCTGTCATCTTTATCGTCTTTTCTGCAAGGAGTAGAGAAGATGAAAAAGACGTTTCAAGTGGTTTGCCACAAAAACACTTGCAAAAATTTGTGTATTTTGCGAAAAACACAAATTTCAATAGAGCCAGAAAAGAACACGACATCCTAGTGCAAAAACGTATCAAAAAACATGAGTTTTTCAAAATGGGAGTAAATGTATTTTCAGAATTACAATTTTCACAATTATATGGTTGCGTTTTCTTTGACCTTTGTATTGCGCAAATTGGAATTATGAACATAGATTCATTTAATGGAAACAATCAAATTAAGAAAAAATGTTTTTCCCAAAAAAATTAACTTTCAGCAGCACACGATTAATGAAAAGTTGTCATTAAAATGTGGTTGAATCTGTTGCTCTTCTGTTAAAAACTCAGACTGCAATTTCCCGAAAACACTACATATATCCGTAGCCGCTTCCAAATACCGCGTGAACACACTTATCCATGTGTGATTTTCATTTAATTTCTTATTTAATGGAAATACCGCAATTGCAAAATTGTGTTTTTTCCTCGACATCTGCAGAATACGGAAAAAGTTCTGCGCGAGTTTGTAAGGGAAACGCTGCTGCTGTTGGTGCTGCGGTACCACGCTCGCTGCAAACTCACCTGGGCTTTTGTCGTAACCTGCGGCTACAGCGGCGAAAGTGGGGTTGCCGTTCTTGCCTGGGAGTGGCGCGCCTGCAGACGGCTTATTTCCTGGGGCCTTTTTCTGGTTCAGCTCGCTGGGAAAACAAAACGAAGGCAAATCTTTAGAAGCATTTTCAAACTAATCCAGCTTATTCATAAAGCAGTTTGTACAACGTTACGGAGAAATCGTCCCGACTCGTGGAAAACAATTAATAGCTACATTATTGAGGAAAACTACAACAGCGTTAATGGGTTTCGCATCCTATGCGATACAGAAAATTCACACGCCGTAGACAAGAGGGCCGTCAACCACCTGCACTTTGCACCGCTAGTTTAAAAACAAACTAACGCAGGTATATAAAGTTCAAAATGGCGGACCGCATGGACAAAGACATACATTGTCAGGTATGAGTTATTTTTCATATACATACTGATGTGAGAGGACTTGCTTTTGTAAAATATTCTTTAAGAGTGATTTAATATATATATTTTCAAAAAACTATTAATTACATTTAAACAGCTTACATATCGAGACGTGAAATGTCCGTAACCTGGGGGATACGTTGTCCAGTTAGGGTACAAAAGAGGAATAGTTGCACTCAAATTTCATTAAATTTATAGATAATCGCTATTAAAACAGTGCTTAAGCTTTGTTTTACCCTCAAATGTAGACTATTTTAATTTATTGTGTATTATTTATGAATTCAGGGTATTTCAGTGCAGATTTTCTAAGGCTAGAGGAAGATTAATCCTTGTACAGAGTCAGGTTCTGGTTCTGCTGGAGGTTTCTTCCTGTTAAAGGACAATTTTACCAATCCACTGTCACTACATGCATGCCGAATAACAATGACGGGGTTCAATTGAATTTCTTTTAACAAATGTCTCAAGTTGGTTAATTGCTGCTAAATTGAATTGATACTGATTTGTGGTATTTGTTTTTACATTTTGAAATGCAAAACATATAAAAACAAGGTAGATTCATTGCTTACAATATTTCAAATTTTATTTAAAACAAATATGCAAAAGCGTAATTTTTTATACCCCAAACGCCTGGATACATCAGAAAATGGTAATTAAATAATTTCCAAATATAAAAATGTGTGTCTGCCCATTAAAGTGTTATGAAGCGGTTCATTTGTTCATGCACATCGACATCACCCAGTTTATTCACATTTAATTGTGCAGAAAATGTGATTGTCTGAACGAATCAAACGTTTTCTAAGCAACCACCGTATTTGCAGATGGCGTTGAATAAAAAGGCAGTATGTGGAAAACACAAAAACAGCCAGGCACAGAGAGAAAACTCTGGGAAACGACCAAAGTTATCAGCCACCGTTAGCGGTCTGTGAACCAAGTCAATACGCTCAGCTCTCCCTCTCACTACCAGTTATTGAAGAGAAAGCAACAAGTAAAAGGGGCTGAAGCCGAGGAGGAGATAATGAACGTGGAAACCGCACAGGGCAGAGTGGATGAAATGGCTTCTTCAGAAGCTAAACTGATATAAAAGGAGCATCAGGATGTGGCAACACAGAAATACAAGTCTACTAATACAGGAAGTGGTTAGTGGCGCTTCGGTGTGAGATTATTTCCTGGGGCCTTTTTCTGGTTCAGCTCGATGGGAACCAGCGAACACTCAGAACGCGTTTCTGCAGAACGCTGCTTTTTGTGCTTTGTAAAGCTGGGCTTAGTTTCTGACTCTTTTCTCAGCGTAGCTCTGTTTGTTTGGGTCACTTAAAAAGTTTTTTTGGAGCCATTTTGACACAAACTTTATTTTTACATCTACAGTGACTTTTTTTCTTCTTTACAAAACCATTTAAACTCAGTCAGATTTTATGGAGAACATCCCTGAACATAAAGTTTTACGTCTTGCCACCGATTCTTGACTGTTGATTTAGGTCTGGCCTTTGACTGGGCCACTCGAGGAGCTTTCATTTATCGTAAAATTTCTAATAAGAGTTCTGATTTGTTGCGATCTTGATTAGTTTCAGTTATTGACGGTAAATGAAAAATGAAACCTTTGATATTGTGGGAAATGTTAGTTTTTACTATTTTCTCCAATGTTTCTTCTATGAACGCATCAATAATGATTAGCTAATTCAAAAGTATAATTAAATGAAGTTTCTGTGTGAAGTTTAAATTATGTTAGTAGCTGTGTTTCCACTAACCATAAAATTGAGCAAACTGAAATTGTTGAAACAAACATGACTAATGGAAACATGGCCCCAAAAAAGAAAACTTAAGTTTTTTTAACATTCTGCGTAAAGATTGTTTTTTTTTTTTTTTTTTTTTTTTCAAAATACGTATTTTGCAAAACTGCAATGGAAACACCTTTTTCAAATTAAGAGTCACATGATCTACAACTGGATGTTACTACTGGCATAAATGACAAGACAACAGGGAGGAGGAGGATGATGTTATTTTTTTTCATGTAATGTGCAGCTTTCTCAGAAAAAGTTGTGCCTTTTGAATGTGTTAAATCCGTAGCTCTTCTATATCATCCACTATAATTTCCTGAAAATGCCTCATGTAGCTGCCACCAAGTATGAGGTTTGTCGCTTCAATGTCTGAATCAGACACTAACGTCTCCTCTGATGGATGATGAATGATGAGCCCCGGCATCATGGATGAATTATCAATATGTCTCATGTAAATGTTTACATCCGTTGCCTCCATGGTTTGTAATGACTTTCTTGTGAACAACCGTATTTACGTGCGATTTTAATTGCATTTCTTATTTATTGGAAACACCGTAATTGCAAAATTGTGTGTTTTTTTTCCCCACTTTAGCGGAATATGGAGAAAGGTAGTGAAAACGCAGCCGGCCACAGACCTGGTGCTGTTCAGCACACTGCTGTAGGTGCCTCGGGACAGTAAGCTGGGCGAGGTGGGCGGAGGGGAGCAGGTCCCTGCGGTGGCCGACCGCTTCAGGAAAGGATCTGCGTTTAATGTCTGCAAGGAGATCTGCTGGAGGCTGTCTGCTGCTGAACAAGGGGAAAAAAGAAAAGTGGTGACTGATTTGGAGCTTGAACCGACTCCAGGAACGATCAGGACAGTTTCCAGTGTGCACTCACGCATGCTGTTGATAGGAAGAGGGATGTCCCACTCTGGAGGAGCATAGTCCTTCTCTCCCTCTGAGCTGCTGCTGTGGCCCAGCTCCAGGACGGAGGAGCTCGACGACAGCTTGGCTAAAAGCAGGGGCCGCCCGTCATCCGGCTTCCCGTCTACTGTTGAAGAAACAAAAACGGGTCACCAAAATGATCCCAACAGAAACCGGGAGCAGAACGCGAACACTCGGAACGCACTTCTTTGTTTCTGTGCCGGTCTCGTCTTTGAGATGAGGGGGTGAAGAGCTTTGGACGGAAAGCTCCTGCGCTGCTTGTTTTCCAGCGGCGTTACGTATGGCAGCTCCAGAGAACTGCAGCGATAAAGATTTGTCAAACATAAACCAACGAATGCGAACTCAATTTAGTAAAAAAAAACAAAAAAACAAACAAATCAAACCTGGACTTCTCTGTTTGGGTCTCTTTCTTTGCAGCTTCTTGTTTTCTTTCTTTGGGTTTGCTTGAGAAATTTGAAGTTTCCTCTTTTGTCTTCCTAGGAGTTGTCGTCCTCCCCTTCTTTTTCACTGTTTCCTGTCAGAAATTATGCACTTAAGTAGATTTATGAAAATATTCACACTGAGATTGATACTGTATCGTAGCACTCCAAAATATTATCCATTAATTTCTAGTTCAAATATTTTATTTTTGTCTTTTTTCCAGTGTACCAACAGTAAGTAGTGCTAATTTCACTGGTATATTATTTCACTGGAAAACATGTAAAAATGTCTTGTTATATTTGAAATAATCTGCCAGTGAAACTAGTTCCTCTTAAAATCAATATTAAAGGATTATTTACTTAAAACAAGCTCATAAATCTTGTTGAAAAGTTACCTGTAAGTTTTCTGTCTACTAAGAGATTTACAGAAGAAACTAGACAAAAATAAGGGCCTTGGTAAGAGTTTGTGTTTTTAAGACGAACCTCTTTGAGGTTTGTCTCCAGGTCTGGGTTTGAGGTCTCTGTGGTGGTGGAGGAGCTGTCGTCGTTGTCTGCCAGGTTGTCTTTCAGCTCGTCTCCCTGAGTCTTTAATCTGGGCTTTTTCTCCTTTTCTTCCTTCTTTCTCGACGCTTTTGTTTTTGAACGCTGCTTCCCTTTGGATTCTAACACTGGAGACAAAACAACCACGGTTTGTTAAACGCCAGCGGAGCCGCGCCGGCTGACATCGAACCACATCTAGAAGACGGTACCTTTGCTTTGAACGGATCGAGAGCTCTGGTCCTGTAGGGCCTCGGCGGCCAGCGACTCTGGACGATCGAGGTCGTTGTCCATGGCTCCTATGAGGCTGGAGTATTCCGGGTCCTCCTGCAACGACGCCCCAGGTGAACTTTGACCCTGGAGGTCCAGCTGTTTGACGTTGCGAGCCTTCCGGTTGACTAGCTGGCCGGGGGCCGGCGGGCCGTCCTGGCCGGAGGCTGAGCTCGCTTTGGGCAGCTGAGATGGAGCCGCTGGCACAGACGGGCGGCTGAAGGGCATCCTGGGCCTCTTGTCTTGGCTGTCGGGCTCCAGTAAGTTCCGGCCGCTGCTCTGTCGACCTCCGACCCTGGCTGAGCCGTTGCTGGATGGATAAAACCCCCTGGAGTTCTGGGACGAGTCGCCGTAGTCACTAAACCAGACAGGAACAGAGAAATCAGATTAGTTGTGGAGCTGAAATGATTAATCATGATTAATCATAATCATCAATAACTTAGTAAAGCAGTAAAGACTCTAAAACAACACTGAAAGAGGTAATCAAGTCAAAACAAAGCATTTTAGATAAAAAAACTCCTCTGTCTGTAAATCTGTTTTACCCAAAAGTCCTCAAGTTTAAGCTTCACCTGGTTCAAATTCTGTCAAAGTCCAGTTATTAATTGGTTACTGAAAAATAACATCCCTTAGTTTTAAGGGATGCGAATACTTCTGCAAAGCTATGTAAAAGTTTTAAAGTAAGAATTGCTTACAAATTATTAGGTTACATTTTAGTTGTTTAAAAACTGAACATGAAAACGGTCCGAAGTTGAAACAAGCTTCTGCATGACACTGACCAGAATGCAAATTAATACAGATAAGAAGCTTAATTTGACCGAGCAAAGCTTTACTTTGTGATAATATATACAAATCAGCTCAATGGCTGCCGATAGACACCAGAACCAGTTATGGTCACAGTGGTTAGGCACCGACACTAAACCACAACCCAGAGTCCACAGGAGGTTTTCCCTACGCTCAAGAGGCCTTAAAACACAAACTGTGATTGAACTTATGACATTGTTTAAAGTCTAAATTACAGAATATTAGGGTCATTGTAGATATAAAATAAAAAAAAATAAATAGATGAATGAATAAAAAAATTGCCACTTTCCATCACAAAACAGAAATTTTGAGATGTCAGAAATTTTTTAGAATAAAGAATGAAACTTCTGGGTTTCAAAAGTAAAACATTTGCTGGACAAAACAAAGTTTGAGAAATTATCTCAAATTTCCGACTTGTGAAACTCAGAAATGTCCTAAACATTCTATACACGTTCTGAGACTAATCTCAAAATTCAGAGGTTTTTCAATTCAATTGTCAATTTTCAAACTCAGAAATTTCATTGGTTGTTTCTAGGAAATTTCTGAGTTTTTTGGCAGAAATTCACTCCCTTTTTTTCTCCTCTATCTACACCGGCCATAACACACCGTTGTACAGATCAGATTTTTTTTTTACTGCATTTAACATATTGTACATTTTGTGGACTCAAAGTGAAAAGAAGTGAATTTAATGCCTGTTGCAATAACAGGCCAGGATATCTGAGTGTTGTAGGACATCATTGTCCACATCTGAGAGGGTGTGGACAGTAATGAGCCTATAATCAGTGTTCTTTGTAGACATGAGGACACACCCGTTTCTCTTTGGGAGCCAAACTGCACCGCCTGACCCACAGAAATATGCATCTAAATCAGCCAGTCGTGACTGGAGATATTCTCTTCAAAGGCACAACTCTTGCTTGGATGCATGAAATCCTGCAGCTGAGATTGGCTATTGCAAGAGCACGATTTGGATTTGTGAGATTCTTTTATTTATTGACAGAAAATAAAATAGTGAATCAAAGACGTTTTTTGTTTTTTTTTCTCCTGTCACTTACTTTAAATCTCTGTGAATTTGGACAATTTCCCTGAGGTTAAACGGCCGCCCCGTCTCCATGCTGGAGTTGGACTCCACCGAGACGCGCCTCTTGAAAGGCTCCCAGATGCTCTGCGCCTCCAGGTAGGCGGTGACTATCACCAACAGAAACATGGAGCTGCAAAGAAAAGAGATGCATGAGCCATCTGCGAAGGCCCAAAGTAAAACTCATCTGACGGAGTCGCTCCCACCTCATGACGACGGACACTATGATGTAGAGCTCGAGCTCCCAGCTGGGTCGGGGCAGGGTTTCGGCGCAGGCGGCCAGCATGTGGTAGGGCAGCGAGGCGTTCAGGACGAACACGAACTCCGAGCCGCCCTGCGTCACCAGTTTCAGCTCCCGGATCACTCGGGACGAGGTGAAGTCGGGTGTAAACCTGAAGCAGAAATGGGACCAAAACTCACCCGTCTGCATCCTTTCACTGAGCCGTATGTCGCTCACTCCTGGCTCTTCAGAAGTATCGACATTTGTTCGCTTTCAGAATGAAATGGAGTCGCCATGACAACATCAACAAATGGTATAATGCAACTGCTTAGATGCACTGTTTTGGTTGGCTGTCAAACTTATTTTCATTTTGAGCCTCATCAGGATCATGAATGTTCTTAAAGGGCTGGTTGTGCCAGGATGGATTGATAAAACTAATTAAAGAGCTGTTAAGTTTTTAATAGAGAGCCATTTCTTAAAACTAAATATTGAAAATGATTTCACATTGTCGCTCCAGGATTGTTTTGTGCAGCTAATTTCGAAATACTTGCAAGGAAATATGCAGTTTGCCCTTATTTATGAGGTTAAATTTGACTAGGCTTGTCACCATCAATTTTGCTGTATGATAAATTTTCCAAATAATTATTGCGATAAGCGATAATATTGTTGTTTTGAGAGCATTTTCAAATGAGAGCATTTTATTATCGTACCTTTAATAAAAAGGTACGATAATGTACGTTTAACCTCTCAAAGACCAATAAACTTAAATTTTGTGCAGAACATAGATATTTTAAATATCCAAAATAAAGCACAACAAGCAAAAACGATAAATAAAATGGAAACAGAAACCACACACAAACAATCAGATGGATTATGAAGTCTCTGTTAACAAAACTGCCTTTTAAAAATATGGAAATTATTGAGCTCATTCTAACTTAGCATGTGATTAATTAATTAATTGCGACAGGCTTAAATGAGGCTTTGTGAATTGCCGAATCGAACGTAATGCAGAGGAAGCAATGAAATAAAAGTAAGAAATACCACCGACCACAGGCGGGAGTTAGCGGTCACTTAAATGGGGTGTTTTCATTTTTTGTAGAAAATTTGCAATAAAGTCAGAGTTGAGTATTAGCGTGAAAAAATGCAGCTGATTGTTGATTTTCCATGAATTTCCACAATTGTGGAATCATGACAAACTGGTAGGGCTGATAGATTTGATGTCTGGAGTTTAGATACGCACATGAAAAAAGATACTGCGGACCAGATGTGGCCCCTGCGCCTTGCGTTTGATACATGTGTCCTAACGGGTAAAGTCAGTAAGCTTGCAATAACAGTTTTTAAATTATGTGTGTAGTACATATGGCCCTTTAATTTGGAAACTAATTCCTGGAAACGAGGCGTGCAGGACATGATAAACGTGTCAGAAGCAGAGCCTTTAACAAAACACCCATTGTATTCATTACACCTGTTTACCTACCTAGATTGGTCAAAATGATTGTTAAAAAGACAATTACATATCATTAGTCTGAATAAAGCCTCACCAATATAATGCAATCTGAAACAGACCACAACCTGGCTGGCTGAGTAACGCAAAGTAAAATATTAATAACTTAAAAAGCAAGCAGGTTATTTTGTCATTTTTGCCAGTGAAAGAGTAAGACAAACAGTTTTGATCACTCACAGTATGACGATGTCTTTTGAAGCATTCGGCTTGAGTGCAAACTCCTGGCAGTTGAGAACTTTGAATCCATATCCTTCGCAAGCTTGGCCGTTGATTTCCGCCGATTTGATGGTGATCGGGAGCAGTCCAGTGTTCTCCACTCTGAAGGTTCTCTTGAGAGTAAAGTTTGGCTCCTTAACTTTTATTTCTGGAACACAGGACGGATCGAAGGTTAATAAAAACAAAACAAAACAAGAAAAAGCCATTTGTTTGGTAAAGAGCCATGGCTAATGGCTTTAGAGTTAAACTGTTTTTCCATCACACGCTTGCCCTTCCTCCCCGTCACTTTCTGACTCAAAAGTTGGTGGTTGTTTTTCGACCAACCCAGTTTGCTCTGATTGGTTAAAAACGAGGCAGGCCCAGTCAGGTGCTTTCCCTTTGTTTAAACCTGCCAAACTAGCCGTACGGCAGAGACTACTGAGCCGTGTCTTCATGGAGACACGGCTCCTTATGTGAGGGGAGGAAAAGCCTGGACAACGATGAAAGCGCCTCAAGCTCTCCAGGGTCACTGTGTTCGGTTATATATGCATGTCTGAGGCAAAGATCTGGCAGTACAGCCACAGCTTTTAACAGCTTTGTTGCCCTTTTAAATTCAAACCACATATTTAAAGTTGATATAAAAAGTCTCTGACTTTGGGCTTAATTGGTTTTAGATCAATTTGGTCCTGCTTTATAATAGGGATGAAACGAATATCGGGATGAATCGCGATATATTATTAAAATAATCATCAACTCATTTAGTAATTGATTTTTAGTATAGTATACAGACTCCAAAAAAGGCTATTTGTTGAAAGAACAACACACTCAGAGCAGTAAGTAAACCAAAACATATGAGTTTTCTATTTAGGATGAAAAATCTTCTTTGTCTGTAAATTATGTTTCCACAAAACTCCTTAAGTGGAATAGTTTCAGTTTTACCTGGTTTAAAAATCTCCCATTAATCACCTTTTGCTATCCAATTATTTATTGGTTATTTGAAAAATAAAACAAATTACCCCCATGTCTTTTTTATTAAGTCAAGCAGAAAAGTTTTTGACATGTGGATGAAGTATTTTTAGCTGCAGATGCATCAGTACAAGTGATCAAACGTTCACTAAGGGAATGTTACTACATTGCATTTTAGGCTATAAAAAGTTTATTTTCTCATGTAATGAAGGAATTGAAATATTTAATTGCATCTGTCAATGTATTTCAAATATTGCGTAAGAAAGGCTGAATGAAAAATTAGCAGAAAGTGCCAAATGTTTTTAACCTGATTAATTGATTAACCGTCAGAATAGTACATTACTAAAACAATGTTTAGTTACAGCCCTACTTTATCACCACAGATAAGACATTAATGACCTGTGAGTGTTGGATTGTGTCTTTAGCGCATTGTTATCTGCTTTCATTCTTTGTATTTGATCAAACGTGCGTGAAAAAGAGGCGCATGTCTGCTGATGCTCCTGGTCCACCTGCCGTTTCGCTATGACATTTATATCGAGTTACTGCAGAACTACTCACACTACTGCTTGAACTTTTCCTCATATTGTCAGATTTCTCCCATGAGTAACCAAGCACCCTGAATGCAGCATCCCCCACTGTGAAGCTGGTGGGGGATGCCGTTGGCGTATTTCTAATGTTGTATAAAAACAAGGCGATGGCAGAATCATGCTGTGGGAATGCTTTGAATACTTTTGCAAGTCACTGTGGATGAACAACTGTGCAGTTCTGTTTTTAAACTCCTTGTTTAAACATTCATGAAAAGCATGAGCTCATTTTCATTCAAAGGGACTTTCCTTTGGGTACTTTTCACAAAATTAGAATAAATAAGTCCTTGTCATATTGCCTGTAATCACTAATATTCCACAGATATTAATGCAGCCTGACTCCTAATATTTGTTTTCTTTAATCATTATTTTTGTAATCGATTATTCTATTTTTCTGACAATTGGATTAAAAAAAAACTATAATTTTTTTTCACGATCACTAAAGCCTTTCACATACAATTGTAGAAATACATTAAAATATACAAATGAGTTTTATTGCTTAAAATGCAATAAATTTAGAGAACAATTGATCGTTTGAAGCAAATTATGCATTTACAACGAAAAGGAAATAAATAATTAAAATGTGAAAAACTCAGCCCTTCTGCTCGATTAAACATTTCTACAGTTTACGGCCTATCTGGTTAAGGGTTGATCGTTCCACAGTGTCAGATTCCTTGCAACTCTCTCTCAGTTCCACTCCCAGAGATCTGGACGTACTTTCTGTGCAGTCTTTCAGCAGCGCCTCTGTGATCTTGAACCTCAACGAGCTGCCCTGCCCCGGAGGCTTCCCCGCCACCTTCAGGCTCTCCGTCGTGCCGCGTCCGTGGAGCACGATCGTGTCGATCACCGTCAGGTTGTTCCTGAACACATTCCCAAAACACCCAGAGGATAAACATGTCACTGTATTTAGTGAGGCCACAGTTCTCTGGACTTTAGCAGATATGGTTACCTGACTATAAGAAGGGAGGAGACGCTGTGGTTTCTGACGGGCGTGAACCTCACGCTGAATGACTTCACTTCCCCGGGCAGCAGCATGAGATTGTAGACAAAGGGTCTGGTGGAGCCTTCGACAAACCCTGAGCTGCTCTTTATTAGGGACGTCTGCCACACAAACAAGAGAGGCTGTTAGCTGCTAACAGCTTTCACATGCTGCCTCAGCAGCGCTACGATTAGCAGGAGGGAAGCCAGTAAATAATGCAGCGCTCACTTGGTTTCTGTGAACCTGGAACTCGAATGTGCTTGTATCAATGTTGATGCTGGACAAATTTCCCAGTGGCAACCTGAACGTTTAGAGCACAATGAGACAATGAGTGGGAGAAATGACCAGAGAATAGATCCTGTAGAGTTGAAAGGATTCGTCACCTGTCGGCCAGCTTCCCAGAAAACACAGAGGGGTTGGGAAGAAGCGCCAGCGGGAGAACTTGGACGTAGACGGGGACGTCTGCAGGGTTCTGCAGGATCACCTCCTCGTCCTGCATTGTAACAGAAATATCAGCTTCCTCCGGTTCGAATACGCTAAGAGATAATCCTGCGTGTGTGTCATGAAACGGAGGGCTTTAACTCACTGAGGAGCTGTTTGTGCTGGTCAGGGGGAACATGATTCTCTGTGAGGAGTTGACGAGTGAAGGCCAGGTCAAATGGGCCGTGACTTTAGCTTCGATGTTCTTCTGGAGGTCCGTGTTGACTTCGAAGATGGCTTCGATTCTCCAGGGGGAAGGAAAAGGGAGAACATTTGAGTTTTTCAGCAAGAATAGTAAGGCTCAAACTTAGCATATGGCGTGTTTCACAAACAGGAAAAGCTTCACAGTTTTCTGGGGCTATTCTTTTACCCCGCATCGTTTCATTTCAGAAAACTGAACCTTCAGGATGGAGTTATGTCTGGTTAACATTTCGTGATGCTGAATAGTGCAAACAGGTTGTTTCAGTTAAGCCTGTCACCATAATAAATTTAACTGGAAGTGAGCGTTAGCAGCTCGTTTCCAGTAGCTCAACCAGTCCCGAGTTACAGAACCAGTGAGCGAAGACGTCTGTGCACGACTCAAACCTTTAGCTCACAGAAACTTCCTGCTAGAGAAAACCCTACATAGAATGACAGTAAATAGTCCTGTGATGACAAAATTTAAGACCTGTGATTAACATATTTAAGGCTGATAAATTTTTTTTTTTAATGAATTTAAGAGATTTCAAGACCTTAATTTTAGATAAATGAATTTAAGATATGCGGACCCCCTGAAGAAGGGACTTGAAAATGTTATTTTCATTTTATATATTAACGATGTTAAAATCCTCTTTTTTGTTAAAAGATATGAGCAGCAATTTCAACTCATTTTTTTCAAAAACAGTGTTACGGCAGAAATGAAGCTTAATACCAAAATTTGCAACTTTAATTGCAAATAAACCAAAAAGAAAAAAAAAAAAAAACAGGGTCACAAAATCAGCGATTTTAAGTCGCAACAATCACCGACAAACTTCGCAAAATCCCAGAGGGACTGAAAAGATGCTTACTTGTGTCCTGAGCGCTCTTTGATCTCTTTCCATCGTTTGAGGAGTTTCTGATGAAGGTCTACGTCAGCATCCCAGATATCTTCCTGCAACACCAGACCGTGAGGCTTGGATTCAGCTGCAAGATAAAAAAAAAAAAAAAAAAAAAGAAGAGAAAGAGTTACACTTGAAAAAATTTTTAACATTTGCAAAAGGAAGAGAAAACTAAAAAAAAAAGAAATACTGAATGTGTAAAACCCAACATAAATTAGGAGCTCAGGAAAGGTCTGAGAGGACAGACGTAATAAACTGGAGCTCTGATTTACATTCAGTCGTCAACAATTCGTCATCTTAGATCGGGTTAAGTGCATTTTAGCCAGATCTACAGGCGCTTTGCTATAAATCACTAGCAGCAGTAACTACTACAAGCAGGAAAATAAAAAATGACACTTTGTTTTTGAAATCACTGCACAGCATGAGTGATGCCAACATGATCCCGCTTCCCCATGGAGACAGAAAGCCGATCTATCTACACCAAACTTACATTTAAGCACAAATGGCAGGCCCACATAACAGTGATCACCACACTGCAAGCTGGCGTCAAAATAAATATTTGCCACCTGGAAAACATGGGGAAAAAATAAATAAATAAATAAAAATAAGTTTACGTCCACAACAGCAACAACAACAAAAGAATCAATTTCAAACCCTGAGGAGGATTTTCTACCTTGGATTTTCGTCTTGGCTCCAGCTCATCTTTGTTGTTGCGCAGACGCTTGTAATAGAACCTGATGTCCTCCGTCAGCGACTGGATCTGCTGCAGCCGGACTTTTTGTGTGAAGGAGCTCTGGATGTTGAAGCTTTGGTGAACGACTTTTCCCTGAGGAAACAACAGGAGATACGGGACTCGCATCACACAGTTAAAACCCACCGTAGGGCTGGAAAAATTATTTTAGTAATCGATTATTTGATCGATAAATCGGATTTAAAATTGTCACATTCTGCAGATTTTTCATTTAACAACTCAAGTGTTTTCTACACAATAGAATAAATACATTAAAAATATGCAAGTAAACAATTCAGTCCTTTCTTATAAAAGAAAAAACATTTAAATGCGATAACAGCACTCCTTAAGTGAATGTTTAAATAGTAGTAGCAAATGATAAATATGCAGTTAAAAAACAATTATAACATGTGAAAATCTTGGTTCTTTCTCCTCGACTCATCAATACAGTGTAGGACTGAGATGACTGTATTTTCTAGACTAATTCAATGCAAAACCTGATTGCATTTACAGACAACAAAGGGTTTATTTTAAACTTAATGGCAAATTGCATATATATATATATATATATATATATATATATATATATATATTTTGTGCGGTTTTAGTTTATTTGCTGCTCCGAGAATGTTGCTCTTGTTTGGAGTCGGAATATTTTAGTTAATTGTTGATTTGTTGGTCATTTCAAAATCAATTTCATCACAATTCATCCGATTAATCGTCGCAGACTGTTTTCTTAAATCAAACAGAATGTTTGATTTTTTTTAAAAAAGGAATCCACAATTGTTGTGAATAAGTTCGAGCATGACACGACTGAAAATCACATCACAAAAGGCCTTTTTCTGTAGGCTAGACGCCAGTTACCAATTAATCAGTTACTAAATTAGTTGACGATATTTCAATTAATCACGATTAATCCGACTAATCGTTTCAGCCGTACACGTCTTATGTGTCCCCAGAGTCAAACTTGTGTGAACTCCTGACTGTTACTCACTGGAAACGAAGGTTGCAGCACGATGTGCCTGGGTGAACTGTTTAATGTCCCCACTGCAATCAGAGCTTTGACTGGGATGGTCAATATCTGAAGCCACAAAAAAAAAAAGAAGAACGTGAACATGAGAGATGACTCGAGCTGCTATTTTCTCCCTAAAAAGCTAAAATAAAAAACATAAACCAACCTCATAATCTGTTGTGATGTGAATGGCTCCGTCGTACACGCCCTCCAGCGCTTTGGCGACTAACGTCACTCTGAAAGCTGCATAATAGCCAGATGCTAGAATCACCTGAAGACACAAGAAGAGATGATTATTTCTTTCTGGGAAAGTGAGGTAGGAATATGACGTTTTACAGTGTAATGTTTCCTTTTTGTGACGAAACAAAAATTGCCATTTAAGAATATATATATATATATATATATATATATATATATATATATATATATATATATATATATAGATATATCACTTTAGTCAGCAGTAAAGACAGTAATGTTTGGTCATCTTAATCCTTTTTTACGAGTCACAACAACAGAGATACTTTCATTGTTTTTAATTGGATTAGCAACAGTGCCTTGCAAATGTATTGGCACCTCTGATCGTTTTGTCACCTTAAACCACAATCTCCATTATATTTTATTTAAATTTGACAAGCTAAATCAACAAAAAAAAGTAGTGCAAAATTGTGAAATGGACGGAAATGATGCATGGTTCATACATAAACGTGTATGTAATGTGAAAAGATATCATCACCGTCCATTAGTGCATTGTAATACTGCAGACTAATAACACTCTGAAGCATTTCTCAGAAGTAGTTTTCTGCTACAACACAACCATGGCTACTTTTAGAAAACATGTAACTTTTTTTTATTTTTTATTCAGTTTATTGGTCTGAAAGCATTTATTTTCTCATCTTCCACAGGAACAAGTTGTACCTTTTGGTTAAAAATCTCTACTGGACCACATCCCAATAACACCACAGTTACTAGGAAGGCTAAATTATTTCTCAGCTAAAAGCTTATCTGTAGTTTTACTGATGCAGGAGATTAAAACTAAATGTAACTTCAGGTTTTTCTCAATTTGTTGCATCAAAAAAAATAAATAAAGGAACTAAAGCAGTAAATATGTCTGGACTTTTACCAAGAGTCATTAGAGGTGAAATATTTTGACATCTTTTAATTTCACATTCATTTTCAATCCTCTCACTCACTGGCATCTCAACACAAGAACAGAAGCTGCTGTTGTAAACAGAGCTGTAGAAACCGCTGGCTTAAATAATGTTACATTCAAATCATTAAGAGGAAAAAAAAAAATCTATTCCAGTAAAGCAGTGCTTTCAGGTTGTGTCAAATTCTTGCATAGCAGAAACTGCAGAGCTTACAGTAAGCAGTTTCAGTGGAAGTAAACTTCTGTAGCCACACGCTGTTCATCTCAAAAGGAAGCAGACCAACACCGCTATCAGATAAAGTGCTGTCTCAGTCACAACAGCCTCACCACTGCAGCTCTGCAACACGTCAGCAAATGTGTATTTGTGTTTCAGCTCATTTACTTGTTTTGTTTTTTTACACTGTTTTTCATACAGTTTTTACACTCTGTGAAATATTTCACGTTGTGTGACATTGCAATAATGAAAAGTACAGCTCAAAAGCATGTTAAAAATAAACTACAAACATGACTGAAACAGCGTGTGGGGGCTATTGTAGATGGAAAACAAAGGAGTAAATTTCCAAATAGTTCAAAGATTTTCTAGAAAAATCCTGGAAATTTACAAAAGTGGAAAACTTTCAACTATTGGGAATTTTCTGTTTCAAAAGTGGAAAGTGTTTGACTTTTGAAATTCAAAAATTTCAATGTTTTTTGAAGCGTCGATGTTTATTTTTTTATATTTTTAGAAAATTTCTGAGATTTATTTCAAAATTTCTGATTTTTTTCTAGCAAATTTTCAACTTTTCGAAAATCTGACATTTTTAAGTTTTCTGTAGAAGATTTCTGAGATTAATCTAAAATTTTCCAAGTTTTTTTTTTCCCCGCATATGTTTGACTTTTGGAGCTAGGAAATTTGAGTTTTTCCTAGAAAATTTCTCAGATTAATCTCAAAAAGTTTTTTGACAGGAACCTGCTTCTTTTTTCCCCCCCATCTAAAATGGCCCCAATATACCACATAACATACAATCAGTATTACTGAGTGATTTGTGTCACAACATAATGTGTTAGAATGTCCTAGTCAAAATAAAGGCATAAATCCAGTTAAAAATGTGGCAAGCCTTAAACACTGCTGTTTACTGCTGAAGCACACACCACACTTTTCATTTTTTTTTTGCAAACAGATTTCTAAACCACGTGACATCCTCCTTCCACTTCCCAATTACTGCACTGCTTAGTGTTGCTCCATCACACACTCACGCTTGTGGTTGCAGTGCGTTGCAATGTCAAACTGCTGTTGCAAGGTCCTATAATTTGCATTGGCTTGTATTGTTTTTAGTCTCTGACGGATCAATAAAGCCTTATCTCAAAAAGCAAACAGAAGAGAAGAGGTCAAACTAAACCGATTCCAAAGAAAACACTGTGAAGGCATGAAAAGCTTCCAGAAGCTTATAGATGCATCGTTGGGGCAACTTTTGAGGTGGGGGGGCAAAAAAGGGGGGAGCTCACTGTTTTGTGATGCGAGGCCGAGGCGTTTTGCAGCTCCTGCAGGCGACTCAGGGCTGCTGTCGTGTTCCCCTTCTCGGTCTTCAGCAGCTCCATGGAGAGGCTGTCTCCTGTGACCAGCCAGGACTTTATCTCTAGCTGCAGGACAAGAATTCACAGAACCGTCTGAGTTTGGACGAGGGACCCAATCATTTGTTTCGCAGAACAATGCGTGACTGTACTCCATGTTCCTTGCAACTTATCACTGAATACTGCAGAAGTGGGGATGTTGGTACAAACACTTGTGTTGCGACATGAACTGCACTGGGCTGAGTATAGAAAAGCACAAGCAGGAATACCTAAAAGGCTTATGTAGACACGTCTTACACAACGGGACGTTGGACAACGAACTTCAACACAAAAACCAAAGCGGGTGCCCAGGGAGGGAGGGGGATACCTGGTTGGAAAAACACCTGCAAAATGTCGCAATCATTATGTCAGCAGGTCACGTGACTGCTCACCTCGATGGGGTTGCTGTTGACGACCACGAATATGATGCTGCTGGTGTCGGTGGCGCTGCGGACGCCGAAGTCCAGGACGTTTTCCTTCACGCTGGGGGGCAGGATGAGGGGCTGTTGAAGAAAAAAAATAAATGAATTAAAATTCACAATTTCACATTTACTTCACAACAGTTTTAAATATTGTATAAAAGTGTCACACTGTGAGGAGTATTATATGCTCGCTGGTAAAATCCTTGTTATGTGGTACAAACAGCGGAGATCAAAAAGATGTAACGTAAATATACACGGTTTCCCCCAGAAAACTTGCTAAGCCTGGTGGTCGGGGTGCCGAGGCGGTCCACTGTGTTTTTGTATTAAAAGATGTTACGGTGACAGGAAATAATATCGTTATACGTTACGGGAAAACATCGCCAGTGAAACACTACTTAAACCCACAACTAGTTTTAAAAACAACAAATCAAATTATACAATTAAAATGAATATCAATTATTTGCACTTTTGTTTAATCCAAATTAAGTCAGCAGCTCCATCAGGCCCCCCAGGGCTTCAGGGGCCCCATAAATGCTAATATTTTAACACAGACAACAGATACATGAACGTAACACTTGTTTATTGAGATGATCAATGCTGCTAAATTTGATTAAATTTCAGCATACATAAATTGAAAGATTTTAAATTGCTTAACATTTAAATCTATGATTTTAAGGAGCTGGCAAGTTTACTTTATAAAAGTTCAAAGAACAATATTCATAGTTAGATTGTTTTGTTACCCTAGCTACAATCTGATGCTGTGAGTTTAATATTTAAGTCTGAGCTCTGTTTGTTCACAAATACAATTTAGTAAACTGCAATTATAACCGATTGCTTTTTAGGTTGGCCAATTAAACTACTCCCCCTCTCTCAGATTAAATCCAACACATCTGTTAGAGGTGCTGATGTTTTTAGCAACAAAAGGGGCCCCTAAATCAAATTCTGCTCAAGGCCTCATTCAACCTTGGACCGGCCCTGCATGATGAGGTTATCTGTTGCACTACACAGAGATGCACAACATACGGGAGATTTAATTCAATGCTGCTAATGTGGCTTTAGTAGCTCTTTCACTTCGTGTCTGTTGGGTTTTTAATAAGTGCCACAGAAACTATTCTGGTTGGTCGAGTCTATGGGACGAGTTTCTCAGATCTCCGCGCAGCCGCGCACATTAACTCTGTCTGACTAAGTGGACAAAGTATTTGATACGGTCTAATGCATTGTGTAACCAGAAAAATAATACTAAAAATAAAAATATAAAATCAGTGTGATGCGTTACAGACAGGAGAGTGCGAAAGCACACCAGCCACCTAGGAACACATAAACTTTACCAGCGCAGGCAGGTAAAGCGCAGGCGGGCTCTGGGCAGCGTGTTGAGATGGAAAAGCCGCACAAAATTCTTTGTTCACAAATATAAATCATTCTCACCCCTCACTCAACGCACCTCTGAAAGCGCGACTACAAGTTATTCCTGCAGTTCATGTTGAGCTGCGCAACCAGAGCTAACCAGAGTGGTGTTTAAAGTCCTACCTTGATCAAAAACTCTGGAAAGAATCATAATTCCTCACAGGGGGTTGATGTAAATATCCATACAGGTCAGCCTGTGTCCAGTTTGAGTGAAAGGAGAGGCGTGGGATCCGCGCTGAGGTAAACTTAATCCAGCTAATGCAGCGCGCGAGGCAACGCACAGAGGTGCCAGCGGTGTGATTGGTCCGGCTTTATGCATAAACTACAAACCTATCTTCTATAAGCATATCTTTTAGGAATAAATCTGCTCCGCCAATGAAGCGCTCAGAGCTTCTCACCTGTAATTTTAATTTAATTTCTTATTTAATAGAAACACAGCAAGAGCAAAATTCCGCTTTTTTTGACAGCGGAATAACAACAAAGTTTTGCTGACATTTGTAATAGAAATGCAGATATTGTGTCCAAACCCGATTCAACCAAGCTAATTAACTTTAAAGGCCCAAAACAGAAGCAAACCCGACAAATTTTAATTACGATTTTACTGCTGTCATATTTAGATCATCATTTGAGTGAACTGCAAGGTCTTGTTTTTTAGACTTAACATTCATGGTTTCTGGAATAAACTTCCTGTAAAACAACCTGAGTTCCTATAAAAACCTGTCTGTTTAGAGTTGCCTTTGATTAGTAGTAACTGGAACATTGATCAATATATCTGACATTTGCTTGATGATGACATTTGACAAAAAGTAATGTTTATTTGGTTGTGTCACAATTAGATGCTATACGATGTTTTTATGGCGTAAAGCACTTTGAACTGCCTTGCTGCTGAAATGTGCTACACAAATAAACTTGACTTCATCTCCAGTATCAGCTCTTTTGCAGCCTCTAGCAGGTTTTTCTTCCAGATTAAACCTGAACCCATATCCGCCTACCCATGGACTCTGACCAGCTGAACTCCAGCTGTAAAAGATTTCAAAAACAACGTAAACTTTTCCTTCCACTTCACACTTATACACTTAGCATGTCCTGGTCTGCCACACAAATCTTAACAAAAGAGTCTTTGGTTATAATGTGACAAAACATAAAGCTTAAGAAACATGAAAACTTTAGGAAGATACTGTATGCACTATATGTGGGCTCGGCGTTTCTCCGATTTCCCCACAAACACATCAATGTTTATTCAACACTTCTTAGATCCACCGGGTTTGGGTTACTTCATTTAATAAATGTAGAAACTCTGCTACTCTCTGCTTCTACGTCGTCTTCCTACCTCTAAGAAGCCTGTGTAAGCCCGGACGGGCAGGTGAAACTTGGACGCGTTTGTGATCAGCAAGATGTTGCTGTCTATGTGAATGGATGGTCGGACTGCCCGGAACAGAAGGGAGAAGATGTAGCGGGACTCGTGCGGCGGGATGAGGATGGGCGTGCTGAAGTTTTGCACCTGCGACAGAGAAGAGAGAAACTTGTGACAGTTTGTTCCTCGGCTCCCGGCAAACCGCAGCTCGGCCGGCACTCACTTTAAACATGATTTTGGCCTCGTCGGGCAGAGACACGTTGTGTATCCGGATCGCGAAGCTGAAGGCGTTGGTGAGGAAAATCGCTCTGTCCACTGGGTCGACAGGGCTGTCTCTGATGTGGAACAACGTGGCCGTGTGGTCAAAGCCCAGGTAGCTACGGGAAAAACAAACAGGAAAAAAAGAGGAATAAGCTCCACTAAAATTTTTCTTTTTAAAAGTTCACTATGTTTCTTAAAGAAATAACTCACCCTTCTAGAACGTCTGCCTGGTATGGGATTTCAAGCTTGGAATAAGTCTTTTCTTTTGCTTTAACTGTTATTTTACCAGAAAACTGATATGGTCTTCTTGCTTTTGAGGCTGCAATAAAAACAAAGATAAACAGAGTGGATAAGCCTGCTGTGAGAAGATACCCAGAAGAGGAAGTTGTGTAATAGCAAATAAATTTTTTTAAAAATCTAACTCAGCCAGAGTTTGAATAAAATTGTCCAAAAGGACCAAAAGCTCTCTGGAAATACCATTTTCAAAATGGTGCCTTCGTAAATATTGCATTTTTTGAAGTGGATATGAAAAAAAAAAACATTTTAAACACAAGGAACCACACCCAGATGCATTTTTGATCACTTTTCAGGAAACTGACATCATGCTCTACTTCCTGAAGTGGTCAGTGAAACTGGTGCATGCAGATGGTGAGAGAAATCATGAGCCCTCACACAATCGGTCATGCGTGCAATTTCATTTCCCTTCGCCCCAGTAGCACTTCAAAAACAAGCTCATTTCCGCCTTTGAAAGCAAACAAAAACGCCCACTCACCATCGAAACTAATGGTTGCAACTTTAGTATATCTGTTCTCTCCGGCTTTGAGCGTCACTGCTTTAAAATCTACGGTGACGGCTTCGTTTGATGGTGTTGTGCGAACACTCTGAGGAGAAGAAGAAACAACAACAGAAAACCTGTCACTTACTGCAAGTCTTCAAGGAAAGGGATTTTACGGGAGCGATGGGAATACCCACTGTGATAGGAACGTCTTTTGTTCCTGAATTTAAAAGATGGAGGTTCAGGAGTTTTGGACGATCTTTGAAACGAGAGACGGTTTGGGAAAGAAAGCAGACAATCAGATGGGGATTCTGTTACAACTAGAGATGCACCAATCCTGATATTAATATCGGCATCGGTACCGATATTGAAAAAAATTCTAGATCGAGTATCGGTGATGATGTGCCTGATCCATCAGAGCGAATCTATTCGGTCTAATTCTATGCTTTGTGCTCTGAACGACGTCATGCTTTATTATTTATTTTACATCATATTTAGAACCATTTGAAAGGTTTGTTGCCGTTTATTTTTTGCATGTTTGACGAAGGTATTTATGTTACGCTGGCTGTTCTACTCCTAATTGCACTGACTGAACAAATTAAATTTATTACATGTTTGACCAAGCTTGTGAAGCAGTTGGGTGTATTTAAATGTGCTGTACTGGTGCAGAGTTATTAAATAAATGTATAATTCAATACATTTATGTCTGCAGTTTAAAAAAAGAAGAAACCTTTTGAGTCAGTTCAGCTGTTTTTCTGTATCGGATCACTGTCGGCCGATTTTAACCTCAGATATCGGTATCGAAAGTGAAAAATGTGGATCGGTGCATCCCTACTTATGACAATTGCAAAAAGCGTTTTCCTGTAACTCTACATACCTTGTGATCGAAGCGTACCAAAGTCAAGCATTTCTGTGGAGGAGTAAATACCGGGAGCTGCGAATAGTGATTAAAGTGAAAGAGTTACGGTGATGCAGGAGGGGGATGGATGACTTCTGGATTAAAAAGATTTAGAAGCGGACCTGACGTGACCTCCACCTCAACTGGGAGGATGATGAACTGGTCCTCATTTGGAGCGTTGGTTTTGATCCTAATGAAAGCCGTGTGGTTGTCCGCGTCTCTCGAAGAGAAGCTGGCTCTCATCACCCCCTTCGTCTCGAAAGGAGGAATCTCCTGGAAGATGGAGGAGGTTGGTTGCCGATGAGATAAAAAGTTGATAAAAAACTTTTTAAAGTTGCATCCAGAAGAGGGACTCACCCAAAGCTTTCCGGTGCCTCCTTGTTGGCCAGTGGGAAGCTCTAAGTGCAGATCTCCTCCGCTGGAGTACATCTCCACCACCTGAACAAAGCACGGCAACGTCACAAACTGATCCAGAAACAGGGTGCAGTTTCACTATGTGAGGAAGAATTTGGACCTTTAAAACTTTTCACATTTTTGTCACGCCACAAGTACAAAACTTTAAGTTATTTTATTGGAATTTTTACCCAAAGAAAAGCACATTGTGTGTATTTGTGGCGCTGGAGAAAAAGTGCAGATGATTTTCATTACTCTTTACAAATGAAAATGCAATCGCTGTGTTTCCATTACGCAAAACTTTGTTGACATTCCGCTAACGTAGAAAAAACCCCCAAAAACATTCGTAATTTCAGTGTTTCCATTAAATAAGAAACGCAATTAAAATGAAACTTGAATAAGTTTGACCACGTGATAAGTCATTAAAAAACATGCCGCACCATCATTCTCCAAGCATTAATGGTCCACAACAGGAAAATTCAGCTGTTTTTTTATTGTATTTTAAAAGGATCAATTAAAATGTCAATATTCCTCTTAGGCCTCTAATGAGCCATCAATTGATCCAGGTGCGTTAAACCAGGGAGAGAACTAAAACATGCAGGATGCCGGCCCTGCAGGACCGACTTTGGGCACCACTGGACTATATCAGGGCTGCCCAAGTCCAGTCCATCCTTTTAGGCGCCGCCCTTCTCCAACTCGGCTCAATCAAATGACTCAGCAACTTTTAGCTCTGCAGAGGCCTGATAACGCGCAATCAATTGGTTGACTGGACTTGGGCACCTCTGGTCTATGATTAGATTGATTTGAGTACGAATATAAAACGACTTGAACATCAAATTGCTTGAGATATTTTATGCAAGAGATCAAAATAACTGGTTTATAGATCAAATGATCACATTGAGGTTTGTGGGTGTAAAGTGACACAATGTGAAAAAGCTCAAAGCGTTTGAATGAGTCTCTTTAAATTACCTGCAGCGGTTCACTGTATGGGTTGTGAATGTTTATTAGAGGGGAGAAGCTGCTGTTCACAGGGACCCGGGCCCCGATGAAGGGCCGCAGCCTGTAGGGGTTCGGGACGCCGACCCCGAAAACCTGAAGGAGACGGAGAGGCAGGATTAGTGGCGTAGTAAAAACTAACCTTAGTGAGAGGTTGTTCTGTTTGTACCTGGTATGTAAACACTCCATGATGTGACGTATTAATAAATAAAGTGTTTTCTACATTTCCAACAACTCGACCAAGAAACACGACATCAAAAGATGTGTTCCCTCCTGGTGGAATTATCTGCAGGAAGAACAGAAGAACAGGAGGATATACGTTAAAAAAAACAAGGAAAAAAATCATCCTTTATGCATCACATGAAATAATAACCCACAAAATCATAACATCAGGCAACACAATATTCACTATGAAAACGGTTGGCGCTGTAAAAGCTTTACAGCTACATGCTAACTTTAGCGTGCTGGTGGTGGCCGTGGTTTCAGCTGGTGATTGTGGGTTTCTGCTGCAGATTTCCCAGAAAAGATGCCATTTACAAAGTCTGCTCTCACAATGACATCATGCTTAGGTTTGATGGTGTTAAGATACGGTGCACCGAATCCATCTTAAAGGAGACATCTGGTTCTGGAGTGTGCAGACAGCAGCATGTTTTTTTTTTTTTTTTTTTTTTTTTACCCTTTTTCCTCAATTTTACATCTTGCAAATATTAAGGAAAAAAACATGAACTTTTTTTTCAAAATTAGCCTTATTTAAGAAGTACATTTTATCAACAGAGCAGATTATTTGAAAGTGTACGAATTTTGTTTCAAAAAACCACAAACAATGCTCCTAGTAACTAACATTACCAAGAAAAAGCAACTGAATGGTAACAAAATAGAATCTTAAATATTTTGTTAGTCTTAGAGAATAAGCAAATCAGGCACATCAGATCCACCGATGATCATTTGCGGTCTGACGCGACACACGCAACCAGATCATGTGATCCCAGCCGCACAGGTGTGAGAATGATGATATGCAAATATAAAACCAGACTAGCGCAATGTCGACAGCATACCTGCTATTATTTTAATAATTAAAAAAAAAATTTAATGGTCATTAGTTTTACTAAACACTATAGTAAAACTTTATAAAGCTGCAATTATAATTCTATGATTACAAACTAACATTTATAGCAGGAGGTCTGGAGCCCCTGGTCTGCATTTTTAGCTAAAAATGATAAATAACTAATGTTTCTACAGATGCATATTCTAGTAGTTTTTTTTCATGGAATAATTACATTGAACCTCTGTAACAGAACGCCACTAAAAGTCCCAGGTATGTTCTTTACATTTCTGTCGTTCAGTTGAAAACTAAGCTTTTTTTTTTTTAAGAAAAACACAGTTATATCAACAACTTCCAAGAAAATGTATCCACCCTCTTTTTTCTGAAAAGCTTTTCAAGTTTGAATTTGTTTTAAAGTCTAAAAATAGAAACAAAAATGCGGTTTCCTGTGGGAAATGTTTATCAAAGACGAAAGTTTTCTCGTTCTCTTCTTCGACACTTCCTTGGACATTTGTGGCTGTAAAGGGGTTTTATTCAGCTGGACTCGGGGCAGGAACGTTTCTTTATCTCATTAAGGTTGCAGAGCCCTGACCTGGACAACTAGACATTCACAACTTTCACCTGGAACGCTTAAGCCAGCACTGTAAAACCTGAACTGTGAAACCCTTGCTGTTTAACACCACCTCTACTTTGTGACCAAGGAAGAAGAAAATACTTCATTCAAGAACTGTTTTAACTCACTTTGTTTGACGAAATGATGTAAATAATGTACGATGTTAAGTATCTGCTTTGACAAACTGGTAATTTACAAAAATGTTCTCAGTGTAATCTGATTGGATTGGAGGTCACAAGCTCTCATCTGGATCAAAATAAACGGTGCGAAGGTGAAATAAACCGTTTTTGATCATCATGCAATAAAAATCCGCATGTGCTCCTAATCTGTGCCATCATCAACTTGTGTCGTAACCTCTGCCAAACCCCCCAAAAGGAAAAAAAAAAAAAAAAAAACAGCAGCAGGAAGGAAACGGCCAGCATGCGAGCGTTTCTGAGCCGCCACAGACTGCTAGAGAGCCAGAGAGTATTTTAGATAAAACGCTCTGCTTGGTATGTCAGTATTTTAAGAAAAAAACGACATGGGAGGCAAGCAGCAAACCACTGAAAACTGAACCAGCTTCACTCTCTCTCTTGAAACCCTCAAAAACATCCAGCCACACATGTCTTCCAGTTTTATTGGCGACTAAACTGCAACAAATAAAACAATTACAGGGAAGAAGTCACTGAAGATAAAAAAGAAAACAAAGACTCAAAGTGAAGGCAAAAAAGTCAGTCGTTTCCCTTCATCGAGAACAAACGTCCAGAAATGTAAAAGTTTTCCTTCCTACTACAGATTTCCACAAATGCCACTTTAGTAATATTTTATATCTCAGTGTTATCTCAGTGTGGAAGTGTGTAGTTGCTGATGCTGCCAATAAAAAAAAAGGCAAAGCAATAAAGACAAAAATAAGACGTGAAGTCACTGTTCTGCTGCAGCAGCAGCGGACACGCAACATTTTACCAGGCAGGAATCTAAATTGTGATTATTTTCCTGCAGATGGATTGGAAATGTTGTAAACGTTGACCTGCTGTTGGAGTGTGGACTTCATGTTTCTGGATTTCTAGTTCCTATTGAACCAATTCGCACTGATCTGTTGACAAAGCCAGAGAAAAGATGTCTCCTCTCGTTTCATAACAGTGACACAATAAAATGACAAATTTCTTTAGAAATTCAATGATTCACAGAGTATCGCTATGAGCTAAGTTTTAAAGCTTGAACCATGAGTCACTTGCTTCTGCTTTTTTTTCTTCCTCCCTTTATTCAATCACTCATTGTGTGTTAAACAGCTTGTCACCCTGCCTTCATTTACAGCTCAGGACAGAGGTGTCCAAGCTGTTGCCTCACCAAAAACCTACATAAAGGGGAAAAACAAACACAAAAAAAAAACGGGGAAAGAAAAAAATTACTTTTTTCCCCAGATTTCTGACTTTAATCTTCTGAGACTTTTTTAAATCTACCAAACAATAAATAAAGTTCAAATACTTTAGCTAAGTGAGTAAAACAGTGATTTTTTTTTGTTGTTGTTGAAAAGCCAATAGCCAGGTTGAAAGCAGATCTGGGTGCATCGAAGCCAATTTGAATTATCAGAGATGCAGGCTGCACAGAATCAGTCCAGGGGCCACAAATGGCCCTTAAGGACTACAATTCCCATAGATGAGCACACATGACCTATATCAGCATTTCTCACATTTCTCTGTGTCTACACACATTATGTTCACTAGTTTACAGCAAACAAAGTAGTGAAAACAAAACAATTCACAGAAATTAAACGCTTCATCAAGTTGGGTGCAACACAGCTTTTGAACTGCAGGCATTCAGTAACAGTGTGATCATCAGACAACATGACAGAAGATGAACAGAGATGATTTTCCTCCCCTTAGCAGATAACTCATTACATTTATCAGATTCACAACAGCAAAAAAAAATTTATTAAAAAGTGGTGACTACTTACCCTATTCTGAAAAAAGGAGGCATGGAAATGTGCTGTTGTTGCTGATATAGATATCAAACTAATTTCTTCTGAGCTAGGATTATGTAAATAAACTTTCTCCATTTTTGGCATTCCAACCGGCCTGTGAAGAAAGACGAGAAGGTTTGTTAAGTGCAGGTTTTCAAAATCACCACTGTGGAGAAAAACAAAGCTCAGACGGAAAAGAACTGGAACCTGACTGCAGATTTCACATCCCTGGTTTCTACAAAGTTTTAACCTATCAGTGCTGATTTTAACCAGTTCTCTTCACATAAGTAAGCACTGGGAATGTTGTTAGAGAGAGCAGTCAACTATTATTAATAAAATAGGGTCTCACTAACATGTTAATGCAAAGACAAAATGATTAGCATCTTACAGAAACTAGTGCGCCTGAATAAACGCTAGAAAACAGTTAGAAAATAAAGTTTTGGTCTTTTTCCACACAGTCACAACTTTTACAACTCAGATTATTTCTGTCCACAAAGTGTGGAAATTCTCAACCATGGTACTCCAACTGAGATTTTTATTTTATTTACTTTTACATTTTTTAGTTTTAGCTCAGCCTGAAAGTCACCCAATTGTGCTAATGTCTTTTTTTCTCATTGCATCTTTTGCTAAAAAAATAAAAGTAAAATAATAGTGAATAACTGTGAAAAACGAAACTCTAAAATAGTGTCCGCATGTTTGAACTTTAAGAGGTCTTTTGTGTTCACTACTTAAAGTAAAATAAGAGACATAACCGTCCTGTGGAGACAGGATTCGACACCACTGAGTTAGTATCTCCAAATTGTTAAAACACCGTTCACAGCACACCATAGACTCTTTTGATTTACAACCTGTCAGGCAGTCACCGGCTGATATGAAAATGGCACGGTATGAAAATCAAGTGCAGCTCTTGTGGTGTTTTAATCACTTTCCCTCCCACAGAAATCAGACAAGGACATTTTCAGCTTCAGCAGAAATCCGACCAAGCTCAGAACATCATTAGGGGAAGTAAATGGACAAACGTCGAGGATCTTTCCATCCTTCACTCTTGGGCCTTGATGAAAACTTTCAGACCTGATAAGTGGACTGTATGAATGAAAACAAACCTGAGTTTTTCCAAGCGAGTTCCCCAAATCCTCAACATTTGGGGAACTCAAATGTTAAAAACATCAATGTTTTTTAAAATAAAAATAAATAAAAAAAACACTGATGTTTACATCAGTATGACTCCACAATCAGACAGGCAGGTGACCTAGTGAGTATTTGTAGCTATGCATTGGCTGTGGAGTTGACTTGGTGTTTTCTTCTGGGCCATCCAGAGATCAACAAGATAAAAGGGTTTAGATCATCTTAACAGCAAAGCAAACATAATTTCACTGGAAATGTTAGAGAACTATTGTTGATTTAAAATTAAGCCTTTAAAATGTTTTTAATATCACCTTGAATTAAATCAAGGCAGAAAACATTATAAAGGATGGTTGGGAGATGCTGCTGTATTGTAACAAAGCATAGCAAAAACTGACATTTCTGGGGTTTGTTTGTGGCTGTTAGCAAGTTTGTGTTTCTCACGTCACCTACGGCTCTCTGAAATCTTTACCCTCCTTAGAGCTGAGCCTGAGTGTTTTGTTTTTTGCACAGAACCCGCCTAGCCTTGTATGGTTCGTCAACAGAAGTGAGCCAGTGGCAAAAACAATGTCCAGCCAAAAGGTGATAAAATTGCACATATGCATGACAGGGGAGGGAAAAAAGCTAACTATCTAGCTAGCAAGGATATATTAGCAGCTAGTGTTGCCAGACAGAAAAGTCCCACGAGAAACAAAACTTACATATGCGAGATTAAATGTTTCCACCAGGTAAAATTTAAGACCTGAAGAAAGTATTTAAGGCCAACTTAAATTTTTTTCCAATACATTTAAAGACATTTTAATACCTTAATTTTAGATGCATGAATTTAAAGGACGCACAGACACCCTGCATGAATGAAAACAAACCTGACAAACAGGAAGCAAAACTATGCTTCCTATTAAACTAACAGGTTTAATATTTCAGAGAGATAAAAAAAATACTCACTGTTCATGAAAGTCTAGCATTGGAGGTTCAAATCGTATAGGTCGGCAGTTCCCTCGGTGCGGGGACGTGCTGCAAGAGACGGGAAGGTGTGACAGCAGCAAGAGCAGGCAAGCAACAGCAACATCCATGCTTTGGGTTAGAGACTAGATGACTAACGAACTCCTGGTTTTCGCTTTTATTAGGACGTAAATAAAATAATGGATCCCTTCCCATCCGCAGTGAGCCATTTCTATGTCCAAAGTCTTCATGAAACTTGGAAAAAGACACACACATAAAAAAGAAAAGAAGCGGGATGGGCACGAAAGAAGGAGCTTTCAGTGTCTCTTTCAGATTGTGGTGATTCTCTAGACAGAATTGCTTTGCAGCTGTAAAACTCACAGAACTTGTCCAGCAACAGGTGTATCTAAACAATAGACAGAGAGGCGGCTCCCCCCCGAGAGAGGGGAGGAGTACAAAACAGAAACGTGAAACATGAGCCTTTATGTAAATCTCATGCAAAAGGAAGTTCAGAGATGGCAGACGTGGCGGTCAGCTGAGTGTCGGCTCATTTAGCAGGGGATGAACATCACGTGTTTATCTTGCCACATATATGACTAATTCATCTGTGACTAAGATTCCCCATCCGAGGCAAATATTTAATCTAACTGTGCTCCCCTAATTATACCGTCTCACATTGTTCTAACAAAAGGAACACGCCCGGTTTATATAACTCGCATAATTGCGTTAACACTGCCTTGGAGTCAGACAATTTGCTGGAGATCCGTTTCACCTTCTTTTACTACCGAGCCTCTGCTCACAAGAGCAGACAAAGGCCGGAGCGCAGCGCTCCAATAGCCGGGATATTCCGAGGCGGGATGGGTTTACATCCCCGGGGAGACAGAATGTGCCAAGATTCAATGTTCCTGCGGGATGAACCGTCACCTAGAGCCTGTCTCCGCTTTGTGCCGCTAATATAACAACTGCTGACAAGATTTTTGGAGTAAAGAAAAAAAAAAAAGAAAAAAAAATAGCTTGCAGTGGCTACATTTTTCTCAGCGCTTCAGAGCTGAGAGAGCAGAGGCTCTTCCTCTATGACCTGCAGCGCTTTGCAAAAGTATTCATACGCCCTGACCAGATTGGCCGGATTTACAAGGATTTGGGCCCCTGGGCTGGAGCCAGTTTTGGTGACAGAACCACCAAGGAAAGATTCTTTTGCTAATGCAAATACAGTAGTGCTATGCATCAGCAGGTTTGAACTGATGCAGGTTTATTACATCCATTAGCCAGTAACACCAAGTTGTTCCCTTTATCATTTTCAAATACTTGAATATTGTTTATAATCATAAAGAAAATCCAAAATATTAATGCAATCCAATGTAATTTGAATGCAGGAATTTTATATAAAGTACAATATTTACAAAACATGCATTCATTCAAGAAAATGAAAAAAAAAAAAATCTTCACAGAAAAAACAAAAATCGTTCTGAAGTCTGATCCATCTCTTGACAACCAACAAACTTGGTTTCTAGTAAAAAACATCAGTGAAACTAGAACTGTTACGGAGTAAAGCTTCTTCAAACAAGACGGAGGCTCGTATGTCTTTTACTGAACATTTCTGTTCAGTTTTTATTGAAGAGAAAAACAGCAACAGCTGTTCGTAACCTAGCAACCAAAATTCAACAAAAGCAAGATAGTGACAAAACAGAACCAGATCCTGTTAAGCATTCTTCAAAATAAAAGACTTCCTCTATTCAAATAAATCATGTCTCATACTTAATTATATTCCACTTCACCTTTGTAATTATATACAATCATGTTCAATACAATTAATAATAATCATCATGTAAATTATGCTTGACATATAATTGTAAATCAGTCACTTATCATGCAAAATATACTGAACATATAAGTGTGAAAAAGTCACAACAAGAACTTTAATGAATATTGAGGAATTATTGACTTAAAACAAGCTAATACTTCTTGATTAAGTCATTTGTAAGCGAACTTTGTCTTATTTTCAGTGTAGTCAAATATTTGTACTAGGAACTATACAAAAATAGTTGATTTTGTGTTTTGCAGTGTAGCAGGTTGCTATTAAGTGACTTTTGGAGGAAATCTGTGGACTGGATTAAATTTTAGGCTCAAAGTAAAGAGGTTTAGACACAAAAACTGACCACAACTACCAGATTTTGGTTGGAAATAGTTTATATATATTTAACTTCCTTCTATTTGAAGGACATTGAAGTTCCTGGTTGAAATGGAACAAAATGTACAAAAGTTCAAGTAAAATGAAAACGTTTGGTAAGCCTTGTGCGTAAAAAAAATATGCATAAAAAATATGCATAAAAGGAAACATTCATATTGAATGTGAAGTACCTTTACACAAACTGATTCCTGAGCTCAACACAGTGAAGTAAAAGAGGAAGTGCGAACCTTAAAAAAAAAAAAAAAAAAATTCAAAACACTCCTTTGACACACCTCTGTCAGCACTCGCGCTATGACTCCATGAAATAACGACTTTATGGACTTTAACATAGCTGCACACGGTAAACCATCCCTGCACATGGAGCAAACACACGTGTATGTGATGCATGCCGTGTACATTTAACTGCAACGGCTGCAGACCACAAAAACAGAAACATGACGCCACAAGTCAGCTAAGTTTTACAAGCTTCCTGCCAGCCATGATGGAGAGCCGTTTTCAAGTTTGAGCACCGTTCTATCTGTTGGATATATACACACACCCATCATAACAAATCACACCCAGAAGACGCACACTGCAAGAAAAAAACATAAATGAACAAACTAAACCTAAAAATCAGTGCAACGTCCAACTGCAAAGAGACTCACGGTAGTTCAAACAGCACACGAGTGAGGGATGTTACGACAGTGACTAGAAAGCAAACTTCCCCAAAGCCGTCCACCGTCTGCCATGTTTGTGTACACACACTGAGTGCAGTGGAGAGATCCTGCGGCTCGGTTCACACTGACAACACAGCTCTGCCCTGCTGGACCCGTTCTGAGAAGAGAAGAGAGCTCGCTGCGCTTTGGGCAGACGGGTGACTGAAAGCTTGCGGCTTCACTATATGTAGCAATTTTGACTTGTTGGTTGCCCCATACCGTCGCACCTCACCATTAAAAATACACCGTCTCTGCCCAGCTACACCAGCAGCTATTTTTCCGACGTCGGTCACATTATAAGAACGGGAATAGTCAAATTTATTAGGCAGGCGACCTTTTATTCGCTTGGTTACTTGGCAACAGCAGATCACAAATGTATAGAAAAATATATTTATATGAGATTGTGCCTGTAAATGGGGATGCACTTTTTTCACTTCAATTACCGACAGATATCAGGTTTAGTATCGCCCGGTACGACCCGATACAGAAAAATTGTGCTGAATAGGCTCAAAACTTTCTTCTTTTTTTTTTCCAACAGACATAAATGTACTGAATTATACCAGTACAGCACTTAAGTACATCAATAGTTTCACAAGCTTGGTCAAACATGTTAGAACAACTTTGATTTGTTCCGTCAGTGCCATTAGGAGTTGAACAGCCAATGGGAAATAAATAATAAAGAAACTATCAAAAACAATAGCTGACTACATTGGTAAGATGTAAAAATAAACTGCGGCAAACCTTTCATTGGTTCTGTAAGTGCAAATAGAGTCTCTAGCTGTAACGTAAACAGAATAAAGCGTAGAACTAGACTGAATAGATCTGCCCTTATGGATCGAACACATTGTCATAGATACCCGATATAAAATTCTGTAAAATATTGGGACCGATACAGATATAAATATTGGATCGGTGCATTTAAGTACATTTCAGTTCTACTGTTCTCTCCCCACCGAGTGGAATGAACATCAAATCAACACATTCAATTATAATCTTTTTTTAAAACAAGAACCGTTTTGTGTTTATTGACACTTAAATTTTAGGGTGGATTTTCCATAATTCACACAAACATGCACTAATATGTTTGTGCATGTTTGTGCACTAATATTTGGATGAGTCTCCTGTAGCCAGCTCCACCTCTCTCCATCTCTCTTTTTAGCTTTCAAAAACCCGTGGCATCCTTCTGGCTGGATATCCGACCACTCTTCCTGTTCCACTCAGAGCTCATTTTAATTGGTCGATTTTCTGTCGCCTTTTAAGCATTGTCTACACGTTTCCATGCAAGGTAAGCATCCCATCCTCTTCCAGAGTCTTAAATTGCTTTATCTATTTCAAACTCATTTAATTGTATGAAATCTCTCAGTTGTTAAAAAAAAAAGAAAGAAAAATGGTAGAATGATTGAAAGCAGCGCAGGAATCTGCCATGAACTTAAAATACTTTTTATAATAATTGAGTTGCAGCTTCCTTTATTTTTGTACTTACTGTTTGTACCAATTGTATTTATTGAAAAACATTTTGTCAGGTCATTTAAAATGTTTTTAGCAAGACAAATTACTTATTGTCCATGAGAAACTGATGAAAAATAGCCTTTTTGCTAATTCTGTCATATTTTAATCAATACAGTTCAAATGTTAAATTAATGGAAAACCAGTTTCACCCATAGTGCGAAAGACTGAGCCTCAGAGAAGACTGACTCCTTCCACCTTGGCTGCCTACATAGTTGGCAATGTTTTTAAAAGTTACACCATTCTGAGTGTCAGGTATGGTGGTGACAGCATCATGCTGTGGGGTTATTTTGCTGTCAGAACTCCAGTGACATTGCATCAGCAGCATGAAATGCAAAATGACGACGGCTAATTCATCAACTTAACCTCAAAATAAAAGATAGACTTTAAAAGACAAGTAGGTTTTCCAACAGGACAAAGACAAACAACAGAACTGGTTTTGCAACCGATACATCAGTCCAACTTTCAGCATTTAAAATGACTCCTACTGACATTTTTAGACAAGGAACCAGCCTAAGTCTGACTTCAGAGAGTGGTCAAGTATCTAACCAGAATGATACCAGAAGGCTCTCGACGGCTAGAAAAATGGATTCTTTGAGGTCCAACTTGCTAAAGCACAAATGTGATTTATAGCTCCAGATCTGCATCTGGAGCTAAAGGACTGCATCCCCTGCAGATCTGGAGTTAATGGCTTCAGATCTGCAGGATGCATGTAAATATTTGAGCTTCTTTGTAATATTCTGACAAAAGTTTCAATAAAGTTTGACATTTTTTGAAAGCTCAAAAAATGTCAAACTTGTGCATCTAGTTCTTGTTTTAAAGCTTAAACGCATCTTTAGAAAGCAAAAAGAGAAACACGTCATACCTCTGTTGATGATATAAACTAAAATCAATGTCAGACTCTGCCTGCAAGACAAAAATCACACAGGAAGTAATTATCAAAAAACATGATTTAGTCAGAAACTGCCAGTTGCATTGCGTGCTAACTTAGTGTTTCTTAATCAGGTTGATAATACTGTTAACGTTCAGATGATGGGTGGAAACGAAAGGCCTTACCTGTAAAAGGCTTCCCTCACCAAAATGTAGAACCTCTAGAATCGTGTCTGACTGAATGAATGCTGTAAAAAACATAAGAAAAAAAACACCTGATTAGCTTTATTTACTCCATCATCATATAAAAAAAAGGGCAGCTTTTCATCTCAGTACATTTACCAACTAACAAAGCTGATTAAATCAAACGTTACATTAAAAAAACAAATAATAATAAAAGCACAAAATATGGTGTCATTTGATTGTGCTGCAATAGTTCATATACATATATATATATATTTTTTAAAAAGCTTATTTGCAATGCAAAGAACAGAACATATAATAAATAGAAGACGACACAACTTTTAAACGCCAATTTCAACTCTGGTGACAGCTGGGCCACAATTCTAGAGAAAAGCAGAATTAAATGTCAGGTAAAAATAGCTTTGTGAAACCACTCGCATTTCCTTATTGACAAACGAGAACGTTTTCCACTCAGTCCGTCTACCTCCCTGAGCTGCTAGTTATAATTTCTTGTAAAGGTCATTTAAAGCTCTCTTTAAAGATTCACGCTCCATGTCTGCTCACATTGGGGGAACATTTGGCCTTAGCCACAGGTTTCGAACTGAGGACAGCCCCTCCGAACGAAGTGCCTGCGCCGCACGTCTATTTCTGGATGTTATAAGGTGTCGGGTTGTGAAAAAGGCAGTAAATCCTTTACAATGGCGCTGCCATCAACAAGGCTTTAGAGAGGCGGACATCTTTTATTTCAACTGCGATGGGATTCCCTCAAATTAAGCCTAAAGTTCAAACTCTGCTGGTCAGGTGTCTTTACTGTGTCCACCTTCTGACTTGCATGTGGAAACATTTCCTTCCTCTAAAGATTCAACTTACAAAAAAAAAAAAAACATTTAATCCAAGTATGTTACATCATGTTTTTGTAACTTTTTAACATTGAACACTTTAAAAATTTGCAGTTTAGACGGTTTCATCCACTGATCCCAAGATTTGTCTTGGCATTTCTTAGTAACTGTACTACACAAACAGTTCTGCAAGTGTTTGTGTGTGTGTGTGTGAATGATCTGGGCGTTAGCTTAACTTAGCTTTACTGAAGTAAGACCAGGTATTTAAAAAAAAAAAAGCAGCAAAAAAAAAAAAAAAGTGGCTCTTTATTCTACATTTGGCTTCATCCGTGTGTCAAACCCAACCAACAAATGTATTTAATAAAATTAGAAATGTATTAGCCCTAAGTATAACAATTTCTGTCGAAATGTTTGTTTTAACATTGTGAAACTGTGGTGTTTTTAATTAAGGTTAACATACCGTGAGAACCTCATGCCAGCCTACGTTCAGTGTGGAAACACGATGTGGCTTAGAGTTTAAACCCACTAGTGGTCAACAAACTCACAGGAGTGCAAAGATAAACGCTTTAATGAAAGTAGCCCATTTACAAAATATTAATAATGAATTTAAAAATGCACCGACCAAAGTTTGACAACAGTTGGTGAAGTGCATTTATTAGCATCTCAGATTAAAGAAGCCTATATTGGCTTAAGTATAAGTATATACATGTATATTTTTAAATCACACCTCACCTCTTCAGACAGAAGGTGTGAGTAAACATATAAAGATAATTCTCCTTCTTGAAACCAGTTTTATTGTTTTGTTGGTTAAGCATCACCGTTTTGAAATACTTTCTAACACAACAGCGTGTGGAGTGTGTCCGTTTGTTGTTAGGTGATGTTGGAAAAGCTAACGGCTGGTTCTTTTAGCTGGAATTCCTGAGTGGGAATGTTGGAGGTTCCTCACCAAACCACAACTCAACATCCAAAATGGCCATGAAAACCGTTTCTGTACAGTTCTGAAGATGCATCTAGTTAAATAAATGTGATACAACTTCCCTAAAACCTTTTGAGCTAGTGCAAAAGACTACATTAGGTAGGACGTTACTCCCAGATCCAAAATTTTGACTTTAGAGAGCCAGTGTAATAAATGTTTCTCCACTGCACTTTTCAAATGAAGCAAAGATCAACCTGCTTAAATCCTCTATTTGCCACTTGATAGCTCCACATCATGGCTAATTCATTTGCATTGCAAATAACGGTGCCAGCATTTCTAAAGGCTCCCAAAGTGCAACAACCAGCTGTACTTGTGTCACAGTTTAAAACCGTGGATTTAAGGCTTTTAGTGTAGCATAAAAGGCATGAAAAGGTTCAAACAGTCAAATATCGAGAAGTTGGGAGAGGTTTCCCTGGATTGTGGAAGCAGTGTAAACAGTAACAGGGCACGTTTCAAAGTTTCCACAGCTGATGTTGACAGTGGATGTCACCTGTCCGCCCGTCTCTGACCTGACATGATATGACCGCAGCGAGCCGCAACCCTGCTGGGTAAATAACAACTGGGCTGTCATTTAGCCTGTGGGCCGAGCCGTCCGTCCCAAACTGAACCCGGGAGAGGGTCAAGAATCAAACCGAGAAGCCACGTTTACAAAATAAAACTCTGACTGTCTCACCTCAGACATGACTCGGTATGAGGAAGTCACCTTCCTGCCATACCAGGATTATTTCACCACTCTGACATGTCTTCATTCCAGTGCTTTCAGGTCATACAGTGACAGGTTTAAGCTAAAATTAGTGTTAGCCGTGGTGCTAGGAGGCAGCTCTGTACCTTTTCAGACTTCTTTAAAATGTAGAGTTAGCTTAACATAGCCTTATATGGAAGGTATGACAGCAAGCAGAGAACGAAGGAAGCTAGCGTCGCCCATAGGAGCGTTTAAAAGGCCACTTACAAACCAACGTGTCGGTAGTTCTTTCATTCTGAACTGTGCTAATAAACGCTACAGTCTACCATTAAACCTTGTTCATGGCAATGAAGGAAAACCATAATGCAGTGTAAGCGGGCTAGCCGTGGTAAAGTTGGCCCGCAGAGGTAAAGCTAACCTTTACCCGCACTTCACTGAAAATGCCTACGGAAGTTAGCGCTTGCTAACGCGGACACAGTCAGCTAAGTTACAAACCTTGTTTATCCGCCCGCGCGGCGTGAATAAAAGCAATAAATAACATCCTGAAGAGTCCGACACACGCTGTTCTTCTTGTGTGAGAGCAGCGGCAGCTCTGGGCTCTCTCTGGACTCGCCATGCTGCAGGTCTCTCTGTTGTTACGATAACAACCGAGCGAGTGTGCGGACATGCCCGTGTAAAGCTCTGCTGCCTCTGTCAATCATAGCCGTGAGAGGAAAAACTGCGGCTCCACTGAGCAGCAGCTAACCACTCTAACAGGACGGTGGCCTCTTCTTCTGCCTCCTCCCTCCTCCTCTTCCTCCTCCTCCTCCTCCTCTTCTTCCTGTTCTTCAGCTTCACGCCGCGTCACCGGTTACTACAGGCAGCAACACATCACCCTCCCTCCTGAACCATTGTAGTGAACAGCGCTTTTAAAAATTTACATTTTAGATTTTTTACTTCAAAGCAGCGACTTAATGGCCGAGACTTGTCTAAAGCACCAAGCAAAATTCATATGTATCTAAGCAATTTGTTTTTAATTAAAGCTACTAGTCCGTTCTTTTTTTCTGTATCAAATTCATTCGACTCATTTACGGCACCGTTTTGTTGTCTTTTTTTTGTACTAGTTTAGCTACTTTGTTGTTAAAATGTTATACTTTGTTATACTTATTGAGATAAAATCTGCCCGCCAAAAACCCTGACATAAATATGCTCTCTAGTTGTTCTAGGACGTCTGAGTTACTGGAAAAGTAACTCAGGCGAAGTTTGCCGAAAAGCCCCGAATTCAGAATCCAGTTGCCGAGATGTTTATAAAAAAACTAACTAAAGTGGACAGTTATGATTATTTGTCAGAACTTTATGGTTTGTATCTTGTTAAATCTTTGGCACATGTAGTATTGTCCAACATCTAAATATTAAACATGTTTTATTTGTGTTTGAAACTTTAACACATTCAAGTTCACTGTGTAATCAATTGAAATCCGAGTTTAAGACAAATTATTCAATTTTATATGATTTCTATGGATTAGAATAGAAGGAAAATTAACATGGCACATAATCCTGAGAACACCTTTGTGAATCACGGGTGTTGGTGACGGCATCATTCTGTGGTCATGCTTTGGTTTCTTTGAGAAATAAAAAAAAGAAAACTATGTATCTTGTTTTATTAAATTTTAGAATTAAGCCCTTGCTTTCTGCTGGTTTTAACACGCAATTGTAAGATGACATAAAGAGAACATTATCAATGGATATCAATACTTTTTGCAAGGCAATGGATTCCTCCACATAATTATTTCTTTTATCAGTTATTTTCCTCCCCCAGATGTAGATCTTTCTTTGTTCCAAACAAAATGATAACATTAGAAAAGCAGTGAACACTGAAATAGTGAAGCCCAAAGCCAAATTATCAAGGCATCTGCTTTAGAAAACAAGCAGGAAATCTGAAGTATGAAGATAGATGTTTATGTTTAACACTTAATGCTCAAGAGCGATAAATGAGCTTAAACTGAAGATAACATGAGTTCATCGAGAGCTTATCGAGTCCTGGTACTTCAGCTGGTGTAAACTTTAATAGCTGACCCTCGCTTTTCAGAAAGCTGCAGTTGTAGCTTTAGGTGCGAGTTTCACTTCTGTTGTCACTGTTAACTCACAGAAAAAGCAGCGAGAAAATCTGCAAACGGGAGCACAGGTCAAATCCAGCTTAGCTCATTCTGAGTGGCCAAACAAACCACAATGTCAACGAGCATTTGTAACACAACACCAAGATAAGGTTTCTCTTGTGTGATAAAGAGTGTCAAAGGTTGGTCATTTCATGTCGTCTACTGCCACACCTCCTCTCAATATTAATAGCAATACTGTTAATACCCTGACATACCCTTGAGTTTCTGCTGTAATTACAGATAATTTCCTTTGGCTTCGGAACCCCTCTCTTATTTTAGCCGCGCCTCTCACAGTGACTAATTTTCATTTTTGTGTGGTGAAAAGCATCTGAGCAAAATGCTTTTCTAATTGTACATGAAATATGGAAGATATAATTGCATGAAAGGTCTTATAAAACAAACTCTTAATACATCAACCATAAATTAAACTAAAACCACTTATGTAGTTCCTAAAAATATACTATTTTTAAAGAAAATGTAATTACTTTAAAATCTAAAAAAAAAGTCGCTTCAGATGACCAGTACAGCTATCAGTAGCTAATATAGCATCTAGCTGTAAGTGATGATACCATAATGTTAAGAGTCATATGATGAAAATGATGCAATGTTCCACCATACTTACAAAGCTTCAATATTTTCTACTTTGAGTATTAAGCTGATACAGGGTATCTTGCTAATAACCTGTTACACTGAGTGAAAAAGGACTGAACATGTTATTAGCATGGTTTAAGGCTTTTATACTTCATGACTTTAAACATTTCTCCTCAGATTCCAGAGTTAATCAATTAAGGAGTCCTCCAGGGCTCTATGCTTGTGAAGAGACCACTGCACTGAACCCCATTGAAAACCTCATGGTTATTCCACCAAATGTTGATTTCTGAACTCGTCCTGAGTTAAAACATTAGTGTTGTTGTGTCTACATGAATATGAACTTGTTTCCTTTGCATTATTTGAGGTCTGAAAGCTCTGCATCTTTTTTTGTTATTTTGACCATATCTCGTTTTCTGCAAATAAATACTAAAGTTTTGCTTAGAATTTCGGAGACATGTTGTCAGTAGTTCATAGAATAAAAGAACAATGTTCATTTTAAAAGCAGAGAAACTTATCATTTTGCAGTGGTCTCTTAATTTTTTTCCAAAGCTGTATGTCAATGCGTCATTGGCCAGACTAGGAAAATTTCTTGAGCTTCTTTCGTACCTGGCTATCTATCTAATATGTATCACATTTAAACTCTTGAATCTAAACGTGAAGACAAGACAAATTTCTCCTATGGCAGACTAACAAAATTATCTTATCTTAAGAAATTAAGCACATTCATCAAAATAGTAACTCCTGCTGTCTCTATAAAGTGTGTTGTTTATGATGTGTGCAGTATTCTACAGTGTATTGGGATGAAGGGCGTTTTAAAACAAATCCATTTGCTACTGCTTCAAAAGAGATCCTTGAAATGACATCACTATCTCCTTGTTTTCAAATAAATGTGACTCAGTAGGAAGCACAGCTACCTTCCAATCGAAAGGTTGTGGGTTTCACTTCCACCTCTCTCATGTCAAAATTCAACCACCTCAGCTCCAAGGTGGTTGAATTTCCATTGGTACAGACGAAGCGTCTGTACAGAGTGGTGTTATTGAGTCAAAGCTACAGCATTTAAATAGCACTTTACCAAATTTCATACCTCCAGTGTCTATTATTTACTTTCAATGCTACTCGAGGCATTATTTACTTCAAGCCATATATATTTCATTGATACATCTGCAAAAGTAAGGCTGCGGGTAGCGTGACTACAAATGAGAATGAAGATAGAGTCAAAATTGCTCTTGTACCTATAAAGCTCTTACTGACCAAGATGCATCGTTTTTCATTGAGTTCAACGTTCCAAATCTGTCCAACAATTGTTTCCTTTATGGCTACGGTCTTGCTCGTGAGTTTCTAAATGCACCTTTACTGTTTAGATCTGGCAACAAAGGTTTTAAATTGAAAATTAGTGCATATTTTTCTAATAATCTTACTAAAAATATTATTAAAAGTCAAACATGTCTTTCTCCGCTGTCACGGATATCTTACGGAGGATCTCTCAGGACTTTTGGAGGCTTTTTGTGATGTCTGTTGTTATCGGCACACACAAGCATGTTAATATTAAATTTAAGGTTTACTTATGTTGGAGTTTTTGAAATGAAAGCCTGTGACCACTACTACTTACTGATAAATCCTATTGTCATGTTTTTGCACTGGTTAGACGATCGACACATTTCTTACTCAACCAGACATAACTATTTGCTTCATTGACAACGCCAAGCAGTTCACCACGTCGGTTCATGAAACACTCGATAGCTTTGGGATTTATAAATCAGACTACATCTTTTTGTTTCCAAGCGAGTCTAGTTTATTAGTAAATTTCAACTTTTCTTTAAGAAAAAAAACCCCCACTAACATTACTCAGCTGATATTGGTAGTCGCATTTTGTGACACTCCTGCAAGTGTCGCCACAGTTACGCTCATCGATTGTCTTTCAAATGGGCCATTTTGTGGTATTCACATAATTCCACTTTGTTAAGCGATCCACTTAATGTGGTTTTTAAGAATGTATTAAATAGTTCTAATTTCATCACCACCAGTTTTTTTTTTGTCTTTACCTCCAGACATAAAGGTGTCCATCGTTGAACTGCACCCTCAACTCAAACTGCATCAAATGTTTTGTGACTATTGATCGTTTCAATAGTCACAAAACATTCACACAATAGTGAATCAGTAGGATCGTAAGTATGAGTGTTGCCTCTGCAGGTTGATGTGTAATGAGGTAATCAATATTATTGACATCTATTGTACATAAACTATCCCTCAGAAGCTCTGCCAAATGCAAACAAATACTCCAGTGCAGACCTGTGCGCTCCACCTTTAACTTCTCCTTTTCTGGCCCATCATGGAAATGTTTGAGACATGGTGACAAATGAGGTCACAGAGGTCATTCTGGTCTGTTTTATGTGTGAACAAATACAAAAAAGACGATGAATTAGATCAGCTTAAATAAATCAGTTGAGTTTTTTTGTTCCACATCACAAAATAAATTTTACTATCCGGCAAAGATAACCTGACAGAATAAAAAAAAAAAAAACAGTTTACAAATGTAAATTTTATTTACTGAGGGCAAAAAAAAAAGTGATTTAAAATTTTGTTTGATGATCTGAAGCATTTAAATGAGACTGAAATAAAAAAAAAAAAAAACAAAGGGAAGCTGATATTTTTTCCATGTCACTGCAAACATCAACCAGTCAACATATTTCCCTTAAAATGTTTTGGTGCCGTGGTTGTTGACTTTTCAGTGGCCGCAGTCCATAGTTGTGGCTCGTTGGGCGGAGACGTTCGGGCGCAGGAGTTCCTTGCCAGGGGCGAAGTTCAGAATGAAAACTGCCACAGCCGTTTTCTGCTCAACATTGTTCACATAAACATGGGAAATAATCTCGGCGTAAGAAACAGGAGCGTACACATTCTGCCTCCACTCAATGTTTACCCGTCTTGTCTCAGATCTGATTTATCACCCTCTGTCTTTCTCTCAGACTCGCCGAGTTTCATTTGTAAATAGAACGCACTGCGCTTAATGTGCTTTTTCAGTGTTTGGTACCCAGCAGACACATGGGATGTTTTACATGTCATGTGAATGCCTCGGAGTAAATGTTTTACCGCACAGTATCAAACATGGACCGGTTATCTTAAGGGGGCATTAATCACCACTGAAGCTGCACTGTCAGTTTTAGCTAGATAAGGTCTGTGGGCATTACACGGCTCACAAAAGCTGACACAAGCATTATGCAGAGTTTGGGTTGCCAAAGCTTTAACAGACAAGTTAATGCACAAGCACAGTAGTAGGTGAGAATTAAAGTGAAAATGAAAACATCTTTGAATAAAATATGTTTTATAATGTGGCTATCTATGTAGCATGTCGTACATAATTCTTTATATTTACCTCCACTGTTTTGAATAAAGGCTAAATACGGCTGAAGATGTGAAACAACTTAGTGTGAATGGATGGTGTAATTCTGCGAGCCTCCTATAAGGGGCAGACAAGTTTCAGCTGCAACATGAAGTCAACCTTTAATACACAACAGCAGGGCCGTACCTATGTGTTCGCTTCACAGATTTGCCCGTTTTGCCCTGGTAAACGCTGATATTTGACACTATTAAATGTCATGTTATTTTGTGGACAGTGTATTTATTAATTATTGTTGTTGTCTCATTTAATATAATTGCACTGAGGAGAGAACCCCGTCCCAATTTTGTGTACACTGTAAGGAAATATACAATGACAAAGGCTAGCTGTCTAATTTAAGGAGAGAGGGGCTTGATACAAAATATTTGTCAAGTATATCGTTTTTACTAAATTTCTTTTTCAAAGATAATTATTCTTTGCACTACAAATCAGACACTGCAGAAAGGGCCGGATTTAGAAGGAAATCCGGCCCTTTCTAGCCTGGGCTAGAGCCAGTTTTGGTGCCCTACATAAGAAAAAAAAAAATATTCAAATTACAGTACGTTAATAGGAAGGCCTACACATCAGCAGGTTTAAAACATCCGAAGTGAGATGGCTCCATGTTGGTCCAAAAAAAGTCGTACAGGAAGTTCAGAATTTTTAAATATTTTAGGATTGTACACATTAATAAAAATGTAACAATATTAAAACAACACATTATATATGGGTCTATGAGTTGTTGTTTTTTTTTAAAATAAAGTACAATGTAAAATTTGCATTCTTTATGAAAACATTGTAAATCTTTGGTGCCCCCCAATACTTGGTGCCCTGGGCTATTGCCCCATAAGATCCTTTCTAAAGTTTGGAGAAAGACTGTGGAAGATGTAGCTTTGGGGAAAGGAAGGAGGTCATTTCATCCTTTCTTACTTCTTCCTCGCTGAGAGGCCTTTCAACACACGTTGGTCCAGGACTCGTTCCTTTGATCAGCTTCTTCTTGCTTTTATTGTGAAGTTAATAAAAACATTTCACACACAAACTTCTGGATGTTTGCCATTTCAAGGAAACAGATTGCTTCCTTAATTTCATTCAAGGAAGTAGTGTGTTTAAAGGCGTTAGCTGTAGTGGAGTAAAGCCAACCTTTTGGCTTATAAGTTTTATGTTTTACTCACCTTTGAAACAGTTTTAAGAAAAACCGTGATAAAATTGATCCCCAGAATGACCGTGGTCTAGAGTTGTTTTTATTATTTTTTTTTTTTAATGGCTTCATCTCCAGTGGTCACTTATATTTATCTTGGGTCCAAACAGGGGTCATAATCTGTCAACTGGCCCAAAACAGGTTCAGATCCAAAATAGATGCGAACAGAGTGTGGCTCCAAAAAAAGTTTCCACCAAATAATCTCCGACTGAAATAAACATGACATTTGTTTAGCCTTTTTTGTGGTTCTTGTTTTCCATGACTCATAAAGACTCTTCACTACAATGGCAAATAAACTCAGATGCCGTGGGATACGCAAATGGAGATGAGGTGGTTTGTTTACAAGTACGAAAGGAAAGTAGTAAGGTTTAAAATGACAAGGCGAAAGTATGAAGCTACTCTTAGCCTCCCGGAAGCAAAATACCTCATTTCACCCCCCACAGCAAACTGCCGTACTACTTGAGCATTCCTTTGGGTTTAGTCCAAGTCGGCATGGATGCGCCAAATATTATAAGTTGTTGCAGAGTTTGAGGTATCTTACATAGCTCCAGTTCTGCTGCATCCCAGAGATGTCTGACATGGGCTGAGACGTGAACTTGTCCTGTACGCACATTGTCATGTTTTAAAAAGCTGCTATAGGCAGGTTCTACAGCAAAGCTCTTATGTTGTGATTATTTCATATTAAATAAGGTAGAGTTTCAAGTGCGTCTAATTGTTTCCGATGTTTAGTGTGACCAAAAGGTAGCATCTCTGGAAAATGTATATTTGGTCCCACACTTCTGCTTAACACTGCAAAAAAAAAAAAAAAAAAAAAAAAAAAAAAAAGAAGAAGAAAGTATTTTTGGCCTGGTTTCTGGTGGAAATATGTTGTTACTAGTGCTGTAAAAAGTACAAACTTTTTAAAATAAATATTAAGGAATTATTTACTTAAAATAAACTCCTATATCTTGCTAGAAAGATTCTTGTAAGTTAGTTTTGTCTTATTCTAAGTGCACAAAGATATTTGCACTAAAAACTAAAAACTAGACCAAAAATACTTGACAAGGCTTTGTGTTTTTGCAGCGTACATATGAAACTATTGGTTAGCTTACTACAATATGAGTGGAATTTAATGTTCATATAAATCCATTTAAGTAAGATTTTGTGTTTTTGCAGTGAAATTATTATATGGATGATAACAGCAACTTATGGTTTTATCTAAAGATACATTATCTTAAGTTTCAGTCCACAAAGACATATACCTGCATCAAACTTTTCACTTTAAAATTTCTTGATTTGTTGATATTTTTTATTTTTAGTGGCTTAAAGAGCTTCTGCTTTCTATAATAGTAACATGTAAAAAAAAAAGAACCTTAAAAAATGTCATGTAACAATTGTAGGAGAGAGAAGAACAAACAGCCGAAGAGTGTAAAACAATCACAAAACAGAAAGAAACGATCATGTTGAGGGAGCAGAGCTTCTTCGACAAAAGAAGAAAAACATGTCCTTGTGGTTGCTATAGTAACCACATCCGAGTGTTTGGCAGAGGATAAGTCATCTCCTCTGCCGGAACAGAGCAGATGCACTTCAATCTCTAGCATCTGATGAGGGATGTCCGGCATCATCAGACGACTCTCGGCAGCGCTGAGGACTCTTCAGCTGTAGAGTTCAATCTGAGAGCGTTTCGTAGTCATCACAGACGTCTGTGGCATCTTAAAAATGTCTCCCCCCCCCCCCGATGTGGCTAATGTTTGTTATGTTGATCTGACACAGGTCTGACCTCTGTGAATTTTTTAAAGGGCCAGTATTATGTAAAATTGACTTTTTTAAACTTTACTTCATGTTTATATATGTTTAATCTCAGTACCTTTTTTTTTGTTTAAATCTAATTCAAAAAAACGTTTCACTTCACGTAGACTAAAAATAATTCTCAGTGTTCTTGAAATTGTGAGAAATACATGTCTACAGTTAATGATAACATTGATAAATAGGATTAATTACTATTTCGAGATCAAATGCTTCTCAAATGACTCTCTAAAATATTTGCATGTGAGTTTATCTTCACCTTTTCTTTGATTCCTGTTCCCTGGTTTAAACAAATAAGAGTGAGTAAATTCCTGAAGTCTAATCAAATACTCCTATTTCATATGTGTGACAAGCATCAAAATCTTTGCAAAGCTCCGTATTGTGAGGCCTGTCTTGCTAAGACGCTAACATTTACGTCGCTTTCAGCTGGGTTTTAATCATTTTTAAACACTGAGATCGCCTCCTTGCAGTCAGAAAGTCTCCGGTTTCCATCTGGCCTGTTTAGTTTGCATGTTCTCCTCATGCCTGTGTGAGTGTTTTTCTTTCTTTCTTGCATGCTTATCATATAATCAGTGATTTGAAAACACCTGTACATGAGTGTGTGAATGTGGTAATTTGATGACCCTTGAAGCTCTGGGTTGGCCGTGTGACAAGCTGGCGAGCCGCACCGAGGAGGATAAAGCCGAACAAATAAATGAATTTAAACAATGCAATGAAAACCGAGCGAGCAGATTAGTTATGTTATCGGGTTAATTTTCATGTAAGCAAAAGCTGCTGTCTGTGTTGTTTACTTGCTGCCTGAATAAGGCTTCCTTTTGGCCGGCCGCGTCAGGGAGCTTTGCCTTGGTGCCTCTCGGTCCTTTCAGATCAACAGCCGCAATCAAATCCGCTCTACACTGAAAAAAACAACAAACAAACAAACAAAAAAACATTTCTCTGAAACAACTTAAGAAAATTAATTACTCTAATTTGGTACAGTTAATTTTATTAGCAGTAATTCATGATTCTGAAATTGGATTTATTCGAAATATAGCTTGAGCAAAACTAACAATTGTCTGCCAAAATTTTTTTATTTTTTAAAAGTTGATTCAAAGAAACTTTTTTTTTTTCCAGTGTATGAGTGTTTTTTGTTACGATCCATGTGACAGGCAAAAACAAATTTACAATCATTACTTATATATTTTTTAAATTAGTAATTAGCAGGGTTTCCCCCAGAAAACTTGCTAAGCGAGGTGCTTGGGGCGCTACAGCAGTCATGCAGCGGTTCACTGTGTTTTTGAGTTAAATGTTTTTTATAGTTGACAGGAAATTTGAAAATATCACTTAACAATTATGTGTTATTGGAAGACTGGAAACTTAATACCTAAACTCCAACTATAAAGTCTGTTTAAAAAAAGGCAATTTAAAAAATAAACTAAAATAAGTAAACAATGCTTAGCCTGGTGGGGGCACAAGTAAAGACTGGTGGCCCGCCAGGCTTATAATACACATGAAAGGCGATCAGATGGAGATCAAAAATATGAGAGCAGGCATAAATAAGAGACTCGAGAGCTAACTTCATCTACTGGAACTGGAACATTGGTCAACATTTTTGATTATTTTGATGATGGCATTTGACAAAATAAAATATTTGCTGCTTGTTTCATATGATGTTCTATCTATGGTGTAATGCACTTTGAAAGGCTGAGGACAAAATGTTTCTATTCTGAACAAGTTCAACACCACAAGACACAAAATCCAACAACTACACACCGACATGGTGGTTCTCCATCAACTTTCATCAAAAACTAATCTCACAAGCAAGAATAAAGAGGCCCACAGAAAACAATAGACCCTAACAATTTATTAGAACTGGCATCCAAAATCTTTGATTCCTTTGTAGGGATAAGGAAGTCAAACAGCCAATGAAACGAGACAAGCTAAGATTGCTCCTTGTAAGGAAACTATACTTTATATTACACGACATTATTGCACAATTTTGTCTTGTTTCAATTACATCAGAGATCCCAGTAAACCCTATTGTGCTTCATTTTAGACCACAACAAAATGACAAGAAGTTTGATTTGATCTAATTTGATTTGTCTTGATTAGATTATATTCAAGCACATGAGTAATACTTAATTTAATTATAGGTAAACTGAATCAGAGTACTTTGTGGTGAACTTTTTTCTTCACAAGCGGTGTCGAACCTGCGGTTTGCTCGTGTTAAGTTTGAGAAAGCGGTACAAAAATCTACAGTGAATCTACTGTCTTTATTTTTCATAAGACCTAGTTGCCTCACAAAAGACCTCATTAACTAAACATCTAGCTTTAAATAATCTGCTTTGCTATATTCCAGAATATAACAAGAACAAACTGAGTGAGGGGCACTTTTTACAACAGGACTGTAACCCTGAAAATCGCTTTTTGACACTATGTGATGTCATGCTAGATTGTGTATAGCGTGTTTATTTACTTATTTATTATTTCATATAATTGCAAAAAGGAAAGAACTGTGCCCCAATCTTGTTGCGCTTGTGTACACTGTAAGGAAAAGTACAATGACAATGAAGATGTTACGTTTGCTTATTAAAAATATTATTCTCCGACTCAAAGGAACAAGAACATGAGTAGGATCATTTAAAAAATTTATAAAAGTGCATGTACATTTGTGCATATAAAGGCAACAACAGACTATTTATAAGAAAAGCTGCAAACAGAGACTTATTGAGTTTGTCTGGAGTAGTGATAGTCATAGTCTAATGGCTGCTAGGAGGAAGGATCTGTGGTAACGCTGATTTATGCACTTAGGATGCAGTGATTTGTCACTGAAGGAGCTCCGTAGAAACAGCTTCATGCATAGACTGGGACATACTGTCCATCAGTGTGATGTTACCCAGAATCCTTCTGTCTCCTAACACCTGCATTGAATTACATCTTAGGACAGAGCTGGCCTTCCTGATGAGCTGATCTAACCTTCTTTCCACACATATTTAGTGTTTCATAGCAAAGTGTAACTTACAAGAGAAACTGAAAAACCAAAAATGAAGCTAAAGCAAAAAAAAAAAAAAAAAAGTCCTCAGCACGAAAAGACAACATAAAAACTCCAAAACATGCACTTTCGTGGCAAATTCATGTGTAAGCTAATGAGGGAGGAGCGACTGTACTTTAGAAAGCTAAGATTTAAGATGCCGTGAGGGCTGACTGACTTTTAGCAGGAATGCCAAAATGCTCTCATAAGATCACTGTACCTGAGGTCTACTGGCCAATTCACTCCCTGACTGAAATAAAAAAGACCACAATAAGCAGGTTATTTTAAACCTACTCTAAATAGTGATTAATCTAAACGATATCACAGTCCTCATTTCATTCAGTTTGTGATAAAACTCAGATACAAAAACTTTCCAAATTCATGTGTTTTTGATCAAATCAAAATAAAGGAGACGATCTCTAATAGAGTTTCTCAGCTGAAAACATCAAAGTGCCGATCACAGGGAACATACAGCGTGTGTCCGACGGCGTATTCAATGTAATATTAACACAAAAGGCAAAACGTTCTATTGCTTTAAGCGAGGGGGCATTAGCTGGCTGAAATAGGTACTCAAGTCTTATCTGGGATTAGCTTGGCAACGCCGTATATTGCCAAGGGATTTCTCTTTAACCTTATGCCTGGGCCAGCAGGCGGTTGGACGGCACGACGGCGCTATAACGAGACCCGTGATGTTTTCTTTTAGAAGTACCATAAATATCGCTACACTTCACACAAAATACCTCATCATATGTTAACATACCCATTTGTGGAGTGGTCTTCACAAAATCCTGATGTCAAATCCATGGAGGGTTTGTGGGAAGAGCTGAAAAGGTGCGTGAGAGAATTAAGACCCCCTAAATTTTAGTCATATATGTCATAATCTTTACAGTGTATATAAAACATATTACGTACTTGAAAATCCTCCAGTTTCAGATTTGGATTTAGACTGATCCAAATAAAACAATGTTGCAAAACGTCACAGTGGACCATCGGTGGAGAGCCACCATCACAGCACATTCATGTCTTTAAAGAGTGGTCCAGTCAAAGTCAACACTTGATATAAATATTTTAGTGAGGGACTGAATATTACCAAATAAATGAGGGTCATAAGAGAAAATGGTAAATGTTGTTGGAGGCTGTTAGTGTAAAACTGAAATAGACACATTACAGCTGCTCAACGATCTGGTGAAGACGTCTGGTTCTTTACGAGGGACTACTGTGGAACCTCTGGAGATGACGGCGCAAACAAGAATTTCACATAATGAGACGGTCACAGAAAAACTTAGAGCCTTCAGTCAGAGGCTTCTTCAAATTCTCTGTAATACAGACTGCTACAGGAGATCTTTCTGTCCCACAGCCATCAACATCTAAATTAACTCTGAAGAATCTTGAGTAATTTGAGTTACAGCAAAATTTTATTTCCCTTTGGGTCAATAAAGTTTTTTTTTTTAATTTGAAAATAGCTGCATTCATTTTCTTATGATTACATTTTTAAGCTTCCTGTGGCTGTCTGCTGATTCAGACAACCACAAAGACAGATTCAAATCCAGCTGCAAGATATGATCTTACTATGTAAACATTTGCAACTGGATGGCTTTTTTTTGGCTAACCTGTTGTCAGAGGTGGTCATGGCAGGTGCAGCGACGGTGCAGGACTCCTCCCCTTTGTCTGTTCCTGGGAGCCGGGAGCTCAGTCTGCACCGACCTCAGGCTGCAGAGCTCCTGGATCTAATTATGGACAGCCTTCAGTTATTTTTGTGGTGACTGCGCACCGGGGACTACTCTACTGGAATACCTCGCTTGGATCAAGCAAAACACCAGCAAAGACGTAGTAAAAAAAATAAAAATAAAAAAGAAGAAGAAGAAGAAAAAAAGATCCCATTTTCATTTGGGAAGATGGAGCTATATCAAAGAAATGAGAGGATTGTGGATACGGGGGCCAGTTTGAGAATGTCAGCGTGAGGAAACATCAAACAAGTGAGTTATAGGTTCACTGTGACTATTTAGCTGTAAAATGGAAAATGGAATATTAAAGGTTTTTATGTATGTATGTATGTATATATATATATATATATATATATATATATATATATATATATATATATATATATATATATATATATATAAGACAGCATTGAATCCTTGTAAGGCTGCAGAATAGTACAGTAGTATTGCTGCTTTAGATTTGCATGTCATGTACGGACATAAAAAAAAAAGCCAAAACCATTTGTTTAAAATAGCTTTTAATGCATATGTCCTCTTTGTGAGTTCTTCTATTTTACATTGTTTGTTTTTATATTGTTCCTCTACAACGTGTCCCTGAGAACTTAGAAAAGTGCTATACCAATATTACCATTATCATTATTATTATTATAAATCTGTGTGCAGTAAAGCTTTTTTTGAGTATTTTCTCATTCTTCAAATTCAGTTACAGAAATCCATAAATTTGCGTCACAACGGAGGAAATGACAATACTGTTGACGCCACTGAGCTCGAGAGACAGATTTTGACCCTTTGACTCAAAAAATATTCAAATCACAGCAAAGTGACGCCGAGTGACCTTTGCTCTCTCGATGCAGCGCATAAACGTAAACAAGCTAGTCAACAAAGTTGCTGCATAGCAGCACGATAGTGATGCTGGCTCATATTTACGGCGCAGACGCCGCTGATTTCACCCCCCGTCACCCTTCAAACACTTAGCTTTTTGGCAATGCTCTCAGTGTGATTGAATTTAGTGGGGGTAGCTTAACTCCTCGGTATTATCTGTAATCTACATGAGTGCACGTGTTACAACCACCGGTTGTACCCAGAGATCAGCGAGTCATTACCTGGACATAGACAAGACGAGACGTCTTCGTAAAAACAGAACAGGATCATGAAAACTGTGCATTTTAAGACTCTGGTGTGAATCTCTGTGCAACATGTAAAAAATAGAACCTTTTTCTTCTCCAGATTGGGCCGTGTCTGCAGCCTGCTGGGGCTTTCAGCCACTTACTGTTGTACTTGCTCTCTAAGCTGCGTTCTAATAGACTTAACCTGCTGTATACACCACTAAACACAGCCACTGCATTCTTTCTACCTGTAAGCCATAGCTTATTTTAAAAGCCGGCTGGGTGGGTTCATCAAAAGACGACACTGATCTTGTTTAGTGTTCAGGGAACAAGAAGTATTTTTAGGTGGCACTCTCACACAGATGTCGGGACCCAGTCAACACATTTACACCTTCCATTAATTAATTAATTCACAACGATGTTTCACCCCAACTGACCGGGTGTGTGTGCGTGTGTGTGTGTGTGTGTGTGTGTGTGGGTGTGTGTTTGTTTGTTCCGCACAGGCGGCTACAGCAATATGGCAAAGGTGTGCAGTGAAAGCTCCTTTTCAGCAAGACATCGGCCGTCCACCAACACATCCGACGATGAACTCGCTGCCATGGAAAATGGGGACAGCAGGTCTGAAAGCCGAGTTAGGGAATAAACTCACTTTGCGTTCTGATACCGGAGATCCTTGGAGTGCTGTAATAATTTTTAGATTCCAAGATCAAATGAGTGTCTCTTACCTTATCTGCTTTCTCCTAGGGCCCACTCTCTTCGTGAAGACGTCTCCGCAAGAGCATTGTCCTTAGGGTCTCGCAGAAGCCCACACAGAGGTGGAGGGGCATTGGCCAGGTGAACGTCTATGCACTTTTACATTCTGAGTGCTAATAAGTAGGGGTAGAGTAAGAAAAAAAACGTATTTGACTGTCTAGATTTAGATTTATAACACCAGGGACTCATTGTGTTGCTTCTGCCGACTCAGTTCTTTGGGTCCAGATCAGCATTTTATTTTTTCCTGATCAATTGAATGGATGACAAGAAAACAGAGATGTAGGCCAAGACTTCCTGGTCATTTCAGAGATACACCGTAATGTAATAAGTCTTCTGAGAATTTTCCTTGGCAAGTAGAGTTTGCTTTGTTTGATCTCCACGTGGATGTTTGCACCAAAAAGGCAGGTTGAAATGGTTTGGACTCATTTGTGCCTTGTGGGCTGCTAACAGGAAGTAAAGATGCAAAGCCTAGTTTGTCTCTTCTAGCAGAAAAACTGTTGTAAAGACAACAGTAGCTGTGTTTCAATTAGAAATGTACCCAAACTATAGTCAATACTCCGCTAAGGTCAAAAAGTAGCAAGTTCACAATTGAGGTATTTACATGAAATCTGACGTGAATAAGTTTGTTCACGCAATAAGTTGTTAAAAAACATGTCGTACCATCATCCTCCAACTACTTTCTGTCATCTTCTTCTTTGTGATGACTGTACCAACAACCAGTGATCAACAACCAGATGCAAAAAAAAAACAAAGTATTTCCATTGCAGTTTTGCAAAATAAACTAATTTCAATTGGGCCAAAAGACCACCTCATCCCAGCACCAAGACTTTGTATTGCTATTTTATTGCCTTGTTTCCATTAAGTGAGTTTATTTTCAAAATGTTAAATTGCGCAATCGTATGGTCAATGGAGACACGGCTACTGTAAGCACAGAAGTGCAGATGGAAAGTGAAAAGCGAAAGTGAGGATGTACTTTGACATGTCAGCCTATGCCTTCCTTTGCTTGAAGGCATAGGCCTTTGCTTGACCCAAATTTAAACAGAACCTGTGACCTAAGTTCAAATTTGGGGCGAATAAGGACAAAGACTGGAGAAACTGAAAATACCAATAAAAAGATGTCAATGGACGTTGGGAGTAGGTGCAAGTTTATATAGTCACTAAGGATATCAATACATTTAGGTACATTTACTTCTAATGGCCATCTGGAGGTCCTACACATCGCTTTACCCAAGCGTACAAGTACTGAATCAATATTAAGAACTTTTATTTTGATACATTTGTCATATTAGTTACCTCCAACACAACTTGTATTTCCTGTAAGCCAACATGATGAATAATCCATCCTGGTGCAGAGCGATGTCATTTTGTACTGTTTCACCTCCCGCTGACCTTTTAGGCTGTCTTACCTCTTCCTCATGCTGCGGAACTGGGTATCCCACAGAGTGAACCCTGTAGAGGAGAGGAATGACTCCTTCCTGGAGCGCATCAGGGCCCCGGCCCTTAAGGATGCAACCGGTGGGGAGAGCGACGCACAAAGAAAGAAAAAGTAAGTATGCTGTTGTTTTGTAGTCACTAGACGGTGTCCATTTACAGCATAGTGTCTTTTGAAATGGCGCTACGTTAAACAAAATCACGTAGCGAGAGCCACAGTTTTCAATCATATGCTCAATATCGGATTCTACATACTTGGTTTACACTCTGTTATGATTAAGCTTACCAAAGCAACACCTCCAAAATAGGGACAGCTCCACCAAGGTGCGGGGGACTAATGACGTCAATTGTGTATCAATTGTGACATCATCCCACAATATATTTTTATTTCTCCAACATTTGAGTAACATTAAATATTGGATTTAACTCATTCAACATTTGATGAGTTGAATGAGTTATGTCCATTTAATGTGAAAGATTAACAAGAGGGATTTAATCAGCACAATGTTTTTATTTTCTTACATCTTTTCAGCTGGTCTCAGTAAACAGAAGGATGTTTTTAAATCAAGATGTGTAGTGTTAAAAACTAATTACACTTACTTTTTAATTCTAAATAAACATGACCTAATATGCATTTTTGCTCAAAAGCACATTAGGTAAGTTTTACTAAAACAGGTGAGATTAATCATTCTCACCTCCATATCCGCTTGAAAACTCCTGATGGTATAACCTGCAAAAAGCTTTAGTCACCGGTTCTTTTGCTCCCATACCTTTTTGCAGTCGAAGAGTCTCCTGTTCTTTGTATTTTCCCTCTATATAGGCATGTAAAACACATTTTTCGATTTAGCTTCGGATCAGAAGCGCCAGCAGACCAAGCATATTTTCTAATCTAGATCTGTTAAGTAAGGAGAGGAGTGCCATCTAGTGTTTGTAAATACAAATTGCAGGCTGCGGTTAAATAAGGCACACTTCAATTTGGCTTAAAATGCCGAACATCCCGGCAAATATGAGACATTTGGCAACTCTAGTTTTGACCCAGACCATTTCTTAGAACCAAAGATCTGTGTTAAATCTATGGTATGCTAGCATGTTGTGCTAACAGTGACATTAAATACAAACAAATGATAAAAACAAGAAGGTCCTGAATACCACAAACTGCTTTATTTTTGTCTCAAAGTGTGAGGTTTTTTCTATAACTGCAAGTTTGAAAAACATGGTGTGATTCGCTGCTTGTTTTTAACTTAGCTTGTGTTAGCAAAACAAGCCGATATTTATGGAAGTAGTCAGGAAAATTGGAGTCGCTGGTGGGAATGTGCAAACCTCTGTGTATCCAGTTCATGACACAAAGTTTTATAAAATGTCCTCATGGAAAACAGGTTTTTAGGATATTTTTTTGTCTCAGCCCAACATTCAGTTTGGGTGTGGACAGGAGGTAAAGAGCACAAATAAATTAATAAATAAAACATCTATACTAGAGCAGGCAAGGCTTCAATATGTGTTATGTATTTATTCTGAAGATAAAGACTAAGTAAGGGCAGTCTATTATTTTCATTACTGAAAAAAAGGATTCTTACTTTTTAATTTTTTTTGGCCCTATGCCTCTTTGGTACTTTTTATATTGTCAAATATACAAGAAAATAAAATTTAGCACTGATATGGTAAAAAAAAAAAAACACAACTGAAAACAAAAAATAATCTTGTACATTAGATTGTTGGCTAACTGTAAAGATCTTAAGTTTGTTTTTAAAAAAAATACTTTCACTTTTAGGTATTTTAGTATCTGGAAATATATCTTGGTAAGATATCTTAAGACATTTCTTCCTGTTTTTCTTTTTCTAAGTCTTTCCAGTAAGTGGCCTCTTGCTACTTACAACATAAATAACTGCAACAACACAGATGAGTAAGTGTACCCAAGTTTTCAGAAGTAAATATAGATATACATCTATTCATTGTAGTATTTGTAGCCTCCCCTCTTGTAGCTAATGCAGTCAGTCAGTAGCAAAAACAAAAACCGTAGAAAGTGTATTTCCCTTCTTCCTGTTCCTTTTACAAGCATCATAAAGATAAATACTGATACTAATTATGGTGATAATGACAGCTTCCCTTCGACTTATTAATGTTGCAAGTGGATGTGGGTTTGCAAATTAGAGACGAATTTACTTCCATTAGAACTCCAAGCATGCTGCGCCATCTGCTGGCGGGAAATATGACCTACATCGGACCTTACAACAAAAACCTCAATTCTGTTAGTCTTCCTGAAGTTGCTCCCTATGTAGATCGGTAGCTTGCATCTTTTGCATCCCTCCCCACTCTGAGTCCCTTTTCAACACTGTTAAGACTGAGCTTGTGATCTCTAGCAAAAAAGAGGACAAAAAAGATGAGATTAAGAAAGACGAGAAAAAGGAAGAGGAAAAAAAAGATGATAAAGACGGAGACAAGAAAGAAGAAAATAAGGACGAGAAAAAGGATGAAAAGAAAGATGAGAAGAAAGATGAGAAGAAAGATGAAAAGAAAGACGAGAAGAAAGATGATAAAAAAGACGATAAGAAGAAAGAGGAACCTCCGTGAGTATTGTGTTAGAGACTGTAGGCCGATGCTAGTCCAGCTTGTAATTTGAATTTCAGAAGGAAAAAAAAAATCTGTTTTCTGTGTAATGTTTTTCATATTGCCATTGTTAAGTACCAAGTTGTTTTCAGGAAAGAAATCTGGATTATGGATCCATCTGCGGACCAGTACTACAGATGGCTGAGTGTCATTGCAGGCCCAGTGTTTTATAACCTGATCATGATTGTAACAAGGTACTGTCTTGTTAGTACTACTATCATTTTCCTGAATACAAAAGTTCTTTGTTGATTTTTGCTTCTCTTTCTTTTTCTAGGGCCTCCTTTAATGAGCTCCAATCTTCGTATACCAAACTCTGGATAGTCTTGGACTATACCTCAGACATCATCTACTACATGGACACATTTGTCAGATCAAGAACAGGTCCGAATTCTGGAAATGTTTAATGAAGGAAATGTGTTTTTTTTCTTATGCAAGTTAATCTTCACTGTATATTGTGGGTTGGTCTCTTATTTTGTGCTTTGCTTCTCATAGGTTACCTTGAACAAGGACTGTTGGTAAAAGATAGCAAAAAACTGAGAGCTAAATACAGAACGACATCTCAGTTCAAATACGACATGATTTCAATGATACCCACAGACCTGCTCTTTCTGCAGTATGGATTTGACAACCCAGAGTTTCGCTTCAACCGTCTTTGCAAAATCCAGAGGCTCTTTGAGTTCTTTGAGCGCACCGAGACAAGAACCAGCTTCCCGAACATGTTTCGTATCAGCAATCTTGTGCTTTACATCCTCATCATCATCCACTGGAATGCTTGTGTTTTCTTTTCCATTTCGAAAAGCATCGGCTTTGGATCTGACACATGGGTCTATCCTAACATCAGTCACCCAGAGCACGGTCGCTTGGCACGAAAGTACATCTACTCCCTATACTGGTCGACACTCACCCTCACCACTATCGGAGAAACCCCAGCACCAGTAAAAGATGTTGAATTCCTCTTTGTCATTGGGGACTTTCTCACCGGTGTGCTAATCTTTGCTAGTATCGTCGGTAACGTTGGTGCCATGATCTCCAACATGAATGCCTCTCGTGCCGATTTTCAGGCAAAGATCGACTCCATAAAGCAATACATGCAGTTTCGAAAAGTCACCAGAGACTTGGAGGCCAGAGTGATCAAATGGTTTGACTATCTTTGGACTGAAAAGAAGACCTGCGACGAGAAAGAAGTTTTGAAAACTCTCCCGGACAAGCTTAAGGCAGAAATTGCCATCAACGTCCATTTGGATACGCTAAAGAAAGTGCGAATTTTCCAGGACTGCGAAGCTGGTCTGTTGATCGAGTTGGTGCTCAAGCTGCAGCCACAGGTGTTCAGTCCTGGAGATTACATCTGTAAGAAAGGGGATATTGGCAGGGAGATGTACATCATAAAGGAAGGAAAGCTGGCAGTGGTGGCTGATGACGGAGTCACTCAGTTTGTGGTGCTCAGCGACGGGGCATACTTTGGAGAAATCAGTATCTTAGGCATCAAGGGGAGTAAAGCCGGTAACCGACGAACGGCCAACATCCGAAGTGTGGGTTACTCTGATCTCTTCGCGTTGTCCAAAGACGACTTGATGGAGGCACTCACTGAGTATCCAGATGCCAAGAAAGCTCTGGAAGAAAAGGGCAAAGCCATCCTGATGAAAGACAACCTAATCGACGAGGCGGTGGCGAATGCGGGCGCAGACCCCAAAGATCTGGACGAGAAGATCGTAAAACTGCAGGGCAACCTGGATGTGATGCAGACCAAGTTTGCTCAGCTAATGGCAGAGTTTACCTCCACCCAGGCACGGCTGAAGCAGAGGGTCACTCAGATGGAGGGAAAAGTGAAATCCATAAAACCAGAGGACCTCTCCGAAGTGGTGGCTGACAAAGACAAAAAGGTCCAGTGAAAAAAAAAAAACTTTACTGGAGAACTTTGAAACTGATTCTCTTTTATTTCATATAAATGCCCACATTTTTAACTATTTATACGTCGTGTTTATTATCATCACATTATGTGTCAAACTGTGTACAGTGAAAGCAGAGAGTCTGTTTTTGTGCTTTCTGACTGACCGCTACTTTTGTTGTCTTGAAACAATTTGAGTGTGTTGAGCGGAAGCACTTGTTTATGCCAAAAATTGGCTTTTCATAGCCTTAGGATGACTTTTTTTTTTCCCTGATAAGAATTCAGATTATTCAGGTAAATGTATTGCTCTTCTTAAGCTGCACTGTTTATTGTATAAAAATTTCAACATTTTAAAAAACCAGTATTGTTTATATGTTACCGTCAGTATACTCTTACAAATATGAATGTTATATGCAAATAAAATGTTCATATTAAATAACTTCTTTGTCTACGTGTGAGTAAAAGTGTCAAACTTACTTTGAAAACAGATCATATCCAACTAATTTCTGATGGATCATAATTAGCTGCTTATGACTATCACTGTCTTAACAATTCCTGCCTTACTTTACAATTCCAGCCTCTTTAAATGCTAGCAATTGAAAATAATTTTTCAATTAACAACAAGCTGGAACTGCTCAACACTACAACTCCTCATACAGCATCTATTACTTAATCTGATAAATGAATTTTAATGTTGGTGTTTCTAGATAGCTTTAAACCATCCACGTAAGTAATATCACACTGGTTCCTATCCAGCCAAATGTGTTGGTTTATCAAAAAACATGCTACATGGGTATAAACATTAGAAAATTAAATTAATTTTAGGAAACATCAAGTCCTACTACATTTTGTAACTTTGACTGTCACTTTTTGAACTGTGTACCATTTTGTCACAGTGCATCATTTACTCAATAGAGTTAAAGTGACCATTTTGTTTTATTTATTTATTTTGACCATTTCTAATAATGAACTAACCAGCTGGGGATGCTTTGAGTGCCCCATGTGGCCAAAAAGTTAATTGCTACATTAATCAGAAAGTAGGTTGAGCTGTTATCAGTTGTAGCCAGTTCAAGACTCCAGGATGTGAATCAACAGAGTAACGTGACACTGCGTAATATCACTGCTGAGATATCAGCATTAGCGCAATGTTTTGGCACAGATTTTTTACCATGCAGAAAAGAAATCTGTGACTTAAGCTAGTGATCAAATGCCAGTTATTTTTATACCATGTGAATACAGGAATTTACAACAAAGCTACAATTTTTCAACTTTATTTACCTTGCATATTGGAGAGTTTACAGAAGGGTTTTTCACATTTTCTGCAAATTCTTTACATACCTGAGATACTTGGCCAAATCAAACACGTATTGTGGCTGTTTCCCTTAAACAGGCCTTGCACATTTGGCATTTGCACGGACAAGTGTGCAAATCAGTAACTCATAGGAAACGAGCCAAGAGATGCTTTTTTAAAAGATTTGACACACTAAACCAGGGGTGGGCAATCCTGGTCCTGGAGGGCCGGTGTCCTGCAGCTCTTAGATGTCTCCCTGGTCCAACACATTTGAATCCAACAGATGAATCACCTCCTCAGTGCAGTCAGATTCTCCAGAGTCCTGCTAACGACCTCATTATTTGACACAGGTGTGTTGAAGTAGAGACACTTCCAGGAGACCAGCCCTCCAGGCCTGGAGTTGTCCACCCCTACACTAAACCAATCGCTAAGTAATCTTAAAGGGGTGGCATTATGTACTTTCCAGGCACATGGTGCCATTTTATGGCACAATTGAGTAACTACGTTACTGTCAGTTGTTATAAAAATGTTGTGTATATATATATATATATATATATATATATATATATATATATATATATATATATATATATATATAGCATTTATATATACATAAAGAAATTTGACTTTGCAATTAAATTCTTGATATTGGGCCTCTGTCTCTTTAAGAAGCTCCTGTTCTTTTTGAAACTTAGCCTTCAGGAAGACATCACAACGTTTCTCCATAATTGCTATTGCCACTAGTGTGGAGGAGCTCAAAGGAGTGGAAGATGTGTTTATGCACCCACAATGGTTGCCGTGGGAGATTCAAGGATTACTCAAACAAACATTAAAGAAAAAGCAACACTCCAGGTGTTTTTGATGAGGGAATAACATCATAACATGATGTAAAGCGAAAACAAAATGTCAATTTTACATAACACTGCCCCTTTAAAACACTTAGCCAACACCATCACATCAGGATCACAGCAAACGATATTCAGTCTATATCCACTACAGGAGGCACGGCACAAAGGTTTCAATCATAAAATGAACTGAAGGTCAGTGAGCAGGTAATATAAAAGGCTTCTTCACCTCAGTCTACTGAACTGACAATCGCAGCCAAGGAGCACCGTAAGGCCCAGTGAGGACTAAATACTGCTACATTTCCAAAAACGTCAGAGGCATCAGAAGTCAAACTAAGTTCATAAATATACTTTATGTGCTACACGTAAGCGCACTTTCACAGTTTCACAAGCGGGTTTTCGCCTTTTTCAGAACCAGAACGTGGGGATGGGAGAAGGTTGAACTTATTCGGGATTTTTAATGCCTACAAGTGACAAGGTTACAAAGCAAGTGAGGGCTAAGCGTGGAAGGCCAACAGTGGAGTTTGTCTGTGAGAGACTCATTAGGCACAGAATTATTATTGCAGCATTTTGTTTGTTGTTGTTTTTTGGTGGTATTCCCTTTTTTTTTTGTTTCTTTCCCACACAGACAGAAAACTCTCTGTGGAAATCCATTACAGCATTCCAAAACCTTTGGCGTAAGTGATGGCCTTGAGGAGTCTCTCTTTCAGTTTGTCCTTGGAGGAGTATTCAGGGAGCAGCAGGGCGTTGAAGCAGGTGTGGGAGGTTGGTAGCCTGCAATGAACCGCAAAAAACCCCCCAAAAAAAAACATTTATTTGAGATGAGTGTGCTGAAATTCAACGGGAAGTTGCCTGGACCAGTTGTACCTGTCTGAATCAGAGCCGTTCTTCGCGATGATCATCTTTAATTTACCGAGACCTCCAACCGGAGCTCTGTCTGTTCCCGTGGTGAACTGGAGAAAAAGTCGTTTCTGCTCCTCTCCGAAAGAGTGGATGGTTTCCCAGAAGTCTCTGCAGCCAAAAATGAACATTAATTCAAGATACTTTTACATTCTCATACATTCTGCATGTAAAAAAAAAAAAACAAAAAAAAAAACAAAGAAAGATATTCCAGAGTTGTCAGTGTTTTAAAATGCTAAACTTCACTATGGCTTTATGGCATATATTTCCACTTTAATATGGAGCCTGGAGGAGTTAGAAACTAGAGGGAAAGGAGGACACTGGAGTGGACAGAAGAAACAAAGGACATAATGAAAGAAGAAGTAGAGGGTTTCAGTATTTTGGTGACACATGGAATAAAGTCTGGAAATACAAATATTTCTCCATACTTATCCAGATCTTCAAAGTACTAAAATCAAATTCCATACTGCATATGAATCAGATTCACTTTCATGTTTCATCTTTCATGTGGTTCCCCCCCAAAATTAGAAAATAATCTTGTTCTGTTGAGAAAATGAACCCTCGCATGGTCTTATTGTGACGCTCTGGAGGACAACGGCAAATGATGGTTGGACGACAGACCATCAGACCATCAGTTCACGAAACAATCACTGAGTGTTATCAGAAAACATTTTTGTGTTCTTATTCAAAAGCTCCCATTAGTACAAAATGATTAAAAAAAAATCAAGTTTTCATAATTTCTTGTTTTTTCAGTGTCTCCAATGAAACCACATGAGAACATTTACAGCTGAGACAAAAGTTAAAGACAGTGAACGGACTTACTTGATAATTTGACTGTCCTTAGTGTAACCTCCGTCATATTCTGTTGTCTTTTCAAGTGCTTCAAAGTCAAGTTTCTAAGAAAAAAAGAGAGAACTTATATTATCAGTTCTTAATACTTTTCAATCTTTTCTTAAACTATGAGATTAAAGGATGCAGTTTTATAAGAGCAACGTCTGTCCATTATAGCTAAATACTTAGAATACAAAGACTTGTTTGGAAAGTTAATCAATAACTTTACTCTTCTATAATACAGTTTATGACCTTCCCAGGAGCAGGAGCTGAGGGTAAAACCACTGTGGTAATTCTCACAGTGACTTACAAACGTTCACATTCATTTTCCATGTTTTGTTGTAACATAACCACAAACTTTTGTCACCTGAAAACCAACTCGATAAACGTTCACACTCCAGGTAGCCATTTTGGCTCTTAGCCCAGCTACGTAAAAGGCTTTTAGAGCCACAAATGTTACACAACATTTAAAAAAAAGTTGATTTATAATTATCATTTTGGATAAATATTTGTTATTTTTACAAAAATGCTATTTTATTAACATTTTCCGGGTTTAAAGTAAAGAGAGCGTGGGTACCTGTTCTTCTATGAGATGTGGATATTTTTGAACAACTTATGCAAAAACAACAACAACAAAAAAAATAAAAACTAGGTTCCAACCTTTTAGATAAAAAAAAATATATATCTAAACGTACTTCTGGTACTTTCAGCGTCATTATTTTGTGGAAATTTAATGCAGTTGTTCATTGAAAAACTGCTAATGTGGCGAAATGTGGAAAATGAGGTGTGAATACTTTTGCTTGATGATGTCAAATTAAAAGCATTTAAGATTTGCTTCCAAACTTAATTTTATGGAAAAAAAAACACTAAGTTTTTATTTAAAATCTAGGCATTAGATTTTCTAAATTGCATAAAACTAGTCACAAAATGAGTTATTTTGTTTTCTATTTAGGTTCACTTCATTGCCAAATTAAAAATGGAGATTGCTGATTTTTTTTCTCACCCTGCTCCCACAGATCAGAAGCTCGACTTCCTCTGGTCTGAACAAGTATTTGAGCGGCGACTCGTTCGTGACCATCAGGAAACCTTTCTTAAAGGCTTTGAATTGGCTCTCCACACTTTTGTTCAGGATGTAGTCTGCATACAGATGAACAAATTCCTATGTATCACACACACACGCACACACACGCACACACACACACACACACACACACACACACACACACACACACACACACACACACACACACACACACACACACACACACACACACACACACACACACACACAGAGAAGGAACAACATTTTTAAAAAGTTCAAACATTTCATTGTAGTTCTGTTGTTTTCTTTCTTGACATTACAAGTCGGTGAGGGGTTGTTGTCCTGGTTACTGTCCAGGATGTTCAGCTGAGCTTGTGGGTTATTTCATTTAGTTCTTATTCCTGTTTTTGTAATTGTGAAACACACCTAAGTCAAAGGAGGAACCAGCATGTTCTATATCTGTGTAACTAGACGTGAAACCAGTGACTTTGGAATAGAAGATACTTTAAGTCAGGATTTAGATCTGGGAATAACCATAAAACTGACTGCCTATGTTGGGGAATGTGTAGGATTTATTTCTTTAAAGTCTGGTCTGATAATAGAATCTAAGTAGAAGTCACATAAATCTTTTCAGACTCTATGGAAATGATCCCCCAGTTGAAAATAATGAAAACAACGAGCATAAAATTAGGAATTTACATCATATGGTCTTCTAAACTGAGGCTTACAACCTTCTATATAAAATGTAAAAGAAGTGTTGGCCACAACGTTGGAAGTTGGAAAACAGCTCACCTGTCTGTTCTCCTTGGTAATGGGGATCTGGTCCCCCTTCTCCTTCAGGTCATATAGTACGGGGTTTCCAAAAAGATCTGTGTGCGATATCTGGAAGGTGAGCATCATGTCCTCCTCCAGGCTGCCGCTGTACTCCAGCACTTCCTTCAGACTTTGGTAGAGAACCTGCCACAGCAGAAACATGAGACCTGAAGGGCCACTGTACATCTGAAAGTAGAAAAAAACCCTGCATTTTCTCTCTAGAGGTAATTCACATTTTTTAATCTGAAAATTCCTGAAATTTTCAGACTCAAATTCCAGACTTCCAAGCCTTTCACATTAGCTTTCCCTGATATTCTTACATAAATAATCAGGCTTTAAATATCGAACCTGGGAAAACAGAAACTAGAAGGAAGAAAGTAGGAAAGAAAGAAAGAAGTAAGGATGGAAACAATGAATTAAGTAAGGAAGCAAGGAAAGAAGGACAGGTGGACGAAAGGAAAAACTAAAGTAGGATACAAGGACGAAGAGAAGGTAGGGAGGAAGGAATGACACAAGGAGTGAATAGAGGTAGAACAGAAGGAAGAAGTTAAGAAGGAGATAAATAAAAGACAGTAACAAAGAAGGAAAGGATAACATAAGGAAAGAATAGATGGAGGGAACAAAGAAAAAGAAAGACAGTAAGAATGGAAGGACACAACATAAAGCAAGAATAAATATTGGACTCAAGGAAGGAAGAAAGGGAAGCTTCAGGAACCCTGTCGCTAAAATGTCAACACATCCACACGAACATGTAGCATCATATAGAAAAAGTTAGTGTACTGGATGTGAGTCTGACAGATCCAGGAAGGTCCCTTTCTTGCCCATCAGCTTCCTGTAGACAACCATGGGGAAGTGAACGTCCAGGATGCAGTTGTTGTAAATGGCGAGGCCCAGAACAATCCCAATAAGCGTGTACTGTGCTTCGTTCTCCAACGAGGACGAGTTAAACCAGAAAAGTTTGGTGTCATTGTCGTAGGTGAACATCCCTGTTAAGAAAGTAATTTACAAGCAAGTGAATGTAAGTATTTGATGATTTTTACAACATGAACAAAACTCAACAGATGCAAAACAGATGCATTAAGCTTTCAGTAAAAAACATTGTTTCAAGCCTAACCTATGTCCAGATTAAAGATTTCCTCCAATACCAATTGGAAGAACTCTTTCGACACTCCTCCTTCGTCTACGCCTTGTTCGCCCTCAAACTCAACATACAGCTGCTTCTTCAGGTCTGACGGGTTCTCCATGGAGATCATTTCCAGCTGCAAGAAATACAGTTACCACGTATTCACACACTGGGACCGCGCCAACCACGTTACATCCAAAGCAAACCAACACCTCCGACGCCCCGAGACTCACTCTGACGAGGGCGTCGTCGATGATGTGGTCTCGGCGTACTTTGAGCTTCAGATAGGGGTTTGGCTGCTGGCCCTGCACCATGCTGTAGAGGGCGGTGAGGCGCCTCTCGCTGTACATGCGGATCCTGTTGTCGTAATACAGCCCCTGGCTCTTGGTGATGACGCTGAGGATGAAGGGGCAGCTCTGGAAGGAAAACTTGGTTTCCGCATTGACTTTGAAGAAGGTAAAATCTTTGTCCATTTCAATCACTTCGTTCACCGATTCATTGACAAAATCCTCAAACGGGATGAGGGGTTTGATGCTGTCTACGGGACGGACGCTCAGCTCCTTCTCCAGAGGGTCGACCCGCGGGCCTTTCTTGTAGAGCCGGTCTTCGCCCAGCAGCTCGTGCAGCGTCAGTTCGTCCGACTCGGCATCTTCATCATCCTCCTCATTGTGCTCGACGTCCACCTCCCCGCCGAGGATGCTTGCGTAGAAGACGACCCTCAAGCACTTGGTGGCAGCCACCACCGTCTCGTCGTCGTTTATCAGGTTTTCCGCGCCATACTCATTACTAACGACTGTGAAGGTGATGAGCTGCTGGAAGGTCTCCATCATACGGCGGACGTGCGGAAGGCCGAACGTCGACCACAGCTTGGACAGGCGAGCGAGGGCGGTGAGCGGCAGCTTGCTCATCGCCTTGCAGAACAGAGGTAACGCCACCTCCAGGTACTCTGGGCTGTGCAGGTTGCTGTTCTCCATCACTATGATGAAGATATTCAGATAATCTGGGTTTGCTTCGTACACATCAAGATATTCCAGGTCAAGTTCCAAATTTGGAGTGAGGTAAATGAGGGCGTTGACCAGGGCAGACTCCACCTGGTCGATGGACAGGAGTTTGTCGTAGACCCTTCGAACTGCGTCGATGTCTACCAAAGGCTCAAAGGAGTTGGGGATTCCGTTTGGAGTTTCATCAGGCGAGGAAGCAGAGGAGGAGAGCTTCTGGTCGCTCTGTTTCTCTTCGTCTTTCGATTTAAGAGAATTGAGGGTTTTGGCAGCGGCACTTGGCTCTTCCTTCCGGAAACTCTTCATTAGAGCATCCGCATTGGAGAATATCCTGCCAATGACGCGGACGAGAGCAGAGTAGTTCCCTTCTTCCTCGCAGACACTCAGTATCCTACACACGGTCTGCTCTGTGAGGTAGTGAACATCTGCAATCGGAAACTAAACTGTTAAAAACGACTTAAACCCCACCTCTGCGACAATCCATAGTCCATTTTGAAAGTACCTGAGAATTCCTCGGTGCTCATCTCACGCCCCAGCCGAGAGTCTTCGTCAGGCCTGGACTCGACAGCGGGGTAATAGTCACAGAGTTTGGCGTTGACCTTGAACAGTTCCAGTGCTTTAGCAGCTGCCGGGTTGTTGCCCAGCGGTTGACAAGTCGAACAAGAGGCACAAAACTCATTGGTGCAGCTGCTATTTCCACAGCCCTCAGTCAACTGTCGAAAGTAGCGTTCAATTAACCGCTTTGCAGTCGCTCTGTTCCTGTGAGAACAAGGAATAATTATTTATAATATAAGCAATGCACGCGTTTCAAACATGATCATCCTCCTTGAATGTGCTACATTTTGTCATTTTACCACCACAAACCTCAGTGTGTTTCATTTGAGTTGTATGTAGCAGAACACCATGTAATGATCGTGAAGATGAAGAAAAAAAATAAGACATTTTGGATTTTTTAAAATTTCTTTTTAAAGATGACCTTAAAAAATATTCACATTTGCATTCAGACTGAAATTTTTACCAATTCTTCTTTGCAGAATAGCTCAAACTCCGTAAGACTGAACAGAGACCATCAGTTATCAAGTTCTACCACAACTTTCAACTGAATTAGGTCTGGACTTTGACTAGGCTATTCTGACACATGAATATGATCTAAACTGTTCTACTGTAGGTTTGGCTATATTTTATTTTGGGGACCTGAATACAAATGCTGATCTCAAACGCATCATTTTCCTTCTACTTTACAATTATGCACTACTTTGTGCTGGTCTGAGAGAAAAAGTGAAAAAGGTTAATGTACTTTTCAACGTACAATTCAAATTAATTCAATCATTTCCATGTGCATGATTTATCGATTTTCTCTTTTCTCTCTTTCAACCAAAGACTGGATGACAAACGTCTTCAGTCTGGTGTTTTGGACAATTTTGTTTACAGAGACTTCATAATATATTCCATTTGTTGCTTCTGTTGTTTTGTTTATTTAGTATGGATATTTAAAATGTCTTCCAGTTCCAGTGTTAAATGTTTATTAGAATTTAAAGTTTAATGAGATTTGAGAGTGTGTTGTTGCATTATTATGCCATAACTGTCATATTTCTTGGAAATGCTCAGAAAAACAACAATATTACAGTTTATCACAATAATGTCTGGGAGAATTTATCATCCAGCAAAATGTGTTATAGTGACAGACCTATAATTTAAATACACAAAACACCGGTTTTGTAGTAGGCAGGGGCCACCATGACATTCTCATGAATAAAAATGGTATTGTTTTATGGTCTTAACGTATGTATTTGCATAGGCAGCCAGCCTGCAGCTTACCAGATAGGGGTCAGAGCATCACCTTAATAAAATTTAAGAAAGGTTTGTATGGTTTCACATCTGTATTTCTCTAAAACTATTGTATATCTCACTTTGTTGTAAGAGAAAGCGTAGGAGGAAGTTAATATTTCCTGATTAAATAAAGTGAAATACCAGTTGGCCACAAATATCTTGTCTATTCAGCGATATATGAATAATGAGAAAACATGTCTATTAGAAACAAACAAAAAAATTGTTGATTCAAGTCAGAGGAGACTTACATTCGGCTGGATTCAGGCACCTCAGGCTGGAGGACAGTCAGCTGAAAGAATGACGAGCAAAAGTATAAATTCCTATTATTTGATGCACATATTTAAAAATAGACTTAAACAGTATTTATTGACCATGCTTTGGTGACTACTTTTTCCTCCATTGAAACCTGAAGATTTAATTTGCTAATCTGTAGAGCAGCAGCAGCCCTGCAAGCCATATTTACAGCAGAGTAAGAAAAGTCATGACTCATAACCCTTTAGTGATGCATATTAATATCCTAAATGTTGCCTACAGGTGCAGGGAAAAATGTTTTGCCCTGACAGTGTTTTAGCTGCCAAAGAGGACAAGAAAGCATCAGCCAGGTCTCACCAATTAAATGTGAATGATAATGTAGACCTGTGTGTGTTTAACACAATGTCAAGGAAAAACATCAACAGTGACTTTTTTTGTTTTTTACACTGCCTGGCTCCCAAAAACATTCACCTGGATTTAACTTAGCAAACAGGTTCAGAAGCCTCCTATTGGACAATTACTGCATGGGTGATTGTCTGTCAGCTGGCAACATGTTATTCAACCCCAACTGATGCAATAAGTAGCTTCTTGTTTCTGAAACAATAATGTCGAAAGACACATCCTGTGTTCATGGGAAAAGGTTTAAATCCATTGTTTTCATCAAGTAGAGAAAATATCTAAGGACATTGGAGAAATTATTAAAATTTTAGCCTGTTCACTGCTAAAAACTGGAAAGAAAGTGGAGAACCATCGTCTTCAAGGAGCAAATGTGGTTGGAGTCTAGCTCAATGGAAGAAGGTCATGTGGTCTGATGAGTCCAGATCTACCCTGTTCCAGAGTGATGGGCAGATGAAGAGATGCTCCCATCATGCATAGTTTCTACTGTATCAGCCTGTGATGACGGTGCTATGATCTGGAGTAGCTGCAGTCGGTCAGGTTCAGGTTCACCGACGTTGTGCGTCCAAAGAATGAGGAGGTCAGATGACTACCTGAGCGATCGGGCTGATCATTGAAAAAAAATCTATCAGTGGATTTTTTTTTTCTTCCCAGCATCAATACAACATCTAGGTGAAAAGTTTATTTATTTCCACTGGCTGGAAATAAATCTTGAGGCAATGCAGAAGCCAATCAAAATGACGCAACAGCGAATGTCGTAATCAAAGCTGAGGCGGTATACTGAAAGATTAGAGTGTAACCTTTTTGTCTTTCTATCGGGCAGCGCATAAGGACACTTCCAAACTGTATGAGGTAATTCTACAGTGAGAATCTTTATCCCAAATGTGGAAAACATTTAAGAAAGTAGCCAATCTTCCCACCAGTGGACGTCTCAACAAATTTACCCTAATGTCACACTGCACATTGCCAGAAGAAACTAAAAAAAAACACACACACACACACGCACACACACACACACACACACACACCCCCACACACAAATACATAAAAACAAGAGCTCCATCTCAATGTCCCTTGGGCAGACAAGACCTAAGTAGAAATGACTGGCCATAATGCACAACACAATGAAACCAAATCACAGCATATCAGTCCAACAGTTGAAGCTTGAAGCAAAACTGGGTTATCAACAGATCCAAAGACAGCAGCAGAACCAAAGGAGAACGTGTCGCAACAGTTCCCTTAAATCCAGATCTAAGCCAATTGAAATACAGTATAAGGCACAAACTAATGCCTGCAAACCTCAACCAATTCAGGCAGCATTAAAAATAAGACTGGGTCAAAAGGATGAAGCCAACTCCATTAGAAGAAACTCAGGAAGGTAGTGGAGCTGAGGGTGATTCTACAAGAATGTACATGTGAACAGCAAACAAAATGTTTATCACATTAGCACTAAATGTGTGAATATTGCTGTGATGTGCAGGGATTGGCGAGGACATTTCAAAACAAAATGAACATGTATTTTCTCTAAAAGGGGAAAATACAAGTTATTAAGTTACATAGGTCCGAAATGACACAAAAACAATCATAGGGAACATAACAGGTTACACATGCTATATAAAGGTGTAAAATCCTGGTTATAAATGAGCTCTTAACCTTTAGACCTGGTGAACAGCAGCCTGGCTAAAATCAAAAGACGGGCAGAGTTGAAAATTACAGCAACTAAAAGAAGAGGAAAAGACAAGTAAAGTTTCTCACCACACTTTAAAAGGAAGTACAGCTTCGTTTCTATTACAGGCACTTCTATTCCAGCGATGCAAACCTAAACGAAGGAAACAGCACATGACTTTAGTTTCTGCTCCAAACAAGAGCCACCTGCCGAACTTATCTTGTTATCGCAATTGAATAACTCCGTAGTACACCAACCTGTGATTTGACAGATAGTTCAGCGTATGTCAGTGACGGTGCAAAAAAAAAAAAAAAAAAAAAAAAAAAAAAAATCTTGAAAAAAATCTCTCGTGTGACAGACTGACAGCTCCGTGCTCTGGCGTTTCAGTGGCTGTCTCAAGAAAACGACTTGTGTTTTTTACACGCGTGTTCACGGCTCGGGTGTGCCAGCGTCAGAAAGGGGACTTATGTTCCGTGTTTAAGTCAGAGTGTAGCGCTTTTCACTGTCATCTTGTAAACAAGAACGAGCTGTATCCCGGCATGCAGCGCGAGGCTGTCAAACGTCATGCACGCTCGTTCCTCTCACCTTCGCGCGGCACAATTAAACATACACGACTGTGAGGAGTGACGAAAAATCACAAAACACCGCAGATAAAAACAGGGCTGGGGCCCTATGGAGGAATTTAAATGGCCTTGTTCGAAAAGTTTAAAGTGGTACCTTTGATTTATTTGAAGGAGGGAGAGAAGGAACAATTAGGACACAATGCCATCCATTACATTATTTAAAAAGTCACTTGTGTGAATATAGGAAGCGCTTTTTAAAAAAAATTTACTCCTACGCTGTTCTTGTTTGAATGCACTTTTTCTTTGAATACTGTTTTTCTGATCAAGAAAGTAGAAAAACAAATGACAAAATAAGAAGTACAAACCTTCCTTTTAGTAAGATGAACTTGACAGCACTTAAGATCTCTTGTCTATAAAAGCCAGACTACTTGGTTTATTTTATTTCTGTGTGCTTAGTAAAAGGAAAATGTTCACTGTAAAATTGTTTGAGCATTTGAAAAACAAGTAACATTTTTGTCCATTTAAAGTGATTCATTAACAGAGAATACAGAGCCCTGAATGCTTTCTGTACAGTTACCTTTTGTTACCAAACTTACAATGACCCACTAAATGTCACAGAAAAGAAATAAAATAGGTGATAGAAGTAGAGCAGAGTCTTTGAATGCACAGAGAATCAATCTTTCTTCACTTACTGACAGAGATTTAAACACTTGCCAGACCTTTCTTTCCTCCCTCTGGGCTCTAAGTCATACCCAGAAACAATAAATCACACTGGTCACGCAGCAGGTAGTGAGAAATGGCTGCTGCCCAACTCTGACGTAAAGCCTATTCTTTTTTAAATTATGCATGGTCCAACCCCCACGCCATGCTGTGTCGAACAATCACATTTATTATTCTATCAATGCTCAGATCAAATATCGAGTTTTACACTTCACACTTCTGAAAACATGCTTACACCTGACACCAGGGAAGCCAAAGCAAGCCCACAGGTAGTTTTCATGGAAGTTGCTGCAAAGTTCAGATGTATTCCTAATCTTACTGTAAAGAAGAGTTCATTTAAAAAAGCATAAATTTGAGTGTTATGTGCCAATATGTTCAAAACACGTGCCTGTATAAAACTAATCTAAAACATGGAGGGTTGTTTTTTTAAGAGTTTATATAGTTATTTGTTTTGTTAGTACAATATTAGGTCCACAATAAGGAAAGAAATAATATTACGCTAATAAATTCAATAGTGCAAGAATAAAGTGGAAGTAAAATGAGATTAATCTCATATAAACGTGCTGTTAAACTATTATTAATATTGTGTTATTGTTAATACTATGTTCTAGGTTTGAGTCTGCACATAAAAATGTGTAAACCGTGGCTGCAGTTTTCATTGTGAACACTAGAAGTCGCTGCAGCCACACGCAAACGCTTTACTTCAGTACGGGGTTCTGGGTTCGTCTGTGACCAGCTCCGCAAGCTGTGAGAGAGAAGCCCAGGCGGCAAAATACGCGCGTGCTCGTTATGAGCACTGAGAAAGCACGCGCGTAGCAAGCACGCGCTTGTTCAGCGCGCTTATCTGGAGAACTACGGACACCGTGAATGCTCAAACAACCTATTTCGGCAAAGGTGTCACTTTCATCACGTTTTTGCGTGAAACTAATAATAATAATAATAATAATAATAATAATAATAACAATCAAATATCTAAGCCTATTCTTTTAAAACCTATTCGTCAGAGTTGGGCAGCTTTCAGTTCAGAGTTTAATAAACAATGATAATTTACAAAATTGTGACATAAAATCAAAGCTAAGGAAAATCTCTATATAGAGCATACAACTATACATATGTAAGATTTGGTGAATTAAAAAAAAAAAGTTTTTGGTGAATAAAGTGGAGTAGACTTGCTACTTGTCAGATGACGGAAAACGCTGAAGTATCGTTTCTGCTTCAGCACAGAGTCGCAGTTTAAGCAGAGAGGTAATGAAATACAACAGGCACTGACAGGCCTCTGCGTCAGGCCCGGATCCGCACGATCTAAATTTGGTCAAGATTTAAAGTAAAACTAACATCTGAGCGAGGTGTGAGGTGGAGTTGCCCATCATTTCTCCTCTCCCAGCTGACAGGTTGAGCCCGGATCATTAGTGGGCGTTAGTGTCTCTTTGTGGTATCAGCTGAAAGCTCGTCCCCCCTGCTGTTTCTGCTGGCCGGGCTTCCTGCACCAGTGGGAAGATATGGCTGCAAAAAGCACAGCGACGCTTTGTGTAAGGAGCAGAATGGAGGCTCTCTCCAACAATACAGATGGTCCTTGCTCTGAAAAAAAACAAAACAAAACAAAACAAAAAAAAAACATTGATCATTTGGACACAGCCACTGTTGTGGCGAACCCCTCCAAGTCTTATTTAAAACAATCTTCTGATATGAGCTTGATGATAAAATAATGCATCTTTAAATGGCCTGACTTGGTGACGCCCTTCCTCTGATAAAATTCAGATTAAGGTGGTTGGCAACCACAGCAGATCGCCTGAAAAGTAATTAGAGACAATGACAGGAGAGCGTGAGGAATGCCTCCGTTCAGCAGCGGAGCCTCTTTAATTATCACTATCAATCTCTTATATGTTTTCTCATAACGTGACAACGAATAAAATCACTTTTACTGCACGTGTTTGGTTATCCTGCAATGGTGCACGGGATCTAGGGGTGGAAGAGGGTAGATGCAACCCTGCTGGGAGTTTTATGTCCTGCAAAAAAGTGTATGAAAAAATAGAAAAAAATGAGGAAAAAAATATTAATTTAGTTTGCAATAGGGCTGTGAAGGAGATGGAGATCAGCAGTGGAAGAAAGTTGACAATAATTCCAGCTCTGGTCTAAAATACAGTCTCTCGTTCAGTTTACAAAAACACAGCAAAGGAAATTAATTTGTGCTAATTTGGTTTAATTATGTGGAAAGATAAATTTTGAAAGAAATGTTAATGTTACACACAAAAGTATGTTGTCACTTTGAATGGCTCAATATTTCTGGTGCCACATCCGTAGTTTCAGTTTTAATGGAATGATTATTCAGGATAACCTGATCGAGGCAAGAAGAAAGCTGTAATAATAAATTCTCCTCAAAATTTTCCAATTCGTGGAACCTGTTCTTCTGTAGGGACTGCCAGTCGCCATTAAAGAATGGGAACACTATAGTTCCCAATCATTCATTCATTCATTCATTCATTCATTCATTCCAGTCATAGTGATTTATGAAATTTACTTTTTTGAGCATTACATCATGTAATAATATTATTCCAACATAAAAAACACACCTGGAGTGTTGCTTTGATTTTTTTCTTGCACATTAGGGAAAGCGTTTAATCTCCATGGCAACCATTCAGTTGTGAAAAAATGTCCGTATGAACCCAGCAACGCCTTCGAGGTGCAGCTCCTCCTCTGAGCTGCAGCTTCCAAGCTTCTCCCACACAGATCACAGTTGCCCCCCAAAAAATCTCCTCTCAGCTCCTTTAAACTAGCCAGCAACAAATTAGCAAACGCCTAACTCAGCCCAATGTAATAGTGAAATATTTTCATTAGTCAGTGTAGAGGCGGGAAAAAAAATTCACACAAATGTCCATGTACAGCTGTTCTAAGTAATAAACAGAAATGTGCTGTTTTGTTGAACCAATTACTGACTTTATGGCTTTTGTAACATTTACGTCTGCAGAAAATACTGAGTTCTATGAGGTTCTAAAGGACTGTTCAATGAAATGTTTGTGAAATGTCTGTATTTGCAATGCTGGAATCGATCCCATTGGGTACTGGGTTTGCCTGTTCATTCTTATTTTCAAAGATGTAATCTTCAAAAATAAGAAGTTAGTTTCGAGTTGGATATTGGATATTTCAATATCCGCCGAGCAAGCGGCGTTCAGCTCAAGGTTGGTCCGATTTATGAACACTAATTTCGGCCAGCCGTTCTCCAGCTCCCTCCTCAAGGACTCGGAGGTTCACTTCACTGCAGTCGGTAACACAATAAAACCACCAGGATTAAGTTTGCTTTGGTCTGTGGCCTGCAAAGATGGCACCGAGCGACTGCACCTAAACGCCCCACGACGTCTGACGCAGTGGCGTTGGTTCCAAAGCTCTATTGGCCAATAGTAGACATAGAAGGCAGCTCTCCTCATTAACATAATGATGCAGCAGAAAAACAGCAAACGGAAAAACAGCAAGCAGAAATACAGAGAGCACTGTGACTGTTTCTCTTTCCCACTCTGAGTCCGTTTTAAGCCTCTGTTGGTTGTACAGGAGAAAAAGAGACAAATTCAACACTTACACTCGTCTAAAGCTCCTCTTCAGCTGATAAACTGCTGGTCTATGCCGCTACATAACCCTTTGCCACTAAAGCCCTTTTTTCTGAATTCAAAAACTCAATAGACCTTTAAGCCTCTACATACCTAAATGTAACCTCAAATTGTCTTGAAAGCAGCTGAATAAGTTCTGAAAGCTCTTGTTGGAAAAAAAAATCTCCTGAACTCATTAAACAAGCTTCTTAGTGAAAAACAAAAACCATTAAAGGGTTAAAGGGGAGATGCAGTGATGACTTCCTGAAGGTATAGATTCAGGTCGAGCAGGAAATTTTAAAGACAGAGGCCCAGTTTCAAGGAAAAGTCATATTTGACATCCATGTAGCATTTTTGTAACTGAAGGTAACATAGTTATTTGATTGCGTTATAAAACAGAATATACATGATACTGCCCCATTAATGAAATACATTAAAAGTTGAATGGTTTTTCACTGGACGATAGACTCGGCTTTTAGATTACGGTGCAAAGACACAGGTTGATTCTCAGGCTTGTTAAAAGTAGAATTGATAATTCAATGAGAAAAGAAAATGATTGAATTTGTTATGAAGCACCTGCACTAAGACAGGATTTTTTTATATTATTGTATAATTTAGCATCAATTACTTTCCACTGCTATACATGTTTAATCCATAATCCAAAACTGTGTTCTTAAATATCATTACCTTCCTAAAATAATGGCCTAAGTTGCTTTTTTTTTTTTTTTTCCAAAAGTTTTTTTTTTTTTTTCCCAAACCCACTTTTGACAAGAAATGACTTCGGTATGTATTTTGACAGGTTTATCATCACAGAAACACAACACACTAAAATAAGTGTGCAGCCTGGTGAAAAGGTTACATTTTGCTACAGAAAGAGATCTACACTAATAAAGTAATTTCATAAAAATTATACTTTATTCTTGCAGTTTTATTTTGATCACAAGCAGCCATATACAGAACATTTGGAAAACTAAAAACAACATGAGCTTGACATAAAACTGTGGAACTGAACCTTGTGCAGTTTTCCACATTCTTTACTGAGTTGAAGCGATTCAGGATTCCTCACCAACGTTTTACTTACCAGAACTTGGTATTAATACAAAGGACAAAAAGTCGATGATTTCCCCCCCAAATCACCACATATACTCATGGATATCTGTTGCGCAAAAGCTCAATGTTGTATTAAGAGGAAATCAGCACGATGGAATGCAGCAGAACATGATGGAGCTTCTTTCAGGCACACGGAGGGTACAGGATGAACTGAACAGATGAAACACAGCAAACAGACCAACGAGTCTCAAACTAAACAACATGCCAGAGAAGGAATTTGTGTGCAAAGGCAATGAAAACAAGAGGGACGGGGGGAGTCGGGGGCAAAGATGTCACATATCCTCATAAATATCTGTACAAAACCCCCCAAAATAAAAAGCTCAATCATATTTACTCAAACATATCCAGCAATTTCTTATCCAGTGTCAAGGCACTTATTATTACTAAGAAAAACAAGATAGATATAAATCAATTTTGGTATTAGGTTTGCTTTAAAAAATGCATTTAACACAGTTAAAGGTAAATGCAAAGCTTCCCAGTAAAAAGTTCAGTTTGGCCAGTTTTCCATTAGTTTCTACAGACTTTAAAAAATATATAGTTTTAGTTGAACAAAGTAATACCTCCCATTTCTTTTTGCATATTGCATTGCAATATTGAGTGAATAAACATGTGCAACAGAAATTCTCAACGACAGGTCTGATGAAATGCTTTAAAGTGCAAATATAAATGTTGAAAGACTCGTTTGTAAAGACGGTTCAGCACTGGGGATTTGGTTTACAGCGAAACACACCTGGCTAGTTAAAATCCAGCATGTGATAGAAGTTCTCACAAGGCCCTTAGCAAGTAAGAACATGCTAAGGAGCAACAAATTGGCTCCGTGATGCGCTTCAAGCGAATAGTTTTTTATCTGCACACTTGCTTTAACAATAAAGTAGAGAGCCACAAAGGTCAATTTAGCTTAGCTTAGACTGGGAAGAAAAACTGCCTCCCAGAGGCTCAAAATCCCAATAATTAATATAGCCCACCTGGTGAAAAACAAAACAAAGCAACTAAATGTGATTTTCCAGCTGTTAAATACCAGACAATTTTTGGGTGAAGTGCAGTGGCTCTTTGGAGGTTCTACTGGTTTGCATTAACCAGTAAATGCAAACTTTTGTTGGGCAGAACAAAAGTAAATACAGCTTCAAAACTCTCATACCATGTTGGTGGTTGAAATCTGTTTTTGAAGACCTGGCTATCCCTTGAAAATATCCATTTTGCAAAGAAAACTGATTGCTAGCTTGAACTTCGTTCTGCTTGCCTGCAGAGTACCAGTTAGCAGCTAGAAAACAGCTAGCTTAGCACTAAAGACTGGATGCTAACGTGTGTTTAGAGCTACACAGGTCAGCATGCTCTAAATCTGTATGAGCTATAAACACAGGTTTAGAGCTAACCTCTTACCCCTTACAAAGCTTGCTAAATGTGCTAAAGTGTTAACTTAGTAGTTTACTTCACACTGAAATTAGTAACCAGATAGTTGCATGGATTTTTAACAAAATAAAAAAAAAAACAACAAAAACAAAAACAAAAAACAAAAAAAACACACAATTTAGCTTTAAAAGACAATTTCCTTGCTACCAGCTGGCTCTCATTATAGCTAGCTAGTAAGTTAGGGAATGAATTTCGAAGAAAGTGTCTCATTTAAGTAAGATTTCTCGTTATGACAGCAAAACGCTCATAAATTGCATGCTAAAATGAAAAACATGCTCATTTTAATATCTTCTGAATTTTTCATGTTACTGCTGGTAATGAAACACTTCAATAGCTCAGCTTCATCTAACAAACTTATTGAACCAGATTTAAAAGCTCAACATTTGGAAAGTCAGAGTAAAACAAATGACATTGGACAACATGGCTACCTTGTGGCAGTGACGGCGCCTCGGTATCTTGGCAATGTCTTGCATTCAAATTACTGGCTTGGAGCAGCAATAGTGTAGAGACATTTTCACTGACAAACTCCAACATAGACTCTCGCTTTTGTATCCAGGACAAAAGGAGCGTTTAAGGAGGTAAAAAAGTTTTTTTTTTGTAAGAACAAAAAAATAAATAAATAAAAATAGGCTTTTTAATCCAAACTCCAGATTAAAACAGACAACTATGGGAGTTGCATAATTCCTGAGCTTTTGATGAGAATGTTAAATGCTCCATTAAAAAAATCTCCCAAAAAACTTTCCTTTTAACTGAAATCAGCCAGGTGGTTTTATATATATATATATATATATCCGGTAAGTCATCTGAAACACACAAGTGCTGTCTGAAGAAGGTCTCATCCACCTCCCTTTCATGCTGGTGTTGAGTGGTTGGTTCTAGAGCCGTGATGGCATCGTTTATTAGAGCGTCGAGCAACGTCTAATTGGTAAATTAGGACTTCCTGCATCTCTGGGCTTTTAACAGCATGAAGGAGGGTCGTTTCTTTATAAGCCACTTGTTTGATGAGGAGCCACGTTTACCTGTCAACCACACGCAGCGACGAAGATGGCAAGGTCAATTAAACACCAAAGGTCACCGCTGTGGAACGGGAGCAAACGGCAGTACCTCGGCGTCATCTGGTCAAAATAACAACCATTCAAAGCCATCGACATGCCACCCAGCTGTTTGTGTTGTAGTTACTAAACTCTAATGGGAAGCCAGCACACTGAAAATGGGATGAAATTTGGTCTTTCGATAAATAGAAAAAAGAAAAGGAATAATTATTCCTCTACTTAATGTGTGTCCTGGATTTAAAAGGTTGGATTAAAAACAAAACAAACTAAAAAAAAACAAAAAAAAAACCCAACTGAAAATGATTCTCCTGCAATGTAACATGAAAACACTTCTAGACTTTTTACTCTTTAAACTAAAACCTCTCAGCTCCAAAAAATATATAGACGCACAGTCACAGAGAACAACACCTGGCAAAGTCTATGTACACAGACTGGAATGAAAGATCTGTTGTGAACTCTCACAAGAGAAAAATTATATCTTGAACATGCAGATGAGGAAAAAAAAAAATCACAATTCAGTGTAATTTACTGTGCAACATGCCAACTATAAAGATGCTTTGCTTTCAAAATGGACAAAGTGGTTCAGCGGTGTGGCCACTATCTGGGATAAACAAACTAAAAGCAGGAGATTTCTCTTAAAACTTCTGTTTTTGGAAGTCATTGCAGCGAGGATTCAAGGCCACTGCGGTGTGTGTTCCAGGTTTTAATGCCCCCACAGGCTGACCTGACGGCGGAACGTCTTGGTTCTGTCGCTGCACAACGGAACCTGATCCACAACGAGATGCGTCTCTGAGAAGTCACAACTTTCCCAGGAATGAAGCTGAATTTTTTTAGATTTTCCAGTTCTTTCCTCTCCCAAATCTTTAAAGCAAAATTACATTGACTGTACATGGAAAAAACTAAATAAAGTACCTTTCTGCATATGTTTTAAAGAAATAGTATAAAAAGAATACAATAAAATCAATTAAAAAAATATATTGTGCAAAATTGAGAATGAGTAACATACAACTCCTGCCAAAATGTATGGATGTACTGCTCTGTGAGGATGGTCAGTCAGTCGTTTGGAGCCAAAAAAATAAAAAATACAGATATGAAGCAAAGCTATTATTTAATGATGTCATAAAACGGATGTTTGCCATTTTGGTGTCCGGAAGAATAAAGAATGAAAGAAGGAAAAATTATTTATGACAGGTTGGAATTTAGAAATGTTGGCAGCTTTTAAAAAATTTAAAGAATCTAGATTCTAAAACACAAGGAGACTGCCATTTTAGTCATTTTTTCAATGCTAAATGCTAATGTAAGATGCTAAAGATAGTCTAATATAGCAACTAAGTTATAATTCTGAGTTTGTCCTAAAATATTAAAATCTTTTTTGATGGTTTTTCTCAAATCCGCAGCATGGCATTGACTCTCTTCCTAAAAGTACTAATAAAAATAATCAACGATAAACAGCTAATGTCAGCTCATGCTAAAATATATATGTGTGTGTGTGAGCATAAGAGATATGAGAATTTTTTTTTTTATTTTAATGCCAATGTGTTAAAAAGAAAAACTAACTAAATATTTGAGATAGGAATTTCGCTATAAAAATATAACTGAAGCACAGTCTGGATCACAGACTATAGATATAGAATAAATATATTTATTTCCAAGTGAGTTTTTTTTTTTGGTTCATGCAATAATCGAGGAGTCCATCCTTTTTTTTCCCCTCTACTTCATCTAGAAAAAAAAAGTTCTATTAAACACAACTTGCACGTTTCTGAAGTTAATAGTTCAATGAAATAATTGTGGGTGTATCTGTAGCATTTACAAAGTAAAACAGACCGACTGCCTCCCCCCACCAGACCAGTGGTCCCCTAAGCTTTTGCCAGGAGTTGTACGGTGAGACATCATAAGGAAGTGTGCGGCGCCCGTTCTGCCGCCGGGACGGTCCTGTGTGCCGGCTCGGCAATGCGGCCGGAGCGGAGTCCTCCCTCTGAGCTCTGTGTGTACGTAACGCACTGCGACGCTCCGTCGGGGGGCAGGTTCAGGTGGATGCTGACCATCTGTTTGACCAGCGGTGGGGAAGCTGTCTGGCTGGGTGAACTCGGACCTGGCGGTGGTAAGGTCTCATCCAAGTGTTTGGTGGAATGAGGTTTTGGCTTGCCGGGGAGCCGAGGGCTGTGTGTGGCGTGTGACGGAGCGTGCGAGTGGGGAAGCACCAACTGGATTTTCTGGCCCTTCTCTTTACGAGTTTGCTTCACGGGGCTCTGTTTGTCCTGACTGGAGCCGGGCGTGGTCGTCTGACTAACTTTGGGCTTGCTGAGCGACAGGAAGTTGGGTCCGGCACCCAGCAGTGACCTCATCTTGAACCTGCTCAGCCCTAGGACGTTCCTACGAGTGTCGGAAGGGAGCTTATCTAGCTGCCTCCCGGCCTGCGCCGCACTTGGAAACAGAGTGCCTTGACACGCCCTGTAGAAATATCTGGAAAAGAAAATCAAGTCAAGACGTCAGGACACACTTCGGCTCTGCTCCTGCGATGAACGCCGGGATAAACGAAACCATCTGGAGTCAATAGCAGAAATAGTTTTCACGGCACGCATCATAAATATTTCAGACTACTTGTGCTTTCAGATGTCTGCGAAACAGAAGCCAGAGCGTACCGAGGCAGCAGCGCCAGCACGGGGGTGATGGCGCACAGCAGGTAGAAGAGCGGGTCCTGGAGCAGCCTCTGGATGGTCCAGTAGGAGTTGGAGGGGGAGTAGCAGGTGGGACAGGAGGCGTTGTAGAACAGAGCGGCGGTGAAGAATAAAGCTACACTGAAGGCTATCGACAGCCAGTTCATCCAGGTCTGCAGAGAAGGGAGGCAGTAAGGAGAAGAAACAATTACTCATCTAATGGGGATCATTACGCCTCAATTAAAAAAATATTTTAAAAATCACACCGTCTCATCAGAATCCAAGTCAGCAGAGGAGAGGCATCAGGACAAAAATCAATTCATACTTTAAAAGCTTTATTTAGAACTAAAAGGTGGAATAACTCCTTAGAAAAAAAGGTAGAACAAATTAAAAGATTGATTTTAAGACCAGACATCATCAGTGATCTAATTGAGTATGTATGATTGCCAACAGGGTGTGTGAGCCACACAATGGCTTAAAAAAAAAAAAAAGAAGCTAAAAAACACTATCTACAGAATAAAAAATACATTTTACTGAAACTGGACGAAGTTGTTAGTCAGTAAAAATAACTCATTTCTTTTCTCAACTTTATTCCGCCATGTGCATCTCCCGAACAGCCAGACCGAGAGCCCCGAAGAAGAACACAAACCCTTAACATATGCTCCTGGCATAACAGTGCCCCTAGTGGGTGGACATGTAATACAAATAAAACAAAGGAGTAACAATCTCCCACTTTTCTTAAAAAAAAAAAACAAACAAAAAAAAACAAACAAAAACAGGGCTTATGAGAAAGCGCAGCCATTAAGGATTTTGTCAGAACAGTCTCAACGTAACAGAATGTGAAACATCTTATGACTGAGTTTATTGAAGAATCCAAAGTCCTTCATAAAGAGCCCTAAGGAGTGAGGTTGCGGATGCTCCCTTCTTTGTTAAACAGTCTGCAAGTTGGTCTTTTGTTTGAGACCACAACACTTGATGAACTTTCTTAGTTTGCATCAGTTCTTTAATTGAACTGATTTCCAGGCGTAACCTTTTCTCTGCAACAAACTTAGTTGACTTAAGTGCATCAACAAGAGAGAAATTATCAGTCACACAGATTATAGGTGGAGGACAAGCAGTACTACCAGCACTGAGTTCAGAAAAGAGTGTGGAAAGAAAAATGGCATTATCAATCCCCTCAGACATGGCGAGTGTTTCACCTGCCAGTGTGCTTCTGACAATTCTCTTAATTCTCTTTGACTGCCATGCAATAGGAGAGAACCGCCCGTTGTCACCCATCAAAACAATGAAGTGCCCACCTTGAGTACCTCCATCTGAAAGATTTCCAAAAGATGCATCAGTGAATGTAACCATCTTTAAGTTACTGTCATCCCCAAGGTGTTGAAAATTCAATTCAACTGACTTGGCCTTGAGCTTACACACAACTCTGTTTGCTTCATTAATGGTCTGTACTGTAGCATGTTTGAGACGGGATGCTAAATTACTAGCATCAAACATGACATCAGGCCTGCTCTGTCTTGCCACCCACAGAAGTTGGCCTATCTTAGATCTGAGCTGCTCTGTTTCCTTCTCAGTGAGAGGTGAAGCTGACTCTGCTGCTCGTGAGGGTGAGAGGTGTATGGACTGCAGGTGCTGAATGTATGTTTCTTGGTGTATTTGTACCTTCTCACCTTGAGTAACAAGATCTACACCCACATAGGAAAAGCTATTGTGTGCTTCACGACCGACATTAAACTTTGACCTCAGGTGAGGCATGACTGACTCTGAAAACATGTGTGATCCACCCCATATAAAATCATCAACATGACAAGCAAGTACACCAGTTACATTTTTGCGCTCATCCAGCCAATAGAAAACTGCAGGGTCAACCTTAGACATGATGCCTCCTGCTTCAATCATGATGCTTTTTACTCTGTTATACCAATACAGTGAAGCATCAGCTAAACCATACACACATTTTCTCAGTTTCCAAAGCACACCTGTGCTATTGGCCTCTCGAGGAGGTTTGATGAAAATGTCTCTGGACAGTTGCATTCCTTGTAAAAAGGCAGATTTAATGTCCATAGAGTGAAGTTCCCATTGTTTTTGACATACAACTGCCACCAAGAGTCTCAGTGACTCTGAGGCACAGGTTGGAGAGTCCTTTTGTAGGTCAGAAACTTGTAGCTCCTCAAATCCTCGTGCAACAAGTCTTGCTTTTGGTATTATTCCATTTTCAGTCTCTTTCAGAGTGCACACCCAACGAGTGGAGACACACTTTTGTCCTTTGTCCTCAATTTCCTCAAACACTTGGTTCTGTTTCCAGCTTTTTATTTCATTTTCCTTTGCTTCATCAAACGACATGTCCTTACTCACAAAAACATCCTCGTGCATATCTGTATCCTCAGCATCTGCCTGGATGTGAAGATCCTCCAACTGTGACAGGTCAGCTGACTCACTGTTGCCAGCCACTTCTGCTGGCTCAAGCAGCTCCAAGTTAAACCAGTTCTTGTATTTCCCAGTTGCTTTGCCTGCACGTCCCAACACTTTGGCTTTTTGTGAGACACCCTCTGCATTTCTGAATGTCACAATTTGACCTGTCTTTATGATGGTGTTCCCAGAGTGCAGTCTCTCAGCCTCTGCATTTTCAGGAGCAGGCAAATGATGATTCTCAGGATTTACTGCAATAGTGTCTCCTTCTACATTCTCTTCAATGATGTCCACTGTGTGTTGTCCTCGATTGTTTTTCTCATCGCAGGTAATCTGAGGTTCTTCATTCTCGTGAGTAACTTTCCTCAATCTGAGTTGATGGACTCTGACACAGGTGCCTCCGTGTCTAACAAAAACGACTGCACCATCTTGACCAATCACCACTCCTGGTCCTTTCCATTCTGGACAATCCACTCTTTTGTAAAAGACTTTGTCTCCAGTTTCATATCGCTCGTCTATGGGCCGCATCTGTTTCTTTAGTGCTCTCCGTATCCTTTCTGAACATTCTGCTTCTGTAAAAGCTTTTCTTGCAGCATGCAAGGCTGAAATGTGCTTGGCAACCCATTCACTCTTGGTGGTGCCCTCTAGAGCTGGAGCTTTGTCTATTAATACAGAAGGCAGGTTAGGATTCTGCCCGAACACCAGCTGATGTGGGCTGTATCCATGGACACTTTGCATAGAGTTCTTTGCCATCAGGGCCCAGTCCATGGCAGTGCTCCAGTCACATCCAGTACTTGCTTTGACTTTCAGCAGGATCTCTGTCAGAGTTTGATTGTGGCGCTCCAACAGTCCATTGCTCCATGGACTGTAAGCAGGTGTTGTCTTGACTTCAATATTAAAGTTCTCGGCCATGTCTCTCACTTCCTCGTTATTGAACTCACCACCATTGTCACTGAACAACTTTTGTGGTGGGCCATGCACACTGATCCAATCATGGATAAAACGTCTGACTATTTCAGAAGACCTCTTGGTGGTTAAGACACTACCAGCACTGAAACGGGTAAACTGGTCAATAATGTGTAGGTACCAAACCCCAGGTTCAAGTTCGTGCAGATCTACAGCAACAGTTTCATTGTATGTAGATGCCAATGGTAAGCCGACAGCAGGTTTTGGTTTGGTCTTACAATATTTTTGACACACTTCACACTGGTTCACGATGTTTTTCAGCAGGCTGTCACATTCTGTGTCCTTGTTGCCAGAATTAGTCAAAAGTCTCTGTATTTTGTCAGCAGATGCGTGTCCAAACTGTTTATGAAGTTTCTCCAGAACTTTCATCTTTTCACTTGTGTTCATCTTGTCTGTTGTCGTCAGTATTTCTTCCTCATTAGCTTGCAATAGCTTATCAGAGTGAATGAAACTTCTATTTTCACTGTCCACAATGTTTACACAGTAATGACCTGAACTAGTAAAGTCCAGTTTGACAGGCTGGTTGAACATCACTGCACTGTCCCTTTCCATGTCCAAAACAGTCCCTGCCCTTTTCAATGAGGTCTTACTCAGCAGCAGTGGGATGTTAGCAGGTACTACTTCAGTTTCTATATTACACTTTGTGTTGCCGATTTTAGCAGGTATCTTTACCTTTTTTATGGAGTAGACGATTTTTCCATCTCCAAACTTGAAGGGCCTGTGACTTTGTGTTTCTGTCTCTTTCATAGTCTTCACACTTTTCTTTTGCAACACAGTACTATAGTTGTCCAGCCACTCTTGTCCACAAACTGTCCTAGTGCAAGCAGTGTCTATTATTGCTGAGCCAAAACATTCTGTCATGAATATTTCTGCATCTGTTGGTGATTCTTTGGTGTACAGAGTTAAGTTGCACTCTTCCACGTCTTTTGTATCATCAGCAATTTTAACACTATCAGCTTTGTGCGGACAGTTTTTAACCCAGTGAAAAGTACTTTGGCACACTGCACATTTTGACCGTCGTCCGTACTTATCCAGCGGGTTTGTACCGGGCTGCGGAGTGTTGAGCTGTGAAGTTTTCTGATGGGGACTCTGCCGCCAGAACTTGCCTTTTTGCCGCCGTTGCTCCGCTGCAAACACGGACTCCTGGCTAATGCCCTCTGCTGCCGCACCTCTTTTTTCGCCAAATATTCTCTTCAAAGCGGACTTCATTGAAGCAAATGTTACATCTGAGCATGCCGTTAAAGCCAACTGTCTGTCCGTTATATCCAAACACGCGGTGTCCAAAAGCTTAAAAGCCAAAACTGGGTCAGGCAGCTCCATGTTGTATTTCTTCATCCGCGAGTAACGCTGCTCGAAATCAATAATATAGTCCGCCATCGACATGTTAACTTCTTTTATGATCCGGTCAAAATCCGAGTATGCTTCATAGATCCTGTCCTTTTCCTCTTTTAAGAACAAGTCATCTAGTTTAGCGAACAACGTTGTCATTCCAGTGTCTTTATTTAGATCATCTACCGGAATTTCCATCGCCGTGTCCCGCGCTCTTCCAGACAGGGCCAGGGCGACAGCCAGCGCTTGCTTTTTCGACTCCAAATCTGTAACTCTCGTCCAAATGTTGACTTCATTCTTCCAGCTTTCGTAAGGCTTTCCTTCCTCAAACGTTGGCGGAACTCTGTAGTTACTAACCATCCTCTGCTACCAATGTTAGTCAGTAAAAATAACTCGTTTCTTTTCTCAACTTTATTCCGCCATGTGCATCTCCCGAACAGCCAGACCGAGAGCCCCGAAGAAGAACACAAACCCTTAACATATGCTCCTGGCATAACAGTGCCCCTAGTGGGTGGACATGTAATACAAATAAAACAAAGGAGTAACAGAAGTGACTGAAACTGTAAATTAGTTATTAAATAAGTTAGCTGGTAGCTGGGGTTGTTTGTCTTAAATGAGCAGGTTTCTTGTTTCAGTTTTCAGACCAACAAGGAGATGCTAATTGTTTTTTAGGTTCGTCATTTTTCATTCTTTACCTGACATGGGAGTAATGCCAACTAAAAGTGGAGATGGGCTCTGATGTGGTACTTGGGAGTATAAAAAAACAGAAGCAACACTCTAAAAATTTCCTTCAGTAAAACTACTAAGATGTGACGTCGGTTGTGCAAAGATGAATTTGTTTGTGTGTGAAGAGTAGAAGAAGAGTGTACTTCCTGTAAGCTCTTCTGTTGCTGCTACTCCCACGCAATGTTGGAAATAAATGCAACAAAGCAGGAGCATTACTGTGAAAAAACAGTTTTTTGTCTTTTTTTTTTTTTTTTAACGAAGTATAACTCTAAACAAACATAATGTGTCACTTTTCAGAACATTTTGCAGTGCAGCAATGGCCTGAAAACTGGTTTATTTTAAACAGGAAGTCACTGACGGTGATGCAAACGCTGCCACAGCTTCTAATGCAGTGAAATATGGGATGCAATTAATAACAAAACATGTGGGGGCTGGGTTATGGACCCATTGCAGAACGTCCTGGGATACTGGAAGTGAAATGCAGGTTTTGTTAATTACTGTTATTAATGATAAAAATAATAATGAAGAGAAGAAGAAATACACATCTCTTAATCATTGTTAATAATCCAGATAAAGGAGTATGTTATGCTGAAAATGACTTTTTTTTGGTGGGAAATATTTTAATGAGGAAACATGTTCCCCAGTATAATTTTTCAGAATACAAGCTTATTTAAAATTACATTTGCATTCAGAGTTTCTACTCTTGCTTACATGTTAGCATGTCACTTTTATCTCTGTGTAGCAACATAAATTACATAAAGACAGAAAATGTAGCCAGAAGTACATTTTGATGTTTTATTTTCTCTTTTTCAAAATTTAAAAACACTCTCTTGTCTCAATAATTTAATCTGTTTCTCATTTACAGATTAAAAATGGCTGCTAAGGAACACTGTACATTTTCTGTACATAAATCGATTAGGTGCGTGTCACCATGCAGCACATGGTGGAGGTAGACACACGCACGCACGCACGCACGCACGCACGCACGCACGCACGCACGCACGCACGCACGCACGCACGCACGCACGCACGCACGCACGCACGCACGCACGCACGCACGCACGCACGCACACACACACACACACACACACACACACACACACACACACACACACACACACACACACACACACACACACACACACACACACACACACACACACACACACACACACACACACACACACACACACACACGGCTGCTGAGCTGCAGCTGAACACACTGGCTGATCTGACAGTATGTAATTACAACAGGTCATTAAATTGGACTCCAGTACAAAAACGGCCATTAATTACAGGTTCACAGCTATTGTACGGGGGAAGTGAAAAGAGCGCTGTCTGCCGTCACCTAAAATACCTTTAAAGGGGGGCTTTAATCTGACAGTTTGACATAATTCCAAGAGAATTAAGCTAAAGGTAAAGCAGAAAGAGAGTGGAATAAAAAGGCAGGAGGACTCTGGATCAGGAACAATTATGAAATCTTGGGCTTTTTTGATTGAATTTCTGGTTTCACATCCGTTTTCACATAAAACCTGGATGCTAGTAAGGATGTGACTAAGAGCAAATGGCTGAAAAGACTCAGAAGACGGAGGGTCACCGGAGGTGAAGGCATTTCTCTTACCCAGGTTTTGGTCTCGATCCCTAAATGCATCAGGATGGTGAACAGAGCTATGGTTGTGATGGGAGTTCCCCACGTAAACAGATCCACGTCTGAGTCAGCGTAGGCCTGAGGGGCGGTTAGTGGGAGGATCAGGGTGTGGACAGAGGAAACCATGACTGAGTAAAATCAACAACAAACAGAAACACTGAGAGACGCGAGCTGATGGAAACAAAGCCAAACTTACAAAGTAAGGGATGAAGAAGCACACCAGACTTTGGTAGAAGGCATCGACCATGTTCATCCAGAACATGTATGGCTTATATTCCTGCAAGATAAATCCCAGCATTCACAGTTAGTCTGCTCCTCTCTCAGAAGTGACAGCTTTGCTGTAGCCTTCTGCTTTAGGAAAATGTCCAATGTTCTTGTATAGATTTATCAATTTAATCCAAAAAAAGTCATTAGCTGCAGCACTAAAAGGATAAACAATCGCTGTTTGCTAATCCAGGCTGTCCAGGTTGGCTAACAGCGAGATGACGTTTAAAATCTTAAAGTTCAAACGTGGGGACAGAAATGAAACCAAACAATTTAATAAAAAAAACTGTGAATAGGATATGAAATTACTAGTCAATGACTGAACTGAAAAATAAAATGAAATCTGGTTTATAGCTCGGTTATTCTCGAAAGATCAGTTGTTGGCCTTCTGAGTAGCATTACCCAGCCTCCCTGTCGTTATTCACCAAGTATAAATTTGTGGTAAAAAAAAGAGTTAAGGTAAGAGTCTACATCGCTAGGCGACACTCACACTAATAGGTACTAATGCTAGCCAAGCTACTTGCTTATATGGAGGAGCTAAAGAAAGCCTAGAATTTAAAATCTCTAACCATCTGATTTAAAACCACGTTTCCTCAGATGACTGATAGATTATTAGCGCCATAGTTATGGCCGAATTATGAACATATCTCATGGAACTCATTACATCTGTCAATGCCATGACTTTTAATGACTTATCACATGATTTTAATTGCGTTTCTTATTTATTGGAAACAGCAGTTGCAAACTGATAGTGACGCTTCTCACACACGTTGGCATGTCGCTTCTGACGCAATACAAATAATTAAGGGAGGATAGAAAATTATGTTTAATGCTGTGAACCATTTGTATTTGGATGTTAAAGTTTAAAGGAAAAAAATCACATTGTAAATTGTCTAAAAATACTAAACTCTACAAGTAACTTTGAGAAAAACTCAGGGTGAAAATCCCTTATGAAGCTGTGAATAACTCAGATCTGGTGTGGTGTAACGTCAGAGCGGACCTCAGAGATCTGGCCGCTCATATAGAGCTGAGGTAGTTGCTGGAGCGTCTCTTGCGACACGTCTTTGTCCAGAGTACCAGTGATAAGTTGAGGGAAGGCGGAGAACATCAAGTTGAAGAAGATGAGATACCACTGGTCGATCATGGCTGAACCAGAGAAGCCACAGTAGAACTGATACCAGAAGACGATGGTTACAAGCATCTGCGGGTAAACGACAATGGGACAGACGGATGTCAGAAACTTTGATCCTCGTTCAAAGTAAAAAGTAAAAAAAAACCCACAGCAGACAAAGTGGCTTACGGCATTCTTGTAGAAGTAGTACAGGATCATGTTCGCCAGCCGAGAGTAGCACCAGTGTCCATGCACCAGCAGGAGCTTCTGCAGATACCGGAAACGAGGAAGAGCAAAGTCGCTCGCCATCACCGCCTGCAAAACACCAGAGGCGGGCGGCCCAGATTGACTCTCTGCTCACCGACACATCTGGACCTACTCCACTCAGCCGCTTCTTTTTAATCAATCTCTAATGGGTGCAATAACACTTAAACAAGTTGTGTGCTTATTGGGATTCCCCTGCTGCAGCAGTAGGGAAGTGTCAGTCTCATCCATCGGCATCTAAAACCCTCCCAAACGACACCGCTTGCACTTCGAGGTTATCCGTCAACAGCAGAAACATTGTTTGGTTTGGGTTATGCTTCAATAAAGTAAATGCATGCTGGTCTTAATGCAGGAAATATGGTCGAGCATCTCAAAACGAGCTGGAACATCCAGAGTTTACTGTATTAAACATACATTAAAAATGAGACAAAATGAGGCATTTTGTCCCTAAGCGTAGCCGACGTACATCAGAAGTTATAGAATAAGTACAGCACCTGGTAAAAATATTCATCCACTTGGATGTTTACCCATTTAATTTGCTTTTAGAAATCAGTCATGGCTAACATATGGCTGTTTGATCTAGTTTCTAGACCAATTAATTTCTGCAAAAATAATGACAATTAAGAATCTAAAACATAAAAAAGTGGTTGCATAAATATTCAGACCTTTTAAAGTGACTGGCCTAATTCAATAAAAGTCCAGTTCAGCCAGAAGTTCAGCTAACGTCAGGATACAGAGGAGCGAGCAGACGTGCTGTGCAGCAGCATGTGGCCGAAGGCTCTGCAGGAAGTTAATTGGGAACCTCTGCTGCTGGAGTGAGAGGAGAGTTTAGATTTATGGCCCAGGTCTGAACCCAACCTAAATTCAGGCAGGGTCGAGACACAACTACTTACTGGATGGCTGGACTCGTTTAATAAACCTGCTATACATGCAGCAGAGACAAAACCAAACGAGAAAGAATGTGTTAATCAACCTGTTGAGGAATTAAAGACAGTAAGCACGGTGTAGTCAGACTGGTGCAGGCCAATGCATGAACATGCCGTTCCGCCCTGCTCCGCTCCCATCAGTCACACATCCCAGATGATTTGAACTTGACTCACCCTCTGTTACAACAAGTGACAAAACGGAGCTGGAAGATGGGAGAAGTTACACTGCTAGCTTAAATGACAGCCTGCAGAAGCAGTAAAATTGTGATTAAAACGACATGTCCGGTTTACTTTGGGCTCAGGTCTATGATTATAGTTAATTGGTGGGGTTGGGTCGGATTCGGGGTCGGGTTGGATTTTTTAGGCCCGATCTTAACTCTAAGTGAGAGTTAACCGTTCTGAAACTGGACGCTACACTGAATGCGACCACAAGAGGAAGGACGTAACCTTCGTTTTAAAACCCTCACTGCCAACTGCAAAGATGTTCAGAGACCTTAGATCTGAATCTGACAGAGGCACTCGCAAGCTGTGCTGCTTCTCTGCAGGATGCAGGACTCAGTCTCCTGACTCGGCACAACAAAAGCAATTCTATTTATAGCCCCGTCCTTAACTACACGCAAAAAAAAAAAAAAAAAAAAAACACTCCTGCTTTTCTTCCTACCTCCACACCTCTGACAAGATCTCCCATATGCTGCTGCTTTCTCCATCTGCCGTGGACTTATTTCACCTTTACCTGCATGCCCTCCTGTCCGGATATCCCCACGCCGACGTCCGCTACCTGGATCATGCTGACATCATTAGCTCCGTCACCTGTGATTAATGAGTCGGGGAGACAGACACAAAACAGTCCCTCAGAGCGGGAAAGATGCAGAAAATATAATTGGTCAGAAGGGAGAAGCAGACAGCCTGGAGGCAGTAAAAAGTTGTGTCATCAAATAAGATGATGCTCAGATGGTCAAGTGTACAGAGAAGGATAGATTAGATTTATGTTGGTGCAGTTTTTTTTGTTGTTTTTGCAGTGTGGTGCTGAATAATAGTTTCTCTCCTGTCCCCGTGTAGCTAGAGGTGAACTAACAAGCACGTCTTGATTTTGTTTTACCGAGAGAAAAACGATTTGTTTTTGTTCCTTCAGGTGTGGGAGTGGGAGCAGCGAAAGTGGGCAGAGGGAGACAACATTTCGGCCCACTCTAACGAATGTTTGCATTAGCTGCTTGATACGGCCTCAGAAAAACACGAAATCTTACCAAGAGTTTTGGGTCTAGTTTCTAGTGCGAATATTTCCCTATACTTGAAATAAGACTAGTTACATGCAACTTCTCAGCAAGATATAGGAGCTTGTTTAAGACAAAAATTCCTTATTATTGATAAAAAGCACTAGTTCCACTGGGAGATTATTTCACGTACATCACAGGGAAAATGTCTTGTTAAAACTTAGATAATCTACCAATGGAACAAGTACTTTTTCATCAATTTTAGAAATAATTGACTTAAAACAAGCTCCTACGTATATCATGTTGAAAAGCAACTTGTACGTTACTTATTTCAAGTGTATTTGCACTAGAAACTAGTCTAAATTTACTTGGTAAAATTTTATGTTTTTGCAGATTAATCCCACAGAAACTGCCCCCCGTTCTGACTTTAATTCGGGGCATCAACCCAACCCGTCAATTCTTTGTCGATAGCAAACAGATTAATTAATCTGTCGCTGTGTTTGGTGTGATTTATTGAATTGGACGATTGAAGCTTGATGTAACGAAACATACTGACAATTCAACTTTCTAGCTCAGTGTTTCTCAACCCTGGTCCTCACCGCCCCCCTCTCCTGCATGTTTTAGGTATTTTCCTTCTGCCACACACCTGAATTGTATCTCTGGGTGATTAACAGGCTTCTGCAGCACTTGATGGTCAATCATTTGAATCAGCTGCTCTGGAATAGAGGCACATCTAAAACATGCAGAGCAGGAGGGCGGTGAGGACCAGGGTAGAGAAACACTGTTCTAGACGAATGGTAATAAAAAAAAAAAAACAATCTGATGATGAGTCCCAGCCAGACAGACACCAACGTGTTTTTGGATTGTTTGGCTACAGCTAGTCTCCCAGGAGGGTTTGTGTTTATGAAACCAAAATTTTCCCCACATGTGGCGCAACGCAGGATTCTGATCCCTCCTGCATGTCAGCGCAGCCGGTTACGCCACTTAAATCCAAACGTCCAAAACAACAAGCTGCTCAGCGTGGATTTTAAAAGGCAACAATTTCAAGAAAACATTAAATTCAACAGAATCATTTCCTGCCCCGACTTCAAGCTGTACCCGCACCCGAGGAACGCTGCTCGATTTCAATAATGTTGGTCGTTATTTTTAATGACCCAGATACCACAGCAGGTATAATCACAGCTGATAATGATTAAAGCAAAAAAAAAAAAAAAAAATTACAAGCCTGAAGCAATCCAATTACAAAAAGGTCATGACCATTCTGATTACAGCTGCATTAGGACAACGTTCATTTGTTATATTATTTTCAAATATTGCGATGATGAAAACAGCATCTCTGTCCTTAAGGTTTATTCTTAAGCAAAGGCATAAAAGGCAGAGAGTAATTCATCTGAATGGGCAATTTCTTTATTAGCAAGCTGAATTTGAAATGCAGAGCCAACTATGTATAGCATTCCTTTACAAACATTAAAACTGCAATAATGATTCAATTTATTTTGACAGTACCTTCAGGAGAAGTTACAGAAAAACATTTTTGGGTTCTAAATAAACGTATGTCATCAGACGAGGGTTAGGTTTCAAGTTACTAGATTTCAAACCAAAGCATTGGAAGCGGCTCTCTAATCTCAGTTCGGTCTGGATTGGTTGCACTGTGCGCTTTTACAAGGTTTGTGTTTTTTTGGTGTGGTTTCGGAAAGACCGTCAGACCGTCACCGTGTCACCCCACTACTCCGCTGTCGGACCGTGACATTCGCCGCACTCCTCCTGAGCATCACGTAAAGACTGCCGGAGGCTAAACCTGAACCAGGTCCGGATAATTGATGTTTTTGCACCTGACTTTTCACTGAGCTCTTCCTTTGTGCTTTCAGCCACGCTGCTTTCTCTGTTTTGATGCCAAATGATTATGTTATCAACAAGCATTACCGCGGTTAGCCGATAGACTACAGATCTCTGTCGTAGACCCAATTTCTATAGTTTCTACCTTATATTCCTAGTTTGACGGCTGGATGGCCAGAAAGATGCATCTCTCCAGCCACTCAAACTTTTATAACATGGGACAAAAAATAAAATCTGAAAATTTAGAGGAAGAATGGAAAAATATTTGGATTCCTGACTTCTTAGGAACCGTGTTTAATACACCCCAGTAGGACTGTAAACATTTTGCTTCTGTTCTACTTAGAGCAATTTTTAGGTTTCAGGAAAACTGCTGGGCCATCGGATTCAAGCAAAACCTGGCAACACTGAAATCTGAACTTCTGTCACACTCCATCATTCACTCGGTGCTCACCTATGGCCAGAGTCATGACTTTCAGCTTGTTCCGCACCAGTTTGACCACCATGCTCTTCTGCAGCGGTGTGGACCGGCAGCATAGCACCGAGCGGCAGCTCCGAGCGATCGCCAGGAACTTATCCTCCAGGCTCTTGTCCAGGGCGTAGGCCAAGGTCCGCCCATCAATTACCAAGCCCAGCCGGTGCACCATGAAGTGAGCGGTTTGGGAGGAGGAAAGGGAGGATGATGGGTAAATCTCAAAGTGCGCTATGTTACTCAGGAAGGTCTTGGTGGACGGGTCTCTGGAGTTGCAGAGGAATTTGGACTGGATGTAACATAAACTTTCCTCCAGCAACACAGCGCAGTCCTCCTGGATTAGACAGAAGTACGGGGTCAGGTAGAGGTCAGCACCAACACGCCGATGTCTAAACCGCATGAGCAGCTTTGCATCTGGAAACCACATGCCTTAGCAGCAACGGATTCCAACAAATCAAATCATCTTTTCTGGAAAACTCCTGGCACCAGGATGCGTTAAGAGAAGAAGGTAAGCTGGCAGAGCACAACTTCACAGGTCTAGTAGAGTCCGTCATTTGACAGCTCAGCGCTGCTTTAGCAGCAACTGCAGGACCCACACACCACATACAAGGCAGTCGTAATGCTATGTCTGATTATTTTAGTAGTCAATCTTTAGACAATTATTTGAACGATTAATATGATAAATTGGTGCATTCTGCAAATTTTTCATTTAAGCCTCCCTCTAAACAATATTAAAAATACATTAAAAGCTGCAAATAATTCAATTCTATTTTTAAATAGAAGCATTTTGTTATCCAAAATGCAGCAACTGTACTCCATTAGAGAATGCTTCATCATTTGTAGCAAATGATGCATCTGCAGCTAAAACAAAAACAAACTAAGAAAACGACTAACAACATGTGAAAATCATAGTCCTTTCTTCACGACTTAACATCAATACAGCGTAGAGCTGATCTGGTGATTAACCGATAAGTAATTACACAGCAAAAGGGTGTTTAATGGATTTTATTTACAGAATTTGAACCAGATAAAAATGCAACCTGAGGAGTTCTGGGTAAACTATTTACTGACAAAGAAGTTTGAGTCTTGAATGGAAAATGTATCTATGTTTTGTCTCCATTACTGCTCCAACTATGTTCTTTTTTTCTGAAAATTACATTTTTGAGTCTGCATACTCCAGTTAATGATTAATCAATTACTAAATAGGTTGATTGTTTCAAAAATGATTAATCAAAATTAAGTCGATTAACTGTTTTAGTCCTGGTTTGATCAGTGTAGGCCTTTTCTAGAAGTGAAGGAAAATATAAGTGCCTTTGTTGCTTCAGTCAGCAGCAGGAAACTCTCTCACTTCCTCTGGCTTCTCATGAAAAGGCTTCGACACCATAGCAACGGTATGATGGAGGATTTTAGCAGTCTTGAAACCGTAGCTGTGTAAAACCACAGTACGCCTTGACTCTGAATTGTCTGAAGCCTACGTTAATGTTTGGTTTGTACATGATTAATATATTGATTATTCAGCATGTGGCATTGATTAGGTAAACAGGGTGAGCTTTTGGGTGCTGCGGCCCACCTGGGAGTCGGCGTTCAGCGTTATAATCTCCTCATCGGGGTCCAGCAGCTTGCAGGCGTAGGCAATGTTGACTGCCGTTTCCTGTTTGTCACCAGTCAAGACCCAGATCTGCAGGCCGGCTTTCCGCAGCGTAGCTATTGTTTCTGGGACGCCGTCCTGCAGCCGATCCTCAACACCAGTCGCTCCTGTGGACAGATGCATGTCAGCGTCTGCAACAATGCTGCACAACCGCCAGTATTACACAGACACGTTTCTCATCGACATGTTTCACACTTTTCCAGACTCAACTTCCCACAATTCTCTGTCATTTATGTTATTAGACAGGAACAAAGACACAAAGAAAGAGGGAAAAAGAGAAAGAGACAAAGAAAGTGTGAACAACGGGGAAAGAAAAAAGAAGAAAAAGAATGAACGGAAAAAAGAAATTAAGAGAGAAAGCACACAAGGAAGGACAAGAATGACAAGGAAGAAAGGACAGGAAAGAATACAGGGCATACGGAAAAAACAAAGGATTTATGATAAAAATGAAAAAGGGACAAGAAAGGAAGGAATAAAAAACACAGAAGAAATGACAGAAGAAAGAAAGAGAAGGATCCTAGGAATAATGGATACAAAGGAGCAGGAAGGAAGGAAGGAAGAAAGACAAACAAAAGATCCAGGAAATTAAGGATAAACTTAAGGAGTGTGAAAGGACATGAGTCAAAGAAAACCAGGAAGTAGGAAAATAAAGAAAGACATGAGGCAGGAAGAAAAGGAGGAAGAGCACAACAGAGAAAAGAACATAAGGAAGATTACATAAAAGAAAGGAAGCATAGAGGGAAGCACACAAGGAAGAAACGATGGAGGAGCATGAAAAGGAAGGAAGAGAAAGGAGAGGAGGAAGACGGGAACAAAGGAGTGATAGAAGGTAGGACATAACACAAAGAACACAAAGAAAAGATGGAAAGGACACAACATTTGAGACAAAAGGGGTTTATTTTTCCAAACTTATCCACATCTAGAAAATACCGAAACCAAACTCCACACTTCTCCAGAAGAATGACGTTTTTTTCTGGTCTAAAAATGAAGGAAGTCGTTCTGAAACTGAAAAGTGACCCAACAAACCTAAAAGGTGGAGGTTTGTCTCCAGCCTCAACGCCGACTCAAAGAGCAGCTCCTCTCTTCCCTGGATGGCCGTCTCGGCCTCCAGGTGGCGCTGCAGCCAGCGGGCGTATTCCTCTTTACTCAAAGTCTGACACACACAAAACACACCAGAAGGTTACACTCAAACACACACACAGCTAAAGAATCACTGCTTTTCTGTTTCTTGTGTAAAAACGGAACATCACTGCTGTGATTCCTGCACAGCAGAATGTGAAACCTTGACAAGGTGTTTCATCACTCGGCTTTGGTGACAGGCTGTGCACAAGCAAGGAATACACGGAGCCCGGCCTGTGAAAGCATAAATTAGCAGCCTGGGAACGAGGCACAGATTGCAGCTGAGTCATGAAGCATGTCCCGTTTGGAAGGGCTGGCCCGCGCAGTCATCTGTGCCGGACTACGAACACAGCCTACCCAGAATCCAGCGAGACGCACAACCCTGTCGCTTACCTTTTTGGCAATGCAGAGTGTGCGAAGGCCGTCTGCGGCGTACAGGTTCAGGTAGTTCTGCGTCCGGCAGAAAATCTTTTTCTGACGCTTTCCTTTGGTGTTGCCTTAAAAAAAAAAAAATAAAATAAAAAAGACAACAGAAAGAATTGGTTTGAAAAGATCAAATACTCTTTGCTCTGGGAGGGGAAATTTAGCTGAGATGTTAACAGAAACATGAGCACCATCTGTGCTCACACCTACAGTAACCATGCATCTCAATGTTTTTCACAAAAACGTCACAGTCTCATCAAGCAGACAGCTTGGTGGCAGAAGTTATTCGAATCACAAAAATAAAACCATCCTGTTTCAGCCGCGTTACATAATTGGTTTAATACAAGCATGTGCAGTTTGCTGAGGATGTTGGGTCTTATGTTTGGTAACGGAGCGTAGCCGACGTGACTCTGCGGCGCCGCATCTTGGCCAGAGGGAACGGCACACCAACAGATTGGCTTTATGGCTCTCCTGACACAGATGCACCAGCCAGCACTCTGACTGCCAGCCATACAATCTCACTAATAACAGCCCAGCTTGGCTGCGACGACCTCGCACAAACTGCCGCAGCAAATTATTTTTACCTAAAGGAACAAATGAGCTGCATCCTGGCGGCGGCCTCAGGCTTCAAACGCCAGGAAAGCGCTTCCCTTTCTGCTGGATCGGCTCGGCAAAAACCTCCGGTCCTTTAGGTGACCAGCTACAGGACGACCCCAGTGCATTAATGCGTGTGATGGCGACTGAACGCAGACAGGTCATGACGAGCACCACAGCCATGAAGTGGAAGGAGAAACGATGGGTTTTAAAATATTGTACAAACAAAAGTGTTGCAATAAGAAATTAATCACGACAAATTAAGATGAGCTCGATAATTTCCATCTTGATTCATATATTCTGATGGAGAATTTCATAATCCATCTTATTTATAGTTATGTGTGGTTTTTACTTCCGTTTTCTTTATTGCTTTTGGTTGTTGTTTTATTTTGGATGTTTAAAATATCTTCCAATTCCAGTGTACACACACACACACTCACACCTAGGGACAATTAACCTGACAGTTTTTGGACTGAGGGGGGAAGCCGGAGTACCTGGATTGAACCCACCATGCACAGGGAGAGCATGCAAACTCCATGCAGAAAGACCCCAGGGGGCAATTGAACCCAAAACCTTCTTGCTGCCAGGCAACAGCTCTACCAAATGCGCCACTGTGCAGCCCTAAAAGAAACTCATTAATTTGCATTTGCTTGATTTATCGTTTTTCTCTTTTCTCTCTCTTTTTACCAACAACTGAGTGATAAAAGTCTTCAGTCTGGTGCTTTGGTCTCAACTATCCCTTTCTTTGAAAGATAATTGTTCACACAGACTGTAAAATTCATTTTGCCGTTTTCTTTATTTATTTCGGATATTTCCAGTACCAGTATTTAAACTTTATTGATCCTTGAGAATGTGTTGCCATTATTACACCGTTATTACTACTTGCAACAGGGTTCTCTTATGACTTGGACAAACAAAAAAATGACTGCCCAAGGCCAGAGATCACTTTAGTGAAATTTATTTAGCTTTTCTTCAGGTGGACAAAGATGGCAGGTGCAGAATATATACAAGGACGTCCAAGGCAGGTTAAAATGAGACAAACAGCAGTACCTTCAGTGTAAGAGTCCATCACCTTCACTAGCCACAGACTGCCTCCCTGTGGCGCAGAGCCCTGCTTTTAAAGCCACAGGCTCCGCCCACAGAAAGACCAAACAAGCAAACAAAAAACAAACAATTACTTATAACTCAAGTAAACTCTTAAAGGATACAAAATAATAATAATAATAATAAAGAAAAAAAAAACTTGTAATCAAAAATACCATACTCAATTTAATAGAAAACACTCAGTACTCAGGACATCATTACGTCATCACATGACTCCCTCCTGGGGCGCCACAATCCGGAAATAACCCTGCTTGAAAACAAAACCGGGAAAATGTTTGGAAGTGAAAACAGGTTAGGATGGATATGCTAACTGAAGCAGGAACACCGCGTGTGCACCCACGATGAACCGCGTCAGTTTAAGCTGCAACAGAAGTTAGTTAGCGATTGTGTGCATGTGTGTGCGGGTGTGCTCGCAAGTTGACACGGACTTATAATTAAGTCCAAGCTCATGACGGCTCCTCCGTCACACTACTATATTAATTAAATGGTCTCAAAACAACAATATCATTTATTGCAATAAGTTGTGGGACAATTTATCACAAACATAAACATTGGTATGCCTGTTGACCAATGTTTATGGTTGGTGCAGAACGACCTAAAAGTTGGGACGAAATGTGATGTGACCGTTCAGACTGCAGGCGCTATGAAAACGATCAGATCGATAGATTTAGTACCACATGTGGAAGTAACAAACTGGATTTGTTTGGGGGTGAAGAGTATAAAATATCAATAAAATACACTATGCAGTTATAACATTAATAAGAAAATGAGAAAAGTCTGTATGAATACCTTCGCAAGGCACTGTGTACCAAGGTCAACCTGGACATAAAGATTAAAGTTCTTTTTTTCATATTTATTATCATTTTAAAGCACAATATTTACAGAAAATATGAGTTTCTAACACAAGACCATGCAGCAGTGGTGAAACTGGAGTTTCGTCGCAAGTCGTGCTGCAATTTCTCAAGGCTCAAGGGACTTCAGACCACATTCAGCGCCTCCATGTGCGATGGTATTTGACTAACACTAAATAACAGCCTCATCAAAGCTATCACTACACAGATCAGCGTTATGGTGAAACCCAACCTGCATGAACCCAACCTATTAACCATTAAATCTGTTAAAGGAGGGAGAATGAAGCCAAAATCTCACCACTCTGCTGGATTTCACAGAGAAAACTGCATAAATGCCCCTAAAGTGATAAACAAACCACATAGCGTTCATTCCAAAGAGTTGCATTCTTCTCATAATGGAAGCTGAGTTGAGTAATTATTTTGTAATCCAGCCTTATCTGAGCGAATGTGGGGATGCCAGTCTAAAAACATGTGAAACAGGAGTGTCCACCTACACTCAGGACAGGAGGATAACATATCTGGGGACTCATTTTTCTGTGAAGCTGGAACTTCCTGCTACTAATGAACAGTAAAAATAACTTAATAGCAGGAATTAACTAACAGGAGGCCAAGGAAAAGTGGTGCACAGGTTGCTTTGTATTAAATTATTAGGATGAAGAAAACACACAAAACATAAGAAAAATATAAAACAAGACAAACAAATGAATCATAAAAGCCAAAAAAAAAGGAAAGAAAAATGCCAAAGTGTACAAACATTAGTCAAGAGTTGAGCCAAAATAGCAGATAATAAAATTCAACTAACACTAAATTGTTGTAGCTCTCTGGATAAAAGTAACTTATTATTGTCTTGTTATAGTCATATTTTGCAGCCATAATACGGAGCACAGTACTCCTACTTTCACTGCAGTGTTCAGAGTTGAACAGGACCGCTTTCTGTTCAGGAGAGTCGATAGGATTTTACATGACTAACTTCTCATCTACTTTTGTAATGATCTGTTGTTGAAATTACACTTCCCTCACTTTAAACTTGAGTTTAAATACATTAAAAGGTAAACACTTTAATCACCAAAACTCTTGTTTTGTTCCTTAGTTTTATGCTAATGTGCCTGGCGTTGCAGCATGGAGGGAGTCTCCAAATGAGTTAAATGTAACACAGACAAGCAGGGGGATTAAACTGCAGCACAGTCTCTCTCTCAAAATATTTTCTCTGATTATTGTACAGGTAAGTATGAACAAGACGAGAGGCACAGATGTCTTTTATGTCTTTTATATAAGCAAGTCCCAAAGTCAGTCGATGTTATTAAAGCGATCCAATATTAACTGCTACTCAGCAGAGGTTCTGATGCCTGGGGACGGTGCGACGAATTGTGAAGGCCAACACACACAGCAACCAAACATTTTGACTTATTCAGCCTCCTTCAACTACAAAGTCACTGCAAGAAAAATAAAAAGGCCAATTCACAAAATTTGTTAACCAACTGTCATTACTTTGTTTATGTCTCAGTGTTTGCCATGGTAAATACTGAGACGTACCAAACCCCCCAAAGAAACTTGATAGGAAGAGAGAAAACTGAACGGATTGAAAAATATGAACCAAACAGAATATAAGAATGTTTACAAAGAACCAAGAGACTAAATGCAACTTTTCTGCACTCCTACAGAGTTCACAACAAAAAGTATTTGTGGACTACAAAAAAGTTGATTTTGAATAATAAGTCCCATTTAAAGCAAGGGAATAAGAGATAAGAGTTTTTAACCAATTTCACTTTAATTTATCTTCTCTTTTCATGATATTCTACAAAGTGTCTAAGGGGAAAGGTTAATGCTAGCCTTGAACATTTTTCCTAAGCTTAGCTACATAGAGTTATGAAGAGGTTTCTGTTGCCATGACAAGATGGAGTACAGCAGATCTTCTAAGGGATAAGACAAGGAATCAGAAAATGATTTCTTAAAAAATGTTTTGAGCGGGGAGAATTGTATTTATGTGGAGAGAAAATGCTCTGACATGAATGTAGCTTGTGTGTGCTCTGTTGTCACATTTAAAAAGTCTCTATTTTGTATTTTGCTTACTCTAAGGTCTCACCCTTACATCTTGTGGAGGGATGTGACCAAACCCAAGTAAGGCTAAAGAATATGCCTCCAACAGTTTTGCCATTCTCTCTGATCTGTGTCCTAAATAAAACACAATAAGCCGTTTTTTCCAAGCTCAGCTTATCTGCTAAATCTCCACATGACAAATAACTATTTATGTCGTTCATCAGTTATGAAAGAGTTTGTGATATAGCAAGCAGGACTTCAGATGCAAACGTCAGAGTTTAATGTGGACTGAATCTTTCCAAGAATCCTTACCGTGTATACAGATTTAGCAGAAAACATAAGTGTTTCTTTGTGTGCCTGGAATACTAACAACCTGTTGCGCCTTTACCATTAGAATACAAAGGAGCGCCTTGATTATGCAACAAGGAAAATGAAGAAAAAAGGAAGTTTATTTGGGAAAGGTAGCAGAAAGCAGTCTTTAAGCTCAAAGTGAGTTCTTACATAACCTGCGATTTTGTTTGTTGACGTGGAAAGGAGCAGAGTTTAGGTAAGAGGTGGATCTTCTAAGGGAGAGGTTTTCAAAGCGTGAGGCGGGGATTCTGAGGAAAGCTCAGTGGATGGAAGTGAGGAAATATTACATTAGTTATGAAAGAAAGAAAGAATCCGACGAATGCGCTGCAGCTGAAAGGCTCAGGTAGATTTGTTCTCCAGAAATGTGACTGTTGGTAGAGAGAGAAACTAATAAATGTAGAACTGAGCAGTCAACAATGAGTGGTTATGTGGGCTGACATGCTAATAGTGAGTATTAGGTGTATGGTGAAAAACCTTTAGGGTACATTCACACCAGCCCCATTTAGCTCACTTTCATCAAGCTCTAGATTGTTTGCCTACAAAGTCTGATTTGTTTGGGAAGGTGTGAATGTGCAATTGAGCTCTGATGTGAACTGAAAAATAAACTCTGCTCTGCCTACAAACCTAGGTCTCTGTTCGATTGAAGTGAACGCTGGCACCCACATACGTATTGGAACAGCGTTAAATGGACCGGAGACCGCTCCAAAAGCAGGAAAGAGACTGTAGCGCGGGGCATTCTGGGTAAGTACAACCAAAACAAATGTGAGAGTTTAGCGCTCGTGGGGGAAATGGCTTGTTGTCTCATCAGCAACAAAAGACCAATCCTACAACAATCTGACGCCACTCCATTTTTGTCTGCACTTTGTGAAAAAGGAAATTGCGCTTGGTGTCTTCTTCAGAAGTTTCCGTGTCATTTCCTTCAGTAGTGCTTTGTGCAGCGCCACAACAGGCGAAGAGGGGAAAAGTTTTTGCCAATTGGTTTGGATCATTTTCAGCTGGTGAACCGCACCAGCTGAAAATCAAACTGAATCTACCAGATTATCAGGTGTGAAAACATCCTTAGACAACCTTGAACCTTGTCGCATTTGGTCACTTTATCACCTCAAATGTCAATGAATTTTATTACTATTTATGCAACAAGATAACACAACGTAAAGTAGCACAAACGATACTGGTTTTCAAACAAAAATACCAACTGTGGCTTGCATCTGTAGTTACGAAGCCCCTTTTATTTCCAAAGGAACGAGTGCAAAGCCAAAACACAGGCTTTGTGTTTTGGAAAGCATCAGAGGTTTTCATAAGTGCACAAGCAGTGGGATTTCATGGCATTAGAAAATCTTCCGACGGCAATATTACTGGTAAACATTGCCAGTTGTCTGTGTCCAGTGTGAGCCTCTGCTGCTCTGTGACTGTGCGACTGAATAAATACAGCATCATCATGTCAAATGCAAGTTCATATTGTACTCCAAACATGTCTTTGCAAGGACATGATTGGCATATTATGCTGCCCAAACAAGTGGCATCATAAAGTCTGTTGTGTTGTAGAGTTTAACACGAGAACAGGATGCAAAACAATTTAAGATCAGGAGGGTCTCCTTCCAGCTCAACAACTCTAAACCAGAATGGAAATTCACCACAAAAACACAGACAACCCCAACTACAGGTGGGCATTTATCACAGTGCTTATCATTTATTCTGATACATTTCTTATATTTTGATTTATTGTTGTTGCTGTAAATTAATAATGTTTTTCTTTTAATTAAAATGGTCTGTATTGTTATTGTTGCTATTTTTCTCCATTGTCAATAACTTTGAAAATATGATTAAATATACTTACTGTGTGCAATTTAGTGATACAAATCACACTTTTTTTATATGACTGATGTCCTAAAGAAGTGAATTACTAATGAATGCTTTTTAAGGACAGTATTTGTGTTTAATAATTGTTGTGTCATGCAGTCGCAGCCATACAGTCACCTAAAACGTAACAAGTAGTTCTTATCTTCACACTTATCATTACCACAATGGTACCACAAAATATTGCGATAAAATTTTAAGTCTTCCTCTGCCACCATGTTTCTCTTCAAACTACACAAACCCAGACAACAGCTTGAAATGACTGAACGTCTAGTTCCCTACCTGTGTCGGGAGGTTTGATGAGGTTCATGATGACGGAGTCCGCTCCTTTGGTATAGACTGTGATTTGATCGGTGAGCGGGTGCCTCACCACCACCGACATGCGCTTCCTGGTGGAGTCAAAGCCCAGCGTGTGCAGCAGCTCAAACGTCAGCTTCCCCAGGTGAGGCAGCTCCACCATCACCTGGTCAGGGAGGCGTCCAACCAGGGAGCACTTGTACGCCCTGGCGGCGTAGACCAACGCGGCCTCGTCGGGCGACTCCGCCTCGTAGCGCAGCTCTCCTTCCTCGGGGTGGTCGGGCGGTTTTTCGTCGTACTGAGGTGAAAAGGCGCTGAAGGCTTGCTCCAGGGTGCCGGAAAGATGCTCCTCGTTCAGCTTGGTTAGCGTGCTCTCTGTCGAGGGAGAGGAGAGCAGGCTGGAGCATCCCCTGTTGGAAGAGCGGTTGAGACTGGAAGAGCTGCTGCTGTTGGAGCCCGAAGTCAGGCGGCTGGGGGTGAAGCGCTTGATGAAGTCTTCGAAGGTCTTCACCGGAGACTTCAGTTCAAATCTTGTTCGGACCTTGAAAACACAGATCAAAGGATAAATACACGTCTGCGGTACTAGGGTTACATATTCATAACCCTTTCAACTTTATTTCATCCCTTTTCAACCACAAACATCAATGGGCAGGGAGAATGTTTTGGAAGAGTTCATGCTGGGTTAGTTTGTAGAATAATATCCCAAACTTTTGGACTTCAGAATACTGTTCAAGCAAACATCTGAAAATGTAATTGTTTAACTGCAAGGTGTGTGTTAATCCATTCATCCATCCATTATCTGTATTATCTTATCTTTACAGTGTTATAGTTGAGAACAGTAAGGCCCCGAAGTGCTAAAATCGGCTTTCATTGACGTGGGTACATGACGTAAATTGCGTCATTCCAGTGCCTGCCAAACTCGACACCAGGACCGGGCCGAGCTCGAAGTGCTGTGTAATTGGTCAGAAGTTTCAGCACATTGCATGAAACATGCCAACAGACAGCAATGTTGATGTTTCTCTTCAACTTGTACGTTTCCGCTGTCCAGTTTTTGTATCTAGATTCTACAGGGGTATTTTTTTCAGGAACATTATTTGGCGCAAAGAGGAATCATGTACATTATTGTATGATTTTTCACCAAATAGCTACTGCAATAATAACACTGGCAAATGCTAATAACTCAATTAAATAGAAGACAATCCTGGACAAAAACCAGTTAAGAGGACAGAACAACACTGCTGAGCATGGAGGCAAAGCTCAAATGGGACGGTTTAGATCAAAACAGGTTTATGTGTAGAAATGTCCCAATCAAAGTCACTTTGATCAGACCAGTCAATAATTTTATTTGTTTGAATGACCTTTATGACATAAAATCCCAATGAAATCAAGTTTCCCCAAGTGAATCATAAGCCTGGTGGGCCACCAGGCTTTACTTGCCTCCCCACCAGGCTGAGCATGGTTTGTTTAATTCAAATAGGACTTTTAATACACCAGTGACAGTAAAGTGTTGTATTTCCTTTTAAATCCTGTAAAGCACTTTGTATTGCCTTGTTGCTGAAAATGTGCTATATACATAAAATTACCTTTAAAGACGGATTAAGCAAAGGGGTGTGCATTAATTGTGCGGTCCCTGCACATGCCTGTTGACCTCACACTATTATTTCCAAATTATTATGATGTCTACTTTTGCACTTCTGCATTTTTGTAACTTTTAACATTTCTTTAAACAAAATCACGGTGGGCTGCTGTAGCGCCTCTACCAGCAGGTTTTCTGAAAGAAACTCTGGAAATGTTATAATATATTTGTGGATGTAACATGACAAAAGAGGGCAAAAGGTTTATACATCATTACTTTTGCAACACACAGTCCAAAAAAACAGCCTAGTATAGTGTTTTCTAAATTTTAGAGCATAAAACAAAACAACTCCCTTTCATTTAAAGCAGATAATAACTACATTGCTTACAATAAATCTTCAACCATGCAACCTATAAGTACTAATCAAGTCATGTTAACCTGGACCTGCTAGGTGTTGAAGACGTAAACCAAAACTTTTCACACAGGCAACATGATAATCTTCAGTGATATGCAGTGTGAGCCAAAACCTGGCCAATCAAAGGCGTTTCAAGTAAATGTAGCAAAAAAAAGTGAAGTAAAAGGGAGAATATTTCAAGGTTTTTAAAATAAAACCAAGCTGCAGCTGCAACATTTAACAAAACAAAACTGTAGGATCTCAAACAGCTGGTTTCTGACAGCACACAAATACTTTCCACTTTTATATTCTCACACATGCATAAAAAAAAAAAAAAAAACTCTGAGAACTTCCTGGCAGTCAATCGTAAGCAGTTTTCCCCCATGTGACCCGACTATGAGGATCAGCGAGGAGAGCAAACACTGAGCTAATTTTGGGAAAGACAGGAGTCTAAGCAGAGGAAGGCTTGTTGAAGGAAAACAGGCTGGGTCATCAGGTTGGTACACTCAGCCTGAAACTACGTAACTGCTAGTAAAGACTGCCTGGAAACAGCTGCTGCCCTGTGGAGCATTGCTGGTTCTGTTTCAACATTTTACCACCTAAATTTGAACACAATGCCACACAATTTGTCAGGAGATCAAACAAAAGGCAACAACGAATGGCCTGTGATAAAGTAAAAGAACCCAACAAATCAATGGTGATGTTTGTAATGCTGAAACTAAAGTCACTCACCAGTTTATACACTCAGGAGGAGTGCATGTGTAGCAGTTCATCCAGTTCGAATTGTCGGAAACTGAGAAATCGGGTCTTTTTCCAGCAAGTAAACAAACCGTGCAGCACTTGGAATGGTTTGTTTGCTTGTTGGAAAAAGGTCATGTTAACCACAACGCCCCTCAAGTGTGGAAGTTGTTACTGCAAGAATAGAACTTCACTTTCAGTACCACTGAGGTAGTATGAAAGTAATTCAGAGTTACAAAAGATAAAAGAACCCATTTCAAAATAAAAAGTTGGGCTAAGATTATTATTTTTTTTTTTTTTACATACAAAAATCACTGGCAGGAACCTTTGTATTCACATGTTTCTTGTACGTCTATAATTCTGACACACAAGCGACACCCACAAACGGCGACTGATGAAAAAGTCGGTTCTCTAGGCCCATGGGGGTTAATTTTTGTTCCTGGAAATGATCCGATGTGACAATGGAAAAGAATATTGTTGTGTTCAAGTTGTGCTAGAAGGTATCACTAAAGTTATTCAAGTCCAAAATGCAAAACATGACGCAGCAGCACTGACGTCTGCAGCTCACATTTCTAAAGTATGTTTTTCAAAGACGTTTCATGATTGACAAGGGGCTTCTGAAAGCTAAGTTAGTAATCTGATGGTTGAATAATCTAAATAACAGATTCATAACAAAAATGTATGTTATTGCACTTTTATATCTAGTTATTCAATAAATTAGCAGCAAAGGGTCTATGTTTTTCTTGAATGAACATATTTGCAAACAGTGCTGTTTTGTCTTCCTTACAAGAAAAGAAAAAGTTTAGGGTTTTGGATATTTAAAATGTCTTCCACTTCCAGAGTTAAATGCTCATTAGAAATAAAGATTTATTGATCTTTGAGAGGGTGTATTTGCATTACCACGTCATCATCATTCTATAACTTGAAAATTATCTCCAAACAATATTATTGTTTATCGCAATCACGTCTGGGACAATTCTGAGTTGTTATCATGACAGGCCCAGTCCAGGAAGTACTTAGTCAAACAAATCCAGTATCAATGCATTCTCAATCAGTGTATTGCTTACATTATATTAAAACAACACCAATGTGATCGAGAAATTTACTTAACTTTTAGAAAATTGATTAAAGGTATTTTATATGCAGGTTAAATTTAGGACTTTTTCAGAGCAATTTTTACCCTCCTTTCTTTTTAATTAGCATAAATCCATCACTACGCCTGCACTGATGAAAATGCCTCTCCTGGCAAAAATCCTTTACCCAGTCCTTCATGCCGGGGTGGTGCTGTACGACAACACGGAGGGTGACTCACTCCGCGGTCTCCTGACTGCAGGACCCACGGCTCTCACAAATACACAAGTATAAATCCTTCAATGGGCTGGGTTAGCTACAAGGGCATCTTAATAAAATGTGAACAATCGCACCGGCACGGGGAACAACAAATCACAACAATAAAGACGAGCGGAAACGAAAGCTGGAGGGAGGCTGCATCAAAGCTGCTGATTTTGTTTTACGCAAGGCTTGTATTTTTTTTCTTCATCTAAAGCGATAACCTTGAAGGACAAACTCACATGAATAATGTGTCATTTTGTGCAGTTTAATCGCCACGGCTCCATCCCTCTGGGCGGGGAAGTGGGGGGCACGAGGGGACAGGACAGGAGGTGGAGGGGGAACAGCTGTGTGATGGGTGGGGAGGATATCACCTCAGAACAGGACAACCACACCCAGGCTCACGCAGGAGCAAAACAAAACTCGGATACACAGTTGTGTTTGGACACAGCACATCAAAGAATGGCAGTGAAAGGTACGTGCACACGGACATTTCTGCTTTATTTTGGAAAGTTTTAGGAAAAGCGTAACTAGTGAAAGTGGATCTTGGGAAGGATGACTGGAAACTTTTAAATTCTTTGACTACCTAAAAGATGAAAAACTTGATTATTATGCCACAAATATTAGTGATTTTCTGAACCAATCATTGAATTGCAACTTAGAAAACTAAATTACAAGCTATGCACATTCACTTGACAAGAATACCTAAACATTGTACTCAAGTAAGAGTAGAACTACTTGACATATTTTTATTCCAGTTAACGTAAAAAGTAGCCATCCAAGAAATGACTCAAGTAAAAGTAAAAAGTTTTTGGTAAAAAGTTTACTCAAGTGAGTAAATGATCAAATTATCAGTCATCAAATCAAAACAAAGTTAGGTGGAAATTTTGCTATTTTAAGGATGAAAATGATAATAATTAATATAGGTAGCAATAAAAAATAAAATCAGGCAAAAGAAAAATTTTACAAATCAGTATTTTTTCCAAATAAAAAAACTTATGAAACTAACAAAAACTGCAAGTGTATTTTTGGTTGAAACATTTGTTACTCATCTTCAATTCTGTGTTTATTTAATACACCATCGGAAATGTGCAGAAGAGGATTAGGGCCACTAATAAAATGAATTCTTTTTTTAAGTTGAGAACTGTAGGACACAAAAAAAATTCACAAAAGCAAACAGAAGGCCTGTGGGAGCCGCCGCGCCTTACCTTATGCCTGGGCTGATTAGGCGAGGTCACCACCACGGTGTTACAGATCGTGAGAGCGATGAAGAAATCGATGATATCAGAGAGGCCAGAGGGCAGGTGGGACATGGACTGGTGGTGGAAGCGCATGAAGTCCAGCTGACTGCTGCATTCATTGACTCTGTCCAGGAGCTGAGGGTCGGGGGTGACATCCTTCTCCTACAGGACAGCGAAGGGAGGCATTAGCGGGGACTGGAGCGGACGAGGACGGAGCTGGACGGAGCGGTGACCTGACCATGGGGCTGCTGAAGGCCGTGTGCTTGGAGAGGATGCTGGCCCGCTTGGCCTCAGCCCTGCTGCCCGTCCTGCGGTGGGACTTGGTGCTGTGGGAGCGTAGCACGACGCGTCCGCTCTGATGGCTGGTGACGCTGTCCCGTCTGGGCAGGGTGCCTCCGTGGGACATGAACTCCTCCTCCTCGGAATCGATTTCCTGATACATGGCGATCCTTCTAGCTGCGTTGCGTCAAGACACCCAGCCGTTAGGAAGGACCTTAAAGGGGAAACCAGCGTTGCGCGTCGGCCGGTTGAACTCACCGTTGGCGTCGTGCGAGTACTCCACTCCGGCCACAGTGCAGCGCCGGAACACCATCTTGTTTTCTGTCAGCGTGCCCGTCTTGTCGGAGAAGATGTATTGCATCTGGCCCAGATCCTCGGTGATATTAAGCGCCCTGCACTGCAGCTGGGAGTCCGTCTCCTCGTCGTACAGATCCATGTCCTGATGGATGAAGTACACTTGGCAGATCTTCACAATTTCAATCGACACGAAGAGCGAGATGGGTATCAGCATCTGGGAGAGGAAAGGAAAGTCACAGAGAGGATTCAGAGCACACAATGCACAAGTGAGCAGACGGTCTGAACCACTTCTCAGAGCTTAACATTTGACTTTTTACCATCGGTATTCCCCCACTAAAGCACTCCTTGGGTTTCCGTAGTTCAGAATGATGTCAGACCACCAAGGGCCGCCATCTTGTTTGACAAGCAAAGTTTTTCTGCTTCTATGCACAGCTCCTACAAATCTGAACAGGAAGTGATCCGTGCCACTGAGGCGCCATCTTGGTAGGCAAGTATTTTCTGTCATTTGAAACATTGTTTTGTTTTTGTTTGTTTTTTTAGAAAGGAAACAGAGAATAAATGAAAAAACGATGGTATGATTTTTTTAAGCCACTGATGTAATATAAATGAATGAAGAAAATATTTTAAAAATGCTTCATGGACTCACAAAGTTGATATCAGACTTTTAATTTGGTTGGGTTTCATCAACTTTTCTTAAAAAAAAAAAGTTCAGAAAGTTTAAAAACATTTAAAAAAGCTTGGTGCAGTTTTATACACGAACAGAAGAGTACCACATGGTCTGGGAGGAAGACTGTTTAAAAAGTGTGCTCCGCATTTGCTCGATTATTTCAGAAAAAGGTTGGTATGAGAGGTGATGGGACATTTCCATTAACACTTTTGCTGAGAAGACTGAGTCATAACATCTGGGAAGGCTGTTAAGTTTGCACGCTTTCCCCCCGCCGCTCTTCCCCCACATGGCAAATGCAGCCACTGTTTACACAGCTAAAGCACATCACTGACCACGCCGACATTCATTCGCTGTTTTCTACAGAAACCCCACAGATCAAAACCGATCCGCTGCTTATGACACGGAGCGGCGTGACACGTTCACCGATGATCCAGGTCACAAGCAAACAGATCAATAGATCTCTGTGATAACTTTTCCCTCCCCAACTTGATCCTGCATAGCAGAGAGGCTGTGTGAGGCATGAAGCGCATACATCCTCACTGCATGCTGAGGGTTTTTTCTTTTTTTTTCTAAGTGGGGATAAAGATTTAGAGGTCATATGCTCAGAGGTTGCAATAATTTCAGTTAACAATTTGATTTACAGCGCTGCCTGCATACAGTGGAAGAGAATCTTTTAGAAATACTGATACGGTTTGTCCCTGCAGGTGTTATCTGGGTTTCACTTGTTTTTTTTTTGTCCCCCCCACCCCCCAACCCCGCCCCTCACAATTTCGTACCTGAAAGACGATGATCATGGTGAGGAAGAGATAAATGACTGACATCACAAGTGATAAGTCTGTCCCTTCTGGACTAAGAACATCAAACACGGGTCTCTTATCTCCGTACTGAAACATCCACAGCCCGTGACCTGGAACGGCAACAGCAAAGGTCAGCAGAAAGACGGAGAGCATAAAATTCAAACATTATTTATATATATATATAAGCAAAATATGAGAATGATTTAGGATACAGTGTTGGAATATTTGCTCTCTCACAGATTTCTTTTTTTTTTCTCTGAATTCCTCATAGGAACCATTCTTTTATTGGTTATGTTCTCAATAATAGTACAAATACAAGGTATGCTTAAATAGGCCAACTTTGTATGGATTCCAATTTCACTTATATATGAATAAACGTGTATATAAATAAACATATGGTAAGAATAGAAAAAACTCTCACAAAATAGAAACCAATCACATAAGTCACAAAATAATGGTTTTAATTAATCTTATTTAAAATTCTATATTATGTTGACTCAAAGCTTTTTATTATTATCAGTTACAACAGTCTGATAATAATGTTATTTAACAACATTAAGAAATTAATTTCCACAAACTGTTGTTCTCACAGTTCAACATGGTGGTGGTGGTAATGTGATGGTCTGGAACTTGTTGGAAGCGTCAGGACCTGAAAGACTTCCGGTAATTAAAGCTGCAGTGTGCCGTATATGTATACTGGGAAACTGAGGAAAAAAAAGAGCTCCTCTGATTTCTCCCAACTAGAAACAACCAATCAGAGCCAGGAGGCGGATCTTAGTACTGTCAATACCCTTTCTCCCTTCCTCTCTGCTAGCTGCAGCTTCTTCCTAATAGCAGAGCTTGCAGTGAATGCTAAGGCTAGTTAGCATAGCCACAGGTGACTGGGGATGAACAGTTTTCCTTTAACGGTAAGTGATTTTTCCACCACTAGCATGTTGAGCAGCGAGTACGTGAGGGTGATTGACAGCACCAAGGCCCTCCTCCTGGTTCTGATTGGTTGTTTTTGGTGAGATGGCAGTAATGGCTCGGAGGAGGTAGAGGAGCTTCATTTTTTCACAGATTACCTACCTCATAGCATACCGTCACACCATAGTGACAGTTCTCACAAATACATAAAAAATATTTTTAAAAATTCATAAAAGTTACATATCGCAGCTTTAATGGAAGTATTAATTTTGCTCCTTACTGGACAATCCTGACACACAATGTCCAGCCAGCACTTTCTGACTTTAATTACAAACAAGGTGACAGGGACAATAAGTCGAAGCAATTTTTTTTCATTATGTTTAAAAAAAATTAGCGTTTGGCTGAAAGTTATCAAAAATGAAAAGCATCAAGTTTCTTTTTAACAACTAAATCATTGTTTTAAGTCTACTTTTGATCTTTCCTCAGGTTTTGTTTTCCATTTCTAAACATTTGTTTGTTGAGCTAAAAACATCTAAATATGACAAAAAAGAAGCAAAAATATAAACTGGCCTCTGATGGGGCAAAAATGTTTCAACTTGTGCATATGAAACAAAGTTCTGCATACCAACAGCAACAAACAGGCACAACACCAGCAGGATGACGGCACACCAGAACACGTCCACATTCATCTGTCTCTCCAGCTTGCTGCGTTTGTAACGTGGCCCGTTGTTGTTGAGCATGGCCTTGGTCTCGTGACCTGCACAGACAGAAGCGAGGCGTGTTGGTCGCAGGTCTTAAGGGGAGCGTGATGCGGTCCGGCGGCGCCGCTGGGTCAGACTGACCTGCATAGATGACGATGCCCACGGCTTCCTCTGTGTTGCGGACGGTGCAGCCTCGCAGGAGGAGGTTCTCTTTGTGAAGTGCGTCTCTTCTGCCGTTTCGGTGGATTCTGGAAAATTCATTTTAAGAAATGACTCAGATGAAAGAAAAAAAATCATTATCGTTCAGGTGAAAAAGTAATTATAGATTTGATTCCTTCCTGGATAATAAAACGGGGGTTCTTGCAGGTTTCATCAAGTAAAATTTAAAACATTTTAAAGACTTTTTAAGACCAACGCAACACATAACTCAACTTCTGATCACGAATGCTCAAAATTAAATAAGACTTGATGAAATTTCATTTCAGACCGTGGATGAAAATCTGGGAGTTTAAGATTTTTAAAGCTTTAAATTTTGATTTTCAAATGTTAGACATTTTTTGTTGAAGACCCTGCAAGAACCCTGATAAAAGACTAGATACATTTATTCTGCCAAGGTGCTGTGAACCATTACAGTAGGCGCTGATTTAAGCCAAAATTCCCACTGATCCTAAATGAAACCTCTCGAGCTTGGACTCAATGAGGCTTTTCACGTCTTGCTGCTTTCCCTCAATTGTCACCTACAGCTTGTCTGTTTTTAGCTTGAATGAAGGCAAAGCCTCACAGAAGTATCCACACCCCTTTAACTTCTTCATGTCCCATTTCAATCACAAAATTTTCTCATAGCCAAAAACAACATATTAAATATCTGAGTGTTGTCTGCATTTGTATTCATCAACCTTTAATCTGACACCACTACATATAACACATCCAGAATTCCACTAATAAGTCAATTCAGCCAAATCTAACAAAAAATTCTGAATTATATTGTGAATTTTTTTTACTTGCTAAAATAAAGTATGAAATATTTTAAATATTTTTGTCAGATATTTTAATAGAAAAGGGATGTATGAATCATTGTAGATCCAAAGCTCATATAATAAAAAGCTTTGCATGTCTACCTTATTAAAAGTGAAAAAAGCTTAATACATTTTTTTAACAAATGTTTCATAAAGTTTCCTGTAGCTCTTAGGAATTTGAAACATTACTGACACTGTGACGCTACTATCAGAATGCTTACCAACAACAGAGGTCACGCTCTGACCTCTGACACCAAGCCGACAGACATCACCACTGGTCCATAGATTAACACGAGTTTCCCCGATCCCTAAGCAGTCAGCTCACACACATTGCTTAATGGAGCTCACAGCTAGCACTGCTAGAAAAGGAGATAACCCCCTCTGAGCTCGCTCTCTCTCCCTGAAAGGGAAGCCAGATTAGACCAGGTGTCACTGACCGTAATGTAATAAAGCACCGGTGAGCCTTGAGCTCCACTGTAGCCTGGCAACTGAATACCTGCAGCATCTGGTGAGTTTCTAAGCAAATAATGCGCGTCATAGTTTGAAGACAAGTCGCAGTAGATCCTTTACAGGGAGCTCGGCAAATCCAGTGTGTTAATGTGGTGACATCATGAGAAGTGGCAGGGCTCCAGGCAGGCCTGTTACACTGACAGAATTTTACTGGATGGTAAATTGTCCCAGATACCATAGTATTGTAGTTTTGAGTCCATTTTCAAGTAATATGACGGTAAAAATGCACATTCTGAAAGATCAATAAACTTTAAATTCTAATGAACAGAAGAAAAAAAAAAAAGGGCTGGTTTCACAACGAATGTGCACCACTCACCTAGGAAAGGAAACAAAGACTCATCATTTCATGTTTGGATTTCAACAGAGCTGACCTGACCTGATGGGGTCGAACTAAACTAGAGCAGACCAATCAGAGCCAACGGGCTCTTTTGAGGGAGGGGACCCATCAACAACTTCTGTTTTTACAGGAAACATGTAAACATGTGGAGGGGCAACTAACATCTAGGTGACTGATGAAAGTTTGATCACAGTTATCTGTCAACTGTTCAATCACCAACTCTTGGGATATTACAGTTTTAAGATTCACGCATTTGGGATCATTGCTGTACTCAACAGATTGGAATCACAAGAGAGCCACTGGTTTGACCCCGGTCAAGTCGTTCTCACATAGAAACGTACCCAGGAAGTGAGAGATCGTCAGAGGCGGAGTGTAATAATGAAACAGGCAGAAATATGTTTGGAAACTGGGAAAGGGAAAGTGCTATCTATCTAAATCTATATATTAATATCAGAGCTGTAAGTGTTAGCTCTGCAGCATCCAAAGCCAAAGGGAATTTGTCCAAAAATAAATAAATAAAAAATAAAAACAGCATCATTTAGTAAATGATCTATACTGACTGAATTACAGCTGGACATCCAAACCAGTCATGAACTAAGCAAAGAAAAGTGAAAAATCTCAATTTACTTTTATTGTAGCAAGCAAACCTTAGGAGAACAACCCTAATCATTTCCAGTACAAATACTGAAACTCGATACACAACTTGAACTTGACCCTTCAAGAAGCTTGATGACACACAGCTGCTCATAATCAAGGCATGTATTTTGTTGTTACATACCTTGTAATTGCACAAACCTCGCATCCAAACAAGGCTGACTATATCTTTTGCTTAGATATTCTGTTTTTGTTTTGAGCGCAACCCAAGTTTAACTTTGAAACTCTTGACTTGTCTACAAACCATCATCTAAGATCATTTACAGAGAAAATGTAACAAATTAATAAAAGCAAACAAGTCTAAGACTTGGCATTCAGACACTGGAAAAAAAAGTGTTAGAACTTAGTGCCAGAAAAAAAAAAAAAACTAAAATTGAATCCATGACACAAATAAATCACAATGTGCCTTTGAGTGTTTTTTGAAGGAGATAAGTCATTCTTTCAGATGAAAACACCGTGACCATGCACTGTATGGATAATGACGCAGCAAATTTAACAGCAGAGTGGGACCGCCAACAAGGTTGTACATATGGAAAAAACAAACAAACAAAAAAACAGTACAGAAGACTGGTTAACAAATCTGCAAAAATAAGCCATAACTCATAATTGATATATATATATATATATACATACTTCATAATTTAACACCTTGAAACTGGGTCTCTGTCCCTTTAAAAACTCTTGCTCTTTTTGAATCTCCACCTTCAGGATGTGATCACAACATGGCTCCTCTATTAACTCTTTAACAATATTTTACCAGCGTTGCACTGATAGCTTGTATCATGAGCTCAGCAGATATTTGCTAATTCTGCTGGCTAGTCTGAAGGAGCTCAGTGGAGGCATTGCAGGGGACGGGTGTTCTGTGAGGTGGAAGCTAGGAATCTAAACTACAACTATCCGGAGGCGCTTTGTCCTCAAAGGCGGCTCTAAGAAACACCCGGGCGTTTTGCACAGCTGAATGGTTGCAATGGAAATTAAAGGATTTTTCAAATATCAATTGAAAATCAAGAACAAGTTCTAAAAATGACTAAGATAAAAAAAAAAAAGGTAATACTCACATGTAGCCTCGAAATCGGTTCAGGTCATTGTTAGGCTTTTCACATTCAATTATGCTGCTGAACTTTAATGGGTCAAAATCACAGTCCTGTGAAGACAAAAACACCCAGTGAGAAAACATATGGAGCCTCCACTTCACTTTGGTCATGGATGCTAAGATGTGTGTAATATTTGCTCTATTCACACTCCTACTTTCAGATGACCCAAGACAGAGAGCATATCTTTTTGCAGGGGGAAATTGTTTTTACAAAATATCATGAGAAAAGAACATTTTGTGGAAATATTGATGCAACATCTCAAGACTTCAGCCAGAAAGTTGAAGGTTGGACACAAATGGGTCTTCCAAACCTAAACCTAAGCAGACAAATTAGTTAAGGTAAACACGTTTTTTGGAATGGCCATTACAAAGCCCATTGAAATTTATAGGCAGAGTTAAAAAGAAGTATGTGAAAAAGCCAACTATTTTCAGGGGAAAGGTGTAATTTATGCATTATATTCATATAATAGGTACATTGGCTTCATATCAGAGTATAAAAATCGGACTTTTGTCTGATTTTGTTCTTGCACTTAAGTTCGACACCACTGAGTGGTGGTGTGGGCAGAAAATGCCTCTGTTCAAAAAAAAAATCTGGGAAAGTTATTAGCCTTTTTTAAGGTTTTTAAAATGATATACCTCTGTAGGAATCTGGAAAGGAGAATAAAGAGACTAACAACTCTTTAGACGAATCTTCCTTTTTGTAAAGTTCCTCACAGAGGGAGTTGGTTAATTCTGCCTCCACACTTGTGTGAAACTTATGGAAGGATACCCAAAATAAAGAAAACATTTGATCAAGTCATACACTTTATTATTTGCCTTAACCTGTATTTATTTAGTTAATATTTTTGCCCTTTTTTAAATTCTGATTGTTCTTAAAAGCTGAAAATTATCTCCTTTTTATTTGTCAGGTGGGTTTTGAAAAGAATCTCAGGAACGTCAACCGGAGAAAACTTTTTTATTTTTTTGAGCCATAACCGAGATTCTTCACCTGAGTTTCCATTACAACCGCCTTTTGTACATTGTAAAGATTTTCAGAAGCATTTCAATTACACTTTAGGCCACTGCTCACTGATAGTAGTGAGAGTGAGCAGTGATTGCTTCTTCCTGCAATTTCAAATTTTTGTTAGTTATAAAACCTGAAACTAAACTTGAAAACAAAAGGAATCACAGCAAAACGCAGCACCAAGCACATGATGAAACAAGGTTGAGAACAACATTCGTTTCGGTCTCACCAGGTCAAAGAAGCTGCGGACGATCTGCCTCTGCTTCAGGTTGGTCTCGCCGTCCAGCGTGGCGGTCTCGATGTGGCACAGGTGATCCGGGTCGCTGGAGGTCAGCAGCAGGATGTCGGCGGGGAGAATCTCGTTACATCGCAGCCGGATAAAGTCCCCAACTCGCAGCTCTTTCCAGTACTTCTCCACGTAGCGTTTGGCCTCTCTGCCGGAACAACATACACTCAGGTGTGTGCGACTTCACACAGACATTGTGCTACTTCTAAGAAAGCAAGCTGCAACTGCTGATTTGACCAAACTGGGAGGTTGGGATTTGTTGTTCCTGTGATTGGCCTTCGACGTTAAGGTCTTCAAAAAGTTTAAGTACTGGACGTTTTTCATTTGATTAAATTTTCTCCATGTCTTATAGATCATGTTTACCTGCCAAAAAAATGACAACTGGCTATTTTTATAACACTGCAAAATTTGAATAGATATGGAGTTTAATTTCCTTCACACGTCTGGTTCATCCTTGGGAACAATGTAGCGATGTTTGAAGGCCCGGCGTTCTTCTGTTCGAACAATTATATGCATGTATAGACTAGGGCTGAAACAATTCCTCGAATGATTCGAGTACCTCGATTACTAAAATTCACCTGCCTCGAAGCTTCGTTAATTTATGTTTTATTAGTTAGCGCACTGTGTTCCGGCCGGGACTTCATTTGCGTTGCGCGGAGCTCTCACTTCCGCCTCCGAGTTGTTGATAAAAGCTAAGTCTCAGCGGCATAAAGTCCAATCTTCAAGATTGGCCCGTGGGGATTTTATGGATTGATGATAATGCCCGACTTTTTATCGTTTTTGGGGAACCAATAAGCATCCTTAAAATGACTGGGGAATGCCTGGAGTACGGCAGCATTTCTCCTCCGGGGCTGCTGGTTGAAAGCGAACGGCGGGAAGAGCGCTGAGGTGAGCGGATAGCCTGAACAGGGCGGGCGGCTGAGTAGCTGATGCTTACCGTGTAAATGTAGCTTTACCGACGAACAGCACAATAAATTTCATATCCCGGTCTGAAGAAACGGGTGGCGGAGCGCATCGTACATGGCTGGTAGATGAGTTTCTGAGTGTGACCAGTGAAGGTGTCGTAAATATCCCGTATTGCTTCCCCCCGTGTTCGTCCCCCGGTCTAACGGTTCGTCAGTCCGCTGGTCTATTTCCTCCCCTCCACCCCATGTTCGTTCATTCGCCCTCTCCTCCCACTCCAGGCGGCATTTCTCGTATTTTCAAACCCAAAGCGTGACAGGTTAGGTGGCAAGGTGAGTTTAATTAATCTATTAAACTCACTGAAGATGAATACATAAACTAAAAGCTGGATTGTAGACATTTTTATAAGCATATTTGTGAGCCTGCCTCTTTGTTATTACATTCAATATAATTTCAGATTTTTCTATGACTTTTCTTCTGGTTAACTTAGAAAGTGAGCTATTATTGTTACAGGTTAGTTTTCTAAACTACAAAAAAGCAACTGTTAGGGATGCTCAAATATGAAAAATTGGACTGATATTGATATCTGATAGTAACACCGGTATTATGCCAGATTTACCAATATTTCATTTTATAATTTTTTTTTATCCGATTACTCGATTAATCGTAAGAATAATCGATAGATTACTCGATTACTAAAATATTCGTTTACAACAGCCCTAGTATAGACCTGATGGGAATGTCCAACGATTATACTGCTCAGAAATTAGATGGGTTCTTTGTCCCAGAGGTGAATGAATTGTGGTCCAAAATGCAGATTGAGCCAAAAACAAGACCTGGTGTATATACTGGCTGAAGCTGGTGAGAGTGTGATTACCCACGGTGAAACTGTGGACTGACATGGGCTGAAAGGCCGCTCGGTGAGGAAGAAGTAGCCACTCCAAAAGAAACATAAGAGGCCAGACTGCAGTTTGCAAATGCACACCGGGACAAAGACTTTCATTTTTGGAGACATGTCCTGTGGTCTGAAGAAACTAAAGTGGAATTGCTTGGCCATAATGACCATCATTACATTTGGAGGAAAAACCAGGATGCTTGTACCATCCTAACTGTGAAGTATGGTGGTAGCAGCATCACTTTGTGGGGCTATTTTGCAGCAGGAGGAACTGGTGCACTTCATAAAATAGATACATAATGCTCATGAGTAAAGACAATAAGGTGGAAAGCCAGAAATTAAACACTTTGCTCAAATGATTATTCCAAAGGGATGATGATCCTCAGCATCCAGCCACAGGTTCTAAAGTCACTTATAACGACAGCAAAGTCAATGTTTTAACTTTTCGGTAGGTTGCTATGGAGAAGTTGTGGACAGATCTGAAAGTGAGATGGGCTATAAACCCGACTCAGTTCCACCAGCTCTGTCAGGGGGAATGGACCAGAACTCCAGCAATCCATTGGGAGAAGCTTCTGGAAGGAAACCCAAAAGGTTTGACCCAAGTGATGCAAAGTGATATAAAGGACAATTATCCCTGATACTGACCAAATGTATGTAAAGTTCTGAATTTGAAGAAAGTTACAACAAGAAATCTTTGGAAAATGTGCCAATCTTTAGGCATTTAGCAAATACAAATAATTTTGGTTATCCTAAGCGACAGAAAACATGAGAAGTTTGGTCTAATTTAACTGCAGACAGCGCAGGGGGAGGGGGGGGGGGGATAAAAATATGCGTCTTTCAATCGGTGTGTGTAAAACTTCTGGTTTCAACTTTCATCTCTTTCATCTGATTTTGTTTACACACACTGAATTAAAAAACCCTGGATATTTTCATTGTTGAAGCTTGTAGTGAACAGGGACCATCCATGTTTTTCAGTCACAGCCCATTATGATCACCAGCCGATTGAGCCATCGCCGACATATTAAGCAGCCGCAAAACAATACAGTTCAAAACTTTAAAACTAATATTCAGATTCCTTAAAAAATTTATGTCCAACTGCATTAGATTAACCCTCTAATTAAAATTAATTTAGCTGGATTACAGAATATCCAACGTATGAACGCTGATTGGTAGTCCGTCATGTTTAAGCATGAGCAGAGGTGTGCAGGGTACCGTATGAGTTAAGTCAGGTCAGCAACTCCATAGGACGGGATGTTTAGTACAACACTGCTGCCGCCACAAAAGACAATCCAATTATCTCCAAACTTAACAACAACGCGGGTCAAGTCTGTGTGCGAACACTTTGGAGCCCTAAGGCACTGAGGCGCTTTTGATGGCTGTGAATTATGCACTGTAGGGGGAGGACAACAGTGCTGCTTTTCATTAGGGAAGTACAGTCTGGGCACACATACTCAGGAAACTGGTCAGAAACGGGCCATCAGGTTGGAAAGCCATTCAGACTTAATAGAGTCGGAACCAAAAGCAAATGCTGCAGTATCAGCAGAAACAATCTTTTATATTTCTTTGACAGACATCTGGGGAGAACTTTATTATGTCTGAGCTTTAGCCCCGAGGTCGGAAGAGTCGGATCTGGAAGTGACGATTCAGGTGACGCACATAAAGGCCAGCCTGCGTTATACCATGCTATGGAAAGTACTGATTTTTTTAATTTTTCCCCCCAGTTGATTACATTAAATCCCACAAACATCAATGTATTTGATAAGAATATTATGTGATGGATAGACCAGCACAAGATGGTGCAAACTTGTTAGGTAGAATGAGCACAAGATGTGATTTTCAAAATTTTTTAAACAGATAGAAATCTCAAACCTAAACTGATCAGCTAACCAGTTTGTAATTTAATCTCAGAGTAAATTTGGCTTTTCTTTGAAGGCTTTGGAGATTTGCTATAAAAAAAATCAGTGAGCAAACAACATCAGACAGGACAGGGATAAACTCTGAACATACAGAGATCAATCATCCACAAACGACATGGCACACACCAGAGCTGGACTTCAAAATACAATCTCAGATTGTTTTTATGCCATGTTCAATTTTCTTTAAGAAAAAAAAAAAAAGAAAAAAAAAGTGGCTTTTATTTCCATCATCCCTTCTGTGAGATTGGCGTATCAGGGCCAGAAATTCTGTTTAATTACAAGAATATATTCACTAGCAAAAAAGAGACAGTTTTACAAGAAAATTGTGAAAATAATGATTAAAAAAAACTTAAAATGATCAGAAGCTGATGTGATAATTTTGATTATATTTTTCATGTTGTTCATGACATGTCAAGTTTTCAGAAAATTACAACTTTATTCTGGTCACATTACGTCAACTCGATGGTCATAGGACTGTATCCTTAAAATATTATGAATTTGTTCTTATAATTAATTAATTTTTTTTTTTAAATCTTAGTGTGGCCCTAACACTCCAGCATAGAGTTGACCTGAATTTGATGTCCAAATACAGAGAAGCTTTAAAATACTTTTCAAACAAGATGGCAGCCTTAGGTGTGCTGACATCACTATGAACTATGAAAACCCAAAGAGTGAAATAGTGAAAAAAAAAAATCTAATACGATTTTTTTTTTAAATCACATTTTCAAAAACTAAGAGTTTGTTTAATCAATTAAATCAATCAATAAAAGCGACTAAATCAATGAAAGCAACTTATCGCTTTTATTGATTAGGACATAATTGTCACAGTCAAAGTAAAATATTCTGGATAATAGAAAATGTTGAAAACAACACAAATAATTTGTCTTTAAATAATCTGGCGTTTTGCATTCTCTTACAGGGAACACTTTGGATGCAACAATGTCAACTTTTAAATCAAAAGTTGGCTTTGTTGCATCCAAATCTGCTTTTAATTCATGTATTAAACTCAGCTAAAACATTTTAAAGAAACCACATAAATCCTGATTTAACTGGTCAGAAATGACTGAATGTTGTTGGTATTAATACCAAGAAATAATAATAAAAAAAATTACTAGATAAAAGCTGTTAAACCACATTATCTAAAATTATTTCTACATCCCTTCCAACAACAAATGTACGTTGTTTAAAAGTATTGCATGCTTACTTTATTGTAGTCAATTATGTAGAAGAACATTTTTGGTCCTCAAAATCCTTTTGACATGCGACTAAAAGTTTGGACACCCCTGTCTTATACGGAGCCAAAAACGTCTAAATCTGGTATAAATATTCTTCCAGCACCATTCAGTTAAAAGTGAATGGTTCAGATTCAACAGAGAATTTGTGGCACAACTTGAAATCTGATGATCACAAGTTTTAAATCTGACTGAGCTTGAGTTTACTCCACGCATTTATTTTGGGAAAACCCACCTACCATTTTCCTTCCTCTTCACTACTATGCTGTACTTTAATTTGGTAAATCACTTATAATCCTACTGAAGTACACAAGACCGCTTTGGTAGTAAACACACATTTTTGCCTAGTTTCTAGTGCAAATATCTTAGTACACTTGAATTAAAACACAACTAACTTATCAGCAACACTTAGAAGCTTGTTTAAAGTAAATAAGTTATTGATATTGATAAAATACTAGTTCCATTGGCAGATAGTTTGATTGTCTTAAGTAAATTTATCTGCCAATGGAACTAGTACCTTTTCATCAATATTAAGGATTTATTTACTTAAAACAAGCTCTTGTATGTTATTGAAAAGATACTCGTAGGTTAGTTTTGCCTAAATTCAATAGTATTAAGATATTTCCGCTAGAAACGAGACTAAAATTACTTGGTAGGATTTTGGTGTTTTTACAGTGAGGAAGCAGGAAAAAAAGCTGAATGGACATGACTAGTTAGCAACTATCTTAAAGACTATCGTTTTGGGTTTTTTTCTTCCCCAAGTTTCCGTCATCAGTTGATGTGAGAGGACCAGATGCATTAGAGCAGAACAGCTTGTACGACTGAAATAAAGAGGGGGAAAATGAAGCAAGTGTCCAGGTTGAGGAGCCAGGTGGACACCGCTGCTGCTGGCTGCCAGCTGGACTCCAGGCCGGGCTTACCTGCTGTAGACCAGGCAGTCCATGTGATTGATTTCTTTATCCGACCTGTGTCTCCTGTAGTCCTCCCACAGGTCCTTAATGGCAGTGACGGACAGGATGAAAACCACCGGAGCCAGAGCAAGTTCGGGTTGGAAGGCGTTGACAACCGGGACAAAATTGAGCAAAGCGATAAAGACGAAGTAAACATTAGCAAAGCGATGGAACTGCTCGAAGAGGTTCTTGGGCAGGAATGACAGCACGGTGTACTTGGTGGTCTTGATTTTGTTGCTAGCATAGTGTCTGTTGGGGTTTTCCTCTCCCTTTGCGTTGTCATAATGGATGTTGGCGTGAACAGTCCTGGTTTTGTTCTCCTTTGGCTTTTTCTTTCGTTGCCGTTTGGCTTTTGAAGCCTTGGCCATCCCGGTGTCTTCGCCGTCTCGCGCCATAGCCTGACGCTGCCTCTAACTTTTCCACTGTTACCGTTTTCGCGTCTTCACACACAAAAACACCACCAAAAACCGGAGACTATGTTATCATTCTTTTAGCGAAGGACAAAAAAGTTAACCCAAGTTGTTTGCTTCGGTCACGAAAACCTCTCCTTTTTATCCATGTCGACTCCTGCTTTGGCGACAGGAAAACTTTTGCGTGTTTGGCTTCTTTTTTTTTTTTCTTTTTTCCCCCCTGCCTGTTTGGAAGGATGCTCGGAGAGTAGGGAGGGCTTGGACTTTCCGTAGCTACAGCACGGATCTGCAAGACACATGGATGGGTCACAGGCAAAGGCCGCGAGCTGACGGTTTGCTTACAGATCAGCGACTGCGCGCAGTTTAAGCATAATGGGATGGTTGTGAGTGGGCTTGGGGTCGCACTCTTGTGGAAATCTGACCCGGTGGCCCCTCCTCGACCCAGCCTTTTTTTTCCTCCTTTTTGCCACGCGGTATAATTTAGTTAACACAGCCAACAGGAAGACTGAAAAAACTGAATTGTTCCTGTCAAATGTGTAATAAAGTTTTTGTGTGTGTGTGTGTGTGTGTGTGTGTAAATCGCTTCGGTTGGGAACATTTTTATCTAATAAAAAAAAAAGCTAAAAAGTCTATCTGTAATATACCAAGTTTGTGGAATTTGGCATACTACTGCTACTAATAATAATAAAATTAAAAAAAAGAAAAATTAAAAGGATAGTATGATGTGAAATCGACTTCTTTGAGCTTTACATCGTGTTATAATGTTATTCACTCATCAAAAACACACTTAGTGTTGTTTTATTCTTTCATGCATGTTTGAGAAATCCTTTAATCTTCCCTGGTAGCCAGTTTAGGTGCAGAAACGTTTGGTCTCACCTAGCACCGCCTTTTTCCACAAATCTGTAGTCTCCAAGCCAAGCTTCTGCCTCACATGCGGCTCCCTCACTCAGCTCCTTCAGACTAGCCAACAGCAATTGGCAAACACCTGGTGGAACTGAGCATCAACTGAGCTCATTATACTAGCTAATTCTCAGTTCAACATTGGTAAAAACATTGTTAAAAGGGTTAATAGAAGCGCCACTTGTGATGACTTCCTGAAGGTGGAGTTTCAGAAAAAGCAGGAGCTTCTTAAAGAGACAGAGGCTCAATTTCAAGATGTTTTAAAATTACAAGGTCAAATTTCTTTTAAGTCATGTTTGATATGTACAGCATTTTCATAACAACTGAAGGGAAACAGAGTTAGAGTTGTGATATAAAATGACAATATACCTGGAAAATATATAATACTGACACTTTAAAAAAAATGGAAAAAGAAAGATACCACAAAAGACTTGCACCTGTAACTCCAGTGGTTCTGCAACGACTCACAGCGCTAAAATACAAATTCACCTTTATTACTATTGTAAGTTACAGAAAGAGCAGGACTTTCTTTCTTAAAGAGACAGTCACAGATGCCCAAAGTCAAATTTTTTTAAGTCATATTTGATGTATACATCATTTTTATGATAAGTGAAGGTAACAGTTTCTTGATTATGCAATGAAATGGCACTGTGGGCCTGGGAAAGACATAATGTTGCCCCTTACTATAGATATTTTGCAAAAACGAATTGCCACTATGAATAAAAATAAAAAAATAGCTACCAGCATTTAATTAAAATGTAAATGTATTGGTACCCTGCATGCAGCTGGATGTTAGTTTTACATTTTATTTTTTATATTGTTTTTTTATTGAACTTATGAACTAAATATAGCCATTAATGTCTCCACCATTTCCAAGAAACACTGTTACTTGTTCTAACAAGATTTTCACAGCTTAGCTACATTCAAAGATGTCATGTTTTTTTTCCAGAGGACATGGTGTTTCTTTCCCTGGGACGGCCACCACAGTGTCTGGATGTTTTCTGGCCACGTTTCCTCTCAAAGTATCCAACCATGAAGCTCCATTCAGGCTGGCGGAGGAAGGAAACATTGCTACAAACTGTATTCAGAGAAATCTTTAATCGGGAAAAACCTTTGATACATTGTTGGTACACATTCAGCCTTAAAGTACAACATTTAAAAAGTGCCACCTCTGCAAAAACCAACGTTGCTAGATTCAGGTCTCTAAACAGACAACTATTTTACATGTAAGGAAGATGCAATGTTCACTGTAAAAAAAGAAAAAAAAAAGAAGATACTACTTGACATGCTATAAAAGAGGCTGACAAGCATAAACATTTGTGTCTAATGCAGGAAATGAAGAGCACAGAAAGGTTGAGGCATAGAAATGGAGAGTAACAATGGCACTAAGCCGCTGCATCTACCCACAGTGCTGGGAGAAAGAAGTTTCCTGTTATTGATTTCTTCTGCTTTTTTTTGTCACACTTAAATGTTTTAGATTACATTTTTCCTAAACTTCTCCTTGCAGAGCAGCATTAACCTCTGAGTAGGAACCCTCTTTGCAAGCCCACAGACAAAGCTACAAAATATGTAAAGAAACAACTTTCAGAATATTTGTTTTAATTCATTATTCAATAATTAATACATTCATTTACCATAAATTCTACCTTATACCTTGTGATTTTAGATTGCCATGAACATTTTTTATTATCAGATAATGTGATATGACTTGTACCAGATAATGCAATTTTTGTATTACAATCCCCTCTTCTTATAAGAAAACATGTAATATTGTCTACATCTGCATCAAATTCAATTTAATTCCCATGGTTCTTAGTGCTATTTTTCTCCAGAGCAGGGCTGCTGGATGGTTCCTTTGGTATTTTTCTTGTCAGAAACTTTTCTATTGCTTGAGGAACAAAGCAGTTCTTATGAATTTGACAATCAGAAAATAAGAACCAGATATAACATTTGAATCAATTATTTTAACTTCGATTTTTGTGAACGTAACTGAAAAACAACAAAATTACGGTGAAAATTTTAAGATAAAAAAAATTTGGAGATGAAATTTATTTTATTTTTGCATCTCTTTTTTCTGATCTTTCCTCCAACTTTCTGAGGTCAACACAGCACCCCCTGGCGGCCCACACTTTGAAAAACAGTTTTTAGATGATCAACCATCATAGTCATGACGAGGCTAAAGTGAAAATATGTAAAGAAACAAACACAGAACTAAAAAACAAACAAACAAAAAAAAGTAATTATTGTGAAACACAATGGTGGTCTTTTGATGGCTTGAGGACATTTCAGGTTCAGGTCAAAGGTCATTTGCAGTAATTGAAAGAACCGTGAATTTTGTTGTGTACCAAAAAATCCTGAAGTCCGTTGTCCGGTTTGTGGCATTAAACTCAAACGCACTTATATGATGGAGGAGGACAATGATCTACAGAAAACCAAAAAGTCCATCTCTGAATAGCTAAAAACAAGCAAAGTGAAGGTTCTGGAGTGGGTTAGTTAAAGTCTGGGCTTAAATTAGACTGAAATACTGTGACATGACCGAAGACCTCCAATTCATGCTCAAAAAACTAAAGAAAAATGGGCCAACATTCCTCCACGGAGATGTAAAAAGACGTAATTTGTTTCCTACAAGGTGTTAAAAACCTCTTTGACAGATACCATAAACTACTACGTTATGGGAAAACACCCCAAAAGGAACCAGTCACCCATCTCACCCTCTATAAACCCAAAGGACGGGCCTCTGAAAGTGCTGAAATATTAGCACCTCCTGAGGCTGACTGGCCTCTCAGCCAGCAGGTTCACTGGAGGTGATAAATCAAAGGCCTTATTGCAGGGCGGTCTCCAGCAATTTGCTACAGCACCGTCCAGCTGTTGGGCCGAAAAATAATGGCTGATTGTACACTGCAGCATCTTGGCGTTGAGAACAATTCAATTTCCACATGATGAATGAGCAGAGAGAGATTGGTGCTAAGAGAACTGGCTGAGTATGGCCTCCAAACGCCCAGCTGCTGTACTGAAAGAAACAGCAGAAAAAAAACCTAAAGGGTTATGATTCCCCCCCCCCCAAGGAAAATAAAATGATTCTGAGGTGAGACAGATTTTGTACACCTTGTCTGCTTCAGCTTAAACAGGACAGAAACAATTTTATCTGGGCATTGCAGTGTTATTAAATGTGTGTTTGTATTTTAGTGCTGTGAGTCACTGCAGAACCACTGGAGTTATGGGTGCAAGTGGTATCTCTCTTTCTTTTTCCCCCTTTTTCTTAAAGTGGCAGTATTATTTATTTTCCAGGCATGTAGTGCAATATCCTAGCACAACAAATTATTATCTTCAGTTGCTATAAAAATTGTGTATATATCAAATATGACTTCAAATAAATTTAACCTTGTAATTTTGAAAACTTTAATTTAGGCCTCTGTCTCTTTAAGGAGCTCCCACTTTTTCTGAAACTCCGCCTTCAGAAAGTCATAGCAACATGGCTTGTGTTAATTAGTACTGTGTGCTTCTCAGTGTGGGCTCATAGTTCTCTTTTTTCCCCCTGTCCCTTTCTGCAGATGTAGAGGCAGACGTCCGGGGTGTTTTCTCCAATTCTCTTTATCCTTCTTTCTTTCTTTCCTCTATTCTTCTCGACAGATAACATAAAATATGCTGTTTACATGATAAAACAGCATTATATAAATAATTTTTCTTCTTGATGTTCATAATATGTACTTTTTAAAATATAAAGGTTTTCCTACTAAATTGAACATCCTTTAGATTAGCATACACTATTTTCTTTTCTGATAAACTTCTTTTCTGATTTGACAATCTTGTACCACATATCATTCTTAATCTTGTTATTGATATATCTAACACTTTTTGCTCTTTTGCATGATCCTACACACATTATAAACTAAATTATATTTTTATTCTATTCCATTGCTCTATTCTGTTGAGAAATATTCTACATTTTCTGAGATGTTCAAAGCTTGAGATCCTACTCTGTAACCAGCACAGAATTCCTCTGGATCCTGCTTGGACACAACACAGTCTCAAACATGTTTAACGTAATTGTTTCTGTGAACAAAGCTTGATAACATTACTTAGAAGGCAGCTGACTTACTGCCTCCGAGAAGAAAAGAGGTCAACAGACACAGACATCATGCATCCTGCCAGAAGAGGGCATGATACTCCAATGAGGCACTCTACCACATGTAATCTTTAAACTACAACAAGAATGGATAACTTTGTAAGAAAAAAAATCAGTTTTATTCTCTCTAACTACAGACTATGTCAATATATAACCCTTTGATAAACATGTCTGGACTGGAATATCTAGGGAACTGGAAGTTTATACCATTTCCATGTCAGGAAGGTCAAGCAAAGAAAATGTTTTATTTGCTGCATTTGAGCAATAGCTCTTCCTGAGAGACCTAAAGGTTTTCCATCCTGTGAGTTTTAGCCTGTAATGACATGATGAAATGCAGATAAACTGAAACCATCCCACATTCTCACAGCTACAGCAGCTGAGAAAAGGAAAAAAAAGACAGAAATGTCTGTCATTCTCTATGACTACTTGGCTTAGCGTAACGCTGAGACAAAGTGGGACTCCAATCCACGGTGGTAGGCAGGTTCACCCACAGCTTCGTTAGAAACTTTTCTGCCCCTTTGCACTTCAGACCTGCTAAGCAGTTTGAGCAAGCTAGTGCCATGTAAGTTCAACATTCATGGTGATCAAGGAACCAGTCATAAAGTCAGTACAGACACACATTATGCAGAGTTACACACCTATCATAACATTACGACCATCTACCCAACAGTGCGTTGATTTCCCCTTTGCTGCGAAAGCAGTCATGACCCTGTGGAGCCGTGGTGTTGAACTGAGTCCCTTCAGGCCTGGTTTCCTGCAGCTTTTAGATATCTCTCTGCTTCGACACAACCTGGTTCCAATATTAGGTAGGTCTTCAACAGTTTTTACTTGTCCTCCATCACATTTCACAGATATTTGATTAAACTAAAACTTTGGGGAATTTACAGGTCAAAGTCAACTCCTCGAGCTTCATATCGCACTCCCCAAATTAGGGATGTACGATACTGTCGGCATGCTATTGGTATTGGCCGATATTAGCTGTAAAATTTAATATCGGACACCGGCCACTCCGTCAAAATAACTCACCGATATAAAAGGTTGTTTTTTATACGACAAACCAGTGACAATGATGCCTGCAGCACGGCACAACATCACGATGTTGCACGCGCCTACCTAATCTGATCCCGGCGGGAGAGCAGGACCACGTGAAAATGTTTATTTGCAATGACTGCTCAGCATCACTGATGCGAGGAGGAGTGACAATGAAGTCCTACAGTACTTCAAACCTAAACCATCTCAAGAATCACCGTTCTGACCATTTTGATGAGGTCATGGTGGCCAAAAGGGAAAACAAGAGAGCGGTTAACCACAGAGAAAAAAAAAACCCTCCATTCTACAAGTTTCAAATAAATATCAGTATTGGTATCGGTTATCGGCCAAGTGAGTTTTATTATAAGCGGTATATCGTATATTGACCAAAAATCCATTCCTACCCTAAACCATTTCTGTGCCAAAATGAGGGTCAAAGTAACACAGAGATTTCCAAACAGAACATTGTGATATTCTTTCACTATCCACATGTTCCAACAGAGTAAGCCACCTACTTCCATTATTCCCAGGTCTAGTTCTGCTGTTCTACAACACTCTCGTCTTTGTGGCGGTGGGCAATAAAAAATGATATGTCGGTTCTGATCTCTTTCTATCAGAACCAGCATTCATTTTGAACCAGAGTAATTGGCTTGTTTGACTGGACCACACAAGCTATATATCACTCCCCAGATGCATCAGTGACTCAGTCAACAGCTTTTGTAGATGGATAAAAATACAGCAATTTAATTAAACCCAAATTTTTTGTTTTATTTATTCACCCAGGTTACGGGTTACTCTTGTCAGCCCAATGTTTCCTGGGTGTTGAAAACACACTTTTTCAGTTCCGAGTTTTGCCAGAAAGTCAACTTATTGCTCCTGATATGCTAATATGTGTTCACCTTTACACTCTTCAAACTTCTTTTTTTCCCCTGCAGTCTCTATGCAACACATTTAAAGAAAAACACACCAGGATGGATCGCGTAGCCCTTGTTTTCATAAATCAAAGCAAATGTGCCGCCATGACTCAACAAAGGTCCTTCATTTTGACTGGTTGCGTGTCAGTAACATGTCAGCATCTGAATCGCCGTGCTCTGATTAAGTAGGTCAACTCTGATGGATGCGCGAGAAAATGTGAAAAAGCATCTGTCTAACTGACTGAAAAACACCGTCCTCCCCCCTTCTTACAAAGAATACACAAGATGGATGCATTTTGTAGTCTATTTTTACATAGATAAGCAATAGTAAAGTGTGTTCCTGTCTAGGCGAGTCACCAATAAAGCTGGTGACTTTGTTGAAGCTGCAGATAACTCTGTAAAGTTTGATGAACAGTAGCTCGGGGCCTTTGTGAGAAAAGTTATCAGTTTGCAGATGCTACGGCTCGGGAAATAATTTGTTAAGACCCATCTCGTGTCCTTACAGAGCGCTTCGACTCCAGATTTGTTTTCTATTAACTCTGAAAAGCTCCTATTCTCACAACCAAAGATTTGTTTTAGACTCAGTGCAACACCAGAGGGGTGAGTTTGAACTGTTAATTATTTTTCCTTTTTCGCCATGCTTTCAGTTCTGCGGACGTGTTACTAGTCCCAACCAGCTTGTTTCGTTTCGACGTGCTTTCTTGTACTTCCCCCACCCGTTTCTGAATGGATTGTGACTCTGCTCATGCAGCACATTTCAGCGGCCGATTGTTGCCTCTTTTCGCTGCTTGAGCTATTCCGTACTCGGGATTTTCTGCATTTGCATTTCAGCAATGTTGTGGCACACACTGCATTGGATCTACACTCATTCATCTAAAAGTGTACAGTAATCCACGGTTAACCCTGGTCTGTTCCTTAGTGTGAGTTTAATCAACAGTAATCGACAGACATTTCAGTATTTTTGTATGTTGTACTGATCCGCACACACACAGATATATATATATATATATATATATATATATATATATATATATATATATATATATATATATATATATATATATATATATATATATATTCATATTTTAATCTTCAGTTATTGTTAAAAGCTAGAATTGGGTGCACATGATTTTCTCCCATCCATATATGGTCAATATGGGCAACTTTTTTCTTTTGCGTTCTCGTAATAATGTACCAGTTGACTGAAAGTCTTTCTGTTGTGATATGGGGACTTTTGTAAGTCTTTTCCACGTATGTTAATCTCGTTAGTAAGATATCCGAATGTTTATCGTTAGGATACAAATGTCCGTACAAATGCATGACAAATTTATGCGCTAATTGCAAAAGCAAAGCAGGTACAACATGGGCTTCCCATCTATTTCCATTCTTTTTAAGACATAAACAGAAACTTTCTGTAAAAAGGAAACATGAACTTTCCTTTTGAACGATAGTTGTACTAGTTCAAACTATTTGGGTTACTTTTGAGTTATTTTTGTGGGGTAATAAAATCATCCGACAGTGTTGATTGTGTGTTTTAGTGTTGGCAGTCCCATCTCAGCCTCACACAAACAAACATGAACACACTGGTGGCAATGAGATCGGGTTGTTGAATGCTTGGGATTTGCCACAAAAAGCCTTTCAAGTAAAGAGAATCAATTGGATGTTACAACATTGATCCGTTACGTTATTCTCCAAGCAAAGCCAGAATTAAACTGCAGTCGAACATTCACCGGGCAAGTATTCGCTCGTTAACCCCAAAGAGCCTTTGGATACGTCGTCTCTGTAGCAAATTAAAGTCAATTTAAATCGGGACAATTTTTCTCCCATTCAACAAAAACTAAGCGCTACTCCCGCCTAAACGCTGTCGTTTGGGTCACACCGGCCCACGTTCTGTGAGGAGCAGAATCTTATAATTAGGAAGCTCAGGGAGAAAATCATTTTAAACTCATCTCCATCGGAATGACAACATGCTTTCCTTTAATTAACCAGACCAGTGTGCACTTCATGAACTCACGGGAGAAACCTTCATTCAATTAGTTTTCTCATTAAACGCCAGCCAAACTCTGCGTGCTTTGCACACACTGCTGTTGCTCCTCACTTCCGCTAATAAAAAGCACACAAACACACACCGTAAAAACGTCTCTGAGTTTGTTTTAAGTAGGTGTTATTTAAGTGAACACCAGGCTCTTCATCACATTCTTTCTTCGGCTGGAGGGAAGAACCGTAGCGTCCTCTGGAACGCTCAAACTCTGACCAATTCAGATGCAAGCAAGTTTCAAGATGTTCCTATGGATATCTACAAGATCCACTGTGTTATGAAGGAATCTACAAATATTGTAAACACATAGCAAAAGACTTGGGCGTTTCATAGAGTAGAGTTTTCCATGATCTTGGTGTTTAGTTTTTCAGTGAAAATAAAAGAAGATACACTAAATCCGCTTCAGGATTTGTAAAAGTTCTTCTAGAAATGCATTGAGAACTGTTCCCTTACTGTTCTGAGCGTGTACAAAACGTCGTCGTATAAGAATTGAGCTCCTCCACCTTCTCCTGTGCTAACTGCAGAAACACGCCGCTCGGTCATGAACAACCAATCAGAGCCAGGAGAAGGGGCTTAACGCTGTTAATCACCCTTGTGTACACACTGTTCACACACTCCCCCTTGCTCTCTGCTACCCTACAGCTTCTTTCAGATAGCAGAGCCCGTCATGAATGCTAAGGCTGGCTAGCATCGCCACCGATGACAGCGGACAAATGGTTTTCCTGTAACTCTAAGTTGTTCCTCCACCATTAGCACATTTAGCAGCGCGAACACAACCACTGATTAGCATCGCTAAAACCCTCCTCCTCCTGTTGTTCTATAGTAGGAGCTCAACTTTTTCACACATTATCCGTCTCATACTGCCGTGACACTGTGACAATTTTAACAAATATGTCAAAACTTTTCAAACAAAAATGACATGCTGCAGCTTTAGATGGATGTTTTCCTTCCCAGGATCGCCACATGCATGCTCAGTGTAGGGGATTTCTGCCAAACCTCTGACTCCATGTAGTCGGCTGGGATTGTTTGGATAGAAAAATCTGTTAACCAATTTGAATGATAAACTATATTTACAACAAAGTTGAATACGGACAGTCATATTAGAATATATCCAACTGACTTCGAATGCGTCTGAAAGATTAAATTGATTTAATTGTCATTCCACATACATAAACTGAATGAGCTTTTTGAGATGGCTTAAATAACCTAAGCCAGGGGTGCCCAAACTTTTTGAGAGCAAGATCTACTTTTTCTCTCACCAGCCGCCTGAGATCTACCTCATGACACAAAGACATAAAAATTGCAAATTAAACTCTATTGACTTATTTTATATGCAAATATGCATCAGTTGTAGCAGAAATAATAAAGTTACAGAAAACCTGATCCAGTTTCTTCCTCAGTGAGATTCTGACACTGGGAGCAGGTTACTGGTTTCTCAGTCAGAAGCCGGTTGCAAACCTGAGGCCAGCAGGTGTCAGTCAGTCATGGAAGATCTGAAATTTGGTTTGATGACCTCAATATGAGAAACTAACCAAAGAGCCCAGAAAAGGTAAAGGCAAATCTTCTGAAGTCGGGATATAATTAATTTAATTTCACATAATTATCGCTGTAGAATTAGTTAAAACTCAATGAAATATATTTGTCCTATTTGATGTTTGTTGTGACGTATACTCGCATATGAACGAGGTAATTAGTCCAAGTTTGTCGTTTGTTGAATGTTCAGAAACTGCAGCGGGTGTGATGAGCCACAGCAAAGGTAAACAAAGGTAAAACAACCCGAACAGGTGATCAACTCTAACCCACTCCTACCTTTTTACTTTCTGTCTTTTTGTCGTTTAAGCACACCGTTGCCGTGGCAACAGCCTGCGCCCGCAAGCCAAGCAGAGATTATGTTAAAAACACAACATTCAGTCCGTTATGACATCACGTTTCCAGGCTTGATATTTATTCCTCGATTATTAATAAGATTCTCATGAACACAGCGATGTAGCCAATTTAAGCTCCTGCTCTGCTCGTCAGTCGGTCTTTGAGTCGCCTTTTTTTTTTTTTTTTTTGTTAATGGGACCAAAATGCACTGAATTGCGCAACACCTTGTTCAAACAGTAATTACTGAGATTATTAATTTTAACACATCTCGTTGATTTTTTTTATAATTATTCTTTTTTAATGAAGCTACAAACGTTTAGGATCTTAGTGAATATTTTTGATAAGCCCGTCGGAAGAGGAAGTGCTGCTCTCAGCGTCCTGGAGGCGTTCAGATTGTCATCTGCCGAGATCGACTCAAAACCTTCCGACATATTGGGCACCCCTGACCTAAGCGGACCTTTTCCATGTATCCTCTTTACTTGCTGACACACTCTTCTGAAATATCTGTTATTTAAATAATGAACAGCACCACTGCTCGTTCTGTTGCTTGTATTTTTGCTGCTGCTGTTGCTGTAAAGCATTAAGTCATGTAGCGCAGTAAACAACCCCCGTTTTTCAGAGTTTGATAATCCTTCGCTTTCCTTCGACCTCATTAAAAGATTCACAGACGAATCTTTAAAAGAATTTCATGAATTAACAGTAATTTTCTTTTTTTTTTTTTTTAACTAGCGCTCCTCTGGATCATCTTGGGTTTGTGCACCCGCCGCGTAATTACTCCACAGAGCCTCTGCTTTGCCATCTCAGGTGACCGCCGCTCCGTGTTCGTCATCCAGTCATGAAAAGATTTAGCCGACTGCTCCTTGAATGCGTAATATGCTCAGGTGCTAACTGTGCAGAGAGGCCTCCGATAAATCAAAGTAAGTAAGTCAATAATTGATTTGATGAATCTCCCTACACAATGGAGACAGTTTTGCTGAGTGTGCAGAAACGTACAGCCCGGCGGGGGCTCAGGGGAAATTCGCCCAGAGAAGTCTGGCATGAACTATTTGCACATTCGGCTGAAAGGTGAAGCACCTTTAATTACTAAACGCCAAGATGAGTTTGCAAGATGAGTTTTTCTTTAAAAAAAAAAAAAAAAAAAAAAAAAAAACCTAACTGAGTTGGTAATCATGAGCTTAATCTGAAGCACATGTGACATTTACCATTTAAACCAGACGTGTCAAACTCATTTTCATTTTGGGCCACATTAAAAATCTGAATGTTCTTAAAGGGTCGGTTGTGCCAGAATGTGTTGATAAAACCATTAAACTGCAACATATCAATAATTAGCATTCAATAAGTGTTTCTTAAAATTAAATAATATCAATCACACTGATTAGTCCATCCAGCATTCCATGATTGTTTTTGTGTATTTTTGCAACCAAAATCACAGACTTTGTTGCGCTAGTTTAGAAATATTTGTAAGGAATTTTTATGACATTTGCGCCAATGTGACTTTTTATTAATCGCCGTATCAAACACGGATTATGACTTCAAGTAAGGCTGAGGCAGCAGTCACTTAGACCCAATATTTTTGGCCAATTTTGTACAAACTTTGCAGTAAAATTAGGGGGGCGGGGGGAAATGTGGGGATCTGCCTCATTTTGTGAACTGATTGTGTGAACTTTGCAGATTTGTAAAAAACTTGTAACAGGTGGAACCACCAGGTGTCGTTCCCTCCACAGCCTGAACTTCCATAAAAGGGAAGCTGGAAGGGTGGCCAGGTGTCAATTTCCTGTGACCAGGTGTGTGTAGGCCCACGTATTCCACTGTTTGCTGTCTGCGGTGTTTTTATACAGGGCCACATTATTATTATTGATGTTCAGGTGGTAGCATTACCTGGGCGTGTGGCTGTTCGATGCTGCAGGTAGGCTTTGTACATTTGTCTCTTAACAAGATTGAATTGTACGTTTTTGTTTTTTATATTGTTTTTATTTGGTGGTGATGCACCAGATCTGTTATCAAGTTTGATTTTAGAGTTGGTGTGACACACATGATTTAAATGAATCATTTTTGACTCCTCACGTTGGCACGGTGCATTGCTAAACATCCCGTCTGATTTTCTCCTAAAAGTTCAAGAGACTTTCAGAGCCAGTAGACATGAACACGAGGCTATATAGGCTCATTCTGGAGTATCTAAAGTGTGCAGAAATTCAAGTAGTTCATGTTGAGGCAGAGAGAGTGATGACAGAAGGTGAAGAAGAAGATCATCGACAACCTGAAGGGAGCAGCTGTGATCACAGTCTAATTATGGGACAGTGGTAATAAAAACACACTAAGGTGTTTTAATGCTCTTTAGTTTGACTTCCTGCCCAAAAATAATTAATGACCAGCTGCTCTAAATAAAAGCAGTTGGTAATGTTTTGTGTGTAAAATGTATGGAGTTGATGACAAAGCAAAGAATAAATGTGGAATACGAGGCGTTGAATTAACGCCATAGTGTGCCGTGAACACAGTCTCGCATATCGGTCACACATTTACACGTCACATATGGGAGGACGGAGGAGCCACTGGCTGCTGTTGAAGCCGGTAAATGACTAAATGAGTTTAACCCTGGAAAAAATTTCGCAAAAGTATTCGCGACCCTTTGACTTTTTCACGCTTTGTTACAACTCCAAACTTCGATGTTCTCGATTTTTTTTATCAGACACTTATTTCCTGTGTCTCTTCTTCCGACACACCCGGCATGTTTCGACAGCATACCTCCGTCTTCGTCAACTGCAAATTTTTTATTATTTTTTTTTTTTACATTAATGGAATGCAAAACTTTGTCAATAGACACATTTGTGCACATTTATAATGAAAATTCAGCTGGTGATTGTTAAGAAAATACATTTAAAATAAGCTAGTTGTAAAAACTTAACCATATGTTCAATATTAGATAAAATTAATAGTGTTTTAAATAAGAAAATCCACTCCAAATTATATCCAATCAGCGTTATCTCTTAAGTCGGATAGTTCTATTGAAACATATTATACCAAGTTGAATTAAAATAACTTAGCTTGTAGTTCTCTATAATTTAGGACACAGCTAGTTTCTCTGTGGACTGAGCAGGCATTCACAGGGGGTCATGACTCTGTGTGTGAGTTTAACCTTTTGACCACTTTGATAAGATTCAGCAGCTGGTGTAAAACAATCTGCTCCTGCCAACAGAGTAGAGCTTCCTCTCGGGACAGGGCCATAAAAAACATCTGTCTTCATCCAAAAGAAAATAACACTTCTTTGATCTTAAAAACAGGTTTTTACTGGAACATAGTCAACTAGATTTAAATTAACTTAGCTAAGGACAGTCCCATAAATTTGAATACAGCAGAGAAGGGAAACACGCCATCCCTTTAAAAGTATAGGACCTGGAACCTTAACTTCACATCGCTCCGGGGTTACCTGAGATACTGTCTCTGGGGAACGGTGCGTCAGTGAAATGGTTCCCCCTAAGTTTGTCTTGGTGTGTGGATGTCTGTGGAGTGAGGTAAATATTGAATTGGATGCTGGTCTGTGATTTTATTGAGCTTTGTCAGTTTCATTGGTTGTTTGTCTAATAAATGTTATGTTTGGACTTGGGAAAACGTTTCTTTGTCTTTGTGATTCAGCTGATACAATGACGACATCAAGGAATCCGGGCAGAAGAGAGAATGAAACAAGCCAAGATCTTAATTATTCTTCTTCTGATTAAAATTAACATGATCAACATATTTGCTGGATGATTTTGACGCAATATTTCTTAATTAAATTTATGTGGCATACTAGTTGGTAATTATTCTGATGCTGTACATCCAGTTATTTACAATTTTCACTATTGCTATTATTATTATTACAGGCTTGTAGATTTTCTTGTCACTTTGAGTCGGTTTGTAATCATTTTGTTTATGCAATAGTTTTTGTCTCTGTCCTTTAGCACAGCATATTGAAGACCATAGCATGTTTTAATTACACATTTCTGATAATCATTGAGTCTGTAGGTGATATATTTCATTAAGCTGAGATAAGACGTCGGATTAAATAAGCGTTTGCTTCTTTCTTCTCCTTTTCAAACAGAAAGGAAGCGGGAAGCTAATTATTTTTTTCTTGGTTATGTATGCATGTGTTTTCTCCTGTCTTACTGTTTTCTTATTTAAAAAAAAAACAGTCCGAAATAAATAAAATGGCTTGTTTTACTGCATTGTATTTTTATGATGTAAAGCACTTTAAACTGCCGCGTCGCTGAATAAACTGGACCTGAACGTTTTCCTGCTTTCTGTTCACTCTTCGCCTCATTTCCCTTCATTTGATGAGAAGGAGCGCTTAAAAAAAGAAGAAAAAAAGCCAGACTCCATTTCAGTGTTTGATTCATATAGAAAAACAGTAAGTAAGTTAATGAATGTAGGATATGTTTCCACTGCTGTGTTGCCCATTTCTCCACATTCGGATCGATTGTGCGGAGCAAAGAGACAGACGTGGCCATCGTGGGGTTCTGCTTCCTCTCAGCAGAGTGCAGCTCTTTCACACCTCTGAGTAAGAAAAAAAAAAAGTCTGGTGCTGCGTCAAAGTGAGAGCAGAGTGTCTGATGCAGTAGCCTCTGTACGAAACGAGCTCCGACTCTCGCACCTCACCGGAGGGATTTTCTGGACGTCTTGTACTTTTAACACTAAAAATGTTTTTTATTATTATTTTTAACAACAAAAAAGACGGAGTAAACCCTGACATATCTGTTATGATTTAACAGTTTGACTACATTCGAATCGTGTGTGTGTTTGTGTGTGTGTGTGTGTATGTGTCGGTGTGTTACAGTTCCTACATTTTAGATGTACAGTAGCAGTGATGTGCTCTTGTGGAGATACAGCAGCGTATTGATGTTGCTGCTGAAGCTGGCAGCCTCTCCTCCTCTCTGTATCTTCTTTTTTTTTGGCCCATCAGCTCTTTGTTTTCAAAGCTGCCCCTTCAGCTGCTTCTTCCACACAAGATCTGTTCTCTACCACTGACTAATCGGCCTGCTCTGGTTATAAAAAATAAATAAAAATCCTGATAAAAATAGAGATTAGATGAAAGTTTTTATCTAGATATGAATATCTAAAAGACTCTGTGGGCACTGGGTTAGGATGACTTTGATTATGACGTTTTAAAACAAATTTTGCTTCTCTGTAGTCACATTTCAACTTGAGAGACTTTCTGAACCCTTGAGCTTTTCAGAATGCGAGTCTGGAAAAGGACAATTATTCTATTGTATTTAGTAGAACTTACTCAACCTAAAAAATTAAGGGCAACTTTAATAAATATGTGTACAAACTCTTAAAGACAAGTAATGTCAAGTTTATTTATGAAGCACATTTCACCAAATGTGCTGTGCAATAACATTAGAATTGTAAAACAGCTTTAAACATTGCCTCTTGTCAAATATATATTGATCAATATATGTGGCTCAACGTTCCAGTTGTTATTAATCAAAGCCAACTCTAAACAGGTTATTAGACTTGATTTGAAGAACCTCTGGGTTTCGACATTTTTACGGTTTTCTGGACGTTTGTTCCAGATTTGTGGTGCATAGAAGATGAGTGCGTATTGTGGCATTTAGCATACAGAAATAATTTTGGTAATTCTAGATAACCTAAAATGAGAAGTTTAGAACAGAACAGAACAGTCCTTAGTTTATCCCACAGTGGGCAGGTCCGCTTGTTACAGTAGAATAGTAACCAAATATGAAAATATCTTAAAACAATGTGAACAACTGTATATCAATAAAGCACCTAGAGATGGAATGAAATTATAAATGAAATAGAAACCTGAACATATGAGAGTCTGTTCTGGTAGTGAGGAGAAAAAAAGTGCATTTGTCTTTTTATTTGGTGTATGTAAACTTTTGGTATGATGTCAAACTTAATATTAATAATAAATAAAGCAATATTTCTAATAGATATTACACGTGTAAAAACTGATCAGACTGTGTCGGGTTAAACTTCCTCACTCTGTTTTTAATTGTTCGCCCTCTGACCTTTGACCTCTTGTGGTGAAGTATTGAGTTGTTTTTTTTTCTTTTTACATTTCTCAGTGTCCAACATCACACTTTGCTCAGCTGGCTGACTCCTGCGGTGCTGACAGCCACCGGGCACGTAAGGCCAGGAAGCCACAACACACAGACTGCTGAATAAACCCCTGAAGTGACACCGTGACGTAACGGACACAGCTCTGATCAGGGCGCGCAGAAAACACGGAGATTAAAACTACATTTTTACACCTTGTGTAAAGGTTTTGAACACAATGACTTCAACGTTGTGGTCAGACTGGCTGAAAATTCAAAGCAGCTCAAGTACACAGAGTTCATCCATGCAGACATTGGTACCAGAGTTGGCTATTAACTAGTTACATTTACTTTTAGGGGTAATTTTTTCTTTTACTATTCTGTACTTTTTATTTTTACTTGAGTAATTTTATTATGAAGTATTTCTACAGTTACTTGAGTAAAATTTCTGAATCCTCTACTTGCTGAGTAGCGCTGAATGAAAATCAAGCTGGTTTTAGACAAAAATTCACCAAACACAGACACCAACTTTTTGTGTTTGTGATATAAAAAATTGACATCAATTTGTAAAAAATTTATATAATTGTTTTACAAATTGATATCAATTTGTAAAAAAAAAAAAAAGTTTCTTTAGCCTGCTTTTTTTTTATTCTGTTATGCTACTTATATTAATTATTTTCATTTTGGTCCTTATAATATCAACACTGTCATGTAGTTTTATCATCTCATGATGTAATTTTTATATTTTGATCAGTTACTCTGTACTTAAGTCGCCTTTTTACCAAATACTTTTTAATTCTTACTTGAGTAATTTCTTGGCCGGCTACTTTTTACTTTGACTTCCGTAAAAATATGTTGAAGTAGTGCTACTACTTCAACATATTGGTACTCTACTCACCTCTGATTGGTACGCAGTAAAACATTTGATTTACATTTAGTCTTTTCTACAAACCTCTACAAGTAAATAACATTCTGATGTTTTTTGGTTGCAATAGATTTCCATCAGATTATAGTTAGATATGCTCTAATTTGTGTTGATTATAGAAAAAATAAAAATAAAAATATTAGTTGAGTTTGTGCTTTCAAGGTGAAAAAATGTGAAAAGGTTGAATGAATATGAAAACATTAACAGAACAAAACGTGCAGGGTGAAAAAACAAAAAAAAAAAAACACCTTTATGTATAAATAAAAATGTAAACTTAAAGGCCCCTTTAATTTCCAGTACCTTGAGCTGCAGCAGCTCCCACTGTACACAATACAGAAGATAATTGAACTCGGTGAGCTATGTGGGTGAGCTCCCTGGCTGCCTAATTTGTTTCATTTCACACACTTGACTAATCACATCCATTTCACCTCCTGCCAGCGAACACGACATAAACATAGAGGGAAAACACACTTGGTCACTAGACGAGGAGCGGAAGGCTGGGGGGGAAGACTGAGAAAAACTGAGACGTGCGTTTGGAGCGCTGTTGCACAAACACCAGAAATCAGAGGAAGGTCAAACATGACAACAGCAATCAGTTGTTGTTTTTTTCTGATGCAGCTTCACTTTATCTATAAGAAATGTGAATAGATTTATAAAAAAAAAAAAATAGAACAAAAAGAATCATCTTGTCCACAGTCTGTGATGGTTACTGACCTTGCACTAATCATGGAGCGTTTTTGGAGCGCAGTGACTGCTTACCAACGTCTTTGCAGCTAAACGCGTGCTCGACTAAATCTGCCTGAAAATCAGTGATATTTAAGCTTAATGATCTAAATGCCCACAAAAATTAACCCTGCAAAGCAGCCGAAGTGCAACGCACGCATTCTTTACAATTCCACACCATTTCACTTTCATTTTTCAGACGATATGAGAGGATAAAAGAAAGCTGATGTTGCAAGTTAAGTTTTGCTCTATCAGCTTAAATCTGAAAGGCAAAAAAAAGTGTTTAATGACCAGTTTAGTTTGGAGTTTTTGGTTATGGTTTAGTTTAATTTTGTTGTGACTTTTTGTTAGTCTAGAATCTCAATTCGTTTTTAGAGTGTGTTTGCTAGCAATGAATACTCAACAATAAATACAATAAAAAAAATATAGAGTAAATTATTGTCAGGAGTATGGTGTGTCATAATTTGCCAACTGCTGATGTAAGTTGCTTGTGTTGTGATTTTTAAGCGTTGATGTTTTTTGCTGTGCCAACCTGAAAACTCCAGAGTTCTGTGGCAAAACGGGTCTGAGTGACACACCGTCATCAAAAGGTCGGCTGCTCTGAGCTAGTTCTGAAGTGTTGGGAGTCCGGGTTTCAAAGCTGGTGCTCCTCTCCGCTCCAAGGAAAAGCATGAAACAACATGGAAATGGCATGGGAAAAAAAATTATCATTACAAACTGCAAAGTCATCCATCCTTCAACTGCCATCTTGGATCGGGCCAATGACCCACATGTCATTTGAAAACTTAGGGAGCTTAAGAGCAGTGGGGGAAACACTCACCCTGGCGACGGACCTGCACTGGTTGCCTTGAACTGAATGACAATAAATCGACAACTCTTTAAAATTTTGATTCCATCGTTTTAAACCTCGTTCCTGTGCTTTCAGAACTGATTCGCCAGTTTCTACTGCTAAAGTCGAAATGTTGCTGCTTGGTGGCGAAACATTTTTACTTTTTAAAGGATGCTGTAATACAAAAAGCGTTAAATTCCATGATTAACATTTCTTTCTACTTCGGTGCAAAGTTCTGAGACAAATAGAAAAAATGGACGACTGTTTAAAGAGATGGCAGAGGATTTCTGAAGTGTGACCTTCACGGTGAAAGTAAGTATAAAAACAATCATTTTAAGTGCTTAAGTGGAGGCAGCTGGACTTCCCTGGTTTCTTGAAAACCACCTCTGATCCAAAAGGTTCTGAACAGGGTGGGAAGCAGCATGCTTTCAACCTGTAGGCAGAACAATCTCACTAATTGGGCCATTAAGGTCATTAATGGGGCAGTTGGGTCAAAAAAGGTTTTCAGCGCCACGCTGGGCGCATTAAGTGATTCTAAAAGTATGTTCGGAAGGACATGCACTTCAAACTGGAGCCAATGTTCTCTGCATAAACTCTTCAGAAACACTAAAATGAGAGCAACAAAGGAAGCTGAATCATTCAGTCCCTTTGCCCGTTACTTATTAAAAAAAGGGAAAGAAATATTCCATAATTACTTCTACCTACCTATTTAAAATGTAGTTACTGAATCATACTTCACATTTTCTTAGATGGAAAAGCATTTAGGTTTTATGTGCAGTTCTTTTTTTATTATTATTATTTGAACTTGTATATGAACACAAGTAACTTTAGTTTTTCTTTCCTGCTTGGTTCCAGGTTGGTGCGGCAGAGCCATCTGGACGACCATCAGCTCAGAAGCAATACTCCAACAGCCTGCTGAGGTCAGCTGCCAACACAAACTCGGGACTCTTCTACTGAATAAACAATACGTAAACATGGACTTTTATCTGCCAGGGGGGATGTTATGCAAAAATTTAGAGTTTTTTTTTTTTTTTTTTGCCTTGATTATAATGTCATTCCCTCATCAAAAACAGTGTTGCTTTGATTCTTTCATGCCTGTTTGGGAAATCTTTTAATCTCCTATGGCAACCATTCAGCTGTGCAAAACACCTGGGTGGACCTAGCCCCGCCTTCGAGGGCAAAGTTCCTCCTGACTTGGTCAGAGTTGCAGTTTCCGAGCCCTGTGCCCACTCAGCCCCTTCAGACTAGCCAGCAGCAATTAGCAAACACCTGTTGGAAGCGAGCATCTGCTTCGCTCAGGAGCTACTTCCCAATGAAACGCTGGTGAAAACGTTTCATTGTGAGAGGAGACATGCTGTGATGACTTCCTGAAGGCAGAGTTTCAGAAAGAGCAGGAGCTTCTTAAAGAGACAGAGGCCCAATTTCAAGGTGTTCAATTACAGATTACCTTTAAGTCATATTTGAAATATACAGTCTTTTTATAACAATTGAAGGTAGCACGGCTGATTGTGGTATAAAATGGAAAAAACATAAAACTGGGGTTTTGTAGCTGTGTTTTTGACTTGTGTCCTCTTTTGATTGATCTCAGGGCAACTTTACCTGCTGAACTTTGACTATGCACCACCTGAAAGTGAAAGAGTGCCAGAAAAGATGAGGAAGTTATAATGAGCGAGAGGATTTCTCATGTGTTTTGAAGAGATTTACTGGAAGAACTGGAGAAATATCAGACTCAGTGATCCTGCTCTCTAAACTAATAGTTACCAACATAATTTAAAGAAACATCTGTGTAAAAAAAAATAAAAAAAATTGCCTAAACAAAATCAGAGCATCGTAAAACTAAATGTGGCATTTTCAGGTAGCTGAAAAAGTTTTTTTGTTTGTTGAATCGGTGTGGAGACCGAAGGTAATTGGATCCTACTTGGGAGGGTTTCCGCCTCGGTGTTTTCAGCAGCTGCCTTTTGTTCCGCTCAAGCATTGTTGCTAAAAGGCTCCACTAAAACAAGCAAAAGGAGGCTGCTGGTAATATCACTGTTTGCATTATTGGTCCAAGTCGCTGCGGGGGGTTCACTCTTGGAAGCTCGTGTTGTTGCTTCCGCCTCCAGGTTTAATATCGCTCATTTCGATTCATTATTGTGGGCGAGCGTGCAGATATTCCAGCTCTGTCTCATTACACCAAGAAATGTATTATTGCCACGGCCTAATTATCTTCTTCTCAGCTTTCCAAAGAAACTCAATCAAATCTCCCATTTGGTGTTTTTATTTTATTGCACACACACATGTCCTGGGCGCCATTATCAGTAGATATGAAGACAAGGAGTTAAGGTTCTTTTTGTTTCTCATTGTTGTCTGATCCTAGCGGTTAAATCTACCTCCATATATATTTTCATTTCATTCATTGCAGTCTAACACTTCTGGACCCCCGTTTTAAAGGAGCTCTGGTTTGAATGTTAATCATCAGGCTATTTATTTTGTCTTTTTGTGTGCCTGACATTTTCTCACCCACCCATCTGACAGCTTCCCTTAAAAACGCTAATTATACAGTCAAATACTAAAAGCAGGGTTGTTGGGTGTTTGTTTTTTTTTGTTTTTTTGGAAGAGCGTACTGCATCCTCGGCTTATTTTATTTCCCAGGGAAGTTGTCGCTTCTGAACATACTGCACGCCTACGTTTACGCGGCAGGCTGTGTTTTTTCACCGTCACAGAACTCGTTGCCGGTCCACACGGTTTATTTTAAAACTCTGAACCCAGAACGTTGAGGTTAGACACTTTTCTGTGCTACTACCACTTTTGTGTGCAAGGAGAACTTGGTCACACTTATGAAAATTGCTACTTTTTCGAACACCTTATGTTCACTTCAGCCGAGTACACTCTTTGTAGAGTAGCGTAAAACGTAGTGTGAGTATTGGGACCGGCCTACATTTGGAGAATGGCAAAGAAAATCTGTGTCATTGTTTACAATTTGTCCATGTCTTTGCTGATTCACCCGATTGAAAGTCTACTGGATTTGAGAACTGAGGACAGATTAAAATCTAGTGGAATTACATAGGGTGACAATGACCAGGATAAGGCTATCCTAATTGTCATAGAAAAATGAAAACAGTAAACTCCAGAAATAGTCCACTGGTCTACTTTTCCTGGGACATGAGAGTCTTACATGAATGTGCATGTCGGTTTTAACAAAAAGTGAGTTTAGCTCCTGCTAGTGGATTCCATGTACAGCTCAACTGATGACCGATTTTAATTTGTGGAGACAAGTTTTCAAAAGGAGCCGCTTGTTAAATAATTAGAAACCTTTCCAAACTCACATGAGTGTTTTCTTCTTCTGCTTTTTTTTGACTTCTTATAGAGACTAGTGTTCCATAAGGCAGGAGCTCCCGCGTGTCGCAGAGCTCGGCGGACTTCTGACAGGTGGTGTCACTCCTACGCGCTGCAAGCCGCTCAGGCAAGCAGTGCAGATGGTGCGTCGCAAGCTGTGTCTGCCAGCAGCTTTTATTTTCTTTTCTATTCTTTTTTACCCCCTTTTTTCAGTTATTGTAGAAACTTTCTAGGCCCTTCCTTACTTTGCAGGGAGAGGATTTGGGGCAGCAGTGGGGAAGTTCACTTCCTGGCTGGGCCTTCAGGAAAAGAATAAAAATCATCTCAAACTGTTTGTTCGACTTTTATATTTTTTCAATCACAAACAGGAAATCGTAATATTTCGTGAGGACTAACAAAAACGAAACAAGGCAAGGCTGGAAATCACTGAGCAAAACAATGATGACAACATAGCCAATGTGAGTTAAGTTGAGCTGAGAGAAAATGTTCTGTGATAGTATGTACATCCAGACTTCACGGAAAACGGCTTGATGACAAGTTTTTAAACGACAACCCCAGTTACTGCTCTAACGCCATGTAATGAGACAAAAAGAAAGAAAAGTCCAGTGTGAAGTTCGCTGTGAATAATAGTTTCACCAGAAATATCAAGAATAGATTGGTACAGAAAGCATGATGACAAAAGTGGGAAATCATTTAAAGTTGTTTTTTTTCATATGAACCCAAAATCTGGTAAATAAAAAAAATAAAACATTTTTTTATTTTTTTTTACAGCCAGACGACTGTTTATGTAGCTTCACATTAAAACAGGAAGCTCAGCCCAGATATAAAGAGACAGACCAGTCACAGCTTAGCACTTAATCAAAACTCTTTCATAGTCTAATCAAAGTCTGATATTTTGCCAGCGGTTTGTCCAGAGTTGTTAACAGTACAAAAGACAATAAAAGGTTTTATTGAAAGGATTTTTCTGTTTGACTTTGGAAAGGAGTAAATTCGTCTTTATTTACTTACATCATCAGTTGGAATTTCAACGATACATCGGCACTAACATCGGCATCATTATGTAACATGTCAGCACCGCCAGATTAATATGACTGAGCCAATATTAATAACCAATATAAAAAAAACTACATTTTTCAAAATTATCTGAAGCAGAGAAGGTGAAGTCAGCAGTCTTTATTTATTTATTTTTTTAAGGTGTCGGAAAGGATGTAAAATATATGTGTTAAAATAATATCGAATATTCAAGAAATGATATCGAATATTGATGTCGACCCAAATTTCCATATTGGTGCCTAAACATTCATCGGGACCTGGTGTCTTGTTTTCTTTCTTTCTTGCCTAATTCTCTTTGGACCTTTTGCCATAGTGCTACAGCAAAGTCCGTGCTGACACTCAAACACACACACACACACGCGACAGAACTTACTTTTTGGTTTCAGCACAAACCGGCGCGGTTCGTCGTGGGTGCACAAAGTTGTCATATCCTTCCTAGCTTGTAATTACCAATGTCAAACATTTTCTCGGTTCAGACTTTCAAACAAAGCTATTTCTGGATTAAAGGGCACCGGGAGGGAGTTACGTGATGACGTAGCAGTAACGTTGTACATTAATTGTTTTCTATCAAATTGAGCATTGCGTTTTAATTGCAGGTTTCTTTTTTCATTACTATTATTGTTTATTTATTGTCTTATTTGTTTAAACTTTGAAAAGAGCTTACTTAAACTAGATGTAATTGTTTTATTTTCTCGTCTTGTGGGCGGAGCCTGTGGCTATAAAACAGGTTACTTCACTGCAGGGAGTCAGTCAGAGTTTCGACTTCATTAACAGGTTACACTGAAGTTGATGGACCTTTAAGGTGTTAGGAAGACAATGCTCATTTTATTTATTATCCATCTAAGTGAATTATGGCCTTTCCTTTTTGTCCATGTCATAACAGAGCCCCGCTTTACTTAACTGGATTATCAGAAAAAAAATCTTGGTGAAAAAAAATATATTTATTAATGTTGGAAATTATATATACCAGTTGCCTTTAACTATACATTTTAGTTTTGATTGTTGTTGGCTTGGCGTTATTTCGATAATAAATACCTTGCCTTTCCAGCTGTATGTTGTATGTTACACAAAGCAAAAGCATAGGGTATACTTTGCCAGGTGTTGAACAAACTTGACAGATAATGTAAGTTAGCATCAAAGACACAATGACATCAATTGTTTCGGGTAAGACAGACCAAATTAAACCTAAGGAGTTTTTTTTTCTTTTTTTTTTACAAACACACAGATAATCCACCGACATTAGTTATTCTTTTTTATGTAAACAAATTTCCAAGCTTTCTTTGTCTGACCGGCTGAGAATAAGAAAAGTAGGTTTCAGTAATGTGGTGGCTGTGATCGCCCTTTCTTGCAGTAACAGTAGGAATTTTAAGGTAAAGTAACATGTAACAATGAATATGCGTTTACCCTGGTACATTGCATTTCAGAAAGTTTGCAGAGGTTCCAGCGAGCAAAAGAGCAAGAGAACCACTTAGTGGCATCAACTCCAAAGCAAAGCAACGCCAGACGTTTGGATCTTTGGCAACGTTGTTGCCAGCTCTCACCCATTTCCACTTTTTACCCAACAAGCCACTGGCTCTCCTTTCCTTGCAGAAGCGTTCAAACTTCCCTGAACTTCTCACCTTTTATCACATGCCAAACTCAAACTTTTTTGTTTTTATTGGGACTTTATGTGATAGATCGACACACTAATGCCCTAAACAAAATTTGGCAGTCTTAGTTAGAAAACAAAAACCATGTGTGTAATTTAATTTCAGTATGAATCCAGCTGTTCTGTGAAGAAGTTTGTTAGAGAACAAACAGCGTCAGGAACACCAAGTAACTCTGCACACGAGATTATCTGGACGCCAATCCTGAAAAAAAAAAGAAAAGAAATATAAAATCTGTTTAAAGCTACAGAAAATTTAAAATTGGAAAAGCCGTTCACCATCCAGTAGGACTTTGATCTAAAACATTCAGCCAGAACAACAATGGAATCATGTAGATTTTCAAAATTGTTTATCTCACTCCTAAAATGTTGCGCCAGTTGGGCATTTTGGTCTATCACATAAAATAAATGTTGATACATTCGAATCAGTGGTTAAAATGTGATAAAACGTGGAAACATTCAAGGGGTTTAAATCCTTTTGCAAGGCACTGTAAGACTCATCAGTGATTTCACTTGAACTGAGCTAAAAACCACAATATTTCTCCAAAACATCCAACGATTAAGACAGATTTTAGTCTGCAGGTAGAAATCTGAGCATCCACATTAGCCAAAGTGAAGACTTGTAGACAAATAATATCATTGCTATAAAGAGACCCGCGATAATGCGATCACGTTAAAAACACCGGTGTCCTAGCAACAGATCTCCAGCGGTGCAAAGATGTTTCGTCTCCCAGCTGTTCAAAGTCTTTCCCCCCCTGGTAAAAACCCACATGACGTCACACAGTCTGAGTGACGGCTCTCTCGGCCAAAGTCTGCACTCGCTATGCCCAGAAATGTTCGGGACTTTGACCACGTTAGGTGTGTTGCATCGAAACGTTCTCTCCGATTCCAGAACGGAACGAGACAAAGATGGGTTTAAAACAAAAAAAACAAAAAAAGAAAAACAAAACCAAACCACAGTGTGTTAGTGGACGTAATAAAGCCAATAGATGATGTTGAATAGGGAGAAGGCGGAGGGGAATATAATCCGCGACCACCTGTCGATGGCATTCACGTCGGTGAGGTCGGGGATTTTGATTTTAAGCTGTGACGATCGTCTCTGCAGGCGGGTTTTTTTGAACTGCGCGTTCCTGTCCAGACTGTGGCGGCCCGCCTCGTTGGGTGCGCTGGGCTTCCTGTACTGGACCCCCGAGTTGTCGAACGTCATGGAGGTGGAGTTGTGTGTCTCGCTCAGGGTGGTGGTGACCTCGTTGCTCCCCACCTCGTTGTGGATCTCCAAGGACGTCAGCAGAATGTTCCCGTGGGAGTCGACCTAGGAGAAAACGCAGACGGCAGCCAGGTTTAAAAAACAAAAAAACAAAAAATGGCCTCGATGACATCACAGATGGGATAAAACGCAGAGCGGCCTTCGGAGAGAAGGGTCCTCTGTCCCAAAGTTAAATCACTTCACACAAATCAGATCAAGGTCGCACTAGATGCCCCTGTTACTACTGTCATGGCGACTGCAGCTTTCCACACAGGAAGAGATAAATCACAGAAAGCTGAGATAAATACAAAGGGCACAACGTTATAACGTAGCAAATTCTGTACTGTCACCTTCCTCAAATAATGGCCAAAAGTGTTGTTTTTGTTTTGCCCAAAACATCTTTTGGAAAGAAAGAGATGGTGATTTTTTTTTTTTTTTTAGTTGACAAAAATAACTTTTGGCACAAAATGATTTCGGTCATTATTTGAGGAAGGTGACAATATATAAGACAAGGTAAACTGACACTCTTTCCAATCCAATCTGGTATGGATTGGTGAACAAGTACATCAATTTATTCAATTCAATGAAGAAAAACCACACAAAAAAAATAGCTTTAATGATTGACAACACAAAAAAATGGCTGAAAGTTGATTTTTTTTTTAGTGTTTTAAGAATGTGTTTTTTTTTACACGTTAAAATATGACAGTGACAGTGTAAGATGAGACAGATAATCTGTGGAAAGATCGATTTCCTCCACCTCTTTCCTGGTGGAGGAAATCTGAAGAAACCACCACTCCCAAACAAAAAGAAGAGCCAGGAGGATCTTAGCACTGTCAATCAACTCAGGTACATGGTCCTAAATGAGCTAATGGCGGAGAAACAACTTGCTACAGAAAAAAGCACTCATCCACCATCATCGGTGGCCATGCTCACTAGCCTTAGTATTCACAACAAGCTCTGCAGACAGGGAGAAGCGAAGGCGTAGCAGAAAGCAAGATTGTGATTAACAGCACTAAGCCCCACCCCCTGGCTCTGATTGGCTGTTTCTAGTTTGCACAGAGAGAAAGGCAGGTAAAAGTGACATAATGCAGCTTTAAATTGCAACTGAAACATGTTTTAAATGATGGTTTTTAAAACCCAGCTGGCTGGGGCGGACGCTCACCTGATGCGAGTGACGGCGGCTCTGAACCTGATTGGACTGTTTAAGAGATGACGAGGTCTTCCAGTTGACTCCTTCCAGAATGGACTAGAAGAAAGAAACAGAAATAATGTCCTCTGAGTTTAGATCAGGTAGGCGCTGAAGGTTCTTACAGTATTTCAGCTTTAGAGGAGTCAGAAAGGTCACCCAATAGAAGATTCACACTAGGATGATTGAACTAGAGTCACTGTTAGTCTAATGTTTAAAAGCTTGCTCCTTAAAATTCTTCTTTTCATGAATTATGTACTTACAGACAGAAATGTACATAGATTCATCACAGACAAGAGTCCCATTCAATCTGGTGGATTCATTTTAACAAACTACTTTTATGAAACAAGAATCGGATTCAAAAGTTGTGAATTTTCACTAAATTATATGTACAGGATTTATTGTATGCAAAGGCATCATAATATTTGGTTGAACGTAGTTTTCAAAACCACACACACACACAAAAAACCTTGTAGGAGCTCACACAGGGTAAATGCGACCCCTACCAGACCGAGCACAGGGTAAAAAGCTTGCAACATTTGTTAAGCAGATAATAGTGAAGGTGTATGTAGATCTTAAGCATGAATGCATAATTTTGACCCTGAGGATATGAGACAAAACTCGATCACTGAAACGTAGTTTTTAAAATTTATAAAAGTTTGGTGTTTCACACTGGAGGAAAAAAGAAAGGCACAAATGCATAATTAATAACCTGAAATGAATTCATGGCCATACACACAATTCGTTGTCAATGGATATAAACCTCTGACCTCTAACCAGAACCGTTTGATAGACCGTCCTTCCTTTATAACTAAGTGTGTGCAGTCTCCATTGTCTCTTTGGCTCTAAGTGACACTGAAAGTCCAAACCTTCAGATAAGGTTATTGTTCCATGCTGACTTGTAAAGATGGAGGCTGACTGCCTGCAGCAATAAATACCAATCAACAGTGATGACAAAGCTTGAATCAGCAGCTTAAATAATTTGCTGCTAAAGCTCTGCCACCATAAAAAAAACAACAACGCAGTGAAGGCTCTCCCACAGCAGAGAGTGCAGTAAGTTAAAATTGTAAATGAATCAAATCATTACCATTTCATTTATTTATTTTTTCGTCTATTTGTTTTTGAAAAAATGACATCAAACCTAACTACAAGTTGCTGTAACTTTATTAACTTTAATGACTCCAGGCTGAAGCAGAACAAAGTACAATCAAATGCATTTTCATTTTGCTGTTGCTGCCAATATTGGATTCCATGCAAAGTAGAAAACAACAACAACACAAGTCACATGATATTGGCAATTTCCACTTTGTCATCAATTTGGTATTTCCCACCTTGGGTCGGTCAAACCTGCCGCGCTCGTTATTTGCCTTCAGCGCCTTCAGAGCCAGTTTCTTCTGCATCTGCGGACCGCGTCCGAAGAAGATGTAGTTGACGAAGGCGTACTCCAGCAACGCCAGGAAAACAAACACGAAGCAGCCCATCAGGTACATGTCGATGGCTTTCACGTAGGGGATCTTGGGGAGGGTTTCCCTCAAGTGGGTGTTGATGGTTGTCATGGTCAGCACGGTGGTGATCCCTGGAGGGAATCACAGTCCGGTTAGCAGGGGAACCCCAACACAAAGAAAGATGTCACTGCGCCTCCCGTTCCGTCAAATGTTTTCTGAAAACCTTTTCACAGTGCTGACTGCGCCAACACAAAGCCTCACTTTTTAAGCATCCAACTTGATACAAATAGTCAATTTCTTAAAAAAAAGAAAAACTCCTAATATTTGATATGTTTTTTACAGCTCATACAGTGCTGGGAAGATGTTTACATATAATCATCAATGTCATGAATATCATATTCATCTAGAGCTTTGAATCATTTACTTAAGCTATACTTTTTTGTGGTGGAATGATTATAAAACATTATTATTATTATTATTATTATTATTATGTTAAGAATAACAACTGGTCCTAGTCTAAATTTAATCTAGTCGTATTTGATGTAAATGTGCTTAATCTATTATATATTCAAAATTATACATACAGGCTCAAAGGTACACATAAAACAGTCCCTCTAATATTTCTCTGGAACTTGGAGAAGGACATTTTTACAAATGCTACTGGTGTTGCAGGGCAATAAATCCACTTTATTGATTCGTCAAATTTTTTTGCTTTCAAAGTCTTAATTTTAGGAAGATCTGCATTATTATTTTTTTTTCCCCACAACCAATGCTCTCTGTGGGTCTCCAAGGTCCACCATCTTGTTTGACAAGCGTGTTGTACAGTTTGCATTTATTTGAACTTTGAATTTGGTCAACTTGCAGTGGGGATGATTGAAATAGGAGCCAGTTTTTGAAAATATGTTTTGTCAGTTGTAATTTATCTCAAAGCTGCAGTATATCATTTATATATATATATATATATATATATATATATATATATATATATATATATATATATATATATATATATTTTTTTTTTTTTTTTTTTTTTACCTCCCCCTTTGCTCTCTGCTACACTGCAGTTAGCATAGCCTGTCATCAATGCTCAGTATTGCCACCAATGACATTGGACAAATGGTTTTCCTGTAGTCTCTGCTATTAGAATATTTAGCAGTGAGTACATAAGGTGATTACAGCGGTAAGACCCTCCTCTTGACTCTGATTGGATGCAGTTCTTCAGACGTCAATAATAGCACAGAGAGGAGATGGAGAAGATCGATGTTTTCAGATTACCTATCTCATAACATACTCTCACGATATGGTGACAGTTTTAACAAATATGCAAAAAACTAATTTTAATAAAAGTTTTATACTCCACTTTTAAAGTGTGGAGATCAAGAAAAAAAATAAAATCAGAAATCAAATTTGGTATGAAAAAAAAAGTCTTAGATTTCTTTATTTAAGTCATATCATCCAGCCCTAGTTACGAGGTGTGTGTACTGTATATAGCTGAATATATGTATAAAATGATTTTTATTATATATATATATATATATATATATATATATATATATATATATATATATATATATATATATATATATATATATATATATATATATATATAAAATGAATATATTACATGTAATAATGTACATAAATATTATATGTACATTTTTGAATGCATGGGGAGCAGAGAAAAAGAAATCCACAAGAAATTCAAACTTGTACGTCCGATTCAGTTTAAGTAGTTCTTGTATATTCATTAGTCCAACATGGGAAAAAGATATTTTCAAATACATCATTAAAAGCCCACACCTAATATGATAATGATCCTGATGATGAGTGGATGTAATGTATATGACGCCAGAGAACTACCCAGGAAGTTCCCACCAGCAGGAGAAAAGAAGGAATTTGTGAATCATCACCCACACTGTGACTGAACTGAGACGGCTCAGTGATTAACTTTCATTGATCCTGCGCCGCCTCAGAGCGCGGCCTTTTCCAGGAGATGGCACTGAAGGAGACAAACGGCAGGAGTCTGCTTTCCTACAGAGCTACGAGTCTGAGGAGGAGCTTCCAAACCCGGCTGTCCACAGAACCTCCTGAAATACTCCACACCGTCTCATCACTTTGTACACATAGCTGAGATTTAATGATCGCTTGCCATAATGTGCTCTTCCTAACACGGGGAGCACTTAGAGCGCAGTGAAGCTGAATGAGGGTTTCCATTAAGGCAATCGAGTTAGAAGGAGTACTGTGTTTTCAGAAAGCACAGCTGACACCGATTCTGGAACTTTGCTTCAAATGGAAACAGATGAGCTTGAATTTTCACTCCGTAACTGGATGACTTTGAGCTTTAAGTAAATTTTTAACTTTCTGATTGATATAAAGACTCTTCCTGTAAGGATGTTCCCATCTGAAAGCACCATTACTCCCAGTGCCAGTAGGTCAGTAGATCTACATGAGTATCTTATTACACGACAAGGCTGCAGCCTCAGACAGGCTGATGGGAACGAACAACTAAATAAAAAAAAGAAAGAAAGAATTTTGACTTTTTTTTCTCAGGATTCTGACTTTAATTTCAGAACTGTAAGTTTTTTTTACTCTGAATTCTGACTTTGATCTCTGAATTCTGCCTTTGATCTCTGAATTCTGACTTTGGTTTTCTGAATTCTGACTTTGATCTCTGAATTCTGCCTTTGATCTCTGAATTCTGACTTTGATCTCTGAATTCTGCTTTTGATCTTCTGAGAAAAAAGTCAGAATGGGGAGACACTTTCTTGTTTTGTTGTGTTTCAGTGACCCTAATCCTCCTCGGAACAAATGCAAATGAATGATGAATGTATTATGACATGGGTTTCACATATAATATGTTAAACCATTGAATATTGTCTGTATATTTTTCAGTTTTACAGTGATGATTTATATTGTGTTGGGCCAGCAATAAAATTCCAATAAAATACAGCTTGCAGTTACAACATGACAGAATGCACAAAAACGTCAATGTATGCGAGTGCTTTTGCCTGGAATTCCTTTCTCTACTTACTGTATATTTTAATCGGTCTATTTTCCTCTCCAACAAACACCATGTATGTTAACATTTCCTGCTCGGGTCACATCATACCTAAAGCCACCCTGGCAGCGGAGGCGTCATAATTGATCCAGAAGGACACCCAGGACAGGATGGTGATGAGGATGGAGGGCATGTACGTCTGCAGGATGAAGTATCCGATGTTTCGCTTTAGCTTGAAGCTCAGTGACAAGCGAGGGTAGGCACCTGCAAGACAAGGCGGAAGAGGAAGCAGCTGACTTTGATTCGCCAGTCACTTTGGTTTGATTTCAGGATTGGTGTCAAAGTTCTGGAATACTCTGATTTAAAAAAAAAAAAGGAGATTTGACCAAATAAGGAGCGTTTGAAAGCTGGGTGGTGTTTTACACAGGTAAGAACATCATTAAAAAAAAGTTTATTCATACGAGTAAATCAGCTCAAACTGGAAAACATATACAATATGGATTTATTAAACACAGATTTTGGGTGAAAACCTAATGTTTGTAAGCCATGACCACCAAAATGAACAGAAATAAATCGCATAGTGTGTCATGAATCTATATAGCACAATAAAGTTTCCCTGTGTTGCTAAATAAACTTTTTGATGATATTTTAATTTATTGAGATGCATCTGTAAACATAACAGAGCTAGCACGATTTTATAGCCCTCTGCACATAATACATTCTAATTAACTGTGCAGAACAAGCTCTCCTTTCCTTCTAATAAGAGAAAGAGAAAATAATTTATTGCTTAAGGTAAAAGCAGTGTGATTATATTATACTCTATTATTCATCAAGACAAACAGGGACACACGCAGCCTCTGTATGCTGTCTCTAATCCTTCAAGCTACACGCAGACGCCAGAGTTGGGTACTAACTAGTTACATTTAGCTTTAGGAGTATTACTACGCAGTGCTACTCTTACTTGAGTAAAATTTCCTCCTTTTACCCTTACTTGAGTAGAAATTTGTTGAAGTGCTACTCTTACTCGAGGACAATTTTTGGGTTCTCTACTCGCCTCTGGCAGAGACGTAATGTAAGATCTGATCTGCGACCTTTGACCACCGTTGTCCCAACTCCCTTCCACCTACCAGTGGAGAAGACCACGTTCCTGGAGACGAGCTTGTAGTCAACTATAGAGAACTGAGGAAGCTCGATCCGGGTCACCCCGGTAACGGCCGTGTCTCCCCCTTTCCAGTAGAACTCTATGTCGTCTGTGGTGTACCCGTCTGCGAGGGAAAACCAGGAACAAGGTGTGATTCTCATGAGATGGACGGACAAAGTGAATTTGTTCACTTTGTCCGTCAATCAGTGATTTCTTGATTGACTGAGATGAAAATGGGTGCATGTGATCTATAGCTGTCAATACTTTCATGGCCGCTCAGATAGCGGCCTCAGATTGCAGAGCTTGCTAATGCTAAAACCAGTCTGCATGGACAAAGTTTAGCTAGAGAGGCTGCGGCCAGTAATATCGCCCAGATATGACAGGTTCATAAATCCAGAGCAATTCAGCTGCCTGTGCAGTTTCCGTCCCCCCCGCGAGACGATGAGTGTAAGAGTCTTTTTTATGAGGCTCGCTGCACTCTTCATAATTTTAAGTGATGGGAAAGTGAGGCCATCTGCCCCTGTTTCTTCTACTAAGCAAAAGAGGCTTGAGACGTACAACTTTCGATTTCCAGAGTGCAGTTCTGTTCGTCCAACGGGTATCGCCGCAGGTCCATCATGCAGGCCGCTGTCGTCGTGATTCTGACACAAAAACAGAAAAGTGGGGAAGTGATTAGGAAAATCCGGCCTCGAGTCACAGCAAAATTAGAATGGAGTGGGGTGCGGCCCGACATGTTCTGGGTTTGCACCAAAATAAGTCAGAACAGTACGGCTGAAACATATGGCTTAAAAATAACATTTTTTCATTCCAGATCCAAATTACGATTTTAATAGAGTTTTTTCTTGCTTTCTTTTTTAAAAAAAATTAGAAATAAAAAAAATGACAAATTATAGAAAATATTTTCAAAAGTGGCTTTTATTTCAGTCATTCCTTGTGTGAGTTGAACAACAGAGTAGAAGGGCCGGACTACAGTGAATATAGTCATAATATTGGAAGGATAAAGACACAATTTTACTAGAATGTCTTAAAATTAAGAGAAAAAAAGTTGCTTTTAATGACAAAAATGCTTCCACAGAGTTAAGTGTTTCCTTATCTGTAAAACTCATACCAAAGTTTAATTTGTATAACTCTCTTTGTGTTGGAGTTGTCATAAATGTACAACTTTAATCTACTAATATTATGACTTTATTCTCATACTTGGAAAAAAAAATACAGCCTAAATTAGGAAAACATGGTCATCAAACAAAATGACAGGCCTTACATTGGTGAAAAAATCCTGATTTTCCAAAAATTAAACCTTCAAAGAACCAAATTTTCAGTTTATTGATGATATCAATTTATTTCCCAGACGTAGAGAAAAATATGTAGCAATGGAAATATTTCTTAATTCATATCGTTTTAAAAAGGAAGTGTTATGTATTTTCAAGGCACATATGCTATTTTATAGTGCAATCAAGAAACTATGTTACCTTAAGCTATTATAAAAGTGCAATGACAAACTGGACTTAGAAAATTAATGCCTTAAAATTAGGCCTCTGTCTCTTTAAGAAGCTCCTGCTCTTTCCAAAACTCTGCCTTCAGCACATGATCAAAACAGAGTTTCTCCATTAAACCTTTAACAACCGAATGAGAAGCTAGTCACTAATCCTATCCTGAATAAACATGTCAAAACTGCTAACTTTAAATAATATTAGACGTACATTCTCACAGAAAGAACACTTCTCACCTGAGTCCGTAGAGGACGGTTCCATCCGGGTGGAGTCGAATCATTCGGTTCTTAACCGTGACCCCGTGCACAAAGGATTTCTTATCGTTGAGGAAGTATGTGTCTGGGACCCAGAGCTGGTCTGCTACTCTGTTGTCCAGCGTCAGGTTGAGGGGAATCCCCACGTAGGCCAGCCTCTTATCCCTCCAGTACTGCTGGAAGTACATGGTCAGCGTGTAGTCCTGTGGAAAATAAAAGAATGCAGTCATGTACCTTAAGACAGCACGATGGCGTACAGGGGCCATTGTAGACAAAAAAAAAAAAAAAGAGGAGTAAATTTGCTAGAAAAAAACTCAGAAATTTTGAGATGAATCACAGAAATTCACCATGTCATGTTTGCAGCTTTTTTTCACAGGAAACAAAAGTGATATTTATGGGAATAAGTACAATCTGCCAGGAGCAATCACATTTTCAGAACCAACACAATAAGAAATCAGAGTTTCCCTCGGTGTATTATAAGCCTGGCGGGCCACCAGGGTTTAACTGCGCCCCCACCAGGCTGAGAACCATTTATTTATTACACCGTTTTATACACCACTAACTCCATAGCCACTGCCTGTCTTTACTGGTCTACATGCCAACAGCTTCAATAAATAAACTGACAAATCACAGATAAAGGATCAACAAATTTTGGTCACTTTAATAAGGATGAAACAACTGAAGTGCAAAAAATGTATATTTATTTTAATTGTATATTTTTTTTATGTTTGCGTGTTTTTTTTTTTTAAACTTTGCAGTTGGTGTTTAGGTATTGCTAAAAATGTCTTCCAGTAACACATAATTACCTGGTCATATTTCCAAGTTTCCTGTCAACTTTAAACATTTTTACCTCAAAAACAGACATTTCTCTATTAGGAGGGTGGACGACCGCCCCACCAGGCTTAACAAGTTTTCTGGGGGAAACTGATGATCAGCTGATTGATCAGCTTCAATCACTTCAGTTTGAAATTCAGTTTGAAGCTGATAAATAATGTTTTCTTTTTATATTGATAGCTATTATTAATTACTACCAGCCATACCTGCAGAGGCATGAATCATTCATTAAGCTTTCATTTGCAGCAACCTCCCATAAGTTGATCCATCAAACACAATAGCTTCTCCTGGCTCTTAATGGAGCTCTTTACAAGCTCTCTTGGTTTTGTTCTGCTGACTAATGCTCTCTTAAATAAATAAGCAGGTCTTGGGAAATAAATAAAAACACGAAAATGCTCGCTGAAGTGGCACATTTACAGGATGAAGTGTTGCAAAAGCGGGCAAAAATCTCACACCGAAGCAGTGTGTCGGGACGAAACGACCCGGGCGTAAAAAGCGCGTTCTCTCCAGGGAGGACTGACGAACTTCCAGCTCGTTTTGAGCTGAATGAATTACACTCTGCGATCTGAGAATGTAATATGATCCAGATAAAGTCCTATAAATAATTCAGCCTATGTACAATAAGTGTCTCTTCCAGTGTGTTGAAAGCTTGTCCCTGTTTACTGTCCAGGATTCATTTGTTTTATTAAACCACACAGCGGGCATTTTCATCTGTCACACTAGATGATGGCTGTGCAGTGGATCCACCGTATTTTCTCAACACCCGTTTCATGCTGATGGGGTTATTCGGTTGTTTTTTCTCCTTGTTTAGAGATACTCTTCCCCCCCTCCTGACTCCTTCACGGCTTCTGTAAAGGCAGGATGCCGTTCTGCATATGTGGGCTGATGAATCAGCGTTGCACAACAGCTCTTACGCTACGGCAAAGAAGTTCTACCAACACACTCCTTTCACGTCTGGGTTGTGGCTATTTTAAACAGCTTAAGATCTTCAGATCCCACTTCAGCAGCTTTCCTATAACGATACCTTAGCTTCTCCGAAGCAGAACCTCCAACATTTCTCTTCACTGATCTGGTCCGATACATTCCAGGCCTCGGTGGGTTAGTCACCACCGAAAATTCACTTTTTTCTCACAGGGAGGTATGTAGGGTTGCAATTTTTTTCCTCCCTTGACACCAAACAGTTTCATTTAAAAAATGCACTCTTAGCTGACTTGTGTGATAGTTAACACTTAAATGTGATAAATATGTTAAAAAAAAAAAATCAGGAAGGGGGAAAACACTTTTTACACCCCTAATACACAAGGTACAAAAGTTGGAATTTTCTAACTTCATTAACTTGGGTGTGTTTTGAAATTATTCTCCACACAATTCCCTTCATCTCTGTCCAGTCTTGTCTATTCTGAAATCCCTAAATAAATTTCAGGGTAAGCGCTGTCATCGTATGCAGATGCTACAAGGTGCACTGGTCAGATCAGACGAGACACCCTGAAGACACCATCCCACCGTAGAGCATGGCAGCATTTGTCAGGCTTTGTGATGCTTTTCATCAGTTGAAAGGAAAGTGGATGGTGTGAAACAGAGAAATAATGGAAGAAAATCTGTACTAGGTTTGGAATAGGTTAAACACACTGCCAGAGCTACAGTGGAATGGTTTAGATTAAACTACAGAATATCTCAACAATCCTAGGAAAACAGAAAAACACTTGATAATCTGTGTTTGCAGGTATTTTGTGGGGTGAATAAGTCAGTCTCTAGATGGGTCAAGTTTATTTTATTTTATAGCAGTTGTTTTGGGGTTTTGATTATGTCATGATTATTCCTAGTGATCAGTTTATCATGTTTATTTCTTCCTTGTGTCTCCTAGACTCTTTTTCTTAGCTTCCTCATTAGCTCGCCCCCTGCTGCCTCTCTCTCTCTCTCTCTCTCTCTCTCTCTCTCTCTCTCTCTCTCACTCTCTCTCTCTCTCTCCTTGGGCTGATTTCTGCTGGCTCCCCTCACACCTGCATCCTGTTAGCTCATCAGCCCCTGTCTTTTGTTCCAGCATTCAGCCTTGCAGAATTTAAACACTTCTTCTGCTCTCCTTGCTGGTTCCTCCAGCAAGGAGCGAGAGCGGGGTTAGTTCCCCATTGTTTCTGCTTCCTGTGTTTTTGTTCTGCCCTGGCAAACTCATCTGATTTTGGCATAAAATGCTGTATAAAGAAGAAACTTCAGACAGTGTCTAACTCCATGTGGTTATTATTAAAACTGCTCTATGTTGGGGTTAATTAAGGGAAACAATCATCTGAAATGCATCAACGGAATTTTTTATAGTAAAATTTCCAGTTTTATATTTTCCAAATATATTACAAAGGTGTACCCAGCGTCCCGTAAAAAGCAGAAACGGACCAGTGATGAAGCTTGGCAAAACATGGAGCGAGAACCTGAGACGAAGATCCGCAATGGGAAGTCCAACAATGCTCTTCTTGCAGTCACACAAGTAGGACAGCTAAACACTAAAATTAGGCCTTTTAGCTGGGTCTAAAGAGGCAACGGCCCCACTGTTAATAATGGTGTATTCTCAGTCGCTGCAGGAACGAACATCGATGTTCCCTTATTAACTTATTCTGTATTATTATTATTAGTAAAAGAAACATTAGTGCCCATTTAGGTGCTAAACTCCTATAATAGAAACATCTTAGTGGGTGGGAAATTAGATTTGACTCTGTCGTAATTTCATCTCTACTTCTAACTCAAGCAACATTTGAGGATGATGACTATAAATGGATTTCATTAAATGAAACGGGAAATTCACAAACTAATAACTGTGAAAGACAACAACTGTATTAAAACTGATCTGTAACCAGATTTCAAGAATCCAAACAGCAACAAACCCTCTGCTAAGAGAGGCAGCCCTTGTTAACACAGTGCAATGAAAACAGACTTACGCCCTGCAGATGTCTGCCGCTTTTCTTTTTTAGGTCAAATTTACTACTTCTGATTAACAAACATTTTTTTATTACCATCAAACATAGTTTGAGTAAATACAAAATGCAGTTTACAAATTAGACTTTCATCTTTTAACTGGAATTATCTACATGAACCACGCTATTTTGAGTTTAATTTTACAGGTTACCTGTTTACCTCTAGAATTAAGAAACCTGTTGTCTGACAACAGGAAGTCAGCTAAAACACGCCAAAAAAAAAACACAACACATCCAGGACTCGACAAGATAAGAAACATAAACATTGACATCGGGAAAGAGTTACGAAGTGATTTCTAAAGCTTTGGGACGTCTGGGAACCACAGTGAGAGCCTTTATCCACAAAGGGAGAGAACAGGGAACAGAGGTGAACATGACCAGGACTTTATGACTGTGGATTGGAGTTTTTGCTGTCAAAGGTTCTTAGATGTAGGGGGCTTTTAAATTTTCACATGCAGTAGGACCAGGTTAGTTTAGAAATGTTGTTGTTCTTAATAAAAATAAGCATTTTGTATTTACTCATACTATCTTTGTCTGATACTATTGTTTGTTTGATAATCTGTAACATTCAAATGGGACATAAAAACACCAGAGAAATCCATATGAGGGTCAAGACTTAACATGAATGTGGCCAAACCGTAAAGGAGATTAAAGGTGTTCCCACATTTGATAGTCTGACGGACTTGATTCAATTCGGGACCATAATTACAATATTTGATACATTCTCAGTTGGTGAGGTTTGCTTTCAAATGGCAAAACCTTTGAAAAAACTATTCCCCTCCTCACCTGTGGTGGTGCTGCAACATGAACTACTGAAGGAAACGACACAAAAACCTTTGAAGAAGACATGAGCGCAACTTGTAATGTAATCAAAAATGGAGTAGCGTCAGATTTTAGCAGTTTTGGTGAAAGACCACTAGCCATTTCTCCCGCTGGTACTAGCGGGAGAAATGGCTGAACCACGCGTTGTATTTTCCCAGAATCCCCTCTGCTATAGTCCACTTCCTGCTGTTGGAGAGGTCTCTGATATACTAGATGTTCACATATACATTCGAACTGCACTAGAATTCACCTCAATCAAAGAGAGACTTTGGTTGTTAGCCAGACCAGAGTTATCTTTTTTTCACATTTCCCCAAACAAATTTAACTTTCTAGACAAACGAACCAGAGTTTGGTTAAAGCAGACTAAACAAGACTGGTGTGATTGTGTCCTAAAGAATAATGGACGAACATAAAACCTAAACTGTTAACTGGAGATAAGCACCAGCGACCCTCCTGATCCCATTAAGGCACAAGGGTGTACAGAAAATGGTGGATGGATAAAACGTAAACTAATGTGAGTGTAGTTTCTGTAAAATATGTATTCCTTTACATTATGAGCTAAGTGTTCAACAAATAAGGCACCAGTGTTGATAACAAAACTCCTAAGACTTGCCACATACTTCAGCATCACCTTCACTTTGCAAATGAACATTAACACAAACCTTCATGCGATCTAAAAATTGCCTACAAACACAGATATTCTAAATGCTGAGCGTAAAAATGCCTGCAGATGGACTTTGGTTTAGGCTGCTGTTTGTTATGCAGGCCACAGGGGACACTGAAAAACATTTGTTTTCAGCAACAGAGACTAAATGAGACCCGGTGGGAGGGTGAGCCCGTCATCTTCAGTTTGGAGAGTTCACTATCTCACACTCAGACATGGTTCCTGCGTGCCAGTTAAACACTGTTTATGTCGACTTAACACTGCCGTATCTGCTGGGAGTACAAGAATAGCACTCAGTGCTCCTGCCCTGTGTAAGGAGTGTCTATCATCGCTTCACGAGACAGTCAGATCTTCCCTGTAGGATTCAAGTGCAAGACGATGGCTTTTTGTGCATTTGATGATTTCTGTCTCTGCATCCATTATATTTTTTTTTCTGTTAACTGATTGTGGACACATGAGGTCCAAGTTTTAACTATTTATAGTGAATCTAGCTTTTTCAGCCTGGTGTAAAGCTGGATAATTTTACTCAGCCTCATTATGCTGAATAAAAACAGAAGTTAAACATCTGAAAGAACTGGGTCTTTGCAGGGTCTCATGGAGCAGATCAAGGTCAGCTGCATGCTACCTCTTTCTTTATTTGGAGCAGGCTATACAATAAACAAAGCTACTAAGTAGAAATTGTAATTTTTTTTTATAGTACAAGCACATTTTTCCATTTATATTAGTAGAAAGGGTGGAAAAAGTTGACAAGTCATGGTTAAATATAGAGCAAAGGCTGATTTTCTGTTTTTTTCAATGGTTAATAACCTGAATAGACAGGTAGTTTTTAACTCTATGTTTATGTGAACAAGGTGTAAAATTCTGATGTCATTATGTATTTTAATTGAATACTAAATGTCTTAAAATAAAAATATTCTCTTCCCTCGTCAGGAAATAGAAACTACTTTTCAGATAATTTCTTGAATGCCAGTGACTTGCACCACTGTTTATTTTGTTGGAATGTGTGTTTTAAAAAATGTGGAGTTTATTGGTCTCAAATGGCTTTCATATTTGATACAGTCTGTACAAAAAAATGAAGCTACTAAGTGGAAAATAATGGCAAAATGTCTATTTTGATGGTTAAAAGCTGAGTTTCTGTTTCTTTCAATGATGAATAACCAGACTGAGGGTTTTTCTCTCAGTGGCGTTTTAACAACGTCATGAGTTCGGTGGTTGATGGACAATTAGTTTTTAACTCTGTGTTTAAGTGAATGCTTCTTGGGTGTAAAATTTTATGTCATAATGAATATTCATTGAAAAATAAATATTAAAATCAAAATTCTTTCATAACTAGTAGCTTTGTTTTTTTTTCCTTCCTTCCTTCTCCCCTCCCTTTATTCCTTCCTTTCTTTCTTCATGTGTAGCAACCACTACAAATGCTAAGGCTAGTTAGCATTCATGGCTATGCAGCCAAAAATGCTCGCGTGTGGTTAGTTATCTGTGGTAAATATGGCCATAGATGATGGAGTAAAACCTGTTTTCCTGGAATGGTAAGTTGTTTATTCACCATTAGCATTGATTGACGGCGCTAAGACCCTCCTCCTCCTGGCTCTGATTGGTTGTTTTTTACTGGGAGTGGTGTGTTTATTCAGATGGTATTCGTGCAACTGGGGGAGGAGTTTGATCTTTTCACAGATTATCTGTCCTCATATTACACTGTCACAACATGGTTTCAGTTTTAACAAATATGGAAAAATAGATATATTTTTTGTGAAAGTTACATCCTGCAGCTTTAAGCACCAAGACAGAGTGGAGTTAAGGGGGTTTCTGTACTGGCTCACATCTCAGCATTGTGTAACGGAGTGTGAAACTCTTCATGTTGCACAAAGAGAGCTACACCAGGGTTTCTAGCCGAGTTCTCTAGTTGGAGGCTGCAGCTTTTTACCACTTTGTGTGTCTGACTTATTAACTGAACCCCCTCCATTAAAATCCTGGAGAACATCTGTAGTTTTTAAGGGTAACGCTTCCTTCAGGCAGAAAGTTGCTTTATGTTAAAGTGTCAAAATGGATGAGGAGTTTTTAGCACATGATGGATTTGTCTTTCAGCTGACTCATACTGAGGCGGTGTGTAAAAAAAACACCTCTGGGAGCTTTACTGGATTAGGAGCTTCATGGACAGGGGGCATTTCTGCACTGTGGGTAAGATCTAAAATAGTTGTATCTGTCCCATTTCTTTTGTCCTTTATTTGCCAATTATGTAAAGTAAATATGAAGTAAGAATAGATATAAGTAGCAATTATTGCAGATTGGAAGTGTTTTTTATTTGGTACCTTAATAGAAAACAGGTAAATTGCTATTCATGGTATAGAAACATGCAACTAGTTGCTTGTTTCTTGCCAATGACTTTTATCATGGAATGTCTTGTATTGGCGACTTCTTTTTTTGCTTGTCTTGAATCTGCTGTAGTTCTAACTCTGCAGCATAAGCTATGTTTAAATTGGACTACGGCTTTTCTGCGTTTGGTCAGGATACAGTGAAGTTCACTCTTCTGCAGAGACACTGCATAAGACAGCAAGGGACATAATCAAAAGTCAGATGTCCTGAAGCAGTAATCGTGCTTCTGGCTAATCACAATCCTTAAGGGGGTGGTATTATGTGTCTTCCAGGCATATAGTGCCATTTTATAGCACAATAAAGTCTTACCATGTTACTCAGAGTTGTTATAAAAGTGCTATACGTGTATATAATATTACTTAAAAGAAATTTGAGTTTTTAATTCAACAACCTGAAATTGGGCGCGTGTCTCTTAAAGAAGCTCCTGTTCTTTCCGAAGCTTCACCTTCAGGAGTTCGTCAACATCAATCCTCTATTAACCCTTTAACAATATTTTAACTGTTGAATGGTTGCCATGGGAGATTAAAAGATCTGTGAAACATGCATGAAAAAATCAAGGCGACACTCTAGATGTGATTCTGATGAGGAAATAACATTATAACGCAAAGTAAAGCTCAAAAAAGTTTAGCTTACATAATACCGCCCCTTTAAAAAACCGGGCCTTTGGGTCTGTTGCAATAAGCAATAAATCAAATTAATCGCATAAATTAAAATGAGCTCAATAAGTTCCATTTCCATAATTTATCTTTTTTTTTCTCTCTCTCTGTTTCTACCAAAATCTGGATGATAAAAGTCTTCAGTCTGGTGCTTTGGTTTCACTTAGTCAATTTTTTTGAAGAACAATTTTGTTTACAGAGATTTTAAAACTGATTTCATCTGTTGTTTCTGTTGTTTGGTAACTTTACTTTAGATATTTAAAATGTCCTCCAGTTAAATGTTAATTGTTCATTAGAATCTAAGGTTTTCTGATCTGTGAGAACGTGTTCTTGTATTATTTTGCCGTTGACATTATATCACTTCAAAATGGTTTCAAAACAACATTATCGTTTATCGCAATAACTACTGGGACAATTTATCATCAGGCAAAATTTGTTACTGTAGCAGGCCTGCTGATCTACCGATTCTGATTTTGGCCGATTCTTTTGTCTGAAAAGTTTCTAAACAAAGTAACTAAGTTGACAACACTGGAGTGATTACTGCTAACCGCACACGTGCAGATGGGCAGATCTGTCAGTCAGTTTTTTCTGACTGACAGACTTTAGAAACAAAACTTATAGTAAAATCATGCATACAGTAGCTGCAGGCATTAAAAAGAAAAGCTTATGTTTTGAGGTGGAGTCAAAGCAGCGCCGTCAGTGATCCTGTGTGTTTGATAATGTATAGCCCATCAAGATGCTGAGGCTATTTTTAGCTGGCTCACGAGTCATAAGACGCAACTCCATTATCGCTAACAGGGCCGGATCGCTTTTAACAGATGCTCAAGTACCATTTGAGGGTATGCAGCGGGTGGAGGGAGGTGTTATCTTCAAGATGAGACCATTCCTCAGGCTGGAGGGGTAGATGCACTTCCTGGGTCCCCATCTGTACGCCCGGAGCCATTAGCACAGACAGTCTGATCCGATCACCACAGACGAGTCGGCATCCTTTCACAAGGCCCAGCGGACAGCGAGAGCCGAGTTAAAAGTGGAGGTGGCCTTTTTATCCCATTAAGCGCTCTTTTTTTGATATGTGATAAAAAAAAAATTTTCAGAATAAACGAGTCGACGACTGATATGAATGCAAATCCGCGTATCATTTTCAACATATGCCTATGATGAATCAGGAATACATAATTCTACTGGAGTGTTAAGTCGTTTCCGGTTTGAATCTGGTCTCATGTAGGGTATACGCAAAATCACAAATCATCTATGAAGAGTCGATTCTATTACAGTTTCTATTGCAAGTTAGCACTGTAACGTTTACCTGTCCTTTTCATTATGAAACATTTTGTACTTTAATTACTGTTAAAACTAATTTGTTGGTAGAAATCAACAATTTTTTTCTTTTTTGAAAATCAAATCAAACGTAAAGTATATAATTGAGAATTTTTTTATATTCTTTTGGGATCCAATAAAGTATTTTTGAATTTGAAAGGTTATATGTGCCAATCGTCAATATTGCTCACATCCAATAAGTATCTTTTCTATCCCACATAAGTCATCATGCACTGTTTACTACAATTAACCAGCAATGCACCAACATAATAAATGTGTATATATAATTCCGCTAAACTCTAATTAAACACTGAAAAAAATAATTAAAAATAAGAGTTAAATCAAACTCTACCAGATTACCGAGCAGCACCAAATAGAAGTTGTCATAAAATTCCTCTGATGATGATAAACTATTAATTATCTATATTCCTCTTTGAGGTTTTCATTGGTTTTCCTTTAATGCATGTTTGCCGTTTGTGATGTTTACCATCTGCTGATTCCACCTCAACTGGTTATGTGACATATCAGAACCGTAGTCATTCGAATGACATGCAAATCCAATGTAACGCATGTTTACAGCGAATAAACAGACCAGAGGGTCATATAGTGGAGGTGGAGAAGGTTTGGCGGTGCTAACTACTTTGACTTGGTGATTTTCTTTGGCACTTAAAGCGGGTGGTGCACGAGTTTTAGCATGTTCTGCCAGGACATGCAGTTGGTGCTTGTAAATTGGTGCTAAATTATTCATAAACTTTTGTAGTGCTCTCTCTACAAACGGCTCAGGGGTTATGATTGCAGCAGGACAGAATTCAATTGAACACCGCTGAAGATTAAAGGTGACTCAAACTTGGAGGAAAACAGGAGGTTTGAGTCGTTTCGGACGCGGCGTGTTATAATCAGCCCGAGTGTCTCAAAAACCGCTGAAGAACAGATTCTTCTGTTTCTCAGGTTTACAGAAGATACTCCGAAAAAGAGAAATTATCCAGCAGCAGCTATGTGAATGAGAATGCCTCATTGATGTCAGAGGTCAGCAGGACAAATCATGACAGGTTTCTTGAAGATTTCGTTTTGTCTCACCACATGCAAGAACACAATTCAAATCCTCTGCCTCCATATCACGGCGACAGCTAATTCTAAGTGACTTTAATCACCAAGTTTGTTTATTTAAGTTGTTTCTAACTTTTCTTGGACTGTCAGCCTTGTAGCCGAGGCTCTGCTTTTAAATTCGGCCGGACAAAATAATGTGCTTTTTGTTAGCTTGTCAAACATCTACTGTGTGGAAACAGGAGGCAGTAGATAAACAAAGACAGAACTTCCTGGAAACCTTCACAATAAGAGCCTCAAGAAAATATGAAAATACGAGTAACTTTGTGCTCTCTTGATTCTTTAACAGAAACATATTAACAATGACGATGAATTTAGCTACAATAATCATAATTCTAGATGTTCATATTGTTACGCTCCAAATAAGAACAGACCACAGAATCAACAGATCACACAGATGGTATGATCAGATTTTGGCATAAACAACAGGAAGACATGGACTCCCCTTAGGCTTACATCAATGGTGGCGGTGTAATGATATGGGAGATAATTTGTTTGTTTACTTTAGACTTTGAAAACCAGAGCCTACATGAGACTTTTCACTGACCATCTTCACTTCCTTTTTTTTTTTTTTTTTACCATCATTGTAGCTAGAAGCTACTTCTCAGATATACAGTTCCACGAGCCGTTTGCTAATTGCTGCTGGCTAGTCTGAAGGAACTGAGCAGGGGATCTGAGGCAGAGTGCTGCTCTGTGAGGCAAAAGCTTGTAAACTGCACCTCAGAGGAGGAGCTTCGTCCTCGAAGGTGGCACTCAGTACTTCCCAAGCAATTTGCAAAGCTGGTTGCCATGGGAAGATGAAAGGATTTCTCAAACGTGCATGAAAGTATATTTTTGATGAGGGGATAATATGATAACATGATGTAAAGCTCAAAAACGTCAATTTTACAACATACTGCCCATTTAAAACTCACTTCTAAGATTTTCACAACCCAAGCAACTCAACCCATCTCCCAGAATGTGATAAAAGTTTAGCACAAACAGCTTAGGTATAAACTTACCATATTAACTTCTGATACCATGTCTATGCTAGCCACATCAATGCTCATGCCAACAGCAACAGGTGGACCTAAAATGAAAACAAACAAAATACAATAAAATAAAGGAAAATTTGGTTTACCGGCCATAAAATAAAAAGAACAGTTGGAGAAACATTTATATTAAATATAACAATAGCAATAAATAGCCTGAGTCATACCTCCAAAGTCTGGCCGGAGACGAATATCATATCCTTTCAACAGTTTGTCCACAGTTTCTTTGACAAACGACATGTTTCCAGGCTCGTTGACGCTGAAAAACACCAAACAAAGGCTGTCAGTGCTGGTGGAGAACACTCTGGTGTCCGGTTGGACCCCCCACAAAGACTCTCACCTCTGGGCGCAGCACATCACAGCCACGACCAGCGGCAGTGAAACAGCGTCCAGCAGCCCCCTGCCCTGGCTCCCCCACATTCCTTATCGACTCTCTCAGTGTGTGGCTATTTTTAATGACCAAATGAAGGTGCGAGTGAAGCTCTAGCTAAGGTGGGAGTTGTTCCCCATCACTTCTGCCTCTGTGTCAGTGTGTGTTGCCAGCCTTCAGCAGACACAGGCGCGGTAACTTGGACGGTCCATCCCTGTGTGAGACGACGGCGGAGCCGCACACAGCCGCCCCACGGTGGCCGCTCCGCACTCTCAGCATCATCCTGGGTGGAGGCTGCTTCCAAGCACTTTTAGCTCGAACTACGGGGAGTTTTGTCTGGTGTTCACTGTTAGCGTTAAAAAGCTCTAATTACCGTCGCTCTCGGTAAAAACCACGGGGCGAAGCCGAAAGGGAAAAGGAAAGGCTGCTGAAAGGAGTTTCCAGAGTTGAGAAAATGATGTAAGCGCCATATCTAATTATTAGAGCACGTGACTTCAGAAATCTACAGCCGCAGTTTCTTTACGGTGTGGACCAGAGCTAGTGAAGCAGTTTGTCTAAAAGCTGGGGTCCTGCTTTTAAGGCGACTCCATGTGTATATAAATTTAATATTTCTGTTTATTTGCAAAAGTAATTCGCACCTTGTAATATTTTGTCCCATTACAGCCACACGCTGCAGTGTATTTCATTGGGACTGTGAGTGACGATGAAAGGAAAATGATGCACATTCAAAATGTTTTACAAATAAAATCTTGTGCTGTGCATTTGCATATTGCCTTTCTGAGTTCAAACTTTGTACAATCACACTTTGCTTCAATGGCATCTGCAATTATTTTCGACGCCAGAGTGTCAACCGTAGATGGATTCATCTGAATCTGGTTACCTGTCCTCTCTTCACTCCTCACGACGTCATGAGTTCTTACCCCATAGATGCCTGAGATCCAAGCCTCATCTGTTTCCGTAGATTTTGCCTGAGATTCTGAAGTTTCCGACCGGCCGTTCCACCTACACTCTGCCGCCTTCAAGGACAAGCCTACCTGTCCGCCCTCCAACGCCGCTCTCCATACCACTGACGGCCACTGAGCCCCACTCTCCGAACCACCAAGCTCCACGGAGAAGAGACTCAATAGCTTTGAAGGAATCCCAGGACCTACCAGTCCCCTCTATGCCGTTTGAACGCACAGAGCGAGTAAGTTTACGAATTTTACATTTGCAACCTCCTGTTTCCCAGCAACCTGAACTCACCACCCTCCTCTTATCTTAGTGCACCGAGAGCAGCCGTACAGTTTCTGGACCCGCTTCACCTCTATTGTTTGCTTTATGTAAATAAACTTTTCATATTTCATCCGTCTCTTATGGTGTTCATGCATGTGGGTAAGATCCGTTAAACCCATCATGACATACCCATGTATGAGTTACGCACTCCACACATCTGCCTTTATAGAACAGAAAGAAAAGAGGCCGCTGTTGAAAGCCAGCAGAGGTTCTTGTGCAGTTTGGACAAACCATAGGGGACACAGCAGAGAAGTGAAAGTACATCAACTCTTTCAGAACTTATGCAAAGTTCAATGTGTGGATGGGGGAAAAAGTACCTTTGAAAATCATCCTAAACACTTCACCCCCACAGAGAGCTGAATTTTGGATGGGCAACAAGGGCTGGATTTACAAGGATGTGGGCCCCTGGGCTGGAGCCAGATTTGGTAGAGCACCAAATCTACCAAAGCAAATTTCTACTAACTTGCATCAGTAGAAACAATTTCTACTAAGGCAATTTTTTTTTAAACGGTCACTATGTATTGACAGTATAGAAGAGACAAATCTGAAGAAAAAAAAATCAAGCTTTTCTGCCTTCTCCCATTGCTCCCAGTGCTAACTAGGAACAATCAATCAGAGACGGGAGGCGGGTCTTAGCGCTGCCAATCATCCACCTGTGGTTGATCACACCCCCTCAACTCCCCACAATTTCCTTGCTGCAGCTAGTAGAGCGTGTCTTCAATGCTAAGGCACAGCCATCGATAAATGGTTTTTGTGTAATAAGTTGTTTCCCCAGTGAGTACATGAGGTTGACTGACAGCAGTAAAACCCTCCTCCTGGCTCTGATTGGTTGCTTTTGGTCGGGAGCGGTGCGTTTCTTCAACGGGCAATAGCAGCTCAGGAAGGGTGTGGAGGAGATCAATCTTTTCACAGATTACCTATCTCAAATTTTAAATAACATGTTAAAAACATAATTTATAAAAGTTACATACTCCAGCTTTACAGTCTACTGTCTTGTCCTACCTGGATTTGTAGTGGAGCAAAATTCTTCTAGATCTAGTGGAACACAACCAAAAGAAAACGAACAGCCTAGTGGTTACAGTTACTGGTGAGGATTTCCTGAGAATGTTTTTAAGCTTTTATTGTTGGCTTGCTAATGCGTTTCTTGTTGAGAGAGAAAGAGGTTCAATAATGCAGCAAGGAGCTGGAATGTACTGGACCCTCAGAAACCATTTCTCTGAGTTGTGCAAGAGATCAGCACAAGTTTTTGTCAGCACATTTCAAAACATTTGAAAAAAAGCCTCCCATTGTTGCTTCCTTCCTTCAGAGAGCGAGGAGTTCCCTTACCTCGTATCGTAAATGGCGTACAGCTTTTTATTCCCATCCACGGCGTTCCTGTGAAAACAGAAGAGCAAGCATTATTATTATAATTAATTTGATTTTATTTGCTGTTGCATTGCTGACATTCACTGTCTCAGACTTGCTCCAGAGCGCTTCGTTTCAAGATTTGTCCACTTTTAGCACACACTGTCAAACATCGCAGTGACTTTCCCGTCTTTCTGTGGCATTCTGACGTCTTTTCACCCGACTCCGCGTGGATGGGATTCAATACACATTTTTGGGAGAAAAGCAGAGAGCGCTGAAGTAAATGTGCAGAGGTTCTGTGTGACATATTTTCGTCTCCTGCAATCTAGACCACTGACAACAAAAGCAGCAGTTTTCAGCTGCGTGTCCTATTTAGGCCGTGAAAACACAGGAAAGAGTGTGACAGTAGCCTTTTAAAAATCAGGGTTTGAGTTTATTTCACCAGCTTGTTTTAGTGGAGCTTAATAAACTACTTTATAGCAAGAGTTTTGTTTAATTGCTATGAAAATGTCCACAATATTTATCTTCTTTTTTAAGAACTTACTTTGCAACGAAATGTGGATTTGAGAAAAAACAAACACCTATATAAGGAATAGTTTTGCTTAGCTCGATGCTACAGGACAAATTCTCATGACATTTCCACCAAAGTTAGATGCATCAGAACCAATAAACTACAGAATGAAACTTGTGCTTCAGAATAAAGAGTGCATAGATATCACATCGAGTTGATGTAGTTTGACAAAAGGCGGTCCTCACACTCATTGCTGACTCATTGTACACCTTGATCATTAAATAGCATAAATAACACTGGACCAGTTCCCAATATCAAGTCACTAAAGTTTAATCACACAATTTATACACACATACAAAAAATGCTGACTAGAAATAATCCAACCCGCCCCACTTTTTTGCTTCCCTGGCCACTACTGTCACGAAGTTCAAGGCTGTGAATACCAGCCATTGTAGATTTTAAAAAAGGAGGAGGAGGAGTACATTTCCGCCATAAAATTCGAAAAATCTTAAATTTTGGGGGAAATTTTCTGAGTTTCAAAAGTCGGAAATTTTTGAATTTCGAGTTTTGTTTTTTTTTTTTTTTTTTAGAACATTTCAGTTTTTTTTTTTCTAGAAAATTTCTGACTTTTCCTATCCAGAAATGTACAAATTATTATTTTTTTTAAACTAGAAATTTTCGGAAATGAATTTCAAAATTTCTGAGTTTTCTCTAGCACATTTTTGACCTTTCAAAATTTCCTTTTTTTTTCTAGAATTTTTTTTTTTTTTTTTTGTGCCCCTAATACGCAGTCGTAGTCATGTTTGTAAAACTAATAGAGAACACATTTGGCTCTGTCGGGGCCGCGGTAATAAAAGTGCGTAATATAGTCAAAGAACAAAGGTGAGTCAGATGAGCGCGTTCATTTCCAGCAACTGCGTTGTAGAAAGATGGTTTGAATCTTTTCTTCATCTCTCTCTTGACTCCTCTCTCTTCCTCTCACCCTCCATCCATCCATCCCTTCCCCTCCTCCTCCTCCTCCTCCTCTCCCTCTCCCTCTCCTCACACATCCTCCTGCTGTTCTTGCTCTCTCGCCCAGTTCTGCTCAGTGCGCAGTGGATTCCGGATCTTACTACGTCCTCTCCCGCTGAACACACTGTTGGATTTAGTGCAAAGCTCGCCGTGCGGCACCTCGGAGACCAACTAAAGGATGGTCAGTCCACACAGCTGTAGAGGAGGAGGAGGAAGTAGGGGGCGGGGGAGACCCTTATTCGTTTCTGCCGCCTACTTTATTTTTCCTTCTTCATTTTTTTTATTATTATTATTTATTTTTTTTTAATAATCGTTCTGGGGAGAGCTGTAGCTGACATTGAAAGCAGCAGTCTTTGTTTTACAGGAGCGGGTGGGGGTGTAAATGAGTCTGCGTCTGAGAGGGCAGCATAAGTTTGATCCTCTGCCGTGGTGAGATTCGGCGAACTGCGGCACATGCGGCGGGAGCGGCGCGGCGTCGTCCGCCAGCAGAGAGGGAAATGTAGCGGGACGTGTGTTGTGTGTGTGTGTGTGTGTGTGGGCATCGGAGGAGGAGACGCTGCTGCGTCGGTTAGACTTTCAGATGAGAGGGGAGCTTTCTGCCGAGATCGTGACGGATTTTCGTCGTCGGTTAGTTGGGATGTGTCGTGGATGTGCGTGGGGGTTGATGGTGGTGGTGCGGCTGATGATGATGATGATGATGATGATTCGGGGTTCACCGAGCTCCAGGTGTGGTGCAGGACGTGTAGACAGTCAGGGGTTGAGGGTATTTTCCTGCGTGAAAGCCTCAGTGGAGAGGAACCTAATGAGCGTGTGGAAGACAAGAGAAGCGGGTGGGCTGCGTGAGGTGGCGGGGGCTTGGGGGGTTGTCCAAAACAGAAGGGGTGCTCTGATGTAAGAAAGAATTTAGCATTTTTGAATGTGTGCTTTAATTTTCTTTTTCTTTTTTTTTTTCTTTTTTTTAAGGAATGTTGTCTTCTTGCGCAGAGAGGAGGGCGACTGTGTTTGGCTACCTGCACACACCTGATCTGGAGATTTCAATGCATGCTGACTCTTTTTTTCATGCTTTACACGATTATATATATATTAACAAAAAAGGAAAAAACAATCTGAAATCAGCATAATCCTATGTGTGAGTTAATTTACCTCATTGAAACTGGGCATACCAATTTTTTTATTTTTATTTTTGTAAAGATATCAAATCTAATGTAGTTTATTTAGAGATGAAGCACTTACTGAACTGTGCTGCTGGTGAAATCCCCAGTCACTGTTGCTTGAAGTATGTATGTGGCAATGTCAGTGTGGCTCTCTGCCCAGAGCGGCACAGACTGTGGGGCGGCCACAGTGTACAACAAAAATAATAAATCTAGTCAACTATGACATCCTAAAATAATGGCCTTTGTCATTTTTTTATACCAAAATCACATTGTCTCATAAAAGAAGTGGCAATTAAAAAATCACCAAAATCATGAAAATAAAAAGACTTAGGTCATTATTTTACTAAGGTGAGCACATGCAGGTTTTTCAGTACTGACGTATTTTGTAGTTGACAATCGTTTTGCAGTGTGTTCAGTGTGAACGCTGCTCCTGCTGAAGTTGGTGTCTCATTTTGAAATTCAGTGCCAAATTCTGTGCCAAGTTCTGTGGGTTTTTTTTTTTTGTTGTTTTTTTTAAGAAATCTAAACTTCATCCACATGTTTCTTCTTCAAAAATGTCCATATACATAGAGACAGTTCTAATTTCACCTCAATTATTCTTCACTGAATTATAAAGCACAGTTTGATGTTTTACTTGATTTTGGGAATCCTTAATGTTGTACCATTCATGCTGGAGCTGCTGCTGTTTTTTTTGTGTGTGTGTGCGTGTGTGTGTGTGTGTGTGTGTGTGTGTGTGTGTGTGTGTGTGTGTGTGTGTATGTGTGTGTGTGTTTTCAGGAATGGGCGATGGGATGTGCTTCAGCGTTGCAATGAGACGTCTATGCTTCTGTGTCTTGCTTGTGAGCATCACCTGCCGTCTGAGGTGAGGATCCGAGTTCTGGCATGTTTGCGGACGTGTAGTGAGTTACCATAAACACCCCCCCCCCCAAAAAAAAAAAACAACAAAAAGTTGTCTTTCATCCAGCCTCTCCCAGGATTTAGCTGGAACCCCCAAACAGGCGGAGATAAATGACAACATCACCATCTTCACCCGCATCCTGGACGGACTGCTGGACGGTTACGACAACAGACTCCGGCCCGGTTTGGGAGGTGAGTCCAGTGGATCAATAAGCCATTACAACTCTTTGTGCACAACTGTGATGGGAGCGCTTGAATATTACTGAAGGGAGAGGAGATCTTTATGAAACCACAGTTTGATCTCTACAGAAGAAGAAATGTTTCTGTGATATGAGACAAAGCTGATCTGATCAGACCTTCTCTCAGTGAGATTTAACATCATAACAAACAAACAAACAAACAAACAAACAAACAAAGCTATTTTTGTTTTAATTGCACTGGTGATGAAGCAGTATAGTTACAGATAAGATTTGAATCAGCTCTGATTGGTAAGTTGTGTGGTCAAAGAATGAAAGATCAGCTTTCTTTCAGTCTATTCATTAAATTCATAAAACTAAAAACTTTAACCTATTTTTTTTAACCACATAATTATCTGTGATGCACTTTTCAGTTTTATTTTAGTAAAACTCAGCTTAATTGGCATAATCCCCACATTTCTGATAGTTTTAAGCTAAAAAAAAAATCTGCTGTAAAATTAGACATTTTTCTATTATGCGTTGTAGCCTTTAGGGGGAAAAAAAGAACTGGCATTTTCAGGCCTTAAAGAAAATTGGAAAAGTCTGTTTTCAATATCATCACCTTCCTGATATAACGACCTAAGTCTTTTTTTTTCTTTTTGCTTAAATCATCTTTTGGTAAAATTAAAATGACCTGGGCCATTTTTTTTTAGGAAGGTGACGATGCACTTTTCAGTGCATCGTCACTGAAAAGTGACGATGCACTTTTCAGTGCATCGTCACTTTTCAGTGACGATGCACTGTTGCAGTGACGATGCACTGTCGTCAGTTGCAAATCAGATTATTTGCAACTGATTGCAAATAATCAGTTTTAAGTGTCTTTTTTATTGCGACCACTAGGTGTCACCAAAGTCACATGTCATGTCATTTAGTCAAACTAAATTTGATTTGTAGAGGTTTTTCTGCCATCAGTGACTTTTATTTGCGGTAAATACGGCAGAAAAAGGGGGAGAGACGTGCAGCAAAGGCCCAGGGTTGAGAACTGAGCCCCAGTCAGCTGGAACGAGGGCTAATGTCTCAGTATATGGGACGCCATATACTGCTACACATTACTACCCCTTAGGTTGTTTTCTTTTTTTAATGTAGTTGATTTAAATGCTGAATATTTTTCTTATCCCCAACCCCAAAACAAGGCAAAAAAAATCTTAAAGGAAAGAAAAACTAACATACGTAAAATCAGTAAAATCTTAATACGAAATTTTAAAAATATGACCCAAAACATAAATGACTGACAACTTAAATTGCCAGAGTAATCTAAGGCAATCAAAAGTCAGTGCCATATTTAGTGTCTTGACATCACTGAAAGCATCTTAAAGGAGCTGCTCTGGTGACCTGAGCACAGAAAAAGCAGAAAGGAGTTTGGAAATGTTTTCAAACGACAGTCCATACAAAACCTGAACAAATGAAAGCAAAATGAATGCACTTGTATGGGAGTCAAACTCATTTTCATTTTGGGCCACGTCATGATCATGGATTTCCTGAAAAGGCCGGATGTGGCAGAGTGTATTGATAAAACTACTTTGTAACAAACTGAAAGTATTATTAAAACAAACAGCTGTCTCTGCATTCGATTTTTGAAATGAAAACATCTTTTCATAATCATGTAATTGGGCTGTATGAAGATAAAAATGCTTGGATTTGATTTAAGAGCACAACTTATCTTTAAAGTTCTTTTTATGTGGCCCTAGACTCTGAAGAGCCACATAAAAAGTTATGGTGGGCCCAATTCGGCCCCTGGACCTTGAGTTATGTACTAAGCATAATACAGTTTGTATACTTACAGTCAGGCTAATTATGAATGCCCCATAAGTATATTTAATATTACTGCCCTTGCTCTGGCTTCTATTTTGGAATTACTTATTCATTTATTATTTTTGACAATACTGTCACTAAATTTGGTCAATTGGGGAAAAAAATCAAACCTTTAAATGCATTTTAAATTCATTGATATAGTATATATTTTACTAGGGTCTTTTTCTTAATTGATTCTGTGCTTAACAAGAGGCTAACATCAGTGATTCTGTTGCTTTTTTCCAGTCCCAGTAGGATTTCTAGCTGCTGAATTCCTAACCAGATGCAGAAAAAACAAAACAAAACAAAACAACAACAACAAAAAAACCCACAATACTTCCTGATTTTGGATGATAGAGGAAAACTCCTCTATCATTTCGGGTTGCCATGCTTCAGAGTTGTAAGAAGCATATTTTTGACATAGAATTGATGTGTTTTTGAACAGCTGACAACAGTACCAGATTAAAAACTGACCATGTTTTCTCTGGGTTAATTGATCTTACTTGACTTAAGGACTGCATGTCATCTGCTTAACGGTGAAATTAATTAGAAAAGAAAAATCTGAAATTAATAATTGGATAATAATTATTTGTATACTTAAGATTTCAATTGAATAATTTTCTGTGTTTTCCAACAGAGAAGGTGACAGAGATCAAAACCAACATCTTTGTCACAAGCTTCGGTCCGGTCTCTGACACGGAAATGGTACGCAATTTTTTTCCCCCCAGATTAGCTCTTTTTATGAATCTTTTATACAGTAATTCTTATTAAAAGGTTTATTATATGTAAACTATGCCTCAAATGTACGAAAGCCGAGCACAGTCGCATTTGCTCTTGATTTAATGAGATATTTGTGTCTCTATCACAAAGTAGCAATGACCGTTTTTTGCAAGATAAGGAGACGATGATGTGTTCCTGAATGCTCATGATCAATTTCTCAGTGTCCTTAAGACCTTGCCGAGAACAAACTCAAGCTGACAACGTCAGATCAAGGAGAACCTGAAATTAGAGTCAGGTTTAACACACACACACACACACACGCACGCACGCACGCACGCACGCACGCACGCACGCACGCACACACACACACACCAATCGTCTCATGATCTTTAGAAAAGAATCTTTGTGTTCTCAAGAGTAATTTTTCTCCAGAAAAACATCGGAAAAATGTCTGCTCTCGGCTTCCGTACAAATCTGCTCAATCAGAGGTGAGACTCCATTTTTTACGTCCACGTAAAGTCCTAGTTTGATGCAGCTGAAGCTTCTCTCTGCAGGAATACACCATTGATGTGTTCTTCCGTCAAAGCTGGAAAGACGAAAGGCTTTGCTTCAAAGGCCCGATGGAGATGCTGGCCCTGAATAACCTGCTGGCCAGCAACATCTGGACCCCCGACACGTTCTTCCTCAACGGGAAAAAGTCCATTGCGCACAACATGACCACACCCAACAAGCTGCTGCGGCTGAAAGATGACGGGACGCTCCTCTACACCATGAGGTGGGCTCTCAGGCCGCCGTCCTGCCACCGCACCAGCGGCTGCGTTTCAATTGCAAATGTGCTCAGAAGTTTGTCGATATTCTGATAACACGGAAAAAAACATAATTGTGCAAATGCAGTGATTCCACTGAACAAGACCCGCAACTAAAATCCCACGGAAATCAGTTTGTTCAGTTGATAAGCCATTAAAAGCCACAGTGTGCCATCATCCTCCTACCACTTCCTGTTGTCCTTTTCATGGTTTGCGCCAGTGGAACATCTGTTTTTGGATCATGTGATTTGTGTGATGCGAAGAAAGTGTTTGCATTGCAGTTTTACGAGATAAACCTCATCCCCGCGCCAAAACGTACTGAAGTTTGTTTTCAAAATTGATTTGTTTCCACCAAGGAAATTTATTTTTGAAAATTCAAATTGCCCAACTACATGGTCCATGGAAAGGCAGCTACTGTTTCTTTTTCAATCAGGCTGTGCGCTTCACAACAGCATGCAGTCACACAATTTCACATTTTGAAATTAAATTTACTCAATGGAAACGTGGCAATTTCGGAAAAAACTTGTTTTTCGATAAAAGGTTTTGCGTCTAGTATGAAGCGGTTTTGTGGCCATATTGAAATTGGTTTATTTTGCGAAACTGCAATGGAGGCTGTTTCTTCACATCAAACGAGACACACGATCAACAGCCAGATGTTGCCACTGAAGAAGACGAAGAAGAAGACAACAGGAAGCAGATGGAGGTTGATGCCACGGCATGATTTTTAATGACAATATCATGTGGACAAACTTATTCACGTGTGACTTTAATAGCATTTCTTATTTAACGGCAACACCATAAACATGAAATTATGTTTTGTTTCAACATTAGCAGAAAATCAACACGTTTGTAACGGAAACGCAGTTACTGATTGGTTATAGCCGAGTGAAACATGTTATGTCATCCAATTAGCATCAGAGGTATGACTAAAACCTCGACCTGCCGCTTCTTTGCATTGAGTGTTTTTTTTTTTTGTTTGTTTTTTTGGAGCACCACTGCACTGAAAACAGCCCACACACTTGTTTTCGCCGACCCGGCACTGACGCAGCATCGTGCTTGTCCCTGTACTCTGAACTGAGGGTTCAGAGTACAGTGCTTTGACCCTCTTCACTCTCTGTAGCTTCACCGTAGTTACCTTTTTAATACAGATATATTCTTTTTTTTTCTTCTTTATATTGCTGTGCAAACTCAGGAGCAGTCACGAATACAGTCCTTTGGAAAATAATCCTTATATTTATTTAACAGATCAGAACAAACTAGCACTTAGCCATGAATTAGAGAGGAAAAAAAAGCGTGGTTTTAAAAACTCTTTCACATAAGATCTTCATTTATCTTTGTTCCTCTTCACTCTGATACTGCAAACTAAAGTCCAACGCAACTAATTTTCCTTCAGGATATGGGCAAACAGACTGAAAGCTTTATCACAATATTTTTTGGTACTACCGCGATAACAATAAAAATGACGATAAGAAGTATTAATTACCTTTTTTTAACTTACTCATAGCAATTATAGCCTCATAAATACAAATACTGCTCTTGAAAAAGACACCAATGCTTCTTTAGGACACCACACATATAGAAGAAGTCTACACATAGTAACTGCATTTAATCATATTTTCAAATTTATTAACATCTACTGATTCTCTCACTGTAGAGAAAATAGTAAAACTTACAATTTCAACAATATGGACAGCTTAAAAAAACATTATTAGTTATATATTATAAATGATAAACATTATCGTAAACCCCTAATTCAGAACTGACTTTATTAGTAAATAGTCTCGATAAAACGACTTTCCTCTGAAGGCCTTTGAGGTTTGGTAGAGAAAATTTGAGAACAAGAAGTATCAGTTTTTACACGTACAAAGCTCGTCAAGATTTGCAGAGGTAATTGCAGTAAAAGCAAGTCCACACCACACTTTTCAGATTTTATTTATCAAAAACCCAGAAAAAAAAGCACATATCCCTTCCACTTCACAGTTTCACGCTATTTTTGTGTTGGTCCAAGTTACATAAAATCAGAATAAAACGTATCAATTTGTGGTTGTAATGTGACAAACAGTGAAACGATTTGACAGGTGCGTACGCTGTGAATGAGTTGTTGGATTTATGACGGCTTTATACAAACACAACTAAACCTGTCACAATAAGTAATAACTCAATGAATCGCATTGCATCATAAAACGAGCTGGATAATTTACATTTGCATGATTCATGGTTTCTTTTTCTCTTTTCTTTCTTTTATGAAAAACTGGATTTAAAAAGTGTTCAGTTTGGTGCTTTGGTCTCAACAAACCCGTCTTTTGAAGGACAGTTTTGTTTGCAGATTCTTCATCATTCTATAAAGTCTTCTTCTATTTGTTGTTTCTCTTCATTTATTTTAGATATTCAAAATATCTTCCAGCTCCAGTGTTAAATGTTTATTAGAATTTAAAGTTCATTGATTTTTGAGAATGTGTGCTTGCACTATTACCATCATATCACTTGAAAATGGTCTCAAAACAACAATGTTGTCGTTTATCGTTATGACCACTGGCACAGTTTATCGTCCGGCAGAATTTGTTATTGCGACAGGCCTAAACACAACGACGCCATACGTAGCGCTGCGCTCCAACCTACAATTAGAATAGAAGGAGAAGCATGATTAACACAAGTGTCACTCAGATCCACTTGTGTTTCAGTGTTGGGTCATCCTCCTTTCAGAACCAGAAACCGATTCACTTTAGGAAGCATGAGCAGATGAAATGGGCTTTGTGTCAAAAATGACGACTGACTCCCCCCTCCCTTCATATTTTCACTACATTTTTGCCAGTGAGGGAGCCGAGAACAAATGAGCTCACGTTGGGCCACCAAAGGGTTTGTGTTCTGGGAACGAGGTTATTACAGAAACATCGTACGCATGCATTACTCTCCTCTTTCCTGCTCTCCTGCGCTGCTTCAGAGAGCAAATACTGTCTGCAGTGCCGTAACTGCTCTAGCGTGAAAATCTCTCTCTAAGGAAACATACAGTTCCAGTTGATGCTGTGCAACACCTTCCACTACACACCATGTGCTGGAACAGAAATTGTACTTTTTTCTTTTCTTTTTTTTTTTTTTGTAATTCTGTCTCCAATAGTAGTGTGTTCTGTTCTGATTGGTTATGGGTTTTTTTTTTTTTTGTCCAATTCTGCACATAATGGAAGCTGAGTCATTCTAATCAAGACCAACACTCTGAGAGTTGAAATATTAATTTTGCACATTTAAAGTGACATGATAATATTTCTGCACTATTAACTTTGTGAAGACGGAATTAAACAGCAGCTTTCCATCTTCACTTCAGACTTTGACTGTACAATCAGCCGTAGAGGTGATGAGAGCACCGTGTTTGTGCTTCGAAAAATTAGAAGTCTTTAAGTCCTAAAGTCATAAAATAGTAAAAATAAATAAATAAAAGAAGTAATTTGCGACTTAAATTTTGCACATTTCAACCAAGTTCCCCATCTTACAAATATCAAACCATGAGGTTAGTCAGTTGTCTTCCCTTTAACAACATCAAACTAGTTCTCAAGCTGCTGCTGGCTGGTTGGTGTCTATATTTCTAAAGTCTATAAAAGTTCTTCAGCTTAGAAGTTTGACTTTAAAAGCTTGGAGCTACTCTTCTGCTCAACCCGTGGTGTTCCCCAAGGCTCAATACTTGATCTACAGTTATTTTCATTTCATATGTTTCCCATAGCAGCTATCACTTCAGTCTCGTGTTACATCGTCCTGCCTATCCAGTCTCATATGTCTTTTAAACCACACCAGTTCAATAAGTTCATCTTAATCCACTTAACTCACTCAGTTTCTAATCATCCCTATTATCTAAACTTCAGCAAAACAGGATTAAGGGTTATAGTTCCACCTGATATATAGTCCAACATCAGCTGAGCTACTGTCGCTTTTCTGCAGAGTTAAAGCAACACTATGCCGAGTCTACTTGGTCCTTATCGGAATTGGTGTTAATTTAACTCTTTATTATTATTTCAACAAGAAATTGAGTAATTTTAACGCTTGAAAAAGTTATAACTACTCAAACTATTTTTGAAATAACTCTGTAAAAGTTCAATTAACACCAAGGATCTGATAAGGACCAAATAGACTTGGCAGAGTGTCGAATTCACTTTGCAGAATTTGTTGTGATATGCATCCACCACGTTCTGTGTTCAAAACCTGAGTATAACTTTTGATTACAAGCTCTCTGACGTAAGATCCGTTGCCCTGTCTGTTTCCGTCAAGGCAAACACAAACACACACACACACACGCACGCACGCACGCACGCACGCACGCACGCACGCACGCACGCACGCACGCACGCACGCACACAGCTTTCTCATGCCAAATCAGAGAAAAATCCAAAGGAATCAGAAAGTTTGGTTCATCCTTAAGTTCAATTTCCAGATTTCTAAAAGTTCATCTCTTTCAAGAGTCATATGTTAAAGTTTAAACATGAGTTCCAGAGACGCAAGAGCGAAACACGTTAAGCTGAAAGGCCACTCAGCCAGGTTGAAGCCATTACTACAAAAAGCAGCACAAAAAACTAGAAAACAGTTAGATAATGCACTCAGAGGTAAAACTGATTGTCAGAAGACATAATGCCCTGATGATCTGAAGACGGTGGTATTGAATGGTTTGTCAGTATGACTGTTTTCACACAGTCCAGTGGTGAAACACAGAGGTGGTAGCTCAGGTTGCTGGGTTGTTTGGCTGCTAGAAGTACTGGTGCACTACATAAAGAACATTATGTAGAAATATTGCAGCATACATCAACCAGGAATTCAAAGCCACAAATGGGTTTCTGAAATGATCGATGATTTCAAGCATCCTGCTACATAGTTGCAAAGTGGCTTAATGACACAAAAGTCAATGTTTTTGACAGGGCATCAAAAATCCATGATCTCAGTCGCATATAAACTTCATGAGCAAAGATAAAAAAATAAAAATTTAAAATTAAAAAGTCCTACAAAGTTCTGTCAGGAGGAATGGGCCAGAACTCAAGCAAACTGTGGTGAGAAGCTGGAGGAAGGAAACCAGAACGTTGAAGCCAAGACATACAGATTAAAGGAAAATGCTGCCAAATACTGAGAGAATGTATGTAATGCAAAAAGATTCTGGCATTTCCTGTCAACGTTGAAATATTTTTTGTAATTCTAACTGAGTTAAAAGTTTAAGATCAAACCAGAGCTCACCTATAAATTAATAACTGGTCTGGTACCAGGATATATATAAAATCCCTTAACAAAACATCTAGTTTCTTACTCTCTTTGTTGTTAAAGTCAGTCACTTCCATCCATCCATCCATCCATATGTGAAAAAGTATCCAGCCCCCTTTTCTCGTGCATATCATGTATAATGTTCTTACTGCTTCACGATTGTATACTACTTTGTGTTGGTCTTTCACATAAAATTACATTAAAATATATTTATGTTTGTGGTTGTAATGTGGCAAAAATCTGGAAAAGTTCGAGGGGTATGAATACTTTATATACGCATTCCGGCGCTCGGAGGTCTGCAGTACACCAGAAACTGCAGCTGTTCTCGACGCAGCCAGCAGAGGGCGGCATTGTACAGGCTTGGCGCTCGTCTATTTTCTTTCCGTAGATAGGTGGCGTCTTTTTCCCACCAAATGAAGCTCCACACACGCTGCATCAGCCTATTATTTATAGCTGTACAAAAGTTCCTCTGGTGGCCTTTTATTGCTACCGAGTAGAAAAATAAGGATTATTTCTCTATAGTTTTACACAGTGTGTTTATATATATTTCAGAGAAAAACAAGGTCGTTATTATTTAAAAAAAAAAAAAGTTATGTCACAGTTTCTGAATCTGGGTGTTGGGCTTCCTCTTTCAGGCTCACCATCTCAGCAGAATGCCCCATGCAGCTGGAAGATTTCCCCATGGATGCCCACGCCTGCCCCCTTAAGTTCGGAAGCTGTAAGTTAACACACCTCTTACCACACACGCGCACACACGCACACACACACACACACACACGATGAGCAACTGCTTCTTTACAGGATGAAGGAAAGGAAATAGAAATATAAGCCCCAGCTGGATGCATGAGGACAGCGGAAAAGGAGCTGATTTGACATTGCTTCGGTTTCGGAGTCGTTATCAGCGCAGAGGGTGCTGCGCTGCACGTGATGCAGCACAGAGTGTTTGACAGCCCTCATCCCTCAGGTGCGGAGCTGCTGTGGTGGTGCAGGAGACAACCATTTAGACTCTGACACACTCCTCCTGATTAAGCCATTAATCAACATGTCAGCGCCGCGGCCCGGCCTCCTTCGTTATCCCACCTCAGCTCTGTTTACTGCATGAAAACTCGTCATGCTTTCCCCACACGTTGCTGCATCAGAACTGCAAACTTTAAGTGACGGTTGAGGAATTTGAAGTGGATGAAAAATTATTTTAAAAAAATTCTCCAGATAAAATCTGAAGGAATGGCATTCCGAGTTGAAATTACAGCAGCAGGTCCTCTAGGGTGCGACTCTACCAGCCTTCCACATCTAAAGAATTTAAATTCTTACACATTTTTCTTTTCAAAAAGGTCAAAATCAGTCAGATTGGAGACTCTGAAAAATGTTCGTAGGTTCTCAGTTGAATTTAGAGTTGGACTTTGACTGAGCCTTTCTGACACAAATAAAGCAAATATACACACCCTCACAAAACGGAAGCATAAAGAGCCTAACACTCAACCTTTAACCTTCCAGCTGTACACTTTGCAGCGTCTCCTCGGTCCGATTCACAAAGCTCCTAAACAATCTGGGAAGTTCCTGCCTGGGAGGCTTAAGACGATCATTTAAGGTGTTCCCTGCCTCTGACGTACGGAGGGTGATCCCGGGCCTCACGGGAACAGCATCACACCACGTTTATCCCCTTCCACGCCCACTTTGCTCACCTCCACCCCACAGCTGACACCACGCGGCGGCGGGGATAATCGTGACAGCCGACCGAGGCTCCTTTTCACTCGCTCTCTGTAACGCTGCCGGCGAGACCCCTCACCACGCCGCCTTTGCTCTTCATCTTAACTTTAAGCCACAGGGCTTTGCCTGGTGGACTTTAGAGTCGGTCTGGCTGTAATTTCTGACGGATTACGGTCAATTCAGTTCACTTTGTCCCAGTTGTTTCCAGCTCATCCAGGAGGTTTATGGTTCTTACAGGGAAAGACGGAATAGCAACAGTGAAAGAGACTTCTTAGTTAGAAAATTGAATTTGCTCAATCTGTGTAGTGGATTGGATTGTAAATGGACTGAACTGCACTGTATGTAATTGGATTTGAATTAAACCTTTTTTGTGTGTCGCCCTGAGGTGACTTTAACCGTAGTTTGGTGCGGTTTAACGACATCTCAAGTCTACGCATGACGTTCTTGAAAGAAACGGACATAATTTTCATTCATTTATGTAGGTCTTTGTCGTTTTCATCAGAACAATGGATAAACACGGAGCCAAAGTTCATTCTGAGCACAGCGACTTGCAAATTGACCTGTATGGCATTTTGTCCCAATACAAAACAAAAACATGAAGGTATTTAACTTTGATTCTATACGTCAGACCAACAAAAACTAGTGCCCAACTGTAAACCCTAAAAAGTTTGGAGTACATATGTATTTAACCCCCCTGTTACCCTTAAATAATATCCATTTCAACAACTTGCCTTCAAACTAAATTCAGCTGTTCTGTGAAGGCTTGAAAAGTTCACCAGCAGCATCCAAAAGACTTTGGCACTTGGAGGAAGAAATCAGAGGGAAAATGTCACAGAACGATGTTCAAGGGGTCGACCAAAAACTGGAAGAGTTCGGCACAAGTACAAGCCCAACAACACATGGCAGTCGACCCAAACTGGCAGGTAGAGCATTAATCAGAAAAGCAGCAAGGAGGACCATGACGATGTCTAGGAGGACTTATAGAAATCCACAGATCAGGTGAGAAAATCAACTGAAAGGACAATTAGAAGTGCCGTGTTTCGCAGATCCGGCGTTTCTAAAAAGAGTAGCAGAAAGAAAGTCATCGTCTTAAGCAAGTTGTAAGATTTTGCAGACATTTCAAAGAAGGCATTTATGTGTGCTTGAAATTAAACACTGTACATCGTCCTAAAGGCTACACAGTGTAGCATCGTGGTGGCAGCATCATGAAACAGCTTGATTGGTGGAACTAAGAGCAATCCTGGAAGGAAACGGTTTATCATTGCTAAAGACCCTAAACATTACACACTGACCCGCAATGTAGTGGCTTGGATTAAGGCATATTCATGAAAGTTAGATAGAGAGACTTGCAAGACACTCTAAGCTGCATTCACAGCAGTATTCACTACATTTATACCTTGCAGCTTTGAGACAAGTGTCCACTCTGATGCAATGAAGGTGGGGACCAACATGTCTTGTCACAAGACGTCTTGTAGTGGCCATAAAAGGACGTGTAAGCTCCACTTTGAGCACAGATACCTCGGCAATCTGCTGTTGTGAGCTGTAAAATTTGCTTGGCCGTATATCCTGTTTCCTCAAACTCCATTAACCTCAGCTAATCCTTTGACCTAATGGACAGCACTCACCTAGGAGCTCAAGGCTTTCAAAGCAAAAGTAGACCTGTCCTTTGGCGCTGAGTTAATCACCTTTCATGGACTGAACTCTGCCTCTATCAGCCTTGTTCTCTTCCTGCTGTAACTTGTGTCTGTCAAACTACTTAGTGATTTATAAGGCAGAGTTTGAGAGCGCTGGAAGTGGTCGGCCCCACACATATTGTGAGGAATGCTTCCGTTTACGTCAAATTTTACTGTCGTGGTTTATTTTAGTCGGCGCTATTTATTCCCTCTTAGTCTGCGCGTAAGAAGGTAGCTGAGGGAAGAAAATAAATCTAACACGCATCAACCCCAACTTGAATACTGATCTGCCTCTATCTGCTGGTAGCTGAAGTCTGTCCTGCATTAAAACAGTGCCTGCAACAGCATTTCTCTCATGAGCAGCGTAATGTCTCACAGAACGTAGGCCGCAAAAGACTCTGCCGCTACGGCGCGCGGCTAATTGTGAAGGAGCCGCTGCACCTGCCTCGCTGTGCTGACGCTGCGCTTTGACTCTTTTGTTCTCAAGTTCACAGCAAAAAACAGCAAGCGATGCAGTCTGCGAAACGAAACTCGCTTCCTCATGAACATGCTCCACATCTATGAGCGCTGACCTCTTTCTGTCCCAGCGGTTCTGAGGCGCACTTTGCTGTGCTTGTCCAGAATTTGTGGTGAAACCAAACTTTTCACGGTTTATCCTAAACGTGTCATTTTAATGATGATCTCCTAACACAAAACAAACTAGGGAAATGAAATCATGTGTTGCTTTTTATCTAGTCTACCATTCAGGTCCAAATGCTTTGTAGGTCAAGACTGCGTCTTATTTGTAGTTCAGACTGAAGACGCATTATGTAACTGCTTAACCCAGGGGGCCTACAACCTGCAGCTCTAATGCCATCCCTTCAGTGGCTATTAATAACTTTGGCCAAACGTTGTGTAGAAATAGGTACATGAAGTGGTCTGCACGGTGGTGCAGTTGGTAGAGCTGTTGCCTTGCAACAAGAAGGTCCTGGGTCCAATTCCCAATCTGGGGTGGTTGGTTTTCTCTGGGTACTCCGGCTTCCTCCCACAGTCCAAAAGCATGACTGTCAGGTTAATTGGTCTCTCTAAATTCTCCCTAGGTGTGTGTGTGTGTGTGTGTGTGTGTGTGCATGGTTGTGTGTCCTGTCTGTCTCTGTGTTGCCCTGTGACAGACTGGTGACCTGTCCAGTTTGTAGATGCAGAGAGAGAACTTGTGTTTAAAATGTGGACAGGGTGTTTTTTTTATCTCCACAACTGTTTTTTAGCTAACGTTATTTAACATCAAGAATTAACGTCTAGTTCAATTTATACCAAGTATCTTAAAAAACTAGACCAAAAGCTAAACTTAGAGTAAACAATCAGTAAATTGAGGAGAATTTTTTTTAAATCTGTTTACTGTGTTGAATATTTAATGTTACTGGTTTGTGTCGTCTGCTCTTGATGGTGCTAGGAGTTTGTCAAGATAAAAAAGCTGATTATTTAGAGGAGCTGTGGGCGTGATTAGGTAACACATCCACTGTTTCAGCCTCTTAATTGTCTCACTAAAAACATTTTATTATGCAGCATTGAGTTGTTGAAAATGGCTGTAAGTTTGGAACTTTCTCTGATATTTTATTAAAGAGACTCTTAACCATAATATTGGCATGAAATTAAGTATTTTTTAAATTACTTTGTAAAAAGAAAAAAAAAAAACTTACTCCACCTTAAGATCCTTGAGGATTCTGGTGTAACTTCAATTTGTGCAATTTGGGAATCGGAGTTAAAATAAACATGAGACTACGTGGAAACATTGTTTCAATGTCTGCTGTAGACATTTTGCATTTGTTTTCATAAGTCCTGCTACAGCTTCTTTTTCATTAAGATGGTCAATCTTAGCAAATCGACAGCAACGCTAACACACTATGCTACTGTACATGCAGTTGCTCTAATCCGTCACATAAAGACGTCACAGTTCGGTTCAATACGACAAAGAAGGCTGGACTCAATCAGCACTTTCACTTTTGTCGCTACAACAGCAAATTAAATGTTCAGGACATTATTTAACCTGTTTGTCGCGAGAGGACCCAAATTTGGGTCCTCTGCGCTTGCCGCAACAAGATCGATTGAAAAAACATGCTATACATTTATCAATATAGGCATATTGCATATCCACAGATCGGGAAAAAGCTCTTCTAAATGATACAAACAATATTTTCTACATCAACAACACCCAGCCTGAACACGAAGTAGCTTGGTAAAACGAAACGTAATTAGATGCTAACGAGGCTAACGAGGCATACGCAGTAAAAAATGCAACAGTGAAAGAGCAACTATTCCCAAAGCCCACAAACTATCAATCAGAGTAAAGCCGAAGCTCTGCCGTTTCCAACAATACCAGAATCACCACGCTACGTGCAAAACTCACTGAACCAGCAGCTGAAGAAGAAAAAAAGAAATAGCTAATTTCACGAAGCGAAAAACATAAATTCAGTCCTACCTTTGCTGTTTCGTGGTCATAATCCTTATTAGACTAAATATTTCCACTTGGTTCGATAATCCATTTTCCCTAAGTCCATCTCATACTGTTTTCGGCTCTGCCCAGAGCCTCTTCCGCCTCCTGGGCTTCCATATGAAAATGTAGAGGCGAACTCCGTCAATGCACGTCACATGCGTTTCCCGTCCTCTAATTGGTGAATGGCTTTAGTTTCCGTATTAATGTCAACGCCCTCGGATTCTATTGGCTCTGACGGTTCGAAAGACGTGTCAATCATCAAAATTGGCCAATGGGATCCCGAGAAACCGCCCTGCGTAAGTTTGCATATCTGTATTGAGAACTGCATGGTTTTACGCGCAGAGCGCAGAGCGCAGACTAGAGACTCCAGGAGGAAATTTTTTTTCAAAGGAACCCCCAAAAACAATTGTTATTAGATGTAATTACTTATCTATGACAAGTAATCATTTATTCTATAAGAATAAATAATTGAAACAGAACCTACAGAAAAAAAACTGAGAAAGTTCAAATGGCACAAATTGTGCCAAAATGGCTAATTTGGAAGGTCCGCCTAGATTTTTATCAAGTAGTACCTCTCTAAAACTCATGTGATTCACTTTCTTTCCATGAAACTTGGCACAGTAAAAGGTCAGATTGTGTACTGTTGTTTACTACATCCAAAACATGTAGTAAACATGCTTTGAAAGGAATCTTCATATATTGAACTGGGTTTTTTTTTGGCGGAAATAGATATTTTGCTTAATTTCTGCTGTGTATCATATTAATTCACTTTCCTCAGTAACAGGCAGGGTGGGTTTTAGAGCTGTAACATATTCTCTAGAGTCTTGCCTTTATTTTGATACCAAAACAATTAAAATAAACTCTGTAGTTCTTGAGATACATTCAATTCATTTTGGGCATGTATTTTCAACCATATTTCTCAAAAAGAGGCCTAGAGATGAAGAGCACTCCACACCAAAGCAATGCCAATCCAGCTGGTAAATGTGCAGGTTGTTTTAAAATATGCCAGTTTAGTTTTTCTCAGCCACGTGGAAAGGTTTTGGGTTTTGGCTTCCATGTACAACAGTAGAGAATAAGTGGCTATTATAATGTAAAATGCGATAGTAGGTGTTACTATTATTATTTTTTTTTTACCTTGAATGAAGTTGAGGGAAAATGAATGAAAACTTGACCGTTTTACTTTTGTACTGTGTTATTTGAATTAGATGCCCTCCAACCTAAAAGTTTACAGCCTCTTGCTTTGTTTTCCTCGGTTTTTGAAGGTTTTTTGTAAGTAATGCAGCTGGACATTAGTGATTTAGGGGGTAGGAGTTTATAAGTTCTCACTTCTTCCTACCCCATTTTGAGCATGATATGTTAACTGAAACAAAAAAATCTGTATTTTCTCTTCTTTCTTATGCACTTCTTGTTACTGTGCACTATTTTATTTTTATATTTGTATCATGTTCGAATAAATTTCATTTCATTTCATTTCATATATATATTTATATATATATATATATTTTTTTTTTTTTACTGTTTTTCTTAGAGCATTTCAGCTGAATGTTCCTACAGTCAGATGATATAAGAATATTATTTAGACAAAATGTGGATATTTTTTATGATAGTTATGAGTATATCTGTGAAGCTAAGAGTAAATATCCTTGACATTAGTGCGTTTTAAGCTCCAGGTCATGGCAGAAGGATGGATCGGCATTAATTCATCTGCTGAACACAGGATTAAATTTTACAGCGCACCTGTAGTATTTGAAAATTGTGAGAAACATATCCGTTACATAATGACACTCACGTAATACATCATTCATCAAACTTTGTTTTCCCTCAAAGGATGCTTCTAGGGAGCATGGAGATATATAGTGAACACATTCTGACATTTGATTTGCAGCTCAGTTTTTATGTAACGTCGATTAGTGGAGGAGGAGGTGAAGGCCAATATTGACACAAGGAAACGTCCAGAATTAAATCTTAGATGTTTTTGGCTTAAAGTAAAATTTATCCGCTTGTAAAAACTGTCCACCACAACATAACAAGAGCATCCTCTCATAAGATAAACCCACAAGTTTAGTTTAGTTTTATATTATTATATATTAAGCGTGGAAGAAGGTTGATTTGTTAATACTGTTGGGTTAATATTCTACTGAAAGATGTGAAGTCAACCAGGGACGCACCGATTCACTTTTTTTCCCACTTCCGATATCAATGCAAATATCTGAGATTTAGTATCGGACGACACCGAGCCGATACGGAAAAACAGTGCTGAATTGACTTGAGACGTTTATTTTTCTAAACAGAGACATAAATGTACTGAATTACACATTTATTTGATGACTCTGCACCAATAAAGCACACATAAATGCACCCATAGCTTCACAAGTTTGGTCAAGCATGTAAAAACAACTTTCATTTGCTCAGTCAGTGCAATTAGGAGTAGAACAGAAAATAAATAAAAAAGAAACTGACAAAAACAACAGGATGACTACTTTGGTCAAACATTAAAAAAAAAGAATGGCAACAAATCGTCTTTCAAATGGTTCTGAAAGGGCAACTAGGAATTTTAAATATAGTGCAAAGTGAATTATAAAACATTGCTATACCAGATCTAGAATTTTTTTTTCAATATCTATACCAATCCAGACATTAATATCGGATTGGTGCATCTCTAATGCCAGCCTGCTTTCAATGTTTTGTTTAAGAGTTAATTATGCCATGTACTCCAAAGGACCTTTGGAAGAGAAGCAGGACAAGATAATCCAAAGTAAAAGACAGCTGGACGACTTCTCTTGTTACTTGAAGATGTTTTGCCTCCAGTCCAAAAAGTTTCTTCATAGCTCAACAGAGGCAAAATATCTTCATGAACCAAGAGAGGAAGTCTTGCAGCCTCCTATCAAAGGGTTGGTTTAGATGGCGCTCTTTGCAACAGATGAACTTTGAAGGATTTTTTTTTCTTTGCCTCCCTTACTTCCTTCTTCCCAACCAACTTGAACTCTCGTTGAGCCTCGTTTGCCTAATTCGGGTTGTTTTAAAACTTCTTTAGTTATTGCTCTGATGCTGTGTTTCATGTCAAATTTATACTACGGGAAGTTATGGCTTGTTAGCCAGAAATGTCAAGAAACACTGATCAAGTCAAAAGGGTAAAATAGAAATAAACAAAGCTTCAGTTACTTCTTTACTTTGATGGTAAGCAAAACCAATTAGTGTAACTCTTTTAAAAACAGTTATTTCTAATTGTTTCTAACAGTTGTTTCTAATTGTGGAATTATTATATATTATTATCATGAACAAAGACTGTATTTCAAGAATTTCATCAAATCTTTACCAGGGATGGAGGCTGTGAAGTGCAGCTTAAATATTTTGTGTCTTGATAATTGATGGTCTAAACTAGTTCTGTAAGCCAATTCAAAATTTAAATCAGATTAGTCACACCCTAGCGCTGTGATTAATCGTGATTAAACAGCATTTTTAATTTTATAAACTTCAAATATGCACATTGTTCTAAAAATGTTAAAGAAAATCTTTTCTTGCCTCAAATCAAACATCGAAGCTTTCCATGTTTTTATATGCAGGAAGGTTTAATAAAAGTCATTTTGTTTCAAACGTAATTTAGGAATATTACCTATAAACCAGGCCTGTAACCATAAGATTGGGAGGACAAGAAACATTACAACCACAAACATAAATAAAATGGATTATGAAACCTCTGTGAACAAAATTGTCTTTCAAAAAATATTACGATCAAGATTATTTTAATTTCTCATGCAATTAATTAATTAATTAATTAATTGTTTATTGTGACAGACTTACTATAAACCTGTTGTGCTTAGGTGGAAGGGTAATTCATTACTGCAATAATGATGAACTATTGCAATAATATCATAGCATAGCACAATATTACACTACATTATATAATGGTTTTATCCAAACGTACATGAAGGTGTTATTAAAGGAAAACTTTGCCGCTGAGCTCACCAGTCTGACTCTCCTGGCTCATTTTTTCACTTGTGTTTGTGACTCTGCATTGCTGACCGCAGTACAAGACTGCGCTGCTGTAAACCAGGTATCCCTTCGTGGTAGAGAAGCTTTTAGGTCAAAATAGGTAACGCAATTAATCTTCATTATGTTATGCATTAAACTCTTCAGATCAGTCGTATGCATTAACATCGACAGCCTTAGCCTAAACACAATCTTCACTGGCTCCATGCTTCTGTATGGATTTGATATTGTGCAATCTACCTATTTGGTTATAAACCTGTAAAAACGTCTCCTCTCTGCTAGATGCCTACCCTGTCTCAGAAGTGATCTACAAGTGGACTGAAGATGCAGCCAAGTCTGTGGTGGTGGCAGAGGAAGGCTCCAGGCTCAACCAGTATCACCTGATTGGCCAGACGGCGGGAACCGAGGAGATCTACACCAGTCGGGGTACAGCAGACAGACCATAAACCCTCTCCGGCTGCAGAGCACAGACCCGGGCCGGGGCCCAATTCAGTGGGCGCATGCTAGCTCTGCGAACAACATTTTCATCACGCATTTATGTTAACGAGAATGGCACGTTGGATGAAGTAGGTGGGAGCATTTATGGTCTCCTCGCCCTTTTTCTCAGTTTAGGTAGACAGCCATGTTTTGGTGGGTTGGTTCCACTCCCTGTCTCCTGACGGATTGATCAACGTTCTCTGAGATGTTCAAAGTGTTTTGCAGCATGTTTTGTTTTAAACACAACTCTCCCCGGTGTGCCAGCTGCGTTCCTCTGCCTCCGTGTCGCTGTACAGAACATGCATGGAGATTAAATGGCACACAGGTGAACTCCACTTACTGATGAGGGGATTTCTGAAGTCTGTTGGTGCCAACGGATTCATTTATCAGACTGAAGAATGAATATAAATGCACAATGTGTGGGGCGGGGGGGGGGGGGGGGGGGGGATTCACCATTTTTGTTTGGTGAAATACAGATAAAGTATATAATAATAGACCCAGCACACAACAAACCAAAGAGGATGTGTCATGGAGAGAGGAGAATCTCCTTGACCTTTCATTTTGCTTTGCTGGTTCTTGGCCCCAATAACCTGCTGCCATCGCAGGAACAGCACATCTGGGTTTATACCACTGTACTCTACAGCAAAATGTTGAGACACTGAAACAAATCTTTGGAGAAAATAGGCCAAGCAGTAAGACAGTGGGCCTAAGCAGACAGTTTAATCTGCCAAAGAATGATTAAAGAATACAGTTTATATTCTTATGTGGGCAAATCAAAGCTTTGACCTCATTCTAATAGAAATTTCCCTTAAGAAGCTAAAAGGAGCATTTTTTACACCAGAAGACCCGTAAACATCTCATTGTTTGCTTTGGAACAGTGAGCTAAAATCATACAGAGCTGCTCATGTCTGGTAACTGGTTTACTGGGTTGATCCAGTTCCAGAGCTGAATCATGGCACAGTGCATAAATTCAATGAATTTCAAGACTTGGGTGCTTGGGAGCTAAAGCCTTTCCTTTGCCTACATCTCCCAGAATGCTGTGCAGTTCTGGATCGGAGTTCAGTGAAATTATTGAACATTCTATCAGATCCATTATCTATTGGTATATTGATGTATATATCTATTGTTGTTGATTTATTGTCCAGCCCTAAGCATGTGTGAAGCATGTGTCAAACTCAAGGCACATGGGCCAAATCTGGCCCATGATAACCATTTATGTGGCCCCACTAAACTCAAGATGGCTGCATAAATAGAGCCATTTTGAGAGAGAGTGCAGATTGTTATCAAGATAACAGTTGTCTGCTTAAATGTTATTTTACCAGTCAAATCCAAGCAGTTTTTTTTTTATTTGTATACTGCTACATTACATCACTGTGAAAAGATGTTCAGTAATATTTAACTTTAAGAAGCACTCGCTGAATACAGAGACGGCTATTTATTATTATTTAGGGTTTCCCTCAGTGTATTATAAGCCTGGCGGGCCACCAGGCTTTACTTACCTCCCCCACAAGGCTAAGTATTGTTTGTTTCTTTTTTATATACACCAGTAACAGTGATAGCAAAGATGGGCTAAAGAGTTTCTTTGGTGAAACTATTGAAAGCATATTTTAAAATTTCTTGCCAACTTTAAACTTTTTCTTAACACAAAGCCTGATGGGCCGCTGAACGCCCTACTGCCTGTACCACCAGACGTAGAACGTTTTCTAGGGGAAACCCTGTTACTTTAATGGGTTTTATCCATACAGTCTGCCACAACCCACCATTTCAGTACATTCAGAATATACCGTATTGATTCTCAAGAGGAAACTGCTTATTTGTTGACAAGCTCTTCACATCCAAAGTGTGAAATATTAGCAAATACAATCGTAGCAATTGGCAATATAAAGTGTATAGCACAGGTGTGAAATTAGAAATGATTTAAAAATGACCTAAATATAAAATAAACAAAATGGAAATATTTGAGTATAAATGAGTCCAGAGTAAACTTCAACATAAAGACATTCAGAGTTTTATAGTCTGATGGATACAAGCAGGAATGACCTGTTCATGATCACGATGCGCTAAATGAGTTTGACACTCCTACCATAAAGCAAAAGTAAGAATGCACTTTTTTTTTTTTTTTTTTTAAATGGATTCAATTGTTCCACATGTTGGATGTGACAAAATCTAAGTCATTTAGGGTCACCACCTTTATTCAAAAATGTGGAATAGTGGGCGAGAACCTTGAAGGAAGTACAGCAGCTCCAGCCTGGACGTGAGTTTTATTATCATCACTACGCTCAGCGTTATTGCAGCCTGCTTCGTTAAAGTTGCTGTGGAAAGGAAATGTTTTCAAATCAAGCTGGATAAGAGGCAGTGGGGGGGGGGGGGGGACAATGAATGAATCTCCAGGATTTGAGCGCGCCTCCCACACACAGCCAGCTGTCTCTGGGGCTGTCAGGAGGAGAGGTGGCAGACGCATGGAGGAGTGGGTGGGGTAAGGGGGGAGGGGGACAAAAAAAATCACTTATTCGTGGTCTTAGCCACTGGGTCTGTAGGGTTAATCCGTATGCAGGCCCATCAGTTGTGCTTTTACCAAGTGACATCACAGCGCAGGGATTGGCTGCTGTGGAAGCGACGGAAGGGTTGGACGGGACAGCATCTGCTTAATTCCCTTATGTAAAGAATAATACTTTTTGGTTGTTACTCTGTCACAAAGGAGGAGGGGAGAGGAAGAGGGGCTTCCCAAAGATGTAAACAGAGGTGCTATGCCCTGTTTTCGCCGGGTGATGTGTGAAAGAAAAGCATTTTATGATCACACACATTAAATTGGAGACAAATCCGGGCAGGAAACCCTGGAGCAGAGCAAGTTCTGAAGAGTCCGGCCCGTTTTGCACACGTAGCAAAACGCCATCTAAAAAGGGAAGGCGAGTTACCCAGAGCCAGCTCGCTCTTAATTAGCCGAGCTAATCTGAGGTTCAGACCCTCTTTAGCGGGCCCAGAATAGCTCAGCAGTGACCTGGGCACACACGTGGAGGAAGTGACCCCCCGGGTCTCACCGGTTGAACCGCACTGGATGCAAATACGGCGGCAGGAGCATAAGTTGTGATAGACAAACGGTTTTTTTTTTTTTTAATGTTTGTTTTTGTTTTTAAATGCATGATATTGCTTCCAGATCACAGCTCAATCAACAGATGGCGTGGATCTGTACTCACCAGTTGACCAGCATGGCCGCGTTGTTCTCTGCTATAAATGGTAGCTCCCCACAGACGCTCCAGAACCCAAATAGTAAAATCCACCACAACCGCATTTTGTTGTTTGTTTGTTTGTTTGTTTAGACCCGGGAGGTTTCCATCCCCTTTCAGTCCCAGAAGGCAGTCGGGTCAGGTCAGATCACAGCAGACACCCCCACGCCGGGCCCCCCCAGAGCAGGGCTGCAGGCTAACAGTCCACAGAGTGAAGGCAACCCGGGAACTCCTTTCACCGACGACATGATGCCGCTTGTTGCATCGCTCGCACCGTCCAAACTTTGCTCCCGTCCCGTCACGTCCCCCCTTCTCGCTCTCCTTCACCTTCCACTTTGCACCTGCATGCAGTCAGCGCCGCCGAGCCAGGTCCAATTCGGCGTTCTCGCTCAGGCGAGGCGGGGATGAACGTCCCCAATCAAGAGTGGCCTGACTTGACAGAATGGGATGGACTGTGTTACACACGCACACACACGCATACACACACGTACGTGGTGCTTGCACATAGAAAGAGAGAGAGAGACTGAGAGAGAGAGAGTGCAGATTGTGACAAGGGATTAGCGAGACAGAAAAATCCGATTTTGCCAGGAGAAAGCAGCAGTCATCTGTGGATTTTCTATAGTTTATCAGACTCGGCAGCTCGACAGGATTTCACAAAACAAGGAAATCATTCAAATGCAATCTTCACTTGATTAACAGGATACAATGATTTTTCTCCCCAACCCAACAACCTACTTTCTCTTTCCCTGTAAAAATAAATACATGAATTATTTAAAGGAGAGAACTCTGGTCAATGTCAGATAATATGACAGAAAAGCAGATAGTTAATGGCATCTAGTGCAGCCAGCATTACAATTTATTATAATTATAATAATAATTATTATTATTAGTAGTAGTAGTAATAATACAAGATAAAGCGATCTTGTCATCGTCGCACTCAGAAAACATCACAAACGGTGTCATAAATGGATCACCACTGTCACTGTAAGTGATGGTACTAAGAAAAATGTGTTGATATTTCTTACACATATTTTCTTAATTAAAAGTAGGACTTTGTTATTTTTGTATTTGTGTCGTTTAATGTATTTCTAATAATGTACAAAAGTGGTCAAGTGAAAAATCTGCACATTGTGCCTTTTTTACTATTATTAGATTAATCAATTACTACAATAATTGTTAGTTGCAGCTTAAATCACAATAATTACTTTATAATATTGTGATTAAAAACAGAAAATCCCAGACAGAGAGTGTGGGAAGAGTAGTAAATACCAGTAAATACCAGTCTTAGTCATGTTTATTTCTACTGGAAGTTACTGAAAGTATGGTTTTTGTATGAGGATTGAAATCTGCCAGTTTTTTTTTTCAAAGTCCCTTTTTAATCTGGGCTTCATTTGAATGGAAAAGCAGAAACTGCGCAGAGAGAGGGCGTGCAGTGTGAGGCTGTGAGCGCGGTCTGAGTCACCAGAGTTCACCGGCGGGATGACCCAGAAAGAGGAGGTTTACTAGGCAGGGTGGGCCGCCTGCAGGGCGGGCCGGGCACCACACAGGTGCTTTATGAGAGGGAGAGAAAGAAATGTCACAGGTTGAGTATATTCTTAGTTTAAAACAAACAAACCACAGCGTTGCGGTTTTCATCAGCCATCAGATCAAAGTTTCAAATATCAATGTTAGAGAGGTTTTTCTTACGACAGCAAACTGTTATTTCTTGGATTTAAACGTCACTCGGGCCTGCTGGCTTTTTTATTTTACATTTTTCTCAAAGCAGAAGCAAAACTTTAGTGACAAAACTTAAACCTGTTGTGACGAGAAGGGGAGATGTGTGAGGATCTTGCAACGAATTAGGGCCACATTTAGCTGTTATCTTAGGAATCAATTATTCTATCTGTTATTCTGACAATCAATTAATCAGATTGAAATTATCACTTTCTACAGATTTTTCATTGAACAGTTTTAGAAAATACACTAAGCAATGCGAATAAACAAACAATTCAATTTCTTTTTAAACAAGGAAGTGAACATTTTATTGCCTTTTATGCAATACTGTAGCAGTTCTATAGTTTCTGCTTGATCATGTTTAGCAAAGGAGGAATCTACAGCTAAAAACATCCATCTAGAATCAACATGTGAAAAGCTCAGGGTTTTCTGCTTGACTTTAACAAGTCAATACAATTTATAGCTGATCAGTTGACTATTATTTGGACTAACCGATTAATGACTGTATATCAAAAGGGAGTTTTTGTTTGTTTGTTTGTTTGTTTGTTTGTTTGTTTGTTTGTTTGTTTGTTTGTTTGTTTGTTTTTATTGTCTGCTAGCACTGTACTGATATTTGAACCAGGGGAAATTCAAACGACCATTTCTAGGCAGAACATATTTACAGACAAAAAAAGTATGTTGCTTTTTTTTCTTTTAAATGCAAAATGGATGTCTTTATGTACAATTTTGGATTAATTAATGCTCTGAATATGTTCTTTCAGCAAAAGGTGTTTTTTTTTGTCTTTATACTCCAACTAGCGATTAACCTATTGCTAAATTAGTTGATAATTATTCCTGAAATCGAAACATCACAGTTAATCTGATTAATCGTGTCAAAACTATGGTGAGTACTTAAAAAACAAAGAAAAGAGAGAAAAAAGTCTTAACAAAAGTTTGAAAATCCAAACAAACTGGAACTCATATTTTGATTTTTTTTTTTAAATCAAGGTTGTAGTAGCTCTACCTGACATTACAACATGTTCATACAGTTTAAATCTAACTTTTCAAGCATTTGCCATCTTCTCACTATAAAATTAATGCTAGCCGAGTTAACAAATATCTCCATGATATTTTTCTAAAGTTCTGAAATACAAGCTTCCTGTCTAAAGTGAGAAAGCTCTCATATTATTCCCAGCAGCTCTTCTACCTGAATGTACTGTTTTAAATAAACAGCAAAAGCACATGGAGAAATGGCAATCCATCTGTTTTGTTGTCTCCAGGCGAGTACACGGTGATGATGGCTCACTTTTACCTGAAGAGGAAGATAGGCTACTTCGTCATCCAGACCTACATGCCGTGCTTCATGACTGTGATTCTGTCCCAGGTTTCTTTCTGGCTCAACCGAGAGTCGGTGCCAGCAAGGACCGTCTTTGGTGAGTCTGGACGACACATCAAGCCGTGCGACGGCTGAAATATTTTAGCTGAAACGGCGGTAGGAGGATTCCCACAGCTTCAGAGAGACATTTAGCTGTTCTTTCCATGATTAGAGGCTGAATATTTCTCTGTAGGGTTTTTTTTTTTTTTTACTACTACTGCGTGATCTGTTTATAATACTCTCCTACGCAGCCGGCTGTTTTCCATGCCTTAATCTGCTGTAATAGAAACAGAACTGCAACTCTGATATCTAAGACTGACCCACTTTTCTCTCTCACTGCCAGGTGTGACCACGGTCCTCACCATGACCACTCTCAGCATCAGCGCTCGAAACTCCCTTCCCAAAGTGGCCTATGCCACCGCCATGGACTGGTTCATTGCGGTGTGCTATGCCTTCGTCTTCTCAGCCCTCATTGAATTTGCCACAGTGAATTATTTTACCAAAAGGAGCTGGGCCTGGGACGGGAAAAAAGCGATGGAGGCCCAACAGCCCAAGGTACGTACGCTGGGTTTGGTATCGAAATATGAAGATAGGGATTTCAGAGCTAAACGTCTGAAAAGTTTGTTCAAAACTTGCTGAGCTATTAGAAAATGAGGATGATCAGGAGAAACATTTGTGGAAAATGCTTGAAAATGTAAATTTTTTTAAGGTTCACACCAGCACCATTTAGTCTGCTTTAATCAAACTAGAAGGTCCGGTTCATTTGGGGAGGTGTGAATGTGCAATCGAACTCGGATGCGGACCAAAAAACCCAACTCTGGTCCGCCTAAAAACATCGCTTTCTGTTCGGTTGAAGTGAACTCTGGCGCGTTTCGAATGCCTATGTGGATGCAAATGGACCGGAGACCGCTCCACAACAATAGCGCTGGGCATTCTGGGTAAATACAACCAAAACAAACGCTTGCGTCTAGCACTAGCTCGTTTTCTTTTATGAAAGACACAATAGAAATCCTACATCTGCAAAAAATTATGCTACTCCATTTTGTTTACATTTTGTGAGGAAGAAAGTTGTATTCATGTCTTTGTGTCGTTTCCTTCAGTAGTTCTTGATGCAGCGCCACTTCAGGTGAGGAGGGGAACAGTTTTTTTTCAAAGAGTTAAGTTTGTTTGACACAGTTCAATGTTAAAGAGAGCAGCACAGGCTTAAAATGTAAAACCCTGCAATTTGGTCCCCAATTGAACCTACCAGACTGTCAGGAAGACTAATCCAGTAGACCCTTAGTCCAAACCAAGTGCAAAACCTTCAGGTTTTACTTTTGTTCCATGTATCGCCTTAACTTGTATTACCAATATTTATCACCACAGTTTTATGAGAACCACAGCTTGTTCCTTTCGCCGCAGAAAAAAGACCCATTGGCGTTGTCCATGAAGCCCAACAACACTTGCTCCACCGGTGTGAACTACACAGCCAACCTCACCAAGGACACGTCCATCTCCACCATTTCAAACAGCACAACTATTCAGCTCAAACCGTCTGAAAGCAAGGCCCCGGATCCCAAAAAGACTTACAACAGCGTGAGCAAGATCGACAAGATGTCCAGGATTGTGTTCCCTGTGCTTTTTGGGACCTTCAACCTGGTGTACTGGGCCACGTACCTCAACAGGGAGCCGGTGATTAAAGGAGCTGAGTGAGTTCTAGACTGAGGGCCAGCGATGACGAGAACTTAATCAACAAATGATAATGCCAAGCACTTTGTCCTTGTACCATAATTGTTGTTCTTTTAAGATATTTACAAGTTATTGCATGTGTGTTGCTTCGGGTAAGTGCTGCCATGTTTGCCTTGAGTTAATATATGTATGATTACCGACCTAAAAGATTAACTTATGATTGCTCACCCAGAAATTGGTTATACCTTTTCTTTTATTTTTTTTTAATTTTGAGCATTTGGCATTTGTATTCTGTCGTTCAGTTTTGAGTTGGAAATGGAACAGCAAGGCCAAATGCTATGCAAAGTAAAAAATTTGTACTGTATCATTCAAAACTGCTTTTTATCTTTGTAAAGTCTTTGTACAGTAAATATTAACCTTGAGGTCCACGAATGTGAAACAGGACCAAGGCAAATGTAACTTTGCTTTCTTGTTAAAAGCAGCCGAATAGCCATGCTGAATGTGTTGCCTTCAGAGTGTGATAACTCCTTATGAATGCACTGAACTCTGCACTCAACCTTACTCTGAAACCTGGTTCAGAACGTTTATTTAGTGGACTCTACTTGTTCACGTTTTCTTTTTTAATTTATTTTATGTTTTTTACTTTTCGATTTACAGTGGCTTGTCCTCAATTGAGTTTAGTCAGTCTGAGTTTTTGTTTAAGTGGAGATGAAAGCGGGAAACGTTTAAAGCGAAAGTGGTGTGTTTCTAAAATGTGAGGTTAAACTGTGTATATATGTACGTACGGGAGTAGCTTAAGACAGTAGTATATTTGCCCTGCTTATAGAATAGCACCACTAGGCCAGTAAAGTTTGCACTTATATCGACGTAACGCTTGCACAACAGCATTGTTAGTTGCTAGTTTTAGTGCTTAAAAAGAAAATGAGTCAAGTAGTTTAAACCCTGGCAAGTTAAAAAGGTTTTATGCTTAGAAAAACATTCAGTTTTTTCATATATATAAGTTTATTTCTTTGGTCTTTTATAAAAGCTAGCATACTTGATGATTAGCCTTGAGAAAAAGAAAAAAAAATCCTGTTTTGGGATGAAAATAAGATGGACATGTGCTGGGACATTTAAGAAAAAGCGCCATGACCACACCAATTCACATTACCTTTGTTCAAATAGGAATATTTAACAATATTAATAAAAAAACAGCTACTACCTGATGTCTTTAGCTTTGTTTAGCTTATCTTAGCCCTATTTAGCATAAAGACAAGAGAATGGGGAAAAACAACTAACCTGCTGTTGCTTCATTTTATTCCATTCATGTGTCACATTTATATTTTTAAGTTACTTAAAATACTCTTAGTTCAAGTGACCCACAAACACAAACTGTTAGCTTGATAGCAAGCTAGCTCATATTAAATGCTAATTGGCTGCAGTTTAACAGTTTTCGAGGTGATTGGCATGTTGATGGCATGTATCAGTACTTATGGCAATGTAGTAAATTTAAGATTTTTAACACATTGAAAAACCTAAATTGTTAGATTTGGAGTTTTGTTTTCATATTTGTGAATTTTTAGACATTTAAATACAGCCATGCTTTCTTTATTTCATTTTAAACTGAGCCTTACCATTTCAAATCTGCATTCGACATATGAGTGGCCATGATGTTTTTATTCAGCGTATTTAAAAAAAAAAGCTATATTTATTGTACCCATATTTTCTTTTTCTAAAAAGGGAAATCACTTTAACAGAATAATGGAATGTAATGGGTTTTTTCCACCCATATCTCAGAAAATACAAACGTTATTTTTAGCTGAATTTGCTTTAATGTCCAAACTTTATCATATGACCTAATGCCTACTTTAGCACAGTTTTTTTTTTAGAAATATTGTATTACGACATTGAAGTAAACAGAAACTGTCTGTGCTTTAACAGCAAATACCTGAAGCAATAAATAATGCTGAAGTGAATGACAATTTATTTTGTGCTCATGCTAAAACTGTCAACATTTTACTTGTATTTAATTAGGTTTTCATCAATGTGCCAGTCATCTTTCTTAATAAATGCAATGATTTAGTTTTTTTTTAAATCCCATTTTTCATGTGACAAATGTCAAGGCCTGTGCTAATGTCAAAAACGTGCACTTTGTTCTGTACCTGATTCCAATAAAGCTTCACTCGCACCGTCTTCCGGCTCTTAGTGCTCAGTCATAATAAAGCAATACTGTGGCTGCTGACATTTAAGCTTTAATGAAGGGCTGCTAACTGATGTTTCATTCATTCTGAATTACTCCACACTGAAAGAAAAGTGTTATGTAAATAGGTGAATCCAGATTGTCTGCACTTAATAAAAATAAAAAAATCTGTTCTTTTTCTCAAGGTGCATCATGAAATCAAACTGAACTCTCCCTGTTTAAACTTGTATGCATATTTTATAGAGTCATTACACATAGAGTAAATTATTTTAAGACTTGTTTTGTGTAATTTTGATGTTTATGACTTACACATAACAAAAACACCCAAAGTTCTGTGTTGCAGAAAATTGTGATATTACATATTTATGTTATATTACAGTTATTATGGCCTATACAACCACATGACTACTGACTTTGACAGATGTCCAGAAGACAACTATTGAAGCTATAAAAGCTCTTTGCTGGCTCAAGTGTTTTCTTAGAAAGTTGAGTGGAAGGAAAAAGTGTGATAAGTAAGACGCACTGGAAATTGGTGTAACTGTGACTTTGAGAAGATTGTCAAGCAAAATCGATTCAAGAACTTTCACTCTACCTGAAGAACAGATAATGTTTTCATTCTATAACATATGCAAAAATATGCTGCTTAACTGCATGTGAGCCTACAAATTTGTGGATTTGCAGAACTCGACGTGACAAGACCAAAACGTAATCCTAGTTGATAGAAACAACTTTGTGCTTGTTCTCCTCGGCCTTTGATTACACCAACGCCTCCTCTGCAGTTGTTGGACTGCTAAGCCCATCTTGGTGGAGGGGGTCTTTCTGCTGCAGTGACATCTGGCTCACATCTGCTTGTCAAGGATTTAGCTCCGTTTAAGTTGCTGTTTTCTGTTCGGTGGGGCCGCAGTTGACGTCAAATTAAGCCGTCGCTGATGGCACCAAATGACATCAGTCACAGATTGGAGCGTCGGAGGGAAAAACACAGAGAGGGGAGTGAATATCAAATCTTGCGAAACGTACCAAAAAGTGGAGGTGATGCTGCAGGTTTTAGAAGTGATGGAGTATTTAAAGGACCAGTATTGTTTGATTTCCAGCCACATAGTGTTATTTTGTAGCACAATCAAGAATCTACGTTACCTTCAGTGGTTAAAAAAAATGCTTTATATATGAAACAAAGAAATTTGACTTTATAATTTAATGCCTTGGATTTGGGCCTCTGTCTCTTTAAAAACTCCTGCTGTTTCTGAAACTCCACCTCAAGGAAGTCATCACAATACGGCTCCTCTATTGACCCTTCAACAACATTTTTACCAGCGTTTTCCTGAGCAGTAGCTCCTATAATGAGCTCATATATTGCACAGTTCCTCCAGGTGTTGGCTAATTGCTGCTGGCTAGTCTGAAGGAGCTGAGTGGGGAAGTTGCGAGGGAAGGGTGCTCTGCTCTGTGAGCTCAAAACAGTAGATTTTACATAATACTGTCCCTTTAAATGGATAGCCCAAGTTTGGTAGTTGATAAGCAAGGTTAGAAAAGGAGGATTGAGTTGATTTGCTATGTTTTTAAGAGAATGATGCTAATGTTGAGAGAAAAAGATATAATCAAACTGAACTCTCCCTGTTTAAACTTATATATATATATATATATATATATATATATATATATATATATATATATATATATATATATATATATATATATATATATATATATATATATATATATATAAGAAACTATGTAAAAATAGGTTTTCTTTACATAGCTACAGCAAAAACTGAAAAGATAAAAAAAATCCACCAGAATTAAATGTAAATAAACATGAAAATGGACAAAAGAAAATATGTTAATATCTAAAATCAAAACGAGGACATCTTAACACTGTTCAAAGCTCTTGCAGATAAAAGGCATCTTCGTATCATGTTGCCACCAGCAGGTTTCATGGAAACTAAACTTCACCCTGAAGTTTAGTTTCCAGTGGAAGGAAGTTCACACACAGTTATAGAAACAACATCCCCAGAGAATGATACTGTTGCCATGATACCATGTTCCACTGTAGGGATGGTATGTTCAGGGTCAAGCGCGGTGTTGGCTTTCAGCCACATGTCACACCTTTTTTTTTTCTTTTGTTTCTTTTTAAATATGCCAAAAGTCTGCTTTTTTCTTTAGCAGCTTTATATGTCCAGTGTTTGGCTTGTTGTGAAATTTGAACCAGACCATCGCTTTTTATTCAAAAACAATTTCTCTCTTCTGAGCACTTTTTGCATGAATTTGAGGAGCACACAGCTCTTACCTGATGTTTTATTCAAGAGCATCAAAGAAGGCAAAAGACAAACGCAATCTACACTTTTTAGATTCAGTTTGAAAACCATTTAACACTACTTTGTGTTTTTTTCCCCCCACTATCTTAAAATCTGGATGAAACACATTAACGCTGCTGTAAACGTCACAATCTGGAAAGGTCTGGACACGTTTGTAATGCATGATGTTTTCCAGGTAACACATTAAGTGTTCTTTAAACAATTTGAGTTTGGTCCAAACGGTTGGAGTTATGCAGCGATTATGATCAACTCTACTCTTTAAGGGGTGGGAGTCACATACTATTTAACATATTATTTCTTTAAGAGAGCGAATGCATCATACACACTCAAGCTTTTCTATTCAGAAGACTGTGGGATTAGCATGCAGAGTGTATAGGTGCACATGCTAAATATGCAGGGCAGGTAGCAGCACAAATTAGGCTCATGGGTGATTTCATCTTACATAAAACTAAAAAACAAAACAACTGTAAGTTCATTAAGTTCATATTTATTCTGAGTGCGGCCCATTAAATCCATTTGCTGATTCCTTCTGGGCCCGTCGGGTTGGGCTTTATCTTTTGCATTATGCTAATGTATGGCTGTGAGTAGGTGATCATGTGGCTAAGTGGGGAAGTGGAAATGATTGCTGGTTTCATTCCCAGCTCGACCGCTTTTCAAAGTTGTCCTTCAACGCGACGCTGAGACCCTACAATGGCGTCTCCATAGGAAACAAAAAACAACAACGCATGTGCAGACTTCAGAAACTCAAGAAACTGAAGAAAAAAGTTACATGTTAGCTGCACAACAGTGAGGGTTGATATGTTTTTCTTTTTTATTTCAAGTCTGTGCAGTTCTCACTTTAGCCACTAGAGGGTGATAGAAGTCAGGCAGCAGCAGCAGCGAAGCTCCACAGCCTAAGACCAGAGCAGCTCAGGCTGCAGAGCTAACGCACGTGTTGATGCTAAAGCTAAAGTGCCCTCTGACCTCTCATGCTGCAGATGCTCCACGTGTGTAGCATCTCTCACACACACCTCCAAACCCAGGAATACTCAAAGTACATCGGCAAAGAGGTGATTTTGATTCGTGTCAATTTTTGTTTCACTCAATTCAAGGTTTCATTGTTTTAAGTTTATATAGAAACAGGTCCTTCATCATCACTGTGGTAATTCTATGGTAAAACGGCGGCAGCTGTGGTTGTCAGAATTCAAAATTACTAGATTTGTTTTTCCTTTTGTGGTTGGATGGCAGTGTGATTTTTGATACGGTTAAGAAATCCTGCTGGAGTCAATATCCACTGTAAAAGAAAATGTTTTAACTTAAAGTGCAAAAAATAAAAAATAAAAAAAAGTTTTCTCTAAAATGAACCTGAAAACAATCTACATTAGTTCTAAATTGTTTTATCTTTTACGGATTTTTCCTGTCATCATTTTACTGCTCATCATTATCAACTACATTTTCTGTCTTTTACAGTGTGGCGCGCGCATGTTAACATTCGCTACCAATAATCCACTTTTGTACGGTTATTTTACATTTTGTACCAAAAAATGTTTTTTAAATGACATTCCTGCAGACAAAAGTAAACTTTTTTATTGTATAAAGGAAAATGTACTGCGCAAATGGCAAATAAACGCTGAATAATGAAGCACGGTAGTGCCATCATCATGCTAAGGATTTTGGATGGCGCTCTGCTTGTTCCCATGGTGTATTTAGGCCAGTTTTTCAGGCTTTGCATTCGAAGAGAATCGGTAAAGACTTTTGTTTTCTTCTGCAAGTGTATTTATAGGCTGTGTCGAAACACAGCGGGGACATTCTACTGTGTAATTAATCGGGAGGGAAGAACGAAGGCAAAAAGCTCAACAAAAAGTATTTCCGTGCAGGTGTAACGACTCTTGGGTGACGCAGACTTCGGCACAGAGGAGTTCTCTATTTTTTCTTTTTTTATTTATTTTATTTTTTTTCCTCAGCTGAATTCTCGCCTCTCAGAACGCAGCTACCGTGCGCACCTGCGTAAAGGGCGCAGCGCCATCCGCTGTGGATGGAGGAGCGCTGCAGTCCTCACCGGTGACAAACTGCTGAGTTTGTGTCTGGTGGGGAGCGCGGGGGCGTGGGGGGGAAACCGGCCACCATGGAAGGATATGAATGGGTTTTTATTATTATTATTATTATTATTATTATTATTATTATTATTATTATTATTATCACCGAGAGACATATCGGCTGGGATTGGAAACTATGAAGCCCCCCTCCTCCCGCTCCTGTTTCCGCTCAGTGCTGCGGTGACCGCGGAGTGCGCACAGGCACCGTCCGCTGCCTCGTCTCTGTCTACGTGTTCTCCCTCCGAGAAACATGACGCGCGCTTCCCTGGCTGGCGTCGGACTTCTGTCGGTCCTTTTCACCTGGTAAGAGGCGCACCTTGCTTCTTCTTCTTCTTCTTCTTCTTCTTCTTCTTTTTCGTTTTCTTCCAAAAAAGAGAAAAGAAACGGATTTCCATATCTTCGTTGCCGGGATTTTCTTTGAAACTTTATGTCTAAGTTCCTCTAAACGCACGCTCTCCGCGCATCGCTCGTCCTGTTAAACATGAGCTTCTTTCCTCCCCTCTCTCCAGTTCTTTAGCAGTGCAGTATGAGGAGGACTACGAGGATGTCACTGTGAACCAAATGCTGGCTCCTAAATCCCAGGAAACAGACACCACGGAAATCCTCAATAATTTACTCAAAGAGTATGACAAGAAGCTGAGGCCGGACATTGGAGGTAAGACCCGCTTCTTTTGGGGGCATCAAAATAAATTGGGTGGGGGGAAAAAAAGTGAATTATAGTTATGAAAATCGGTTCCAAAACTGAACATTTACATTGTATGGATTCTACTACTGAAATATTTCATGTCTACTTATTAGAAAATTAGAATTTTACATAAGACAAATAATAATAATAATAATAATAATAATAATAAAAAGATGTTAAATATAAAGAGTTTCATGCCTGAGGCAGCCATGGACTTCACAAAAGGTCGTTGCAGAACAAGTTGTGAGAGCTGCACCTAATTATATCAACAGAAAGATGAGTGGAAGGACAAAGTGTGGCAGAACAAGCAGCAGGGAAAACTGCAGCTGTGAGAGGATTTTAAAGAAAGAAGTCAACGTGTTTGAGTGAAAAATCACAGCAGCTGGAAGAGAAACACCGACGTACCCTGGACCCGGTGCTGCCCTCTTTGTGATGACACCATGAAGCATCCAAACTGGGCTGAGGAAAACAAAGACTGGACATTTTTTTTTTTTTCTTTGTTCCAATGTCCTAATTAAAGCACAATGTGTATTTAGTTTAGAAACAGAATCATGGTCTCTTAAGGTCATGCAATGCCACACTGATGCACTAATTAAAGCAAAAAAGGAGGCGTCTGTTGAGCACTGCCTGAACTTACTGTTCAGTGTTCAGTTTCATTCGATTCATGTCATATTCTGATATGTTCTAAACCTGAATTTCAGGTTTTTGTTTGCTGTTTGTTCAAAATGTTTATACTTGGACTAGGACCCTAAACCCAGAGTAAATGAGGTAATTAAACAGGTAATGTAGCAGAAAGCTCAAACCATCTCTGTTCTCAACCAGGACGATGAATAAAACACGTTGAGCAAAAAAAATAAAAATAAAAATGGATGAAAAGTTTGGAAGAGGATACAGCAGAATATTCAGTAAGACATAAATACATTCACATAATTTAGTATCTTTTTCAACCAGATAATAGTTTACAGAGAGATGGATGTTACCAAAGCAGTAAGAGTGAAGAAGGTCATGTTGCTGTAGTATACCAGTATACTGTAACTATAGTTACCGTATTCACCTCTAGGTCTGTACATGTTGCCTGTAAAGACTCTTATTTTCTTCCAGCATCTCCTACAGGCTGTGAGTCTGTCCAACATCTACAGCAAAAATGTATTTTACATTCTGTTGTTTTTATTTGAGTAAAAGCAAGTTTTGATGCATCTCCTGATGGCGATTGTGCAGTAGTGTAGTCAAAGTATCCAGGAAGGTGACGAGGAAAGAGCGTCGGCAGACATTTTTTTTTTCTTGTTGGTGGATTTTGTTTTCTTATCCTTCCCGTAGCCAAAATCTTTCTGGTTTTCTCCAGAATTGGAAACGCACTAGCCGGCACCATTAGAAGAAACAGGTCAAACCAAACAACAAGATCTAAACAAAGAAACAAGAACAAGATTATTTAAAAAGAAGAAGAAAGACATCCAGGCGTTTTTGGCACTAAGTTCATGTGGTTTTTTTTTTGGTGTCAATAGAAAAGGAGCCATTTCAAAAACCTCCCAAATGTTGAGTTACAATCGACAGGCACTGCGATGTTACCTAGCAACCCCAACCTAAGCTCAGCCCCCCGTTACCTAGCAACCAAAGCGGAGCTCCAGCACGTTTGGTCAGCTGGCTGAGCAGCCATTGTACAGCACAGTATGTGCTGTACAATGGCTGCTGGAAAAGACAAGTCTCTTGTTGTTGACTTAACATCCGGAAACCACCTGCTGCATTTTTGCTGGTTGTGCAGGCGGCTCCACTTCTGCTTTTCAAAGGGATACGGTTGTATAACTGTGCATCGGTTTGTAGCCGTTTTCACATCTGAACGTGGACATGGAGTTGCAGTCGGCGCTAGGAGCTCGTTTAGACTTAAAGCTCAATCTGAAAGGAGCTCAAATGGGCAGAACTGATCAAACTGAGATCTCACTATGTACAAATGATTTTGTGCAAAAACTTGTTTTGCAGCCTATAGACCTACGCTAAGGAAGCATAATAGTTTACCTTTAAAGGTTACTGTCAGAGTCTACTTATACAGAAACAAATTGGTATAGATTCTCTTCGGTTTGTAAATGTTGGAACACGTAAAACATTCTGTGGGAATAGAAGCGAAGCCGCATCTCAGACCCACAATACGCGTTGAACCATGGAGCAGTGCATTAATCAACAGACGCTAACGCCTGGCTGGACTGTGATGCCTGTGAACTCTGTGTGTTGATGGGCAGCTCTCAGTTTACCGTCCAGTACCGTAATAAGTTACGATACTGCAAATTTGGCTGTGTCGTCGCCGATACGTTCAGTCTGGAAGGGTTTAATGAAAGTCTTTAGCTTTTTACTCAGTTCAGTCATTTGAGTCCTCTTACTCCGTCTTTGTTCATTTATGTGTCATTTTTGCCTCAGCTTCTTGGTTCAGGTTCTTCCCCAGATGGACTGTCTTGCACAGATTTGTCCCATCTAGTTCTCTTGCCGCTCAATCACCTCCTGGGTCGTTAAAAGCCAGTCAGTTTCTTCTTCTTATTGTCAGATTGTTCTGTTTTTTGTCTGTTTTTTTTTCTCCCATCAGATGCTGAGCGGTCCCCTTTGTAGTTTTCACCTACATGCATTTTTAAGACCAGACAATAAAATCCCAGGACTAAAAAGGTGTTTGAAAGGAAAATGTACTTGTCAGACATGATGTGAAGGTCTGTTTTTTTTTTCTTTTTTTACAGAAAAATTACAAAAAGCACATATTTGACACCACAAAAGACTGGATAGAAAATGAAAAGATGCATTTTTTCAGACTATTAAACCCTTTGAGCTCGACTGAAATCTGCTTTTGCAAAAAGAGATTCCTCCAAATATACCGTTTCGAAGCAGCGCGAAGGATTTAGTGAGACATAGCGCTAATGTAGTCGTCGGTAAATCGGCCCCGCCTGACCTCTTCCTGTCAAAATGTGGCGCAAACTACAGCAGTCTGGGCGCAGAAAAACACGGGAATGCCTCAGACACGACTGAACTACAGTTTTATAAAGTGATCATTTTAAAGTTTTGTGTCATGAAATCCCTAAAAAAAATAATCTCATCCTAATAAATACTTGATTCAACACAGAACTGAAAGCATGAATTCCTAACACAGCAAAAAAACAAAATCGTACAGTTTTTGGTTTAGTTTCTGGTGGAAATCTCTGCGTACATTTGAAATAAGACAAAACTAACATACAAGTCACTTTTCAGCATGAAATAGGAACTCGTTTTGAGTTGATTATTATTTAATAGTGATGAAAAATAATTATTTCATTTGTTAAATTGGAAAAATTTCATATTTTTCATCAATATGAAGGAGTTATCTACTCAAAACAAGCTCCTGAATTGTGCTGAAAAGTTACTTGTAAGTTAGTTTTGTCTTATTTCAATATATGCACCAGAAACTAGATTAAAAATACTTATAAAGATTCTCCAAAAGCAGCAGTGGCAAAATTTCTTTATACTATATTCTTTGCCTAACATTGAGTACAATTAAAACTGAGATAGATGTGAAGAATAAAAATAAAAACAAGTCTACTGGAGCAGTAGGATGCTATGTCAATGTTTAAAAACAACAAAGCCACCTTTACACTGAAATACAATAGGCAAGGAAAATGTATTTGTATAACACATTTGGTTTACAATACAATTCAAAGAGCTTCACAGAAAAATGTAGAGTTTAAAAACAGAAGTTGAAATTGAAGTGAATTGGTGAATAAAAATCCAAATGAATGCTGCCTACAGAGGTCCAGCTCGCATGTTTTAGTCTAAACATGCATGTAACTACTGCATGTTGCAACAACTAAATCAGCATATTAAAATATAACTGTTACAGCATAGCTAGCTTTTTTTAACCTGAATTAACTCTGGTAATTTACGCTAATTAATCCCACCGTCACTGATGTGATGGACTTAAAAAAAACACACACACATAAAAGCTTAACATTAGTTTGTTTCTAAATACCGGAGTGTTTACTGGGCTTCAAGATTCAATGTCAATGTGACTTTGTACGGCAACAAAAGGAGGTCAAACTTGTTTCGCAGCTGAGAGTTGTACTGATTTTGTTCTGAAGTGGAAAATAACATTACATCAAACTAGATATGCAGATACTCCATGTTTGATGTTGGGAAGAGCAGGAAACATTATTATGTCACGAATAACGACAAGAATTCAAATGTGAGAGAAAAAATATTTACCAGAAGTGCTGGGCTGAGATTCGTCAGAAAAGAAATAACCTTTTATCGTTAAGGTAAAACAAGCAAACGTTAGCTGAATTCAACAGTCACCAAGTATTAGTCAATACAGACAGGCAGTGTTTTATAGAGTGAGCATGAATTTTGTTATTACATTTTTACTGTCAGTAAAATTCTGACAGACTGTAAAAACTGACTATCAAACTGCCAAAAACAACCAACCAGAGCCAGGAGGAGGGCCTTAGTGCTGTCAGTCAACCTCGTGAACACGCTGCTAAATGTGCTAATGGTGGAGAAACAGCTTACAGTTACAGAAAAACAGTTTATCCACCTTCACGATAGCCTTAGCATTTGTAACGGGCTCTGCTGACTGTGAGAAGCTGTACTGCAGAAGAGCGACACATACACGACCATGATTGACAGCGATAAGACCCGCCTCCTGTCTGTGATTGGTTGTTTCTTGTTAGCAGTGGGAGGAGACAGAGGAACTCTACTCTTTTCACAGATTATCTCTCACGCTAAGACAGTTCCAACAATTATGTAAAAGAAATAGTTTTTAATAAAAGTTACCAAGTGCAGCTTTAACTGCACAGCTGAAGGCCACAGCTTTGGATTCTTGTCAGAGACATTCACTGTGTTCTTTACACATCTGGAGTATGTATTCAATTATTTGCTTTGGGTAACTCAACTTCCTGTCCAAATACATGTTAGTTTAATTAGCGAGTCCAAATTATGTGTGCGGATGCAAATGTTTGTTTTTTTTGTCTTGTTATTCAGCGATGGTCTGGATCTCCAGGGTGTACCAACCCGTATTCAAACACCTCCCCCCCCACACACACACACACACACACACACGTCCCCAGTAATCGGTGGGATCTTGTCCTGGGATGGATGAAGCAGATAATGAAAACGAGTGGCAGTATTTTAAGCCTCAGGGAACATTTACACTCGCACACACTCTAAGCAGCACTGTTCAGGTGTTGTTGTCCAGTCATGTAGTGACTATTTATAATTAAAAAAAAGGAACGATGACCTTTTCACTGAGCTACTTTAGGGAGCAACTATGTTACACGCGGACACACACAGTCACAATTTATGAGCCTCTAGTGCATTGCAGATTTGTATTCATTGCTGATTGCCCGGCCAAAATGGACAAAATTAACTTGTGTGGGTGACTTCAAAGAACTAATGAGAAACACGGCGCGGGCAATTAGCCTTTGTTTTTTAATTCCCCCGACCACGGGCCGCAGATAAGTAAATCAGAGAGCCATTTGTTGCTACATAGGCCTTTTGATGACAGACGGCCTAAAGTCATCTGAACTCGTCCTTTCTGCTTTAATGAATGTGACTTTTAAAGCTCGCATTTGAACAACAAGGGCCGTTCCGACCGCGTTGCTCGAATACGAATGGCTTTCTACGCTGATGATACGACGCGTTCAGGGTCAACTGAGAACACCGAAGTAATAATTGTTGTTGTATTCGAGCTTCCTTGTACGTGTGCAGTGCTTTTGTATTTGCGCAAAATACTTGAGTTGCAAAAAGAGTAAGTAAAATCAAATTTTTTGCAAGTCGTCTGGTAAATTGTTCTAAAACACATAGAATACATGTATCTTTCATTGCAGTAACTTTATATTTTATAGGTAATATAGGAAAAAATCTAATCTTTAATTGGATTGTGTTTACTATGGAAGGAAACATATAATGATTAAGAAATAGAAATCTTTTTTTTTTAAATCACTGGTGGCACAGTCACTGCCAGTATTAACAATTACTATTAAATAAATGTAACTGAAGTCATTTTTCTAAATGTTTTTCTGTTTATGTTGATCAGAGGGTCTAGGAACTAATAATTGCTAATCTATGACTTGCTGTTTCCCGGGGACAGAATCATTACATGACACACAGCTCCATTTCCTTTAAGACTGTACTTTGCAAAATAGGAAAGACTCGAGAATTTAAGTACTGAAATGATTAACTGCAAGAATGTGGAAATAAATTCAGGAGTGGTATATCATTCAAAAGAGAAAATGTTCAGTGAAATAAAGAAAAAGAGATTTATCTCTCATTAAATCCAAAATATTTCCCCTTTCAAATAAGAAAGGTGGCAGCAGAAAAAGCAGCAACACCTCTTGGGGTTTTAGATGTTGTCTAGAAGCAGCACTATGAGGAGGAGAGCCTCTTTATGCTGCAATCCATCAGAGGGGCATTTTTTTACATCATTAAAACAAGAAACTATCTCACTTTTACCAGATATAAAACTCACCCTGTCATAACCCTACATTTCTCGTTTTATCGAGTTTCGCAATTTGCTATAGCGAGAAGGTTCTCTCGTTATAACAAGATCCTGGATTTATTTCCAAGCTCCGGCTGTTAAACGCTCCTGTGAGGCAGACGTCAGTCGACCCTCATGCATCAGGACAACGACTACAAGAAAACAGCCAACTGCTTTGACTTATCTACAGTCAGAACGAAGAAACAAAAGTTTTCAACTTACTTGGGACAAAGTCTGAAGGCTAACAAAGGATTTAAGTGAAGCAGGATGGTAGAAACAAGATATTGGGATCAGTGTATCGGAAGTGATGTGGCTCGGTCGGTTGCTAGCTTTAGCGAGATCATAATTCAAGTTAGTGAATACGCGGAAGTAAGTGTGGCGACTTCCACTGAGAAATGTGCAGAGATGAACATCAGAATGACATCTTATAATTTACCAACTTTACTTTGTCTCCATTGAGCGCAGCGCTGTGACTTGACCTGCTAAAAGCGATGACACACCACTCAAAATCAGATGACATAAAAGAGACAGAGAGCTCATGTGGAAACCAATGCGCTGCTCTTTTGTTCACACTGTTACCTAGTAACTAAGCCAGTTACTGTCAGCATCTGTCAGTGGAATCATAATGACTGATTGATTTGGTTTTTCTTCTCTGTCACATAGCGAAATTGCTCAGAGCCGTGAGGGTGAGGGAAAAAATAAATAAAAATTTTCTTGAAATGTTGGAAACAAACCAGCAGCTTATCTTGATGATTTTTCAGATTCTGGCTGCATCAAAAGTTGATGAAAATATGTCTCACTTTAAGTTGATCTGTCTTTTGATCTCATGAAGGTCAAACTACGCAACGTAAAGTGGATAAACACACAACCACCTGAATGTTAAGTCCCCGTTGTTGCAGCTTTGTTGCAGTTATTTGATTCGGGTCATTAAGGAGCCGTCTTGAAGCAGCTCTGGTGTCTGCTTACCGGCTAACAGATGACCGCCTGAGGTGGGCGATTTGTTCTGCTTTTTGAATATTTCAGAGCCCTTTGGCGTTCCTTTTGCTGCTGAGCCCGGACCGGGACGGCAGAAGCTGAGGTTTCGGTGCCATCAGTCATCGCGCCGCCGCTCCGATAGCCACCAAGAATAGGTGGCGAGTCTCCGTCGTGAAGCCGTGTCACAGGGAGTTCCTGTGAGCTAATGTGATTAATGTGTGGACTGGAAAGGGCAGCAGCAGAGACACATTCATGCAGCCGTGTAGGAAGGTAGGAAAAAACAAAAAAAAAACATGACAGAAACTCCTTTATTCTTTTAGTGGATAAAGATAACAGAGTACCGCCAATAAAATAATGACGCTGTCATCCCACAGAGAAAAGTAGCATTAGGACCATCGGGGAAAAAAAATCTGTTTAATCCCAGTGTTCTGAATTTCTTTTTTTTTTCTTTATTTGTTAATTGAGTCTTGTAGTAAAACGTCTTCTCTTTTTTCTGTTTGTAAATTGATTAGGTATTTCAAGATTTTTATCCAGAAATACAGATGAATGAAACTTTTTTTCAGGGGAAACTGAGCTAAAAAATTCACAATATCTGACTAAAGTAAAATAAAACAAACAAAATATTAAAACGTAAATGCAAAATTTTCAAAGGCAGTCAGTTCTGGTAAATCTGAAATAAATGTTCAGTTAGATCATCTTCAAGATAACGTGTGAGGGATTAGGCTACTATTAAAAGTTAAAATTTAAGTAAAAACGCGGTTAAAGAAGAATACATAATGGAAAAAACACATGAGAGCAAAAAATGTCTTCTTCTTTTGCCACCAAATCTGTTTCAGAGTAAAACCGGTAGCTTAGCGCCAGTTCCTTGGTTATGAGTTTGAACCTGATAGCTTAGCAGCATGGAGGTAAAAATAACCACTTTAACTCCTTAAATCTGGCAAATTTTCAGTCCAATTGGATATTTTAAGTCTTCGCAAAATATGAAAACGTAAAGTGGTGGGAGATATAGGAGCGAAAGCTTCATTAGTTTAGCTATTGATTTTTTTTTTTTTTGTTCCATCTCAGTCTCACCGAGTAAAGCTAACCTGGTAATCCGTTTTGACAAGGGTGTTTCTAATTATATTTCACCCTGAAACAGCAAACCATCCAGCTGTGTGGTCACATGACCATGTTTATCACAAATAGCTGAGTGCCAAACAGAGCAGTTTGCTTCCTCCTGGCTTACAGCTGTCCATTCGTCAGAGAACCAGACTCTCCTGGTGTCAGCCTGGAGAGAGAACAGCTAATGCGTCACTGTCAGCTTCCAACATAATGACACATTTATCTTACAGAAGGTTTGATTCCAGGATCTCCTTTTTCTCACCTCTGGATGCTTTCTCCAAGTGCTAGCTTCCCACTGCTTATTGCCTTGAGCTTCTTCCAGGAGATTTGATTCATGCAAACTTCAGATTTGCCATTTTAGCTAATTGCAATTTCTCTTTTTAAGGCTTTCAGCTTTAGGTGGTCAAGATTATTTTTTGCAAAGGAAACACCCTGTTGTGTGTGTGTGTCTGTAAAAGAGAGAGAGAGCAGTCACAGTCAAACGAGGTTTTAGCAATTTAAAACAATAATGGTGTTATTTAAATTTTTTTGACCATTTTATCTTAGTAACTTGGGTGACGAATGAGGCTAGACAGCAGTCTTGATGTTTACTCTCTCAAAAATGTAAACTCTTCCCTTGACTTTGAGATTTCAAAATGGCTTCCAACTTACAACATTCTCACTATCTGCTGAAGACAGCTCCTGGTCAGTTTGCACCTTCATCAATTCAACATCTGAATTTTGTCATCCGGTGGGAACCTGTAAAGGTTGGGTAGTAAGTGACTAAAATTTCAAAAAGGGGCAAAATGTCGCCACCCCTGAAGTCTGGAAACAACCAACACATCTCAGCAGAAAACAGTTTTCTTTTAATGAACCTCTTACACGTTTTGTGCTTCCTGTGGTCTCATGTTAAAAGCATTTCTGATGCCGGAAACAGCAAAATTGGTCTTTTTTATTCAGTAACAACATCCACACCGAAGAGTGGTGTTGTAAGTGTACTGTAATTAAGTCCTGGTTAATTGCACCTCACCACTAACTGTCAGATGCCAGTCGAACTGCTGCCAAGTGGTGGTGTAGGAACAAACTCCATTATAACTTACCATACAATCAGTACTAATAATTTATGCCGTGTCAGAATTGAAATAGTATAAAATAGTATAAAATTTTGTCAATATATCACTATTCACACCTGTGGAGTACTTCACCTACTTCCTCCGTTGCGGGTGTTAAGGAAGTTTCACTCTGCACCTGGGGTTGCAAAAAATGCTGGTGTGACTCCGATGAGAGGTTGACATGTAAATGAGCGGCTGGATCGCAACAGAATGGCTCCAGTTTATCTGAGGAGTGACTTTGTGTAAATGGAAAGTTGGAAGTAAATGAGAAAGATCCTCAACAGAGCAAAAGACGTCGGCTATGATTAAGTCATTTAGGACTTATATCTATGTTGACTTGGTTTGCAGGGCGGCCTGGACCTGTTAGAGTATTTTGTGGAGCTTCAGCAGCAGTTGAGATGACTTCATGAAAAACTTTATAAATCTCTTCATGACTGTGAAAACAACAGCCATTCACTGGGTCTCACCAGCATTTGAATGGTTTCTGTCTGGGAGGGAAGCTTAGGTCAGTAGAGGAGGGGATGGGCTGAGGATCGGAGATGCACTGCGTTGAGAACCAGCTATCAGGGTTGATTGTCTCCAATTAATTGCTTGTCTGGGTGGCTGCTCTCCAGGGCAAAGCACATCCTGTTTCTGCAGCTGACATTATTACCTGACAGCTTACACACAGTGAGTTCCCTGCCAGGAGTCTGTTTGAAGTGTCTGTTGTTGAGCATGAAACAGGAGCTCACTCAGTCATGGTGTACAAACATGTGAATTATCGTAAAAGATCCCAGAATGATTCTAATGTTAGAGCTTAAAGGCGTGTGTTCTGATCTACCCTGTTAAACCCCCATGTCATGGAGGCTCAAACCCTCTATCTAACCGCACTATTGAGGAGGAAGAAGAGGAGGAGCTCCCTCCAAGCACCCCAAACTTGCGGTGTGGGCACCGGCAATCCACAATGGGCAGGAATCAGAAAGATCAAGGAGGGGAAGAGTGCAGTGCGATCACAGTAAGTCGGACCCCCACACGTTTTGTGAACACGTTTTGGCGTGTCCGTGTGTCCTCGTCTGACCAGAACACCTTCTTTCACATCTACATATCTTAAGGCGTACTGAAAATTGAACTTCTTACGACTTTCTTTCAACAACGGCTTTGCCTTTGCCACTGTTCCACAAACGATTTGTGGAGTTCACAACCGATATTGTCCTCAACATTCAACTTTGTCTGTCGTGTTGTGATCCTTTCCTAGTGACGAGGTTGAGGTTGGCCTCTTTCAGCTGCTGTTCTTGAATTCATTCAAGGACCATTTGTCTCATCTAGTTACAGTCTTTCTCTCACCAGGCACCTCACCTGAGAGTCCTTCTGGACTGCTGTGGCCTCCTGGCCCTCCACCCAACCTCTGCTGATGGCCACTTTGGTTTCCTAAGCTTTGGCATTGGAATCTACCGTCTCTGTGCTTCTTAAACTCTGTGTTCTGCTAGATGGAGTTTGCTTTTCTGAAATATGTGCCTTGTTCAAGTGATGTCCCCCATGTGTTTTTGTCCATTTTCTGTAAGTTTTACCTTATTTTGAAGGTAAATCATGAAAATTAGGAGCCTGTATTTCTTTATTGTGGTAGACCTGGATCCAAGTCCCTCCAAAGTAAAAATGGATCTCTTTCCAGCTGCAACTTTAACCCTGACATGTTTCTTGATCTGATGTGTTTCTTGATCTTCTTGACGCTGCTCGTTCACTGATATTCTCTAAACTTTTGAGGCTCGGATTTTTATCTGAAAACAAAAATGTGAAAAATCATTTATTAGTTGCTTTACGCTTAATTATGACATAATACTTTTAGTTAGCGTGTTGACGTTTTGTAGTTGTAAAGAGATAAAATGCGTAAAAGTTCAAAGTGTATTAATACCATCTGGAATCACAGCATCTCTCTTTACAGAGTCTATATCACAAAAGCTTCAAGTTTAACATCGTGTTGTTTTTGCTAAACATTTATGGGAAACACAATAACCTCTGTCCCACAATCCTTGGGCCTTTTCGCCTTTGTGCAAAAGTCTTTTGACTTTCTTTGCTCTTACCTTTTTTTCCTTGTAGAAAACTGAAATCCGCAGCTAGGATAGGAAAATGTCACCTCAATAGCATCCATTCTTTGTGTATTGTTTTTTGCCCCCTGAAATACTCCTTTTAAAGACAATAAAACAAAAAAACTAAGGCACAGCTTTGATTGCCACGGAGACGGAAACTAAAGAAAGAAGGCCAAATGAAAGCACTTGGAATGAGAGTCGGGTCTTAATGGGATAAGGACTAAAAAAGTGTAGCTCTGGGCTCGACTCACTGGGGAATAATCGATGCATAATTGTCTCTTTCAAGCGAACACTGATGGAGGTGTTTCATCACAGCATCACAGCAGTTTGCGATGAAGTCTAATGTGTGATCATTACGCCCTGAGGGCCTCTTCACTCTGTCTTCAGAGGCTCCTGAACAGCAAAGTGTCTTTAATTCAGAACCTTTTTTAGTCTTCACTTTAATTCATAGAAGCAGGTGGAGCAACAGTGAGCAATTTGATGAGTAAAATATATGTTATTTTTCTTCTTCTTCTTCAGTGAAACCGACTGTCATAGATGTGGATATATTTGTGAACAGCATCGGACCGGTGTCTTCAATCAACATGGTAAGTCCAACTTCACTAGTAGCTTGTGGTTTGCTGGAGGTTTTAATGGAAGAATGGGATGCTGTGGGCCAATTTGGTCATTTATTCAAATATATTTCAGCAAAATTTTTACAGCATGTAGAAATAAAGAAAGCTTTCCATTCAATATAAAATAATCTTAATCTCCGGGAGAGATTCACAAAAATCTGAATCGTAGTTATGATCCCAATACAATACAACTCAGCAATCGACACACAGGGTTAGATCAGAGCAAACCAAAATTGTTCCTGTTTGCTAAATGCCACGATAATGAGAGAGAGAATAAGTCAGACATTGACTGTTGTGTCTTAAACTTTTATGAGTTTTATGATCCACACCAAATTGTGCAGGAATTTTCTTTTATTTTGCTAAATAAAATCTGAGAAACTTGCCATGCTTTTCATATTTCAAAACTGTTTTGGATTTCTTTGTTACTGCTTTTCTTAGTGCGTCTACTACAATATTGTTTTACACCAGCTGTCATTATTATTTTTGAAAAAATGTAGAGGTTGATTTTTGGTGATATGTGTAACTAAATGGATTCATAAGATAATTTACCTTATGAATCCTATTATATTTCTAATATTCTAGTCTGCTTTGCATCTACAAATTATGATGAGCGGTGTGATTAGGTTTATAAGCAGTTAGTGTTTGCAGCGACACTAACGTGCCTGTAGATTACTGAAAGAGCCTGCGTACTTAAAACATATTTAGTAGTACTACATAGAGCAACCTTTTAATTTGAGCCCTATTTTAAGCTCCTTTGTTGCACATGAGTTCACTTACAGTAATCTCTGTTGTCATTCTTGCACTGTTTTTAATTGCAATGCGCCGTATAATTCAGGGTGTCATGACTCCATGGGCCAACAGATGGTGATTCATTCCTTTCTGCACAGATTCACTACAAGTCGAAGTAGATAGCTTTCACATTCAAAGGGCTTTCAATAAGAGACTTATTATGTTCACGTATGAGGAAAAATCCCAAATGAAATGAGAATTGCAATGGTTATTAGCAAATGTTATTAGTCTGTCTGAAGTGCTTTGGAGGGGTACAGTTAAAGAGACAAATGCAGCAACTTTTCATAATAAATTACTGCCGTCCATCCATCTATCCATCCAGTCCTTATGTTTGTTCAGCTCAGTGTCAGGCTCTCTCTTGTTTGCCCCAGATTTCTAGTCAGATGTCATTGCTCTTCCTGTGTCCTCACTTCCTTTATTCCTTATTTTTGGTATGTTTTTAGAATTTATTTTTGTTTTAAAGGGGCAGTATTGTGTCAAATTGACCATTTTGAGCTTTACGTCATGTTATAATGTTATTCCCTTATCAAATGCATACCTGGAGTTTTGCTTTTATTTTATTTTTCATACATGCTTGAGAAAACTTTTAATCTCCAATGGCAACCATTCAGACACCCTGAGTGGACCTTGCCCCTCCTTCGAGGCGCAGCTCCTCCTCAGAGTTGCAGTTTTTAAGATTCCTCCCAGCTCCTCTGGACTAGCCAGTAGCAATTAGCAAACACCAGCATCTCAAATATCACATTAGAACAGTGCATCTCAGTGCAACAATGGTGAAAACGTTGTTAAAGAGGAGCCATGTTGTGATGTCTTCCTGAAGTGGAGTTTCAGAAAGAGGAGGAGTTCTTAAAGAGGCAGAAGCCCAATTTCAACTTCCACTTCCAATTACATTTCTTTTAAGTCATATTTGATATATAACATTTTTATAGCAACTAACAGTAGCAGAGTTGCTTTATTGTGCTATAAAATGGCACCATGTGTCTAGGACACACATGGTACTTTCCCTTTAAGAGATTTCTCTCAGTTCAGCTCTTCTTGCTTGCTGCTTGTTTCCTGCCCTCCTCGCTGTATTTGGAACTTCTTCATATCCAAAATTAAGACACAACGTAACACTCTTCTACAAAGTGGGACTTTCTCCAAGTTGTCTGTAAAGTAGCTGAGTAGGATGTTTCCTGGTTCTGTAGAGCAAAAGCTGGAGCTCATAAATTGCCTGTCAGAGGGAAGCAAGCGTCATGTCCCCACTGTTAGCTGTAAAACTGTAAACAATAATTAAAGCACCAGAACTTCATGGCATAGGGCAAATACACAGAGAGACTCTTGTTTTGTTTTGCAAGAACATGGTTTTTAATCTCACTTATAGTTTTCTATAAATACTCGACATTCTGTGCATCCACATAGGCGGCTGTTGCAGTTGGTGTCTGCAAATTTTTGCTCATCTTCATATCAAAACCTGTATGAGTGGTTGATAAAGGTGTATCCATGTTTAGAGATAACACCACAGCCACAATCTTACATTTATTCTATAGGGATTTTATGTGACAGACCATCAATAGGTCTTGTATAATTGTGAAGTTGAAGGAAAATGATTCAGGGTTTTATTTTTTTTATTTCATAAATAAATATCTGGACTGTCAGCAACAGCTTTCTTTTTACCACTCTATTGACTGATTCTCTGATCTTTCCCTGCCAACTTGACTTCTCTTAATTATTTTACAAGGATTAATTCACTAAGTTGGTGTCCAACTGTTTGCATTTTTTTAAATGCAAACATTTAAAAATAAACTTAAATAAGTAATGCTAAGCATGGTGGGGGAACAAGGAAAGCCTGGTGGCCCGCCAGGCTGATAATGCACTGGGCGAAACCCTGAATTATGAAACAAACATTAGACACAACGTTTTGTCAAATGCCATCATCAAAATCTTTAAGCAAACATAGATCAAATATGTTGGTCAATGTTAAGAACATATTGATCAAAGGTTTCAGCAGTTTTGCAGGTTTCTGAAAGTTTGTTCCAGATTTGCTGTGCATAGAAGCTGAATGCTGCACAAAGTAAAGTTGAGCAGGTGTAGCGTTCTTACAGGGTGGGAATTTGCCTTGCTTCCTGTTTTAACTCGGCTAAAACAGGAAGTTTGTTCTGTTTTTATTTCTCTGACCTTTCAGATGTGAATCGTTGTATCACAAAGCTACAGTTAACAGGCTACAAACAGATGAGGTCTCACCAAACATTTGACTGCTGTGTGTTCATCCTCCACAATTTTACCTTTTTCTTCCAGTTTCAGTCTTCAATCATTTTAAAACCAAAACATGTTTCTAAGCACTTCACTTCCAACCTTTGCAGAACTCTAGTGCTCCGATCCGTCGGTCCCACCATGTGAATCCCTCTTCTCATCCTCTCTTACTTTCTAACCTTTTGGGGCTCAAGGAGAGACTCGGATTCAGCAAAGGAGCATGACAAGATTTCCCAAAGGACGGCACATATACAGTATGCACTGTGTCCCCACATCTCCCTGCATAATCAGTGTGGCAGCTCACTGCAGAGGAGATGTACGCTCTGCCCCACTTACAGAACAGAACCTGGTGCAGGGCAAAGAGCTCCATGTGAAACAAAAAACAACAAAATAAACTATTTTATAGTGTAGATTTTACATTAAATTTGATTTTAAAAAAATAATTCCCTTGATTTTTGTTGTCTATTTTTCAGAATGTGAAATTGCACTTTCTCTATTTATTGTCTACAAAACAATTTGAAAAAGCTACAAATAAACCAACAAAAGATTCTCTGTGGTGCACAACATGTCTGAGTTCTTAGATAATAAATATATGAGATTATATGAAAATGTAATCTGACATTTTCTAGAATGTCTCCACTATATATTCATTTCACAGGTGTGAACATTTGTGTCTGTTTTTTTCTTAGATGTTTAAGATGTTAATTTTGATAGACAAAGCTAAAAACTAGCTTTGTCTAAAAAACAGTTTTCGAAAGGTGATATCATTTATCACAGGGAACAAATCTGCCAATCCCTATTGTTAAATCATAAAATAACCATGATTAACCAGTTTTTGGTTCAATTTTACAAGCCACTCTAACTCCTGATCAATGCCCAGTAGTTAAAATCAGGAAATCAATTAAATAGACACTTTCTGGTAAGTTGAGGTGGGTTAAAAGAAAAATAAATATATCTAAAAGGAAATTCAAGAACAGATTAGAAATAAAGTCAATAACCTGTGTTCAGTCTAGATGGTTAAAAAACTAATTCCAAGGGTTTGTTACTCAAGCTAACAACAGCCAGAGACATTATCCACAAATACAGAAAACATGGAAAAGTGGCGAACGCCAAGGAATGAATGAAGGTTTTATGTAAAATTGCCTTTTTTTTAAAAAAATCATGTTATAATGTTATGTTAAAACATACCTGGACTGTTTGTTGCTTTGTTTCTTTCATCCATGTCTGCTGGCAACCATTTTAGAGAGCCAAACGTCTGCTCATACAAAGCACCGCCGGTTTACTCAAAGCTCCTCTGTGGACCTTCAGTCTCCAGCTGAACTTCTGCGTCACAGAGCAGGCCTCTCCTGCAACTCCCCCACTCGACCCCTTCAGACTAGCCAGCAGCAATTAGCAAACACCTGGTGGAACTGAGCATCTGAGCTCTTCAGACGCCCTACTTCTCGGTCCAAAGCTCCTGAGAACGTTTGTAAACAGCATAATGGAAGGCGGAGCTTCTTAAAGAGACAGAGGCCCAATTTCAAGGCATTAAATTGGAAAGTTAAATTTCTTTTAAGTCAGATATGACGTATAATAATTTTTATATCAACTGAAAGTAACAGAGTTACTTGACTGTTCACTATCCTGATAGCATGATGTGGCTGGAAAACACACAATACTCTCCATTTATGTCATGAAGGGGGAGGTTGCGATGCGGATGAAACGCGGTCAGACCCAGGGTATAGTGAGACGATGTGTGATGTATTTTTTCTCTTTAAATCTGAAATGTCCTTAAGAAGGAGTTACTTGTTTTAGTGGACTAGTCTGTCAGCAGATTTCATGTCTGCTCATTTGCCTCATAAACCCTGAGTTTTCCAGTTGCCCCCCCAGCAGCGTCGTCCTCCGTCTGGACGGTCTCCCCCCCACACTGCTCCACAACTTGACTGCATCTTCCAGCCATTGTTTTTTTTTTTTTATCCATCTTCTACTCAATTTAAGCAACGGATAAAACTCTTAAAATTCTTCTTACATCGACATGAAGCTATGAGCAGCAGATTTTCTCTCCTGATTGATTCTCCCATCTGGCCACATGATTCCAGCTGTAATGGCAGATATATGTCCCCATTAGCCTAAATCTTCTAACTGTGACTCCACTTAGCAGTCAGACTGACAGGAGGAAATGATAGATTTAGATACTTTACCTTAGATATGTTATTTTTATAAGCTACATCAGTAGAGAATCGACAGAAAATTGGGGCAGTGAAAGAGGAAGCAACAGATTGGGTTTTAACGTACTGTCTCTATCGGGTGCTTTGTATGCGATTAAACACCTAAACTTTTCTTATCAATACAAAAGTCTGATTTGATGTTTTTGTTGAGCTTTAGAAGAGATTGAAAAATTATAATAAAGGCTTCTTTAAAAAGTCGTGATTGTCAATAGAGAGCAATGTTGCGAAGCGGGTGGCCATTTTAACTTAATTTGATGTGAGTGATTGACCGTAACGTTGCTACAACATGCTACAAGAAATTTTCCAACATATTTGGATGAGAGGAGTCGATGTGGTAAAGCTCCCTTGATGTCAGCTGTTTGACAAATAGATGTAAATACAGCACGATTAGACGTTCAAACCTAGAACTTATGGAAGAACAACAAAAAATCTTCAGCAGGTCAAATCAGACTGAGAGCAATTACTTTGACCGTCCAGTTCATTGCAACAGGAGTTGACTCAGATTTTAACAACTTTTTATACCTGCTTACTGTTTGTAACATGTCATGACAAAAAAACTGGAATAGGACAATCGATTGATGTCTGCTGTCTGCATAGAGCTCGTAACGTCGTTTTCAACTGATCACTTCAATGTTTCAAATCACTAATCAAATTTTCACATTGAATAGAGTAAAATCAAAAAGCTGTTTTTTTTATAATTGTAATTTAATTTATTCAGGGGGAGAAAACCCTGTGTTAAAATGTAATGACCCCACAAACCTGTAACTACTTTTGTCACCCTTAGCAACAGCAACTGTCATCAATCACTTTCAATAACAGTCCATCTTTTATATGGTATATGGTATATATGGTCCACCTATTTGCATAATTAGTTCTTTCCAGCCTCATTAGAGAGTTTTTATCCAAACAGCTCCAGGTTGTGCTCTTGCTATAAAACACCTTGGTGATCTTGGGGGTCATCAGGATGTTTTATAGCAAATGTGAGGCAAGATTTTGAGTCCTGTTTGATTACTAACGGGGGGTTTTTTTCCTTGTGATTCTCCCATTTTTTGCCCATTGTCTCTTTCCTATTATTGAATTATGAAGTCTGACTTTGAGCTAAGTGAGGCCTGCTGTGCTTTAGATGATGTTTTTATTTGTGGCCCCCTGGTTGAGTCGTTGCTGTGCTCTAGAAGTATTTTTGGTAGATCACTCATGGGAGGCTCTCCACTGCTCCATGTTTTCTCTAGTTGTAGATAACGGCTCTCGCTGTGGAGTCCTAAAGCTTTAGAAGTGGTTTTGTAATCTGCTTAAGACTGGCAGATGCAAATGACTTTACTGCTTGAATTTCTTTTGATCATTTTGAGATATTTTAGCCTACTTCGTGTTGTCCCACAGGTTCTATTTAAATGATTTCCTGACTTTAGAGGTGTGAAAGTAATTAGGGCTGGTGCTTTACTGGTGGAATTTAATCAAACCTTGATTAATCACAGTTATTACATAATTTATCAAAGAGGGTGTTTCACATATTTGGTCAAATTGGTTTTAGTAGCTTTTGCCCCCACAATCAATGTCAGTGATCATTTAAAATCTCTGGGTATCTGATATTAATATTTGTTTGATGTGAACCTTGTGTGTGTGTTTAAAGTTTAACAGTAGCTTTGCTTTTCGAAGGTAGTCAAAATAGTTACAATAACAACCCAATGCTCCAAATGACATCCAACTTTTGGGCTACACGAAACCAACACCAGAAAATTGCTAATGTTTTAGAAAACATAGATAATGTAAGTCTAACACATTGTCCCAGTGCTGAAAATACACAGATATAGTTTTCTTGCTGTGTTAGCCACTGTTGGTGTTTGGCATTGTGACCAGCTGACAAACACGAGCTGGACGCTGCACAAATCCTCACACTTGCTTGAATTTAGGTTAGACTGATGTTTAAATGTATTCCATTTTGAAGTGTGTCTGAGAACGAGTTTAACAATAACATGCCTGTGGATTTACAGTATCGGATTATTTGTAGCTCAGATGTGTGAAATGTACGAATCTATGGCTATTGTGTAGAACTCTACATTTGTTGTAATGACCAATTTAATCCATGTCTCTATTATTTGGGTCAAATCCCTCCTTTTTTTCTTTACTGTTGCGTTTGTTAGCATAAATCAGTCGTTTTCTTTAAATCATGTGTCCTTTTGTTTTCCACAGGAGGATCTTTCGGTTTAGCAGAACCTCCACATCAGCAGACTTTACAGAAACATTCTCCATAATAATTGAAAGTGAACAGTTGAAATTATTTACAGCAATGCCTCCTATACAGACTAGAATCAGCACAAGGAAGGGCAGTAAAGGATCATAATGCTTCATAATGAAAACACCTTCTAATGTGAAATTAATTAAGCAGCTTTGCAAAAAAACAACAACAAATGTCTTAGATAAGATTTACTTGTCAGTCGATACAGTCACCTCAAATTATTTTTAAATGAGTTTATCTGCAACAATTTTATTTCACAGCCATAAAATTCTTACATTTTTTCCCACCCTAAGTGCGAAACAATTAAAGGTCATGACCCACACGCCGGGCTCTGTGAATGTAGACTTTATTCTAATTGGTGAGCCATTCCAGCTACTGTGCATAAGGTCAAAACATTTCAGGTGGTGGCAGCTGAATTCAAATGCGTAGGCGGGAAGGAGAGAGGAAGACATCATTATTTTAATTATGCTGTACATCCTTCTGTGAATTGTTGCCAGAAATGACCCAAGCTACTCAACTGTTGCTAAGGCTGCGTCGGGTGTTTTTCTGCCACGGCTAGCAGCTGCTCCATTTAGCTCCACTTAGCCCAGCAAAATGCCATGACCTACAGGATTCCCATCCATGTTTTCGAATCCCAATGAAGTTAAATCGTGTTTAAAGTTATGAAAATATGGGTGAATGCACAAATGTATATTTACTAGGGATGTAACGACACAGCAAGCTAAGAATATCTGCTCAGTGTAAAATGATCAAAGTCATGTTTCCTCATCATTTTTACAGATTATATTCTTAAGACAAAAAAAATCCTTTCTTAGGTTTTTTAAATGATCAAATGCCTCCAAAAGAGTGAAAAAATGTTTTGTTTTAGGCTGAAAGCTACAGAGAAGATGCTAATTTTGGTATCATTAGCATACCAAATTAGCTAGCAGCTAGCAAGTTGTGGTATTCCTGCCGTGTTTACAACTTGTTTCTATCTTTTTTTTAATCTCTTCTTCACCCTGTTTTTTGTTTAAGGAAAAAAATAATGATTACCTTAAAGAAACCCTTATCAGATGAAGCATGGCGATGGCAGACACTCCTCTTGGGGATGGGGAAGTTGGTGAAAGTCGATATGAAGATTGATGGATCTAAATACTATCCTGGATGAAAACTTGATGGACAGTGCAAAACACTTGGGCAGAAATTATTATTATTATTATTATTACTATTATTATTATTATTAATCTAGCAGGACAAAGAACGTACAGCCAGAGCTACAATGGAGTTGTTCAGAATCGAACATATTCATATGTTGGCACAAAAAAATGAGCATTCACTGGGTTGCTCCATCCAATCTGACTGAGTTTTCAAAAAAAAAAGAAAAACAGGCAACATTTTCTGTCTCCAGCAGAACAAAGTCAGCAAAGATTTACCTGAAAGGCCTTACAGTGAAATCATATTTCCAGAAACTTTTCACTCTGAGGTCTGGATACAAACGCCATGCTTCTCAAATTACTTATTGTTTTCTTACCCACTATTTTGTGTTGGTCTGTCAATTACAATTCCAGCAAAGTACATTGAAGTTTGTTGTTGTAAAAAAAAAAACTAAGTTGAAGAGTTATGAATACCTTTGCAAGGCTCTGGGTCACATTAATCATAAGTCATCTGATGCACTCTTTTTACAATCTCCTGGGCTAAGAGACAAATCTAGCATGAATGATTAATTGTGGCGTGTTTCTCACATTTTATTTTCTCTTTTGTTCAACCTTCTTTCATTTCTGTCAGCAAAAGCAAAACAACAAACCGGGACTTAAAAGATCCCTAGACCTGGAGAGGCTGCACTTAGCATAGAAACGAATGAGTTGACAGAAAGAGCAACCAACAAGGAAAATGATAAACACTTTGACTAGTCAAAGCTGAGATTGATGGATCGCATAGAGAAATATTTCTCAAACACACAATGCTGTAATTGGAAGGTAGCTTGTGTTCTGTGTTGCTAAGACAAAGCATTTAAGAAGTTTTTCAATGGAAGAGTTTTATGTGCTCCTTTCCGCTTCTTTTTTTGACAGGAGTACCAAATTGACATCATCTTCGCCCAGACGTGGACAGACAGCCGCCTCAGATACAACAGCACAATGAAAATACTGACCTTGAACAGCAACATGGTTGGACTCATTTGGCTGCCGGACACCATCTTTAGAAACTCCAAGACCGCAGACTCCCATTGGATCACGATGCCAAACCAGCTGCTCAGGATATGGAACGACGGGAAAATACTTTACACCTTAAGGTAATGACAGTAATCTGGCCGGAAAAAAAAAAAAAGTATTGCTGTGTTATACGGAAAGAAAATGATTGGTGAAATCAAACTCTTGAGTCTGAAACTGAACTTTAGTGCTTATAAAGCACTTCTGAACATTTAATAATTTATCACAATTTTTGTGGAGATGGACGGGCAGATTCGGATTGATGAGTGATTGGAGCTCCTTTGGCAGCAGGTAAAGCTTTGAGTCGTATTGGGGAAAGCTTGACGCCGGTCTGTTTTGATGCTCAAGCCGTTCTTTATGTCAAATCATCAGATAGGACTGAAAGCATCTGAGCTGCCGTCCTCAGATATCATCAGGTGACGCTTTAATGGATTTCATTTGACAGTCTGTGTAAGGAAATATTCTGTTGTTGACTTGGCTGCTTACCTCGTAGTTTTCCTCAAGATAAACGTCCGCTGGCAGAATGAGGAAGACTTCAACGAGGAAATATTTGCTCCTGGTTGTTTTTTTTCTCTGTTGAAAACTTTGGTATTGAAAGATTGAATCGCACGGCTACCTCTAGACAAGTCAAGAGGGGGAGAAAGTGGTTTCTGCTCCAGGCATGAATTTGTGTTTACTTCCACCTGCTTGATAGTTTGTGGTTGACATGGGTTTTGTTTTTTTCCAACATTGTATCTTATCTCTACAAGTAAGATCTGGACATGTGAGATGTGAGCCCTTTCTCTGTAAAGTAGCTTTAAAATAACAGGTGTGTGAAGATGGGAAGACTTTCTCCCCAGAAAGCTAACTGTTAGCCATCTTGTTAGCATTATATGGACTTTCTCTGGGCTGATGATCACCAAGTTCAGATTTCTGCTCAGAGATGAAGGCTTTGAACTGACAGTCCAGGAAAAAAAAAAGAAAACATACGCTTTGTTTATTTCCTGCCTACACTGTGTGTCTGCTCTTTAAGGAGTGGAAACTATTACCCAGAGTCCTTAGTGGCATGTTTTTGTAACTTGAGATGGAAGTGCGTTACATGTATCTGACTCTTGTGTTTTTAGGGAAAATGTTAATGTTTTAATGCTTGAAGATAATGTCCTGTTCACACTAAATGTTTCTGAGTATAATTTATTGTGTTATTTAATAAAATTCAATATCAGATCAGACATTTTGTTCATACAACTTAAAAAAAGAATTTACATTACCCTAAGGTGAAATAAGTAATTATGGGATATTTTTGCTTATTTTAATTGTACGCTGTTCTTTAAATATCCTGTGAGTAAATATATTTGCTCATAACAACTGGAACTTTCAATATCTACCAAGCTATTTTCATAATTTACTGAAAATAGCTTAAAAGAGTCGCCCCTCAGATTAATTTCACCTTCTGCTGCGGTGGGAGGGAAGTTACCGTAGCAACCCGATTTCAGCTGGAAAGCACAACGGCTCCCCTTTCAGAAACCGTTGGAATTTTTCAGATAGCTCAACATGTGGTGGGATTATGGTACTGCAAATTTGGCTGTGTCATCGGCGCTCCTTTCGGTCAGTTTTCCAGTTTTCTGGAAGTTTGTTCCAGATTTGTGGTGCATAGAAGCTGAATGCTGCTTCTGGTTCTGTGGGTGCAGAACCAGAAGCAGAAGACCTGAAGACCTGAGAGGTCTGGAGGGTTGACACAACACCAGCAGATCATTTATTGCAATTTACGTATTTTGATGCTAACTGAATCCATCCTCAGCCTGATTGATCTGAGAACACATTTTACACATTTATTCTTTGAAAGGAAGGATTTCACTAACATAACAGGAAGCTTTTCTGATGTTTTCACTGATAAGTTGTACGGGTGACAAATGACAAATTACTGTTGCTAAATTGGCATAAAACTGCAGACGTGAGACCAGTGATGTTGTCTGACTTAGAGACGGTGGCAGAGACAAGAGGCAGAAATAAGCGGAGGCTGCAGATTTCAGGACGTTCAGGTTCTCTTTGGGAGCGACGTGGATGTAACGGATAAGGTTGGGGAACGAGTTCATCAGAGGGACAGCTCATGTCCAATGTTTTGGAGATAAAGTCAGAGAGGCCAGAGTAAGATGGTTTGGGCATGTTCAGAGGACAGACTGTGATTACATCAGCAGAAGGATGCTGAGGTTGGAGAAGGCAAGAAGATGTAGTGAAAGAGAAGATAAAGGTAGATGGTGTGAGGGTAAAGAATGCAGAGGAAGGGACTAAATGGAGACGGATGATTCGCTGTGGCGACCCCCGAAAGGAAAAGCAGAAAAAGAAGTAGAAGAAGAAACTTATTTTAAACAACTCCTATGTGTCCTTCCCTAGGCTTTACATTTGCTGCTTTTATCCCGCATCCTTTCTAACAAAGTGGAGAAAGCCACATCAGGGAAATACGCCTCATGCTTGAGAATCTACTTACTTCCTTTCATGTTGTCCAGCCTGATTCTGGTTGTGTTTGATGTGAGAGGAGGCAGGCTGCTGTCATGATCATAAGGAGGTCCAGACAATCTGGACTAAATGCAGTCTCACCTGATTTAGAGAAATCTGATCTTCTGACTAAATTGGTTACATTTTTGTGACATTATCAGTTCATTTCTGTTAATACTTCTCAACCAAAAAAAGGTTTTAGGAGAAAAAATTTTTTTTTCTAACAGAGTGTATTTAAATGTTACAAACTTGGATTTCTGTAAATGGAACAATAAACCCTGATAAGAGAAAGTACATGTAAACTGAACATCACGTCTTCATTGTGTAAAATCCTCCGTCTCCTTTCTGTCCTGATGGAGTCTCTCCTCCTGCTCATCACTCATTGATCCTCAGGAAATCGATCCAGATGAGAGAACAGGTCATGCATTTTGATGCTCATGTTGCTCCATAGCTCAGAAAGTTAACCTGATTGACCAAAACCAATGTGACTTTTGGATTCAGCACATCAAAATGACCCTGAAACATGACAGAGAATTTTTTTGGCTGCTGACCAGTGTAATGGAAGGTCAGTAGCATGCTAGCTTTATGTTACTTTATGCCGCAAACTGTGTTTTTAGAGAATGATGTCTGATACTTCCTGTCTGTTTTAGAAGCAAATCATGCCAATGATTGTTTGCACTTCGTTGCCACCACGCATTCTCAGTTTTTATCATTTTGTTATAAATTGTTTTCCATAATTTTTATTGTCCATTGTTTTATTTTGTGTCCTTGTTTCACTCAAAATTAAGGGAATATGAATGATAGAAAAAATGTCTTTCAACCAAGGTTATTTGATTGGGGTTACAAATGACTCTAACCAAAGGTTTACATGTTCTGGAAGTTTTTCCGTATAAAATGCAAAATGGATAAATATGGACTTAAATGGCCACCATGGCACCCATGTTTATTCATGCAAAATTTTTGTTGTTTGTTTTGTCTTTATGCCATTATCAAGAAAGGTTTCTAATGAACTGAGGTTCTGCTTTCCCTGTTGTTGTTTTTTTTTCAGGTTAACTATAAATGCTGAGTGCCAGCTGCAGCTCCACAACTTTCCAATGGATGAACACTCGTGCCCGCTCATCTTCTCCAGCTGTGAGTAACACCTCGTTAGGTGGCGCTTTAATAAATCTTTAAAGTCTTAATTTACAGCTGCAAGGACTCAGTACACTTTAAAACCATCGGTGTGTTATACAGACTGCATGTCAATATCTAGATTGCTTAAATAATAATGGCTTAAATCAGTTTTTGCAAAAAGTGTTTTTTTTTTGTTGTTGTTGTTGTCTAAATCATCTTTGAACAAGAAAGACCTGGTGACTTCTTTTTTTTTTTTTTTTTTTTGCCAAAATAACTTTTGGCAAAAAAAAAAGACTAAGGCCATTATTTTAGTGAGGTGACAATATTCTTTCTAAACTTTGATATTTTACTATTTTAAACTAAATATCACTATACTTGACATGACTTTTTGTGTGACAAAAACAGCAGAAAGTGTGCATGTGTTGTGTCTATACAAACTAGCAGGCTTTCATAAAAATCGTCCCCACTTCTCTGAAGGAGCAGTATTCTGTGAAATTGACTTTTTTTTTAGCTTTACATCATGTTATAATGTCATTCCCTCATCAAAAACACACCAGGAGTGTTGCCTTGATTATTTCATGGATGTTTGAGAAATCTACCATGGCAACCATTCAGCTGTACAAAACGCCTGATCGGACCTTGTGATGCTTTCAAGACGAAACTCCTCCTCGAAGCGACCGTTTCCCAGCTATTGAGCTTTTGCCTCACAGAGCAGGCCTTACTCAGCTCCTTCAGACTAGCCAGTAGCAATTAGCAAACACCTGCTGGAACTGAGCATCTGCTGAGTCCATTATAGGAGCTACTTCACAGAGCAACACGGGTAAAAAAAAAAAAAAAAAACGTTATTAAAGGGCTAATAGAGGAGCCATGGAGAAGGCGGAGTTTCAGAAAGAGAAGGAGCTTTTAAAGAAGCAAAGGCACCGATTTCAAGGTGTTTAATTAGGAAGTCAAATTTCTTTTAAGTCATATTCAATATGTAACCTTTTTATAACCACTGTTACTTGATTTTTCTATAAAATAGCACTATGTGCCTGGAAAAGACATAATACCGCCCCTTTAAATCTTCCAGAGAACAGATGCTTTCACCCACCTGGCAGAATAAGATGGATCTCTGTGCTGCCAGCCCTATGGAGATCCAAACGCTGCGCTCAGCCACTACTGTTCATTTGTCAAAAGCAGCACAGGAGGTGCTTTATCTGCAAGCCGTCACTGGGAGATTTTATGAATGCTCGGATAACATATATAGCATATAGCATTTATTGATCTATAACCCTAAAGGAAATATGTATTTAACTAAACACAAAGTGGATTTAGATTCAGTATCACTGAATTATATTATAGTACAATAATACAACAAGCAACTTTAATGGTTTTCAAAAACAGAATTGAATTTGATCTTATTTTATTGTGTGTATGCATCATTTTGACCATTATACACACACACAAATATATATATATATATATATATATATACATATATATATATATATATATATATATATATATATATATATATATATGTATATATATATATATATATATATATATATATATATATATATATATATATAAACACACACACACACCGGTACATAATATATAATCAGGATTGGTAGTGTTCATCTATTTGGTTGCTTCCCTGAGTTCATAATGAATAAAGCAGGACTACATTAAAATTCTGGAATTGCCTTTTCAACCCCTTTTTCAAAATTTATGGGTCATGATGAAAAGCCGAATCTGTGGCAGGAAACCAACCAATTTAAATCGAGCCATTTTGGACACAAAGGCCGGTAAAATTATTATTTTATGGATTATGCCAGGATTATGCCTGGATCTTGTTGATGGCTACAAAAAAATGCAGTGAATCTTCTAACTCTAACTCTAAGAAATCTTTGAGCTTTCTGGATACATTTTTCACCATCTTGTTTTCTGCTTTCAGACTGGACTTGCTTGGACAGAAAGACTTGGAATTTATTTATTTATTTTTTTTATCCTTTCGCTTGTCTGAAGATTTACTTTTTTTCTTTTTTATAAGAATACAAAATGTAATTCTAAAAAAATCCCTTAAGTTCTTAATATTTATTTATATCACCTAAATTTCTCAGAAATAATTAAATATCCACATTTAAATGTGTCATAAAACCCCAGACTTTGATGCAGTGTCCTTACTGTGTGCTCTGTGATTGCGTCTCATTCTCCGTCCACCGCTGTCGCCTTCTGTGACATGATTGTTTACTTCCTGTGTTTTGCTGCTCAGCTTCTTAAAGGCTCTCCCGTCCATCTGACGGCGATCTCAGCGCTGCTTTGAAGAAAGGAGCGCGGGGCTGAAAATGAGGCGTGAGGTGTGGATAATGTGTCATCTTGTGGCATCAGAGAGCCATTCGGTGTGATTGCGCCCCATGAAGCCTATTAGGGCTTAAAACGTACTTGCTGGACTGCCTCGTCTGTGGAAACATCCCGCTGAGATCCATTAGACGCATTTCCTTACCCGAAGATCAGTCCACACGTTTCCATGGTGATGTCTCTCTTCTCGTTTGGAAAAAGTTTTATTTATTTTTGGAGCCGCCGTACCTGTCGGGCTCTGGAACAATCAGGACGCCACACAGATACTTCATGTTAATGTGGAGAGACAAAAGAGACGAAGACGTGTTTAAAAATCACATCTAAAGCAAAGGCTGCTCCAAGTAGGGATACTATAAAAGCTACTTTTCTAAATTGATACCTAATCTCAGCAAAGTTTTTATTAATAAAAATAAATGGTTTACAGATGCCCCTGTTGTGTATTTTTGACAAATATTTAAAGGGATAAAACTCTTGAATTGAGCTTGAGATGGTTTTTTAACTGTCAAAGCTGATAGATGTCAGTGACTTTGTTTCTCATCTGTTCTTGAGTTTCTCAGATCGGTGAATGATTTCAGGCCTTTTTGTTTACTTGTTGCTGCCAGGCTGCATTTCAGTGGTTCTTTGAAATGTCACTATTGTCCCATATTTTCTCCAATTACAGATGACTGCCTATATGTTGAGCCACAGTATAAATAAGTAATGGATTTTGATCCTCACTGTAATGGTGCGTTCACGCCAAACGCATCCGACGCTTCCAGTTCGATTCCTTTTCACTTTGAATGCAGACGCTTGACGTTTTGCTCTACGCCGAGCGTTTCGCGCGTCTGGCTTAGGTTCAAAGGTCATGTGAAGGGCGCGTGAGCTTTAGCCGTTGTTTTCCGCTGGACGCTCTTGACGCTCAGAACGCGCTTGGTGTGAACGCACAGTAAGACATGGTCTCAATGATCCCACTGAAGTCTATGACAAATGAATTGCATCCAGTAAATTTGATGGCAGATTAAAACTGATTAAGAATAAATCTGGGTTTTCAAAGTGTTCATTTTTGCACATTTTATCAAAGCAGCTCTTTTGGGGTTTTTTAGATTTCTTCCCTCTCATAGATTTTTGTTGTTGTTCACTTTAAGATATATCTGCATTACTGGAGGAAAAAGGTTTGAAATAATATATGCGGGTGAACATTTCATCAATCTTAAAAGCCTGTAATTTTTAACAGGTGTGTGTTCACCTTTGAGTGCTAGTGCAGAGTAGAGTGTGTTTTCTGTGTTTGACCCAGTTTGAGGAGAACGAGGCGCCCTCTGAAGGGACTGTGATCGTCTTGTCAACTCTCTTTGATTCCAGAGAGGTACAATCAGACGAGACGAGACGTGTGAACGTGACGATTGGTCCTGATGATTACGTCGTCTGAATTTTTTTGACTTATAAATCAGGAGTATTCTCATGAACCGATCATTATGCAAATGACCTGCTGAATATCCAAACCAATCATGCAGTGAGTGTAGCGATGAGGTTGTGTTTGATTTAATCAAATAACTGGCGTTAAATGGGGATTAGCTGATGAATTATGACCAATTAGAGGACCATTTTCCCAACAATTCACATTGTTTATTTAAAATTGATTACGTTAAATCACTATCAAGCAGGATTATAATTCAGTCAGTGATTCTATTGGAGATGATAATATCTCCAGTAGTAGTTTGGCAAAGAAACCCCAACATTAACTTGCAATGACTGATTGTAAAAACCCTCCCAAGGCTCGGTTCGCGTTGTGCAAAGTTTAAGCCCCACAACAAGACCAACACCGACTCGCCACGTTACTGAGCCAAAGCTTTCATTTAACTCACTTTTCTTCTCCTTGTTGTCTTCATTCCAGGCTGGGCTTTTCATTAAGCCAGCCTCCAGCTCAAGACAAATGTAGCTCTGGGTGGCCCCAGTTCTGTCTTTGTGTGTGTGTGTGCGTGTGTGCGTGTGTGTGTTTGTGGGGGATCGATCATTAGGATGTGCAATTCTGTGTAATTCCAGACGGATACTCGCAAGACGAGATGATTTACAAGTGGAGGAAGAACTCAGTGGAGGCGGCCGACCAGAAGTCCTGGCGTCTGTACCAGTTCGACTTCATGGGCCTCAGAAACACAACGGACGTCATAAAGACGACGGCGGGTAAAGGCCGACGCTTACGACCTGGAGTCGTTTTGTGGACACGCATGAGACGACGGTTCCGTCTGAAAACCAAAACGCTCCTTCAAGTTGTAAAGATTTATGAGCAGAAATGTGTGCATATGGGTAGATGTAAACCAAATATATGAAGGAGATAAGACTAGCATGAATGGTTCACTTTCAGAACTGTATGTCAAATAAAATGAAAAGAGCTTAATTTAAAAATTTTGCACAATATTCACCTTTTAACAAAAAACTATTGGTGTCTAAAGAACTGCATAAAAATGGTCAGACTATAAAATGTTCATGTCGCCGCTGTTTTTCTCTTCTTGGTTTGGAAGAGACGAGAATAAAACAAGTTTGAACGTAGTGATGAAATTTTGAGCTTCACATTTAATCTAACGCTGCAGATAATTCAGTGGTTTCTCAGTAGACTTCCATTCATGTGTAAATACTTTAAAGTTAACTAAATTAGAAAGTGGCTGCATCAAGTTTATTTCTGTCTGACCCTGAATGACATGAACCATGATGTGCTTTTAGTTATTGTTTGATTTTCATTTGCTCCTTTGCCATTGTAGAGTATTGTTTATGTTGTTGACAAAAAGACAAAGAAGAAAAATTATGTACATACGACTCGAGAAGAAAAACAGACAAGAAGTAACATATGAAAATAAGACTTTAGCAAAGATGCAGTAAGGTTTTTTTAAGCATGCTAAAATAGAGCCATCTCTTGCTAGACATAATTCTGTGTTCAGACTATCTGAAATTTCCTCTCATTTTATTTTCACACTAATCTTGAAGTGTTGTGCATATTTTATTTCCCTCTGAATCCCTTTCTTAACAGTTTAAAGATTTAAATGACGGCTCTGTAAAACCCTGATCCAAAACCTTCTGACCACACATTTACTGTCATTCACCTGTCGCACTTTTTTAGTCTTTAGTTTTGGTTTCTGTGCAGAAAGACCCCGATGCCGGAGGGAAACAACGACCTGGCATCTCCTTTCTTTACATTTAACTCTGTAGTTTATGGAATTTGTTCACAAGTTAAACCAGCCTGACGATTATTTGACCACTAGAGGGCTTAAATGTAAAAAGTTAAAAATAATCTGAAAAGGATGTGGATAGTGGACACATCCTTGAAAAAAAACATTCATATTTCGAACAGGAGCGCATAATTAGTAACACACATCAAAATTCCCTTTTGTTTCCTGTTGCTGAGCTTATTTCTTTCTCAAGACACAGCTCTGATCCGGTGACTCTGCAGGATCCTCGTGTCTTAATCTGCTCTGTGGTGTTTTGGCGTTCACAGTGGATCAACACACTGGGCGCAACATGCTTTTCTATTAGGGCGCCGCATTTCTGGACGCAGCGCTGGACACTGCTCACGTTTTCCATTAGGAAAAACAAGCAATCTGCACAACCAGAACGACACGTCTGGAAGCTGCAGCAGCAGCATGTGGAACGGAAATGACAAGATTCATATAAATGGTTTGGATTAACACAAACAGTAAGAAAATCTGTGTTTGGTTTGTTACAGGGAAGGTTTTCCTGATGCGACTCAGTACTCAACTCTACTGCTCGACTTTCAGCGTGTGTAATTTGCTCCTTTTTTTTTTACGTTTTTGGTAATTGCCATAATATTTGTAACCACAGGTGACTACGTGGTGATGACGGTGTACTTTGACCTGAGCAGAAGGATGGGCTACTTCACCATCCAGACCTACATCCCCTGCATCCTCACCGTGGTTCTCTCCTGGGTTTCCTTCTGGATCAAAAAGGACGCCACTCCGGCCAGAACAGCTCTAGGTCATTTATATTTCAGAACATAATTGCAAAATTTCTACATTTTGTTGATTAGCATTTTACTCATCATCTCATATCACTTTACCTTTTTCCAATTAATTTGTTTTTTTCTAGCGCTGCTTCTGTCGTGTTGTGCCGTTTTTATTTCTGTGCATGCTCTTTCTGTTGTTGTGCAGACCACTGGCACTTATAAAGGTAAATGATTTTACTTTTCTTCACTATTGACTTTATTAATCATATAATTAATTTCTACGCTCATCTGCAACTGCACTGAGAAAAGGAAATGGAGCTCCAATTAAAAAAAAAAGTTAATTTCTGTCATAAAATCAAATCAAAGTAAGTTTGTCAAAGTTACTTTATTTACGTTTGTTTAACATAACAACCTAAATGAAATAATAAAAGTACTTTTTAATTTGATTACTCGTGACCAGTTAACACAATATAGTTAAGATGAATCGTCTGTTTTGCTTTTTTCAGTGTGTTTTCAAAAGATGAGTTTATGTGTGATCGTATTTATTACGATCATAATACAAGATAATACATAATACAAGAGCTCGGTCCTGCCAGCAGCCATCACCATCTGCAATAACGCTTTGAAGAGTTTGGATTAACATGAGCTACAACAACATTTAGTTTCCGTTTGGGATCGTTAAAGTATTGAATTGAATTTGATCTCTGTTGTTTGCTCCATTAGCCAGTACCAGCGTCTGTATGTTGTGTTTTGCCTCGATGCTGTGGTTCCATCATTATATTACACTGGGAAAACTGGGAAAAAATGAAGGGGAAACCTTGGTGCCATCCTGGGATATAAGAGACAAATTAGCATCCAGGTGCTGCTAATTGGATGCACTCAATTAAATAATCATCAACAAGTGTGACCGACTCCATACCAGCAGGAGTTTCTGCAGCGTACAGGTGTGTGTTGACAAAATGCCAGCAGGAAAAACATTAGCAAAACGGCTTGGAGAAGAAATTGTTGCTGCCCATCAATCCTGGAAGGGTTATAAGACATTCTTCAATCTATTTGATGTCTATCGTTGGACGCTGAGGAAATATTTAAGTGGAAAACATTTAAGATAGCTGGCTGGCAATCTTTTTGGTAAATTCCCCGCAGATCAGACTGTGTATGTCTGGAGGAGCTCCATCTCTGACGCTATAGAACTTAGTTTGCATGATAAACGTTTAAGTTTCTGACGTCTACATCAGATAAAGACTGAAATATCACCGTTTGCTTAGAAGAGTTGCCAGGAGAAAATCTCAAGTTTGGCGTACCAGCTCAGGTGTGAGAAGTTGCCTCTAACGTCGTTTTATAAAATATTCTGGTAAATTCAGTTCAGTTGGGGACGAAGTTGCTACATTTTCAGCTACTGTGTTTCACTGTGTGTGAAATAATCCACAAGAATAGAGAAACCTGTTCCACCTCCTCGCCTGTGGTGGCGCTGCAGTAGGGATGCCTGATTGTAACGACACGGAAACCTCTGAAGAAGACATGAGCGCAACCTCCCTCTTTACAAATTCTAACCAGGTTTTAGTGTTTGTAAGGATTTCTCTTTCATCTTTTTTCCCGCTAGCACTAGAGTCTTAGCGTTTGTTTTGGTTGTATTTGCCCAGAATGCTACGGAAGCGCATTGCTATCATGCAGTAAAAAAATTTTTTCGATCGCTATCTCGTTATAACGAGTTACGTATCTCGTTTTAACGACTTACGTATCTCGTTATAACGAGTTACGTATCTCGTTTTAACGACTTACGTATCTCGTTTTAACGAGTTACGTATCTCGTTATAACGAGTTACGTATCTCGTTTTAACGACTTACGTATCTCGTTATAACGAGTTACGTATCTCGTTTTAACGACTTACGTATCTCGTTATAACGACTTACGTATCTCGTTTTAACGACTTACGTATCTCGTTTTAACGAGTTACGTATCTCGTTATAACGAGATACGTAACTCGTTAAAACGAGATAATTTTAGGTCCAGGAAGTGGCGGTATTATGCTAGGCTAGTACAGTGACTAACATGAATTGGTCAGGTTTCCCTTCATGTTTGGTCTACAACATGTAGAGATACGGATGCTGCTTTGCACTGTGGTTAAAACCATTAACAGCATGCCTACTCTGACAAGATCCTAAACAGAACGGGACTGCACAGAAGGAGACGTTAGTCCGGTCCTCTAGCTGTGGCGGCGCTCCTGACTGGATCGAAGCTGAAGTTGGCTTTCGATTGTAGCTTCTGATTCGGGAAATGGCTAAAGGGAGATTATAACGGAGGCTCAGATGTATTTGATGAACATTTTCTGGTCAGATTTTTTATTAGAACAGTACACTTGCTGAACAACGGCAACGGCTGTTCGTAACCAAGCAACCGAAATCAACAGAAGGCTAGGTAGTGGCAAAAGACAAAACTAGATCCTGTTAAGCATTCTTCAAAATAAAAGACTTCCTCTCTCCAAAATAAATCATAAATCAGCAAAAGCTGAATGGCCTCCTTTAAGCGTCTTGAGAAACAATCACCTAATGATCCTGATTCATAAATCTCTACTCGGCTTGGCTCCAGCATACTTAAACTTTCTTTAACATAGATCTGTTAATTCCCATTCTTTACGTTTTTACAATATTTTTCTTTTGCATGTTCCACGTTTCCAAACTGAAAAAGGGAAGCAAGCTTTAGTGTGATGGCTCCTACAGCCTGGAATCAGCTCCAGTCTGAAATAAAGATGTCAAAACTGGTTCCACTGGAATTATTTCGAGCGATTTTTAAAAACAGACGAGATTCTATTAAACAGTGTCACTGTTTTTAAATTCTTTTCTACTGTTTTACACTTCTGCATATGCATTAATTTTATTTTGTAACCAGGTTGCTGTGTGTTGCAGACTTCTACCCTGGTCCCTCTTGAAAATAAGATAAGATGTGTATCTCAACGGGGTTTACCTGATAAAATAAAAAAATAAAATAAAATAAATAAATTATAATATTTGTCAAATATTGGTCAAAGATTTTTAATATTTGTCGACAAACAAGGAGCAAAGAAGAGACACCTCTCCTTTACCATATAGGTGACTTACAATAATATCTTCTAATGAAGACAAAGAGGGTAGATAAAGATTATTGTGTTGCTTTGATAAAATAAAACTCTGAACTTGAAGATAGTTATAGAAATATTTTGTAGGAATATCATGTTTGTTTTTAATTTCTTCAAGTTACATAAATACCTTCCCAGGAAAAAGATCAGACACTTTAGCTATATCCTTAGCAGTTTAAATCCTGCTCTACATGGATGAACATTATATCGGATAGTTGTTGCATTTCTCCCAAATAATCAAATGTTTTTAGCCAGATCATCATTGTATTTTTCAGAAATGGGTATTTTGTTTGCTTAATTAACCTTTTCCTGCCTGATGAGTACATGTACAAGTCTATAGCAATAGAGATCAAGTGGGATACAATAGTAACCCATGCTGGGGGCTGTCTGGCAGTAAAGTAAAACATTGCTGCCCCGATCTGGGTTGAAATAACATAATAGGTTTGATAATTGTTAACACCCTCTGTCATATGGCAGATATAAGAGAAACAGTTTCATTATTGGGCGTTTACCATTTAAGTGAAGTTGGAAAAAGTTATATTTAGCTCCTTAAAAAGAAGGGGAGTGAGGAAATTGAAACTGATTGGAAAACATATAAGAATTTTGGCAATATTGTAATTTTTATAATATTGATGTGACCAATTAAGGAGATGGGTAGCATCTTTAACTATTAAACTTTTAAAGCTAACATACTTAGACATTTCCGACCTGGAATAGATTATTCATCTCTGATGCTACGTTGCATCACTATAAATCGGAATCTGAAAAGTTGTTGGCATTATTATCCCAGCTGATGGATCCTTGTAAGCCACACAAAAAGGCAGGTGCTCTAGGACAAAAAAGTGAAAGAAAACAGAAGGTTAAAATAATAACAAATATTGTAAATGTGATAGGAGTTTATTTCTAATGCACTCCAGATGCAAAAATATTTTTAAATCTCTCATTACTGAGGTTTCAATTCAGATAAAGATTTCACAAATCACAAACTAGGTTTGAAATATTCTGCCATTAGCGTAGATTAGAATAATCTACTCCAGATTTGAAGTGTCGATGTATGTTCATTTTTAAAGCATAACAAATGATTTCTTAACATTTATATGTTAAATATAATTTCCAGTTACTTATTTACAGTCATATGTCAAGTCATATGTTAAGTATAATTTACATGATAATTATTATTCACCGAATTTAACTTGATTGTACACAATTCCAAAAGGTGACGTGAAAAATAATTAAATTCAAAGCTTTGTGTATGATTTATTTTGGAGAGAGGAAGTCTTTTATTTTGAAGAATGCTTAACAGGATCTAGTTTTGTCTTTTGCCACTACCTAGCCTTCTGTTGATTTCGGTTGCTTGGTTACGAACAGCCGTTGCCGTTGTTCAGCAAGTGTACTGTTCTAATAAAAAAATCTGACCAGAAAATGTTCATCAAATACATCTGAGCCTCCGTTATAATCTCCCTTTAGCCATTTCCCGAATCAGAAGCTACAATCGAAAGCCAACTTCAGCTTCGATCCAGTCAGGAACGCCGCCACAGCTAGAGGACCGGACTAACGTCTCCTTCTGTGCAGTCCCGTTCTGTTTAGGATCTTGTCAGAGTAGGCATGCTGTTAATGGTTTTAACCACAGTGCAAAGCAGCATCCGTATCTCTACATGTTGTAGACCAAACATGAAGGGAAACCTGACCAATTCATGTTAGTCACTGTACTAGCCTAGCATAATACCGCCACTTCCTGGACCTAAAATTATCTCGTTTTAACGAGTTACGTATCTCGTTATAACGAGATACGTAACTCGTTAAAACGAGATACGTAAGTCGTTAAAACGAGATACGTAAGTCGTTAAAACGAGATACGTAAGTCGTTAAAACGAGATACGTAACTCGTTATAACGAGATACGTAACTCGTTAAAACGAGATACGTAAGTCGTTAAAACGAGATACGTAACTCGTTATAACGAGATACGTAAGTCGTTAAAACGAGATACGTAACTCGTTAAAACGAGATACGTAACTCGTTATAACGAGATAGCGATCGAAAATTTTTTTTTACTGCATGATAGCAATGCGCTTCCGTAGAATGCCCTGCGTTACAGTCCGCTTCCTGCTTCTGGAGCGGTCTCCGGTCCGCTCAGTGCCTGGAAAACAAAATAACAGAGGCGTTGTCACGACCCAGTCAAAGTCCAGACTTCTAACTGACTGGCTAAACTATTAAATCGATGTCGTATTTAGTTTTTATCACAACTCTTCTGACAGTATTGTAGGTGGGAAAGAAATCCTAATCTCTTTAAAGGATGTTCATCAATTTCAATGGCTCATTCAGGAGGAAGACAGTGAATGCATAAAATGACCAAGGTCCGCAGGTTTACTGAGGAAAATGATTAATTTCCTGTAAGGAATCAGTCAACATAGACGCTCCTCAGGTGTTTACCTGCTGCTATGGCAACACCTTGAAATGTTTGCCGCAGAAAGGAGGATGAGGGCAATCACAGCGGCAGCCCAGGGATAACGGAAAAGTACGAGATGCCAGATGGTTACCGTGGGAACGCCAGTGAAACAGTAACAGATGTTTTATTTTTTCCCATCCTGACTGGCGTTAAAACTCTTGAAGGGAAAAACTTGAATATAAGAAACTAAAAATCGTTCTCATTAAGTACGTCGATACGAGCTTATCGAGGTTTATAAGGCTTTCAGTTTTCAGCTCTTTAATCATAACCGCAGCCGGAAACTCAGATCGATCTGAAAAGGTGTACATTTAAAAGGTACTCAGCTCTTTGGACTGTGATTTTGTTCAATTTAAAAAAAAAAAAAAAAGGTTATTTTGCTCCAACTGAATGCATTTCTTTCCTTTTTGCTCTCTCAGGGATCACCACAGTCCTCACCATGACCACTCTGAGTAGTGTGGCCAGGACGTCGTTACCCAGAGTGTCTTACATCACCGCCATGGACCTTTTCGTCACCGTTTGCTTCCTGTTTGTCTTTGCTGCCTTGATGGAGTACGCAACTCTAAATTACTACTCATACAGCATTCGAAGGCCGAGCTACATGGAACCTAAAAGGCTGGTGCGTTCGGCCTGAGCGAGATTCTCTATGTGTGTCAGTCAAGCTTTTACTCTGTGGTTTCCAACTAGGATTAAAACGACTTTGTGACTTAGGCATCCGCCCTTTAATTTGACTCCCCAGAGGTTGTGGGTGTTACAGCCCAACAGTGGGATTTATATATATAAAATAGAATTACAGCATAACTGAAGCCCCAAATGTTAGGGCTCCTCTCCTTAGGTGGAGCCATTCGCCGAGCTGAAACAAAAATTAATTTATTTCATTATATCAAAGATCTACAGTGTCTATAAAAAGCACTAACCCCCTTGGATGTGCTATCTTTGTATTGCTTTTAAAATCAATCAACAAAATTTGGCTTTAAGGACAAAAACAAAAACAAAAAAAACTAAACTAAATCCCCTTTAATACAGAAGCTGAAAAAGTATGTTCTCCTCACACTTTTTCCCAACGGTTTTGTTGAGTTAATTTCCCGACGATTTTCTCGAGATAATAAAAAACCAAAGTTTGTTTTTTCGAGATCGTGATATGCTTGGTGTTTATGTTGAGTTTGATTCTATCCTTCAAATTCATGTCGTTTGAGTTATTGAGATTAACTCGACAAAACCATCGGGAAAAGGGAAATGACGTAAAACTGTCAAAGTGAAAATTGATTTCTACAAAAAAATATGATGAATAAATAAATATTCAATGATTGGATAAATTGATGTATTAGGTAATGAAAGATTGAAAGTTGAAATAGAAACATTCAACATTCGTTTTTGGATCAGCAGCAAGTCTTTGGTTTATAATTTAATGTAACAAATAATCATTTGTCATGCTGTCATTAAGCTCAATTAATTCAGAGCCAATTCATTCAGTCTATATTTCTGCAAAGATGAGAACATCTAAAGCAAAGGGGAACATGAATCTATATTCCCAGTAGAACGTAAATTTCATTTAGACATTTATTTTTTACCTCAGACTTCCACCTATAACATCACACAGCACAAATTCCTCCGTCATCCACCCAGACAGCCCCACTTTTACAACAATGAAACCTCGCCCACTTAGGAGACACAAGGTCTACGCCGTACCGCTTCATGCCATTAGTGCATGTAGTGATTTATCATCGTGTCGGTGTCCAGACCGTAAGGACTCGTCCTTTGGGGATTCACTACAGACCGGAGCATACAGTCAGCATTGAGTTTTTCCAACAAGAGTAAACAAATGTCAATTCTTGAAGCTGCAGAATTGTGTTATTATTCTGTCAAGATAAAATGCAACTCCAAATTACAGATGTTTCTCTCTGAAGCAAGATTACAGGTAAAGTGGGCATAAAATATAATCTCAGATTAAATTAATGAATTGCAAAAAATTTGTCTCGGTTGCTTGAAGCTTTTCTAAGAATTCAGTGCTATTCAGTTTTTATTAGTTGTGAGACTGCACCACAGCAGGTGTGCTTCAAAATTTGGGTACTTTTTTGTTGTTACGTTTTGAGTAACTAAAGGGATTAAATTAAAATATGCTCCGTCTGTCCTGATTTGTAAATAATGTATTTTTTCGTTTGTTGTTCATTTAATGTAAATATTCTTGTTTTGCTCATCATTCTGCAGTTGTGCATTCCCAGAAATGGTTTCTCCGATTTTAGTTCTACCCGTCTCAGGGTTTCCCTCTGTGTATTATAAGCCTGGTGGGCCACCAGGCTTTACTTGTGCCCCCACCAGGCTAAGCATTGCTTATTTAAGTTTGGGTTTTTTTGTTGTTGTTTTTTTGCAATTTTTAAGACTCTTTGTTCAGGTATTAATCATCCAATATTTTAAGGACGCTTAATTATCAAGTGATATTTTCATGTTTCCTGTCAACTTTAAACATTTTTTAACTCAAAAACACAGCTGGCCGACGCTTGGCAAGTTTTCAGGGGGAAACCTTGCAGTTTTTAAGCAGTCTGTCATTCATTGGTCATGGTTGGTCTGGTTTGGTATTCTGTTGCACTAAAATTAAAGATTGAGATCAGCTATAACCTCCAGGTCCGCTGGACCTCCATGACAACCATGTGACGGTCCTGACCAAGATGAAACTCTACAGACTTAACAAACCTCAGTACCCACTGTATGGAGAGTTGGTCCAGTGTTAGCTGGGCGGGGAGGGGAGTAGGCACTGCGAATAACAGAACTGTCCATTTCCCTGGAAATTCAATGTATTTTTTTTTAGCTGCGAAACATTCAATCTAATTTTACAACATCTTGTGTTTCAGAATTTCTCTTTGCTGGATGTGAGACCTCCTCCGCACACTGTCATCGCTCTAAACAACGCCATGTACTGGCAGGAGTTCGAGGACGCCTGCGTCTACGAGTGTCTAGACGGGAAAGACTGCCAGAGCTTCTTTTGCTGCTTTGAAGAATGTAAAGGAGGCGCCTGGCGAAGAGGAAGAGTCCACATAGACCTACTGGAACTGGACGCGTACTCGCGTGTGTTTTTCCCCACGTCCTTCTTGCTGTTCAACATTGTGTACTGGGTCGGATATCTCTACCTTTAGTACAACACACTCGGCAGAAAAGTCAGAAAGTAATGGGTTTTAGTGGTGATGTAAGGAACTACGACAGCAAATAAGCTGTTCAGAAGGAGCTACCTGGATAAGAGAGCAACATCCAGCCTGTTTCTGCAGGTGGAGGTTTCTTCTGTGGAGACATTAGGCGTGATGATCCAGCACAGCAGAGTTTCCCCTGTGTGTGCTGTGTCGACTCAGAAAGGACTGTGAGGACAAACGGGCAGCGAGCCGCACAGCGGGACCCCAGCCTGCTCAGGCAGGTAGACGTCTCTGTGCTGTAGGAATACTGTTCTCCAGCCGTCGGTCGAGTCGAGCCGATGAAAATCCAAGGACACACAAACCGTTCCTAGTGCCTTCCTTTGGAGGGGTAGATACCATCCGTAACAATAATCAGGGAGTTATCATTTATAGAGTAGATCGGGAGAGCCTGGCTTTGACTGATTATCAATAAGTTTATGAAGTAGCCACGTGGTACAATAAACACACTTATTATTGAAATACTTTCACTGTTACTTTCAGCTATTTGATGGGACTAGCTATGAGGTGTTACTCGTATCAAGGTTTTACATTTTTGCAGTTATATTTGGTTTGCAGTCCTTTTAAAACCTTTTACTTCTAAATTTAAAATGTCCACCTGGATATTTTTTTTTACTTATTTTAATTCTATGCAGTTCTTTAAATGTCCTGTGACTTAAACAATTACTGTAGTAACCCGATATTGGCTGGAAAGCGCAACGTCTCCCCTTTCAGAAGCAAAAGTTGGAATTTTGTCAGATAGTGCTACGTGTGGCAGAGTTAAGGTACTACAGGTTTGGCTGGATCACTGGCGCTCCGTTTAGGACTTAAAGGTTTAATAATATGCCAGACAAAGTTCCAGAGTAATGTATGTTTTCTCTGACTGTGTGCATCATAGAAAAATGCAGCTTGTCCCCTCCCCCACCTGTTACTGCACACTGCAGCTGGTTGAACGAAGGCTGCTACCATTTTGCCTCTGCCTTCACAAAGTAAGACAAACTCGACCGCTTAGAAATATTTCTGGACTTGAAAAACACCCAACACCATATGATCCGCTCGGCGTTCCAACTTTAGCACCTCATTTGTTAGACTTGATATATTTATTGGGTGTTTATTCTATAAACTATACTCATAATTATAAGTACTTCAGCAGAAGTATAAATAATTGTTGCTTTTCTATTTACGCACAAGCAGTTATGTCAAGTTTTAAATTTTGTAAAAAAAAATTTTTTACATTATTACAACGATGAATGACACCTTCTGCCATTTTTACTCTCGATTATAATCCATGTTAGTAGCTCTGTTTGTTGGTTTGTTTCTTAAAGGTTAAAGGTTAAGATTTTTAAGGTATATTGGTTTTAAACGTGTTAATTTAAGGCAGATGGATGGACGCCATGCTAGTGTCGACTCCATATTTCATTCTGTGAGGTGTTGATGTAGGTTTTCATTGTATTTAGGTTTGTAATGTCAGTTTCTTTCTGGCTTGTTTTCTTATAGGGATCATTTATTTAGTTTAGTCTGTTTCGGTTAAGGATAACTTGCCTAAATAAATGTTTAGTCTGAAAATGGTTTGATACGATGCAGTTCCTCTCATCAAATGTGACCAAGAAGTACAAAAACACACTTGTGACTTACAGCCACCTTCAATATTTATTTTTTTACAAAAGCAAACCTCCTTACTGTAAAGTTCAAACCTTGTTTAACCTCCTATTTCACAATCTCACACTGTTTTCATTGTATACCAATTGTAACTCATGCAACACAAACATACACACATCCACAGACACTCACACACACTGAAATAAATAAGTAAGGAATTATGTTATCTGTTCAGCATATTAGGTTAAATCTAATAGGATTATACATTATCTGTGGGCCCAATCACGTTTATTGGGCCTCATCGTTGTCGCCTCCTAATTTGCTTGCATGCAAACCACTGACAATTATCCTGATGAGGTTTTGCCACATTTGGAGATTGAATGATTGTTTTAATATAAGCTGGTTATATAGTAATTTAATTTTCCTACGTTCTCACTCGACGCTGAGTGGGTTCATTTAACCCACTCAGCTGATTTACCTCTGAAAATAACTGTAGGGAGCCGAGGGTCTTTTTTAACAAATCGTGCTTTTTGCTTCAGCCAGTAAACTTTATCACACCACTAAAACACACAATCTTGCTAAGTACTTTGGATCTAGGTTCTAGTGCAAAAATCTTAGAACGCTTAAAATAAAACAAAACTAACTTAAAAGTAACTTTTCAGCTTGTTTAAATATCGATGACAAAGTACTAGTTTCACTGGCAGATTATTTTACTAATAAGACATTTTTCCCATGTTATAAGTGAAATAATCTGCCAGTGGAACTAATACTTTATTATAGATAAATAGTAAGGAAATATTGACCTAAAACAAGCTCCTATATCTTGCTGAAAATGTACTTTAAGTTAGTTTTGTCTTGTTTTAATGTTCTAACATGTTTGCACTAGAAACTAGATCAACAATATTTTGTAGGATTTCATGTTTTTTGAACTTTGTTTCAGACTGTCTTTGTTTTCCTGTCAGTTGTTTCACACAAGTGCCACGTCGTTTCTTTGCTGGTAGAGGAAAATCTTAAAACCCCGACGTCTACCAGGTTCTGAACTCCAACAGAACCTGGCAGTACAGCACATCCTGTACTGCACACAGTACAGGATGTGCGCAGCGGCTGGTTACCGTGGCAGATTTAAAGCTAACGACTCCCTGCCTCTCTTTTTACTCCTAGAGGTAGCATCACTGCATGGAGACTGATTAACTAATCAAACTGTAGCATTATGCAGTCGATGTGAAACTGAGTGGTCACTGTTACGTGACTGGAGGAAATCGCCGCACCGACAGAGGAGGGCAGAGTGGCTGCTGATCAACAAGATGCTGAAAAGTGTAATGAAAGTGTGATTGCTCATTCAGCCTGACAGCAGCACTTCTGTTTTGTTCCTTTGTTTGGCATTCAGGGTGATTAATAGATTGCATAACCCGTCACATTAGGCATTTATACGGCTGTTATTTGAATGCAACACTGTGCTTTTAATGCGTTTTGCTTTGTTAGTCAGACTCTGTCTTTAACAGCTGTACAGATGTTTAGTCTTCAAACTGTTTGTAGGATGAAGATTTGTCCAATAAGGCGTCCTTCGAGATGCTACGCTTGTCGTTAGAGAGATGGTTCAAAAAGAAACTGTGAAATGAGGGTAAAAGGTGTCGGCAGTATCTTATCTTCATTCTACAGAATATAAATCATGATTAAATGGACCCAGAGGTCGTTGCTAACGGCTCGTCTGATTATGGCTGAAACCACAGCAGACTCCTACCACTGAAAACAACTCCAGTCTTTAAAAAAACACATTGATAATTTATGCTAACACTACTTTGTTAACATTTAAATTGGTAGATCATTTACACAGCAGCCGATGATTATTCACAGAGGAAATGGAGGTTTGGGGTGACATACACATCAGATACATTGTCCATATGTCAATATTGTAAGTACAATTGTAGTCCTTTTAATTTCTTCAGCTCTGTACCTGTAAATGGTCTCTTCCTATTTTGATTTCATAACTGTAATTAAACTTTTTCATCACCTAAAGACCTTCCACACTGCAAAAACACAAAATCTTACCAAGTATTATTGGTTTAGATTTCTATACTTGATGAAAAAGTACAGTCCGTTGACTCATTGATTCACTTATAACAATAAATGTACCAATGGGGAAAAAAACCTTTTCCTTCAATATTAAGCAATTATTGACTTAAAACAAGTTTCTATATTGTGCTGAAAAGTTACTTGTTAGTTTTATCTTATTTCAAGTTTATTAAGATATTTGCACTAGAAACCACACCAATAATATTTGGTAAGATTTTGTTTTGGGCTTCTTTTTTTTTTCTTTTTTTTTTGCAGCACATATCAATACATTTTCCTTTGCAGTAAATTATTACAAGTTATAAAGATAATCATAAATGCTCATATGCATCAAATCTCGTAATTTGGGTTCTGGTGCTCGGTTAGGTTGGAGCTCATCTAGATTAGGATTAGGATTCTTAATCAAACTAGAATAACCAAATGATGAACTGAGTTGTTGTTCTTAAAGCATATGAAACTTCCTTCACGCAGATTTGAAATTGATGTTCCTAAAACGTTTTAGTGCAAAGCTACAAGATCTTTGTGTCTGCAGGTTCCCACCAAAGAGTTAAATCATTTTTGGGTTTTTAATTGACCTCATGTATATTTTCGATTAACACAGGAGCCAAAAAGTTCGCAGCGCTGGCAGTTTAACACCGGGATGGTGTGAAACATCTTTAACAGGCTGAGCCTCTCTGGCTGGAGGATTTCCTCCACAGCAGTCACTGCTGATGCCACTGATGATTCTCCACTCTCACAAGTGTAAATTGCGTCTGGCAGCATAGAAAGCTGTGAAACTTAATGCAACACGACAGAGACCGTTTCTGCTTTTATTTCCCTGTAATATTCCAAAAGAAGTTAAATGTTTCTGTCGGTTCATCTGTGAGTTACCTGTAGTTTCTGCTGCCTTGTTCACAAAACACAGGCTGCAGTACGAGCCCCGTCTCTGGGGGGCGCCACTGGTCGCAAACGCTTGAGCTTTCAAAGATTAAGCCTGCGTCATGAAACGAATGGCGGCGGCAAGTGGACCTCAGCGGTGTGTGTTGGAAATCTGTTTCTGAAATGCATTCACTTCCACCAAAACTGAAACACACCAGACTGAAGAGCAGCGATCTGCTCTGTCTCTGCAGACTCCACTGCCTGAACGGCAGGAAACGACGTACCGAAGAGTTCGGTGGTCGCCGAGGCACACACTTGATCTGCAACACCGGCTCACCCTTACACAGCCTGGCTAAGTCTCTTCTATCACCTGGCAACAGCACAGGGGCAGCAGAAGGCCTCTTCATCCTGCCTCAGTGTTTTGTGAAAAAGACTTTTGAGTATCTTGAAGAAGCCAAAGGCCTAATCCCTCGTCTTAATAAAGAACGCTTTGTGTTAGACACGTCTCTCAACACATTCTGTACTGAGAATCTACACTTCTCAACATATTTTACTCAAAAAATCTTGTTTCAATCCAACTTAAGGCAATGATGTTCCAGCATCCACCTCCAGTGCATCTTGTTCACGTGTGTAAAACTCGAGGCCTGTGGGCCAAATTCGGTCCACCATAGCTTTTGATGTGGCCCTCTAGATTATAGACTCAAATATTATGTTATCAGTCAATTTAATGCAGGTTCTTTTATCTGTTTACTACCAAATTATATCAATCAGACAGACAAATCTTCAGTTTTTGGAGAATTATCATGGAAATTCACATAAAATCAACAAATCCCCACACTTTTTAGTGTGAACACTTAGGCATTTATTGCAGACTTTGCTAAAAAAAAATCCGAATTTATTATTGATTTTTATTGCAAAAAAAATCACAAAATCCTAGAAGGACTGAAAAGATGTTCAATAATATTTAATTTTAAGAAGTTGTTGATATTTTAACAGTTTGTGAACAGGTTTTATCGATACATTCTGGCACATCCGGCCCTTTAAGAGTGTTCGCGATCTTGATTTGGCCCAAAACGAAAATGAGTTTAAACCCCTTTTATAGAGAATAAACTTGGACATTTCAAAAGATTTACCAGAATTTTTTGAATTCTGGTCAATTCAAAAGATTTACCAACTCTGATTCTACACACGTTCACCATTGTTCTGCTCAAATGTCGGCGCAATAACCCATCAGTTACTTAATCTATGCACGTGTTTTGTCTGCGCCGACAAAGATGCACTTGAGTGGCTTCGTTTACCAGTAGCCCAAGTAACTTTCTGATACATACAACCTACAAACATTTTTCAACGTAAAGCTACTCATTTAGCGTTACACTTTAAGTCCCTGAAGGTCAGTTGATCACCAAATATGGACATAAAAAAACCCGATAATCTGTTTAGACGCAGTTAAAGTAAGTCCAACACCTTTCCTCCCAGTCTATATGCACTATACAAAACAGGACCGCAATTCAATTACTTCACATTTAGAAACATTTACCACACAATTTAGATGCATCAGTAAACACAACAGGAGAGGACCATGCTGGAAAGACGCTTTATTATCATGAATAATGCTTCCCAATTGATTATTAACCCTAAGAACTATCATGTCAGAAAATTCCTACAGGCATCAGCCTAGTTTTCTCTATAAATGTGTTCTGTGCTGAGGCACTGTGGTTTACTTCAGAAGGTACTTGGAGACGTGAGAGTAGATGCCCTCTGTCAGGAGGAATACAGTTTGGTGATTCAGAGACTATTGAGGCATTTTCAATGGATGAATCAGAGGCAGAGAAAAGAAAAAAGAAATTTATTTTCCTGTTTCTTTTTTTCACATATACTGATTAAGTATGAAATAAAGAAGATGCTGGCAGCTACTTGAGATGGGGGGCCTTGCAATGAAGTCAGACATATTGGCTCCTGTAACATGATTCTATTATAAGATATATGACTGCAAAAACACAGAACCTTACTGAGATTTTTATCTTGTTTCCAGTGAGACCATGTTTGTACACCTGAAATAAGACAAAACTGCCTGAGAAGCAACATATCAACAAGATAGTTCGTTTTCAGTTAATCATTTAATATTGATGCAAAGTACCATCTCAATTGTCCGATTATTTCACTTATAATGAGGAACAGATGTTTTATTAGAGAAAAAAATCTGCCACTGGTTCTAGTACTTTTGAATCAACATTAAGGATCAAACTCCTATTTCTATGGAGTGAAAAGTTTCTTGTAAGTTAGTTTTGACTTCTTTCAAGCTTATTAGAATGTTTGCATTAAAATCTAGATCAATAATACTTAAGATTTAGTGTTTTTGCAGTGTGAGACAGATTAAATCTCTTGTTCTCAAAGTCTCTCCAGCAGACCTGTACTTGCACCAAAAAGCGCAGAATGCTAAAACACTGATTCTTTTGTAGTCTATGTATTTTGCAAGTAAACTCCATTACCTTTTAATGTGAAATGTGACATTTTTGACAAAGCTGTGTTGGTCAAACTGGCAAAAATAATTTTCCTCTGGCAGTCGCCGCTTCTCCATGACCAGCATTTGTTTTCTGATTGTTTTTCTTGATCATTTTCCCATCGTGTCCCTCAACCAGACAGCACATAATGCAGTATTATTCCCCCAAACATTGGGGAAGCAAAGAGGGGGATTCAGACTGGGATCAGGTCCCAGCTCATGTTTGTCGCTCCAAGGCTGAGCCTGGAAACAGATAGTCAGAATACCGGCCCAGGGCGCCGCGTCATCTGCGCCGAGGATAACCACGACTTATGCAGATCCGGGGCGTCCATGACACCGAGCTGGCGATGAGGCGGTAAACTCATCCCTCTGTCGCCGATGTTCCGTGTCAACATCTCTAAAACTAACATTGCGTGTTTCGTGATTCGCCGTGTTTTGGCCCTTAAGCAGACACAATATTCGGCATATTAGAGCATTTTTTGTTTTGGGTTTTTTTTGTTGTTGACTGACGTTCAATAAACTAAGTGCAAACACTGCTCCGCTTTCGGTGAGTATTGTCGGAATAAATAAGCCAAAGACTCTTCTGTTCAGTTTACTATGCCATACCGGAACCTTGTCTTCTGTATGTCGTACTTTAGCTGCCAAACTTACAGCGTAACAAATATCAATGTCTGATACTCTGAAGGTGTTAGGGTTAGCCCTAACCCTAGCCATTTGTGTATCGATGAACAATCTTTGTGCTAAAGTACTCTTAGACTTCTGAAAGGTTTTCAACTTCTGTATTTCTTTTGTCTACACGTTTTCTCTTCTTATACAGCTGTTACTTCGCTAAATCTGCTTCAATCCGCTCAGACCTGTGACATCAGTGTAACATGCAGTACAGTAGATGTGTCATATCCAGTGGTACGGTGGAGTACAAGTGTAAGAGTGTCCTGTGAGTGTGTGTGCTTTTTTTACATGTCGTTCTTTTGGCTTAAGCTTTTATGATTCATTCCCAATGTTCCTGCTTTTTCCCCCCCATACTACTGTCACTTTTTATATCTGGAATGTGCGATAATGATTAAAAAAATGAATTAAAAGTTTTTTTTAGAAACATAAAGGAGTGTAATCAATTTTTGTTTACAATTAAAGCAATTATTCAAAGCAAATTTGCAGCATTTACTTAGTTTCCTGAAAACCTGAGATGAAGAGGAGACGTTGGCTTCTTTATCTCAGGACTTTTTCTCATTTACTTGCTCAGCTAAGCCAAAACAGGAGGCTGCTGTTGGCCATCTGCCTTCCACTTTTCTGAGAATTTCTTTCCCTTTGCGCTGACAATCAATTCATAAAACAGATTTAAAAGTTAACTATCCCCTTCGTGACTCAGTATTTGCAACATGTGTCAGAAAATAATGCAGTGACTGTCATCTTCTATCGCTGCTTCTCAGCAAAAACAATCATAACAGTGAAAGAAAAACATTTATTAAAGGTTGTTGGGGGTTTTTTGTCTTAAATTGAAACAAAGTGTCGCCACGTCTGCCTTTAAATTTAATTCCCCGTGTCTGAAATCCAATAAGGCTTTTCAATCCAGAAGTACAGAGCAGTGACATGATTGGCTGTCCCTGGGAAAACACCTATAAATAAATCAACAAATTGTTTTTTTCTTACTGTTTTCCCGCAGGTCAAAACACGAGTCCCAGCTTTGTGTTTTGCAGCCACACAAAACATCCAGGACTTAACACAACCGTTTATTGCATCTAAAGGTCGATTTTTCCGAATTACACTTACATGTCAGAAATAAAGACGTAAAGCCTTCTTCCGAGGCCGAACCCGGCTCAGGTGGAGACAGAGTGTTTCAAGATGTGTGAAGCCACGGATGAAAACCGCCATCACCTCAAGCTGATCATTCACAGTGCTTCACTTTTCCTGACAACAGGATGCCTCCATTTTGAACGAACTGCAGAGTGAAAGTAAATGGGTATTTATCACAGTGTGCCTCCGTGAAATGAGCCATTAAACCAAACATCATAAATGGTAAATGGACTGAATTTACACAGTTTTTCTGGTTCCTCGGCACCGAACGCTGGAGCTACGTTTAACCTGTGGCATCCACAAACGACATGCACCGAAAGGAAGCTGGTATCAAACTCACAACTTTCCGATTACCAGAGGACTTCATTATGCGACGTATTTCATGTAAAGAGGAATAAGCACTTTAGTTAACTTTTTAAGCTTTGGAGTTTAGAAAGATAAAACTGGCATTTTGAATTTCCAGGCTAATGAAAAAATTCTGTTTGTGTTTTCATCATAGCCTTGTTAATTTTGTTTTACAAATTTTACCACATTCTGCTCATTTTTCTGTAGCTGAGCTTCCATTGACTGTATAATTGCACAATTTGATATATCAAATATGAATTTAGAAACATGGCAATTTCAAAACATAAAAATAATCTTGTTTTTTCTGATTAAATGTTTTGGTGCTAGAATGATTTTTTTTTTTTTTTTTGGCCATATCCAATGTTTTTATTTTGCAAAACACTTTGTGTATCACACAAGTCGTGATCAAAAACCAAATGTCACCACCGCCGAAAAAGATGAAGACAACAGGAAGTGGACAATGGCACATTTTTTTTTATAATTTATTGTGTGAAGTTATTCATGTGTGATTTTTATTTCACTTCTTATTGAATTGAAGCTGCAAAATTGTGTTTTTTGGACACAATTTCAACACTTTTTTGACAAACTTTTGAGAACATTTACAATGGAAGCACAGCTTCTTTTCCTTATCGTTAGACATTTTAGTCTTTTCTGTTTCTTATACATTTCGTTTTTCTTATATTTTTGCCAGGCCTCTTCCTTTTAGGTTTGTAGCTCTTCAGTTTCCTTTGTGTTAATTAGTTTTCTCCCGGTCACAGCTGTTCCACATCTCCTCTGATCAGCCCATCTGTTGTTCAGTCGTTTTCCACCGCTGCCTCACGGTTTAAGCTCATCACTTTTCATTGTTCTTTGCTGGATTTTCTCCCTTAATAACAAGCACCTTCATTTAGAAACTACACTTTTTGTTTACATGTGTTGTCTTTCACTAATATTTAAATTGGTTCGATGTGCCGAACTCAGAAGTAGGACAAATGCGCAAAAAATGAGGAAATCCCAAAGAGGGAAAATTATTTTTCACACTACTGTACCGCAGAACAAATGTTGCAAACACAGATTTTAAAAGTCGACTCAATAAGTAACTTGACTTAGTATCTCATCAGATAGCTTGTAGAAACATTTTAAAGTTAAAACTGACCCGTATAGCAGGCCTGTGCCTGTTCCCTAATCAGCAGATAAATTACATCAACCTGCCTGAACGACCGTTGACCACAAGTACGAAGAAAACAGTTTTGAAAAGTTAAACCCCGCTTGACTCGTGACTTCTGTGCTCGCACCCATAGTCTCTTTCATCAAGCACACAATGCTGAGATAAGAAATCCAATTAAGTCGATGCCAGGCAGTCTTACTTCCCATCACCTCATACATTCTTATAAACAATAAGGCATAAAGACTTTAATACATTTCTGTCACAGATATGCAAATGGCGTGTTATTACGGAACAGAACAGCACAAAGCGTGAGTTTTGATCAGCGCTGATCGAGACCGCGGTCCGACCACGAAGAGGCACGGCAGCCATTAGCTGTGAAATGTCTTGTCTGGTGGGTTGAAGTGGAAACAATGAGGGAATGCTGCCTGAATGGCAAGAACAGCAACATAATTATCACAAACAGCTCTGGGAAGTTTCTGAGCAGAGTGGAGTAGCAGTCGTTAAGACTTTCCGGGCTTAGAGGCGTCACGATGAGGTGTTGTATCAGATTACGTCCTTCTGTCTGGTTGAACCTGCGAATCAGACTGAAGTCTTGAGATGCCATTTGAATTCACATGAAGCTCAATCTTTGCTCCCTTTGACTGGACCATTCTAACCTCAACATGCTGAGTCTAACATGTCGTCCTCTGGGATTGTCTTGTATGAACCTCCATCCATCAGCATGTTGCTGCCACCACCGTGTTTCACTGTGGAGACGGTGTGTTCAGGGCCATGCGCAGTGTTAGTTCTTTAGCGATTTGCAAATTTAGCGATTTGCATGTAGGCCCAAAGGTAGTGGTGGGTGATGCTGTAAACATGTGATCTGGATTCGATACTAAGTAACTACAGCGTCGGTTTCACCAATAAAGAGACTTTTAAAGGGGCAGTGTTATGTAAAATGGACTATTTTCAGCTTATGACTGTCATAGCTCATTGTACTAAGGAGGGATATTAAGTTTTTTTTGTAATCTCCACATCATATTTATAAAGTAATGTTTTTCATCTATGACATGATAGTTTCTCTTTTTACAGTCATCATACATTACCATGTAGGCCATTTACATACTTCAGTTTTGGTTTTTTGGCTCCAATGATTTTATTTAATTTATTTCAAATGGTTGGATGCATTATTTCAGAGGTAATGTATCCAACCATTTGGATACAATGCCAAATGTATCCAATTTGTATCCAAATGTAGTCAATGTGGACCACTGACTACAGTTTGGTCATTGTAGTCAATGGACATCAACCACATGAGCAAATGTAATTTAAATGTTGAGAGTAACTTAGATATTAGACACAAATCAAAAACAAAAGTCAGAAACATAACTACCCTCAATATTTTAATTTTAACCAGCTGCAGACTTCTGGTCTTTAAGAGACTGTGAGAGTAAATGAGATGGAAATACCTCTTCTAAAAACTCAAGATGAAATCCTGACCTTTCAACAATAGTAGCACCTTAAAGCCACAGTAAGCAATGCAAAAAAAAAAAAAAAAGTTAAAGTGTTGGAAAAGGTGTAAATAATGATAATATATCTCATTTTAAAGCTTACCAGCTGTACCATGTCTGAGCACAGAAAATGAAAGAAAATCAGTTAATGTTATGATCTGGCATACTCATCAGACTAAAAAAAATGAATTAAAAGATTTAATTAAACTTTGGCTGGCATGCGATTGCAACATTTTTTTACGAGCTGCTACTGAAGAAAGGGAGGTGGACGGGAGGAGAAGAGGAAATGAAAAGTGCAGCAGACAGATGGAACCAAATCTTGACTGGGGAGAAATAGTGGGAGATCGGGCAGATAAGGCGCCAAGTCGATGCGGTTTGTCATTGTTCTGGATTGGGCATTATTCCCTAAAAAAACAAAAAAACACTGAGGACATGGTAAGGCAGATTCAAAACAGAGACCATTTGGACTTAATTAAAAATGCAAAAGTTCCTTTACAGGTGAATAAATGGTAAATATGAACAATAAAGTCCATATTTGAGTCTCTCGTACATAAAACAAGGAGGAAATGGTGTTAAAGCCGTCGCTGTACCTGCTGTTTTCCTCCAGTGGAGCTTGTTCACGTGGTTTGTCTGTGAGAGTTATGCTGTCTAAGAATAGCCTGAGGTGTTCTAATATCTGCACCGGAGAGTGCAGTCATTAATTTTGCTCATTTGCAGCCTCTCGGTACGCTTGCTGTTTTTGTTGTTTTCCACAGCTGTGACACTTTCCGCCCCCTAACGACACTCTGAAGACAAACTTTATTGTTCCAATCGCCGCTTCACAAAGACACGGCGTAGTTTCACTACAACCTCGACGGAAAAAGAAACAAATATTCCCCGTTGTAAGAGTGTGTGTAAGGTGAGGCTTTTTAAAAATAACCTTTAAAGTGAATCCCACTAAGCTCCTTCACTCCTTGTCTTAATTACAGAGGCCAGAACACATTTAATCCCTATTTAATGAACAGGAGTCTTATAGCCACGGGAAAGAAGACACTTGTTTGAGGAAACCCCAATGTATTTTCCCATTGAACCGGTTTTTAATAAATTCGTGCAGTCGGATTATCAGCCAGTAATCAGAATTCCACATTTTCTGCACGCAGATTAATCGGTTTGGTCTGATTTTCTAAGTAGTTTCAATGCACACACGTACACGGATTACAGTGTCTTGTAGTATTCCTACCCTTAAGTTTTCATGACTTTGTCACACTACAAGCACAAATTTGGGACTTAATTTGATACACCAACACAAAGTAATGTGTGATTATGAAGAGGAAGGGATCAGGATTATATTAGTTTTACTTCACTGTGACTTTTTGTTTGTCTAATTCAGTTCTAGTTTCTAGAATGTGTTTGCTAGTTTTTATTTGTTAAATATTGTTTAGTTTTAATTTTATTTGATATAGTCGTAGTTTTTGTTTTTTCATACTTTGACCTTTTTTAATTATGCAGCTAAAATTATCATGATACAATATATATATCACGATATTCAGCAAATTATACGATTCAAGATTTTCTGAAAGATTTTAGATGGACAGAGTGAGTGTGGCTGTTCCATAGACTTGGATTTAATTAATTGAACTGATGGTGTAATACTGGTGTAATAAATGTTGTTCTTGTTATACATTTCTTATATTTTTGCTTTGTTTAAATGTTAATGTTGGCTTTGTGTATTTGTTTCTGCAGAAAAGGAACTTTTTTGTCTTATTCACTTATATTAAATAATGTAATTTATTCATTATCTAATTAATTGTAACTGTTTCATTACACCTCATTTTTAAAGTACATGTGCAACTGGGTAAAAAATGTTATGTGTGAAAGCTGCCATTTAATTCATGTGGATTTGACATAAAACTCAAAGTAAGATTTAATGTATCACAGATGAAAGCGATACTTTCTGAGGAAAAAAATATCAATAAAGATTATAGAATCGCTAAAATTACACACCCCTAAATTTTAGCATGTTTTGCTTTTATAAATGCGTGAAATAGTTCCAGTTATAGTTTACCCTCATTAATTACCATTTTTATTTCTATTACTTTTTGGTATTTTGTGTTAACCATAATAACCTTGGAAGGGATATTTTACATGTTTTTCAAAACTCTTAAAAATCGGAAGAATGTGTAGCTCAGTGTTTCTCAACCCTGGTCTTCAGCGCCACCCTGTCCTGCATGTTTTAGGTATTTCCCTTCTGCCTCACACCTGAATTGTATCTCTGGGTGATTAACAGGCTTGGTGGTCATGCAATCATTTGAATCAGCTGTTCTGGAATAGAGGCACATCTAAAACATGCAGAGCAGGGGGGCGGTGAGGACCAGGATTGAGAAACACTGGTGTAGCCCATTTTTACTGATACTCTAAAACTATAATTAAAATACAGCTGTAAATGTATTTATGAACAACATACTTTCTCCCTGAAATAATTATGTTCCCATCTATTGAAGATCTTTATTTTGCATCGCCCAACCTTTTTGTGTTCGGACCATAAAAGTAAGACATTACCACACATCCACAATTTGTTTACCATACAATTAGTTCTGCCTGCTTTGTTTAACTAATGGGGTAGCTATTTATTTAGGCCACCATAATGCGAGTGGCTTATTTAGTTTACAGGAAATAGTCGAGCCAACAAGCTGGCGCTGGATTGTTTGGGATTTGTGGAGGGTTTGTTCATGTAAGACATTTGGCTAAACGAAGGGACCATTTTGGTTTGTTTCTTTTGTTTGTTATAAGGAAAGTTTCTGACAGTAAATTTGGTTGAAATGTTTTCACTGATTCGTTCCTTTCAACACCTGCATAAAACTGAAATAAAAAGCAGAATGTTGCTGAGTGATTTTCTGATTCCCCACTTCAGGTTTTTATTTAATCCTCAACAGCGTCTTGCCTCCAACCAGTTGCTAGTTTAACTTTGTCCAGGTTGTTGTGAATAACTTTGTTTTTCATTTATTTTTTTTAAATTGAACTCAGTGTATATTTGTCAGATTTTTAAAAAGTCAGTTTGACATCCAAGGAGATGCTTCTGTTTTCTTTAACACATTTTTTTAAATCTATATTTTGCATAATAAGTAGGACAATTTGGTTTGGTCAAAAAATGCTTCTTGGCAGGAAATCCTGTGAAATTAGAAAGCCAGTTCATTAAATGGTGTCACATTTGAAATGAAAATTCATTTATTCATTTTTGGTTCGGTTCAGTCTGTGGGTTGTGCCCATTAAAACTTGGCAAACTCTCTCTGCTAATGCCAAACATATTATTCTGCCACCGACTATTTTTGGTGGTGTTTGTGGTGTTGAATGATCGGAGTTTGAAGAAAAAAGATATATTCATAACTTATAGATTAGTTAATTAAATAAACAAGAGCTTTTGGGAAGTCTCTAGTTGCATTTCCCTTACAAACATGAGCAAAACTTTGACAATATTCCGCTAATGTTGAGAAAAAAACCCCAGAATTTTGCAATTGTGACGTTTCCATTAAATAAGAAACACAATTAAATTCACACGTTAATTAGCTTGTCCGTGCTGCATCATCATCCTCCATCTACTTAAGAAAAACACACTGACTAAAATAAAATCTAGAGATATGGCATCATTTATTATTCGTCTTCTGAAACGTTTATTCGGAGAACACAGAAGACATTCGAGTTGTTGAGCCGTACAATAAATACAGAAAACAACCAGAGCTTGACAGGGTGAAGGGACCCAGTCTGGGACCAATCAGTACAATTAAAATGACCGGACACAATCGGAGAATGTGTAAAAAACTGAAAAACGAATTATTGCTTTGAAAATTTGGGGATCATAACAGTGAAATACAGACATAAACTGGTATAAAATCCCTTTCACTGGGCCTTTTTCAGATGTTTCAGGTGGTACAAAACAATCAGCAGTCTCTAGTTGTATCTTTCATTAAAAGGTTACAATAAGTGATTGAAGAAATGATTTGACATCTTTTGTAAACAGATTTCCAAATGAGAGACGGCAGAGAGCAGCTGCTGTTCCCTCTTGACGCCGTAGCACCACGAACACAGACATGAAGTGCAGCCAAGTAACGCTTCTCTCAGAGTCGACTTTTGTTCAGAACTCGTGTAAATCTGTCCCTGATGCTTCACACATCCCCCGTGCTTTAAAAAAACAAACGAACAAAAACAAAAACATGGTTGCAGTGCTTCATGTTTTGCTTGTAATCTGATTGGTCGGTCAGCTTACACATCACATTTACAGTGAGCTGCAACTCCTAGAGAGAGTGGCTACACACACACACACACAGATACGCACACGTAAACGTACATGGATGTGTGCCAACACGCTCCGTCTCTTTGGCCGGCGTGGTTCACATGTTCCATCCCAGACCGATGTGTGTGGCCAGCAGGTAACACATGGCGACCAGGCATGTCATCACCATCATGGGGAACCCCAGCCTGGAGGACAGGAAGTACAGTGGTTAAAACGCTCCAGAAAATGTACGTCATCACATTTAATAATAAAAAAAAAACAAACACACACTAATAGGCGCTCATACAGCAACACTGAGTGTTTCATATTCAGAATCTGTCAGTAGCTGTGTTTCCATTGCGCAAAAACGTCGATATTCGGCTAACGTCGAAAAAACGCAATGCCGCAGTTGGGAAGTTTCCATTAAATAAAAAATGCAAGTAAAATAAGTGAATAAGTTTGTTCACGTGATTAAAAAACATTTAAAAATTTTGCTCATTTTTACACAATTTCTGGTTTATTTTACATTACCATTGTTACTATTAATAAAGAACATCCTCTTTTAGGAACTGTAATTTGTATTCATGAAGGATCTGTTATTTCTTTTTGTGTGCCAAGACAGCAAAAAAAAAAAAAAAAACATCTGTAAGGTGGCAAATAATTTTTTTTACTGCACTTTACTAGGAAGCGTTGCAAGTTCTCTGACTTGATAGGCGAAAAAGCAGAATAGTCAAAGTCATCAAAGGTCTCAGGAATGTAAAAGCTGCTGATTAAAAGAGACGGGGCCGAGTGCCAGACTGTGTCAGGCTCAGTGTTGTTTAGCCTTCAATGGTGCTTTCCATCCCTAAACATAATGCAGTCAGAGTAGAAATGATGAAAGCAGTCTGAACGCTCCCCTGCTCTCCACCATCTTGTTAAACACAAACATTAACCTGCTCAAAATACATAATTTCAAGTTTTTTTTTCTTTTTTTTCATCCAGCAGCTTCAGGCATAAAGAACTTTCCACATCGCACAACATCTTTAAAAAACTAATCATGTTTTATCCATGCAGTAGGGTAACTTGCAGTTCTTTTATTGCCCAACTGAAGCTGGTGTCAGTTTTTATTCCTGAATTAGCGTCGTCAGTCTCACGCTGCCTCACTCGGCTGCAGATGGTTTCTCATTTGGATGTGAACCATGTCCTAGATGAACACATGGCTGCTCTCAGGGCCAGGAGTCTGGCTGCCTCCAGCCTCTGACACAGATCAGTATTGGAGGACAAAAAAAAACACACAAAAAAACCTCACAAACTTGCATCTTATGTCGGTAATTAAACATCGTGACTTTAAAGAAAAGCTGCCATATTGCAAGTTTCCATAACTAAACTGATGCAGTGGTGAGATGAGGTCTAGTCCATTACTACAGTATTTATACACCTGGAACTTTTCCGCTTTACGTCACCTTGCAACCACTAACTGTATTGGGATTTATTGGGATTTTATGTGATTGACAAACACAAAGTGGTGCATAACTGTTAAGTGGAAGGTAGGTGATTATATATTTCAGTAAAAATAATAATCTGGGAAGTGTGGCACACATTTATATTTATCCCCGGAGTCCAGAATTTTCAAAATCTTCCAGAGCTAAAAGCTGCCAGCCATTACGGTTGTGTTTATCTATTTATCTAGAGACTGATTTTTTTTTTTTTGCACATTCTATACTCATTTTATGTGGACGTCCATGTCTTTGTATGCTTGCAAAGCAAGCATACAAAGACTTGTATGAAAATATATCACTGCCTTTGATATATTTTCAAAGGAAGTGTAGGAAGCAGGAAAACTATGTGGCATTGCTGCTCTGTTGATATTTCTATTGAGCTCTGCAAATTTATGATGTCTGACAGACTTTAAAAATGTGCATCCCTAATTATTCTGATGAAGAATATTTCTGACATGGACCACCTACCAACATAAACACAACTTCGTATTCCATTTGTCCTGTGTGTGGTTAGAACAGCATGAATAGTGGGGGACATGCATAATGTTTATGCAGATTTTAGTCAATTAAAATCTTTACCTGCAGCCCACTTAGTAATGCTAACATGAGGTTATAAAAATAGCAGGAGGCATCTGTGCATGCTCATCTATTGGATGGATATGCCAGCAACAAAACAGAGATGTCCTTAGATTAAATAGAAACAGTAGAAATGTTTTACCAGGAATGAGAAGCAATAAATTAATTTATTGCTTCTCATTCCTGGTTCTTGAAACATAAGATTTAACCCTGATTCCAGTTTGAAACAGCCAGATCTACTGCTGTTTCTTAACATAAAAGTTTATTAAGAAATGCCTATTGTCCAAACTTTGGCAGAGATGCGATTATAAATGTGTTTTAGTGTTAGCATATGATCTTAACGCCACATGCTAACGTTTGAAAGGATCAGTATTATGCGTTTTCCAGGCACACCTGAACCTGATTTTACTGGAGTTTCTTTCCCGTTAAAGGGGAGTTCTTCCTCTCCACTGGCCCCCCGTGCTTATTCAGGATGATGGGAAGTAATGTCTCAATGCAATGTTTATTTTTTTCATATTTTACATGTTGCTGATTATTTGGAATTACCTTTTATCTGTGGGCTTAATGTCTGCTGCGGTTGAAATTAATCAGCTGAATTAGACCTATAGCATGTACAGAAGCATATTTTGCCCCAGAGAATTTTCTTGCTTTCTTTCTACAATTAAAATAATATGCAACATATATTAAAATTGCTTAGAAAGGTTGGAGGTAAAGAATTAAAAAAAAAAAAAAGAAACGTCAGTTGTTACAAAAAGTTAATTAAAGTTAGTAATATCACCCTACTGCTACAGCTATTTTTAAATTCCTATGGATATGGATTTCCCTTTTTAATATGCACATGGAAATGTCAAGTCATCTCATGAATTGAGAGCGGGAGACAACTGACTGGGGCATATTAGCACTGACTGTAGCAGCTGGAGGTTCATTTAAATAGAAAAAGGAAGGCAAACTTTCTCATAAGTCTGGCAAAATAAGTAGAAATACTTAGTGAATATTAATTGATTCAGCATTTGTAGAACTGAGGCAGCAAAGTTGTACAAATATGTGTAACTATTTATAGAACTATGCTGTATCTATCAACGTTCAATAGATACAAAATTTGTTCTGAAAATTCTGGTCCCTTTAAAGGTTTTCTCCAAAATAAAAAAAAATAAAAAAGAGGGAACATTTCGCAACATTTTTGGTTGTTTTTATGAGTTTAAAATGCTGTAAAAGGTCATCTCAGCTTCCTAAAGGTCATTTTAACTGGTTCCCGAGCCACGTTCCCATTGAATCTGTTGGGAAGCTTTAAGGAGCAACTGGCCGCTGTTGCAGGAGAGTCCGCAGTGTGTTTATTGATCCATAGCATAACATATGTCCTTATGCGCAACTTGTTGCTTCCTTCCATATATATATATATACATATATATATATATATATATATATATATATATATATATATATATATATATTTTTTTTTTTTTTTTTTTTTTTTTTTTTTTTTTTTTTTTTCTTCATTACAAAAACAACATGTTGAAGCAGGAGCCTCACAAGGTCAAACCTCGCCGGTTGTGGAACGAGTGTCCAGCTAAGATGGATGGAGGAGGAAATCTAAGCTGGTATCACTGTCAGACACACGAGGGTCACCTCTGCACACTGGATCCTTTTCTGCTGAGCAATAGCCATTTCCTCATCACAGGCACAGCATGAAGGGACAGAGGGCGAGGGGGGGGGGTGGTAGTTGCCACAATACAGGCACAGAGAGGAACACGGTTCACCTTGTCTGAAAACTCTCCTTTCTGCCTTGCGTACTCACATGCTGACTTAATTGCATTTGATGGGAGCTCTTTGAAAGTCCTGATGCAATCTCAAAGACTCTCTTCAGATAAACCCGAGGGATGCACTCGCTTTCACTGCGGAGGCTGCGTGACGGAGAAAAAACAAGAGCGCCGCTGCTTCCCAAAGATAATGGCCGACATGTTCTGCTCAAGAGCCGCTCCTGGTAGAAGCACGGTCCCAGACCGGACTGAGGACATCGGCAAACACGTCCAGATGATGAGAATGGAGCGTTTTAAGACACTCATTATAATTCCACTCCTTGCATTGTTTTCAGTACATTTGTGTATATGATGGAGTATCTCAGCATTACAAGAAAAAAATAAATACAATTATGGAAAGAAAGTCATAAAATTATAAGAATAAAGTCATGATAGTACCAAAATAAAGTCATATTAGAATAAAGTCAGAATATTACAAAAATAAAGTCATATTATTGCATTAATAAAGTTGTAAAATTATGTCTTTATCCTCATAATGCTACGACTTCATTCTCATATTATTCCTACTTTATTGTTGCATTTCTTTTTTATTTTCCAGCATTTATTTTCATTTGGTTGGTCTTGAAGTCATGGTTCCTCTTTGCTTTGCGCTGCACTTGCCTACCAAGATGGCGCGGCTCACTACCGGTTCAGACTGGTGGGATCTATGTATCAGCCAACAGTCCCATGGGTCCAACACACAATATTCAGCTAAATTATTATCTTTGAACTAAATTCTTACAATTATTATTCATTAATAGAATCAAATCAGTCTACGAACATCATTGTGTTGTGCTTTCCTGCAACAGGTAGGAAAGCACCTGTTGCAGTAATTCAAATGTGTTCAATCAATAACTCCACTCATCCATAATTTTCTCGAGTGGTTTTAATACAAGTAAAGCTACTTGTTTTAGTATCAAAATACTACAAGTAGTATTTCGATTAATATAGATAAATATGTTACACTTTGTTGATGTATGTTTTAGGAATAACCCAGAAGTATTTCTTCAGCACATGCGAAGATGTGCTAACGGATCAGATCGTGCCGCGATCAAGTCGTCCATTTAACCTGCCTGACACGTATTTTACTAGATAACCAAACACTTTCAGCAGCTGGACGGCGCTCCGTAGTCACTTCCCTTCCAACTGGAGTATAAGCTACACACACATCTGATGCTTTTACCGTGTTTCGTAGTTTTGAGGAGACCACCTGATACAGCACTAGTTAGTCCCAGCTGTCTGGAGGTTCGGACACACTTCTACCCCTCCCGACCCCTAACCCAAGCAGCTGTGACCCTCACTGCAGACGGCCAATTACAGGCAGCGCTGCAGCCAAGAGCAACGCTTCTATCTCGCCACTGCAAACACGACTATGATGGAGGAGGAAGAAGAACTGACAGCTCCCACGTTTTTATCACTATCAATGAGACAAAGCAGATGGCTGCTCCTATGTGCCTCCAGTAAGGAGGCGTGGGGGGAAATGGATAAAAACAGCAAACCTAAAACAGAGGGGGCACGTGTAGCGCCTGTTGGTTTTACTGCCACTGAAAAACTAAATGAACAGGAAGAAAATCAATGTATAATAAATATGTTCAGCATGAAATGATCTGGGTTACTGAGGGTAACAGTAGTTGTGTTTCCATCATCCATAAAATTGCACAAACTGAAATTATGAAGAAATTGTTTAATGGAAACATGGCAATTTTGAAAAAAAAAAAAAAAAAATTTAAACAAGTTTTTACACTGAGATTAGTTGCTATTTCGGTCGTATCAAAACTGCAATAGAAAAACTTTTTTGCATCATACGTCGTCTCACACAATCCACAGCTGGACGTTACTGCAGTCAAAAACATCGAAGAAGACGACAGGAAGTAGCAGGAGGATGGTTTGTTTTTATTTTTTTCAGCTCCACTGCAGCTCTCACAGAATCAAACTGTTCATCAAAGGTTGTGTGTCATTCAAATGTGTTGAATCCATAATTCTACCCATCCACTATGACCGGTAGAGTAGGCGGGGCTTGTTGCTCCAAAGCCTGAATAAGACACTGACGTCTCCTCTGATTGGCTAATGAGTGCTAGCGTCATGACATGTAACTCTTTACATCCGTCGCTGCCATGATTTTTACGGTCTTATCACGTGAATAAGCTCATTTACATGTGATTTTAATTTCATTCCTTATTGAATGGAAACACGGCAACGGTTAAATTGTGTTTTTTCGACGTTGGAAGAACACAGACAAAAGATTTGCGCACATTTGTAACGGAGACACAGCTGCTGTTACATTTTTCCACGTGCGTAATGATGTTTGATGTGGTTTTCAGGGAGTTAAAGTAAATCCCACTGACAGATACCAAAGTCTCACTCCAGCCACTATATCACTGTCTGTCGCTTTCCATCATTACTCGGAGCATTTTGTGGTCCCATAAGTCAAACTTTTAAAGTATTTCCAGATGGTTGCATGTTAGGCCTATTCAGACTCGTATTTATCGACCTTTCATCATTGTTGACCGCCTCTGTTTCTCTAACAGGCAAACTGCAGGTATGTCTGGCTGTTACATCAGTAGAGTGGAAATTATTAGTGAGCAGGTGGAAACTGGGGAGGCAGCCTGCTTCAGATAAAACGGCATTTTGCTTTTTATTGCAACCGTCAGCGAGCTCTCAAATCAAGCCTTCAGCGAGCCCGGCTTCACATTTTGTGGATTTCTTTTCTAAACAATAATTAGGTTTCATAAACTCCCTGAAGTACAGCAAAGAACCCAGAAGACATCCCCATTCACTCTGCTTGGTAGAAGTACGTCAAAAAGACAATTGTGGTGTTTCCATTAAGTAAGACATTAATAAGCTTGTTCATGCAGTAAGTCAGTAAAAACATGCCCATGTTTCTCCCACTACTTCCTGTCGTCTTCTTCTTCATGGTTTGCACAATGGGAATGTCGGCTTGTTGATCACATGACTCGTATTATGTGAAAAAAAAATTTCCATTGCAGATTTGCAAAATAAACAAATTTCGATACGGCCAAAAAAAAAAAAACTCATCCTAGCGCCAAAACTTTTTAGCGAAAAAAAGAGACTTTGCATATTTTCATGAGGCAAATTTATTTTCAAAATGTCAAATTATATGGTGAATGGAAACGCAGCTAACGAGAAACAGTGTTTACTCCATGCAGAGGAATCCAAAAACATTGTGCAGAAGGTGCAGGTGCTTGTTTTTGTCTTGCTTGGTTCGATCAAATGAAATACCAACACATTACCTTGAAGTTTGGAATTACAATGTGGAAAAAAATTGAAGAAGTTATTTTGTAAAATGTTGAAAATGGGATGACTCTCGGCAGGCTCAGCGATCAAAATATCACATTTTGAAAAAAACTGCAGCTTCTGCACATTGTTGGCACTTCGCACTCCGACATATGACAGATATTAATATGTAAGTACCCCCTTCAGGCAGAGTGGCCCGTGGCACAGCGTTCCCAAACAGAAAAACAAGCAACTTTTCAAGCACGGGATCAGGTTGTTAGAGGAGAAAAGCTTACTTGAAGAACTCCACAAAGGAAAAACCATATCCGTGTTGTTCGGCGATGCCTGCACACACGACGTTGGCTGACGCCCCGATCAACGTACCGTTTCCTGAAAGGATTGTTCAAAAAAATATAATCAAAGGTACATTTAACATATTTCTCCTTGTTAACAAGCATCATGTGCACCATAAGCATAAAAAGCTGGAAAAAGTCAAAGCATAACTCCTTCCATTCAAAGGTTAAAAGGGCAAAGCCAGAAAACAAGACGAGCGTCTCTAAGGTTGCGTTTTTATTAAAGAAAATGGTGCATCCTTTTAAACGTCATTCAGTAATGACACGTGGCTCCGATGCAAAATGTCTCTATTGTTTGGGCTCAACCTGCCATTTTTAAATCTGTTGGAAGTGGATTAACATTATGAAAACGTAATATGACATAAAAAATTTTATCTCCCTTTTTTTTTTGTACCAGATTCTATTTCAAATTTTAACACCAGGAAACAAAACAATTGAAATTAATTATGTGCATCTCAAATATCCAGCTGACTTGCTGGGAGGGGCTTGGAACCCGTTGACAACAGCTTCCAGTTCTGGTTAAGTTTTCCACCGTGTCTACGAAAGAAAACCTTCAATGGCTAATTACTGTTTTTAAAAATCATTGATGTCAAAAACTGATGTTTTTATCAGCACGTGACTCCAGTGTGTTAGTGTCCAAAAGGTGCTAGAGTGGGAGTGGAAGTGGACAGTAGCTCCATCAAAATCTGTCATACTGCAGTTGATTAAACTCAAACACTCTGACAGCTCCTGTTTGTCCTTCCCACCCTAACAGAGCGCCACAGCCACGAAGGGCCCAACGCCTGGCGCAGCAGAGCCTGAAGCTGCTGTACTTTGAGGACCTTGAAGCCTCTCTTTGAAAAATGAAAATAATAATGATAAAAAAAAAATAAAAAAACCAACCCTGCCTTCCCAGGGTAGAGGCACAGCTGCTGAAACTGTGGCTGTCACCTAAAGCGTCTGATGCCGGAGGTCATGCTTATAGATCCACACCTTTGAGGAAGCGGATCAAACTGTAAAGTCCCCCGCTGTCTGGGTGTTGTCACCCCGAACCACATGCGCTCCGTTCCTATTAGAGATTGATAACTCACCACCGAGGCAGGCCCCCATGGCCAAGGCAAAGATGAGAGGCTTCACAGGGAGGTTGACATCCGCATCCTGACTCAGGTTGAGGAGAACTGGGATCTGAAACGTACATTTAAAATCACTAAAACAGAAAAGTACATTTTACTTACTCCCCCTTTAAGTGAAAAAAGATCTTGATAATGTTTCTATTGACATATTTATTTACTTGGGGTTGAACGAAGATTAACATATATTTATGAGTATTTCTATGCAAATCGGTTTATTTGTAGTAGAAATCAGGTATTGCTGGAAAAAAGTTAAAAGTTTAAATGATACAAAATATGTTTCCTTGAGCAGAAATTCATCAACAAAGTTAAAACAGTAACATTAAAGGTTTGTTTTTATTCCAGTTGGCGATCTTAATGTATTGAGGGACATCGAAGGACATCGTTCACATGATGAAAGGTTTCAGAATCTTTTGTTTTCTACCAGGTGTCCTTGGAAATGTTCTGCTTTATTTTTCAACAAAACTGCACGTGACTCCAGTGTGTTAAAAACTTACTTCTGACATTACAGCAAAACACGAGGTGATACGAGAGGAAAAATGGAGACATCTTTATTGTGATTTAGTTTCAGTTTTCAGAAAGCAAAAACCATCTGTAAGATAAAACTAACTTGATTTAATTTTTCTTACAATTTTAAACTAAAGATTCGTTAACGTCAACCATCAAAGACTTATCTTTAAACTGAAACGTTTACTGGTTTTAGCCGATCGGCTGAGGAGTCAGTCTGACCAGGCCTACCATGGTGGCAGTGAAGGGAATGTTGTCGATGAGAGAAGAAGCCAGAGCGGAGACCCACATCACTAAGATGATGGCCACAGCCAGGCGCTGGTCCTCTGGCACCGCCTGGGAGAGGAAACAATCAGAGCGACGCATAACCAGTACGGTACATGGTGTTCCCAGATCAGCCAGTCTGGGAACTAAATAAACCCAGTAGGCTCATTATTTGAGTTGGAGGTCGGTTTGATTTTTGGTCCTGATGGCTCTTCCAGTTGTCTGCATTTAACCTGATGATATTTAATGTTTGAATCCTGAAATGCCAGCAGATTAACCATGAAACATTCACATCTTTCATTGGACAGCAGCTGAATATTACAATGTCAGCTGCAAATTCTGGGTTTTTCCAATGTAAAGTAAACTCGTTTGAGTGCACCGATCAATTTTAGATTGTTAGCAGTTATGCTAATACATGTTAAAAAATAAAAACATCCTGGAGCTTTGAGACACAATGTAAATGAATTTACTGAAACATGAACTTTTCTTGGATTTTGGCTTTGCGTTAAGTATGTTTGGTATCTGCTCTGGTATTTTTTAAAATACATTTAAGAATACTGTTTTTATGAAAACAGGACAAGAATGAGCAAAAAAGCAGCAAAAGTCCAAGGAAAAACTCCTACGGACAATGGGAGGGATGCGTGGTTGCAGTTACTGTGCACAATTTGGTGATGCACGTTCCACTCCCTTCTGTGACTGATTCACTAAACCAAATCAAATCAAAGTTCAAAGTGTTTTGCATAATAAAAGCACAAACCTCAATGACTGAAACATTACAGTTTTCAACGTACCGTCATTACACATCAAAATGTTGGTTAGTGTTTCATTCATCGTTGTACTAAAGCGTCTCTAAACTGGTGGTTTTCAGTCTAGATCTTAAGGAAGTCAGTGTTCCGGCTGTTTCACCATCTTTGTTCCAGATTTGTGGTGCATAGGAGCTGAATGCAGCTTTTAAATAAGTAGAACGAATAGGAATGTTTTTAAATAGCGTTATTTGTGTGGCTGTGATTGCTGTGACATGCCATCACCGCCATGCAATTACATCAAGGAGAAGCAACGAATAGTTCTTATGGTTACTTCTATCTCTATCACAATAGCACTACAAGATATCATGATAAAACTTTAAGTCTACATCGCCCACCCCATACTTCTAGGACTTCAGCAGATGTTCAGGTCTGCAAAAGTCTCTGGTTTGAATCTTCTTGAGCTTCTCTTTTCTCGCCCACCTTCAATGGGATAAAAAGAAACTATTTCTCTTTCTTTTGCTTTGCCTCCAGTTGGGCCATGACAGAAAGACCGTACGGCTCCACCTGGCACGCTGTCCATCGTTAGAGGAAACTCACCAACTTAAGGATCCGCAACGGCACACCGCCTGTCATGTGTGATTATTAGCCTCAGACAGGACCCGTGTCTAAACGTGGGCTGACGTCCCCATTACTGCTTCAATTCTCCGCTAAGAAACAACTCGCTCGCACCCGGCGCCGGGGCAAGAATATGGGTGAAAATTACCAGCGAGCTCGGTCAACCGCCGGCAGGAGCGAGAGAGATGTAAACAAAATAATTGAATTCGGAGCTTGTGTGGAGCCAAAGGATCAATATGCATAAAAATGCAATATCAAGTCACCTGTGCCCAATTATCAGTTATGCCAGCCAAACAGATACCTGAGCCACGACGGCCGAGGCGGCGAATCAAGGAGAAGGACTCACTTTTATCAGCAGCGCCGTCTGCTCTCCAATGTAGTCGATAAGCTGCAGCTGGGCTAAAGCCTGAAAAATGAAAAGGGGATCAATAATAAAGAGGGGAGAGAAAAAAAAAAGTCAGGAGAAAACAACTTAGAGGTGGGAAGAAAGAGAAGAAAAGCAATTTGGCTTCTATTAGCAGTCATTAACCAGACAGAGATAAATGCATTCTTGTTATCATAGCCGACACTGAGAATTAAATGTATATATATATCCACATATGGAAGGTAGACCTTGTGGGAGATGGTTGTCTAACACTATACAGACTTCAATGATTCCAACAAATAGTTTTGGCCACATTCGTGCCCAACAGTCGAAAAGACAAAAAACAAAAAAACAAAAAGATCCCGTTGTGTCGACAACCTTTTCCTTTCCCTACGCAGCACGGCTGGTCGGTGAAGAAAAAGGTAATTACTTTTCACAATGTGAGTTCACTGCCAAACTGCATTTAGGTCACACCCAAGCAGGCAGTCAGTGTGGCTAAGCTAACTTATGAGGCGCTTTCTTTTATCATCAGGTGAAGCTGTTTGTCAAAGATAGACTATTTAAGATTTTTCTTTTCTTAGGTATCAATGTTTGATCCCCTCTTTGGATTCTAGCAGGGATAAACAAAAACACGTTCTTTTTATTAAATGTCACACATAAGGACTTGCGTGGTCACTACCTCCATTAAAACAAAGAGGCCTGCAAAGAACAGTAGAGTGGCCCACTCCACCCGGTGCAGGATGATCTCAAAGTCCTGGACGTCGGCCAGAACTAAGAGCCAGAGGGCCCCCAGGATGGCGATCCAACCTGGCAGAGAGAGAGAGAGAGAGAGAGAGAAAAAGAGAGAGAGAGACATCACCTGATGATCATCTGCAACTATGACAAAATCTCCACCCAAGGCAAATTTTACTTTTAAAATTATGATGATAAGAATGTAACTTCTGAATATATTTATACTTCTTAGACTTTTTCTGTCTGTAATCTCAAACATCAGTGTATTTTATTGGGATTTTATTTGGCGAACCAACATGAAGTGGGAAGCTCTGTATTGAGGCCGTCAGAATCAATACTTTGCAGAACCACATTTTGCTATGGCAAGAGCTACCCGTCTTAGTGGTCCTTGTGGGACGACTAAGTAGTGTCCAGACTGAAGCAATCGTCAATTTGTAAGGTAGGGTAAGGGAATTTTATCTATATAGCACATTTTCAGCAACAAGGCAATTCAAAGTGCTTGGGTCTTTGCAAAACAGTCCCAGTTCAGTTAGTTTAGACAGAGAGCGTTTGGAAATGTACATTTTCAAGCATCTAATTCTCTAATTTTTTTAGACTTTAGGACAAAACTTTGACTATGTCACTCTGCATGTCATTCAACACATTCCCCTTTTCAGTCAAAATCACAAATCAAATTAGAGTCACAAAAACAAATGTGCTTAATGGAAACATGTCAATTTTGAAAACACGTTTTTGCTTAAAAAAAAAAAAAAAGATTGATTTTCAGCTGTATCAAAATTTGTTTAATTTGCAAAACCTCTTTCGTATCATCCAAGTCATGTGATCAACGACCTGACATTACTACCGGCGGAAAACACAAAAAAGATGACAGGAAGTGGTAGGAGGATCATGGCACAACGTAATCTGATGTCTTGCTGCATGAACAAACTTATTCACGTGTGATTTTAATTGCGTTTCTTATTGTGTTTCCTCGACAGCAAAAATATTGATAAAGTTTTGCTCACATTTGTAATGGAAAACACCAGTTGACTGTCTGGTGATACTTTTAGGTATATTAGCAAGGAATTTTGCTACATTTTGCTACTTCCACCACCATGTTCCCCTTTGGGAAGGGTGCGTTCAATGACGTGCAGTGTTAGTTGTTTGGCACAAACAATATTTTGCAAGTTCCATTTTGGTTTAATATTAAAGGAATAACTAAAGGGAACGGAATACAAATTCATACAAATTCATCCAACATGTTGGTAAAAACAGGTGAACTTTTTTTTTTACTCCTTATAATTTTGTACTGTTTTATGTTGGTCTGTGTGGAAAATTATCCTTTCTTTATTTAGGTTCTTGATGTATGAGGCTGAAGAAGAGTCAGTGAGCTGAAGTCATGATTTCCATTATTATGACTAAAATACAGCTTTGTGCTCTCTCTCTCTGTGTGTGTGTGTGTGTGTGTGTGCGTGTGCGTGTGCGTGTGTGTGTGTGTGTGTGTGTGTGTGTGTGTGCGTGCGTGTGTGTGTGTGTGTGTGTGCGTGCGTGTGTGTGTGTGTGTGTGTGTGTGTGTGTGTGTGTGTGTGTGTGTGTGTGTGTGGGTGTGCGCGCGCGCGTGTACCACCATGCAAATAGCTAAGAGACAGAGGAAAACACAGAATTATTTATTCTCAACATCTGTCACCTAAAATCTCAATAAAACCAATGAAGTTTGTGGTTTGAACAATGAAGTGTAAATATCTGATCACAAGAGAAATGTTGCTTTTGAAGCATCAAATTGTTTTTAGAACATAGACCTGCGTCTGTCCTTTGTTATGACGTGTATTCACAATGATTCGCACTTTTCCAGAGATAATAAAAGGTTTTAAAGAAAGCATGCCAAAAGCAATCCAGAATGTCGCCATGGTTTTAACACTCTTTCAAGTTACGCTACATAAATTACTTCCTTCATGCAATGCTAACTCGTTCCGATTAAATGAAATAAAAACACCAACATGTTCTAAGCTGGAGCACATGAGCTGGTGCCGATAGAGAGCGTTTCTGGAAAGAGGAATGGATGTGCATCCACTCGGAGAAAATTTGATTAAACAGGTAAGCAGCAGTAATTGGACTGGCTCAGACCTTTGGGAACAGCTTTCACAACTGAAGGGACGTAGAGAGGAGGAGGAGGGCAAACTACGAAAGCGACAGAGTGAGGATAGAGGGGACGTAGTTAATACTGTACAGACTAGAATGTAAAAACTCAATGGTACTCTGAGGCATTTTTATAAGAATCAGCCTTAGCTAACCACAGCCGTTAGTCACTGCCACAGTTCAACAGCACAAGGGAGAAAATGTATTTCTTTTGTCTCCAAATGTCTCGCAAAAGCGGAGAGTTCCAGTGAAAATGTCACAGAGAATTATGTAATGGCAAATGATTGAATGAATTATCCTGACGACCACGATTTACCTAAAACACCAGCAGCGCTGTTTTCGTCTCCCATTAACTCCTAATAGCAGCCAAATGTCACATCCAGTGTCACAGTATATGAGGCCAAAGTATACGGAGCTTTTTCTCTTATACACATCTAAAGAACTGCTGCAGGACTGAACCCATCAGATGCTTCAGCATAAACAGGGACTGAAAGGCTCCCACCGCTGTTGATCAGAACTTTAACAGTTCACTCATGTTCCGCTTGTTGGGTTGTTTTGTTTTTTTGAAGATTAAACAGGATAAATTGGGCCAATAAATTAGTGGAAGTAGATGGAGCCACATCTACTTCCACGGTGTCTCTTGGATATATCCAAGAGACACCGAACTGTGTGTATTGATGGTGAATTTACTTTGTTTTAGCTGTAGTCGTTGATGATTTATTTGATTGACATGTATTGTAGTTATTTATTTATTTATTTTTTTGTACAGAAACTGTGATTATTTAGATGGGAAACCGCAGTAGCTGGCAGTGTGCCAGTCACCGTCTTCCTGTGTGAAAGGGTTCAGGATTCAGGTTAGAGATTAGGGTTGATCCAAACCCCTCGAGTCTGAGTGACTGTCTGGAAAAAGAAGAAATATTATGAGTGCATTTTTACAGATGCACTGTGGTGTCCAATGTTTTGGCCACAGCGGAAAAAGTCATCAAGTTAAAAGTATTTGTGCTTCACAACAATTTTTTTTTTCATTATTAGTACTGCAAAACATTTTGCGATTATTTTTTTTATGCTCAACAACAAACTAAACATGCAATCATTTTATGAAACCAACAGTCTTGTTTATGTGGGAAGGTCAAATTATTTTTGTTTTATGAAAGAAGTCTGTACCTCAGCAGAGGAATAAACATCAGAATTTGAGTCATTTTTCTCCAAAAATGCTCGCTTGATTGAGCAAAATTTTGTAATTAAAGTAAACAAATTTAAGCACACCCAGCTCTGCTTTTACTTAAAGATTGGTGGATATTTGAGGTCTTTTTACTATGAAATTATATTTGATTTGGACATCAAGTCTGTAATAAAATCTATCTGTAGAGAATGCAAAAAGCATGATTATAAAAAGATGACAACTTAGGTGCGAGGTGGAAGCTTGGAAACTGCAGCTCAGAGGAGGAGCTGCGTCTCGAAGGCGGAGCTAAGTCCTCCAAGACGTTTTGAACAGCTGAATGGTTGCCATGGAGATTAAAGGATTTCTCAAACATATGGGAAAGAATCAAGGGAACACTCCAGGTGTGTTTTTGATAAAAAGTAAAGATAAAAAGTTGTTTTATCCTTATAAAGCACAATAATTCATAAAACTTGAACAATCCTTTTAATGCTATCTTCTGTACACAACCAGGAGTCAGCATGAGAGAACCCAGAAAATTCCAACTAAAATAGATTTGAGGACCGTCTGAATGGCTTATCGTTTATGAGCAATATTATGAGAAATAATGAAAGAAATACAATAAATTAAGATAAAGAAGAGCAAGGGGGCAGATGCTCCTTCTAGAGCCTAGAACTGTTTAAATAGAAGAATCTAACATCAAATGCTGTACAGATTAATAAAATAGAATAGTAAAGCGTTTATTTTTTGCACTTGGTCCATTCCAAGCACAGTGGTGGCAACGCAAACATGGCAATTTCAGTAGATCTGACTCCCCGCACCGGAGTTGAATCACTTGGTGAAGAATCAAGCAGCAATTAAATCCTAACATGTCAAGCTAATGACATTTTAATGAGACTTAATTCTGAAGGAGCGTGTGAACGAACAGGCCGGGCCGACCTGCAGCTGCAGTCAAGCCTGACTCTGACCGGCGGCGCGCCTGCAGTGAGCGATGTGTGTTTGAACGGGCGCCGGCCCCCCTCCACGTGCGACAGGAAACGCAGTGCAGCGGGGTCGCTCCCGTTTGATGAATGTCACCCAAACAGTGGCTGTAATTAACTCGGCGCAGCCGCCAAGGCAGACACAGACACCTGACGTCGTGCAGAAAACTGCGTGTGGCTAACAGCAGAAACATATTTGTGTCGTCTTTGACTTGGATGGTGTTTGCTGGAACATGAATGAAACTGATAATGCTCTAATTAAGTGCAGTGTAAATGTAGTAATGCTTTGGCGTGTTACATTTGATTTTAAAAAATGTGCTTTCAATGTGGCTGAATCAGTAATTTGACTTTTTAAGAATTTACAAAACTGTTTCACAAAAAGTGTAAAAGAAAATAATTTATGTAAATTTGTATGAATTCCTCTGTCTATAATTGCACTCTAAGGAAGTGAACTTTAAGACCATTTTTTAAGCATATTAAAAATGCTTTTGTTGAAGTGCAACAATAATTTCCTGCTGATAATTGCACTGAGACGTTTTGACTCTTATGTTTTTCACTCACATTATTTGCTGATTCTTTCTGCCCCTGTCGCTCATTCTGATCTGAGTAAGAAAGCTTTTGTTCACTCTGCTCCCTCTTCTTGGAACAAGAAACTTCTAGACGGATTAAATTCTTCTTCTTTAGTGTTTTTACATCCAAACTAAATGTTCTTGAGGCCGATTCAATGGCATGTACCTGTTTTTCATAGCTCGACATTTTTCCTTCAGCTGTTTCAGTTTGTCTTGTCTTGTGTTTGTTGCTGCCTCTCGGTTAGAACTCCCTTGAAAAAGAAGTATTTGATCTCAGTGGATTTTTATCCGTTAAAGGTTAAATAAAAATAGCAAACTTTATTTTAATATCACCACCTTCCTAAAATAATATATTAAATAAAATCTTATTTTATTTTTAGTTTTTTGCCTAAAACATCATATGGAAAGAAAGAAGTGGTGTTTTGTTTTTTTGTTTTTTTTAACTAAAATTACTTTTAGTAAAAAAAAAAAAAAAAAAAATGCCAGGCCATTATTTTAAGAAGGCAACAAAATAGTGGATCTAGCAAAAAAAATTTTTAGTAGCACCCCACATAGTTTTTTTTTTCTCATTTGCAGAGTGAAGCATGGTGGTGGCAGCATCATGGTGTGGGGAGGTTTCTCAACAACATCAGGAACAGCTCACCTTTTCATGGCTGAAACAGACGTAAGACTGGGTTGGAAATTTATCTCTTCAGCAGTGCAACAGTCCTTAACATGCAGCTGTGCTAAATGGGACTAGTTTAGCTAGGAATGGCCCAGTCAAAGTCCAGAGCTAAATCAAACAGAGTCTGGGTGTGACTGGGATGGGAAAATTTTATTTTCAATATGAGCAACGCTGAAGAGTAAAAACAAAAAAAAAGTTCACAGAGATGTACTTAATTAAAACAAAATATACATATTGATGTTAATTTTCATGGACGATTTTCACTTTCCACGCCACAAACACAGTTTCATCAACTTCATGGAAACTACAAAAGGCTTCATTTTGACTGTGATGAGTCATTTTCTTACTCAACTTTAGAACCCGACAGGCGTGTTGCTACGCTAACGCTAAGCTCTGCTATAGCTCCAATAATGACCCAAAACACTGGTGATTACAATCATGCGCATGTCAAACAGAAGTAAAAACCTACAGCAGCCACTTTGACTCATTAGGCTTTAATCTTTTCAGGTGTTTGTGGTGAAAACACGCCTGTGATAAACTCATTAAAAGAGGCTTATTTGTAAAGGTCTGACTCAGAAAGGTGCTTAAGAGTCTGACAGACCCAACTCCAGCCGACCCAGGCCGCTTCTAATTTGAGTGCAGTTTAGAAAAAATACGCTGAAAGATTAAAAGAAAGTGGGCTGCATATTTTATTTAAAATTATTTTCAAATGTAACAAATTTTAAGCTGCCTTTCTGATCTCTGGGGACATTGTGTACACCTGAACAAGATGGGATCAAACAAATGAAAAAATATAGATGTATTCAAGTATGTTGAAGCCGCTGTCAAAGTGACTGTTTCCTCTCTCACAGTGCGTTTTCCTCCGTATCAAAAGTTGTGTTACTTTAGTTTAGATGTGGGGGGGAAAAGTATCAACTCCTTGTATGTTTATTCAGCTCATTAGTTCATTTTGATGATGAATATTTGGTGTAAAATTTCCTGGGCCAGCTTTCATCAGCCTCTAATCTGACTGAAGGTGAATTATCTGTGGTGTACAGATTCTCCCAATTAGTCAAATCATTTTAAGGTGAACCGATCAGGAAGTACGCAAAGCTGCTTTCAGCTGAAGTCACTCCAAGCGTACAGCATGCTGAGATGAAGTGAGCGAATCTTTGTCAGTGCAAACTGAGCGTTTGCATAACATAGCATGAGCTGAAGTGATCTTATTATCTGGTCATTGTGATGACATTTGCGTAGCTTTTAGGCATACACTCACCATATATATATATATATACATATATATATATATATATATATATATATATATATATATATATATATATATATATATATGTATATATATATATATATACATACAACCCCTTTAAATCAGACCATTCTCTAAATAATATAGATATTTATAAATATAACATAAATATAGAGATTTATATTATAAATATATTATAATACTCAGTTTGTGCTCTTGCTTAAACTGAGCATCTTAAACCGATGCTCAGTTCAAGTTCCAGGAAGTCATCTTCACCACATTCAGATGCCAGAGAGTTTTCCTGTCGTGTGATTGGCTGACCACACATATTGCATGTGAAAGTGTGTAGATAAAGTGTTTCAGACTGAATACACAGAAGGTTCAACATGAAATTATATTTCAAAGTAGCCTTTTGCAACATCTCATCCTGAAGCATGTTAAGAATCATGCTCTGCAGAGGATTTTTGTCAAGATTATGGTTTGAAAACAAAACATCAAAGTTCACGTTTTGGTAGAATTTGTCAGTAAAGGCGAGAGTAGGCCTGATGAAGACAGTGCAGCACTTACCCAGCTCTAGATGAATGCTGGGAACAAAGGAGTTGAGAAAGAACATGAAGATCACCACACCAAGGATGGAGGCACATTTCACCAACAGAACCGTGTCTGTTATTCTGTGCTGTGGAGTAAAAAAAACGAAAAAAAAAAGAAAAAAAGATATATTTATATAATGCATATTTTCCTTGGCTTTGAAAAGCTGATTTTTATCACAGATCTGATGGTATTTGTCTCAAGTGAACTTTCAAAGACTCGGCCCACTTCATTACTCAGATAGCATCAATGCACAACTCCTACAGACAGAGAAATATTACTGAAGGGAAAAATCAAAACGCCACCTTCTTCTGCAGCTCCTGAATGTTTTGTTCCCAGTTTTTATCCTCCTGAGAAATTTGCCTGTTTGAAAAAAATAACAGAAGTCGTGTTAATCTAGAGAGAAAAATTAAAATAATTGAATGGCATGTGACTATACTAACAACTATACTGACTGAATTTTGTGTATATTTTATGGATGTGAGAAACTTTAAAATGAGATATGTTTGGATTTCAGACAAAAAATTACGGACAAAACAAACAAACAAAAAACAAACAAGTTCTGTGATATGTGATAAATGCAATTTTGAGAGTGACACAGAAGAGCAGTGAGGGCTTTTCATTTAACCTCTGGAAGGTTTTCATCATCTTGTGGAGCAGATTTTCCAGGTTGAGCACTTTTTGCATCAGGAGGCATTTCACAGCTGTCTCCTCCCGGCTGGCCGGGTTAATGCGCTGAGCCGTTTGCCTCCAGACCAGGATCTCATGCTTCAGTTCTGGAGTTAGAGGACAAACAGACACATTTAGGGGAGGCAAAACACAAAAAGGCATCAATGCACAACTCCTACAGAGATGTACGGAGGACCAAAAGCACCAAAAGTCAATGAATTAAAGCTACATTCAATGTTAGATTAAATATATCCGACTATCTTGATAGTGTAAAATGAAAATAAATAAGAATAGCAAAAGGGTATTCTTATTTATTTACATCACATATGGAGAACCAAAAGTACCAAAAATCAACTAATTAAAGATGCATTAAATATCAGGTTAAATATATCCAACTGTCTTGAAGGTATAAAATGTAAATAAATAACAATTAGCTTTTCCAATTTGATTCTTCTGACTGCAAGTCATATTAACGATCTGGAGTGGCACTGAACTCTGCTCTACATGTAATCTCAATCTGTTGTAATTGTTGGATGTTTCTTTGGTTTATTATGTTTTTAATGCAGTGTTTCTTTGAAAATGGAAAGCAAAACCATACGACTTAAGAGAAAGTTGTTTAAATAATGATATATTATGCTAAAAAGATTACCTACATATGGTAAAATTCCCATGTTTTTACCTTTTACTCCATACAAGTGAAGTGTGTGTGTGTGTGCATGTGGGTGTGTGTGCGCGTGTGTGTGTGTGTGATTAGTAATGTGCTTTGTAATAATTAAATATGCAATTTATTTTTACATGAAGTGGCTTACTTGAGTAAAAAAATCATTTCTGTATGTTTATACCCCTATTTACTAGTAAGTTAAACTTAAAAGACAAAACATATGAAAAGTGAAGTGCTTTGTGTCTAACACTTTCTGTGGAAGAATTAAATCAGTCACTGAAATTCTAAATACAATTCAATTTCTTGTTTCACGGCGCCTACTGCAGCACATCATGAAGGTTCTGTACTTGTTTAAAACTTTATTCAGCTTGAACCACGATTAAATAAAGCGTTAAATATGTAATGATTCATCTTTTAGGACCGGGATTCTGTCTTCAACAGAGCTTGAACTGAGCTGAATTTTTCACGATTTGCACTTCACAGCAACACAGCCATAAAGTTCAGTACATTCACAGGGTAAAACGGCCGACAGCTGAGACCGAATGAGAAGACACTGGTGGTCAATATGCTACACTGTCCCCCATAGAGGGACTAATGCAGCATATTGACCAGCCTGGGGACAGCCAACGCTGAAACAAAGATACAGCCTCAGGGTGCTGGACTCTCATGCGAGCATCAGAGGGAGACATCTTTTTTCAGAAGGTTGCTAGGTGACCTAAACAGGATCTAAGTGGAGGAGTTAAAAAAAAAACAAAAAAACTTCCTGTAAGCAAATCCACACAATTACTAGGAGTGGCAGGGGGGCTGGAGCCGATTTACCCACATGCTGAATGTCAAGCTGGCGGAGAATCCGGAGAGTCCACGGGGTTGGGATTTACAGATGGGTTATAGGGTCCGAATGGGACGGGCCCCTCATGAGTGGGAACGGCTTCTTTTAGCTCAGTGTGGAAGCAAACAGTCGGCCTGCCTCTCCTTTAATGAGAGAGCTGAGGTGACCACAGGAAAGCCTGGTGGTCTCCACTTTAATCATCCCCTGGTGGGATTCTCTCAAAGCAGGGAAGAATTGTTAAAAAAAAAAAAATCTCCCACAAATGTCTGTTTTATTAGCGTCCCCATTATGTGAGTCCAAAGGGCCTTGAATGGAGAGGATTACGGCACAAGAAAATATAGATTCCTGGATGGAAGACAAAATCATTCTGCAAAGCAAATATACTCTGTGCTCCTAATTCCTTTTAAATGAGCCTCCTCTGACTCCGGACAGCAGGTCTTCAGGGACGGACGAACGCATCCGCTGCCGGATAATTAAAAGGATACATAAAAACAAGTGCGGTGCAGCGCATTAGAAGAGTTGCTGTTCAGACAGCAGGACAATAAGAGAGGCGAGTTACGTGCTGATCTCAGGCTGCACTTTGGGCGAGCGAATCGTTTGTTACCACCAGCTAGTGGGAATGATGAACAGCTGAGCGTCAGAGTGAAAAGGCTCTTCTGACTGCGGCCTGGCGGTGCCCTGGACAGCGCCGTGAGGTCACCAGACCCCACTGAGGGCGGTGAGCCGAGGTAAAAGACGCAAACAATGTTCGACACCAGCTGCTGACGCTGCGGTCAGCTTCTTTTTCATGAGGATACAACAGCAGTGTTTGAAAATGGTTTTTAAATTACATCTAGGACATTTTTCAAAGTTCGTTGCACTGCAATCACAAATTATACCATATTTTGAATTAGTTTCATTAATTCTGTTTACTTGAGTGACGCTTCCTTCCACTTCACAATTTAACTTATTTGTGTTGGTCTGTTACATAAAAAGCCAGTAAGACACATTGAATTTAAGAGTCAAAAAGTTTAAGGGCTGTGTTTATGTGTTTATGCGACACTGTCGCTGCAAACTTAAAAAAATAAATAAATAAAAATTATCTGCTGCATGTAGCATAAAAAAACACCTTCTCTTGTGGAAACCTGTCATAATAACATCTATTAGTTTGTCACAAATACTGAAAAAACAAACCTAAACCAGACTAACAGCTGAATATATCATATTATTTTAGCAGTTGAAACTACTGCAGAAACTCAGAAGCAGCAGCGTTCCTTTGAGGTTACTGCCCTCAACTCAGAGCCCATCAAACTATTTCTGTGGTCCAAATCAGTGACTCACCAACTATTTCAATGGATTCTTTGTTGTAAAGTTTTTTGTTCCAGTAGAGCATCCTGAGGAAAGGGAAGGAGGTGAGGAGGACGAGGCATATTCCAAGAAACATGTAGCCTGTGAAGCTGGCAAAGTCTATTCCCTGCAACACGACAAGAAAGGGAAAAAAACAAACAAAAAAGAAACGGTTAGGATTTCACAAATCTCTCCTGGTGCCACGAACTGAGTCCTGCAATCAGTTGTAGCACATAAAAAAATACTGATGATGTATGAGAAGAGCGGGGGGAAAAAAGAGAGTCCAGAGTAAAGGGTTTTATCCATCTGAGTGACTTTTCAAATATGTCCATGTCAGGTCAAGTCAAGTTCATCCTCGTAGCACAAAAGCAAAACAGGAAACCTGCTGTTTTTAGTTGGTCTACTCTGAATACTTATAATCCGAAATATTTAAAACTGGTTAATAGTGACACCTGCAGGATCCAAGTGGAAAATGAGATCATCAGGCATAAATCAAATGGGACGTATTGGAGGATCTGCCAGCCGTCTCACATGAGGCTCATGACGATGTGTCACACAGCCTCTCACTGTGTCACCTTACTGCTTCACTCCTGTAACAAAAGCTGCTCTCTGTCTCCTGAGATCTGAGGGTGAAAACCCTAAATAGTATTTCTGGTTTAGTTTCTAGTGCAAATACCTTAGTAGACTTGAAATAAGACAAAGCTAACTTACAAGTAACTTTTCAGCACAATATAAGAGCTGTGGCTCTGTAGGGTGAGTAACTTATTTGTTGTTGCAGGACACTTAACCCCAACCCGCCTACTGATTTGCATATCGGTGTGTAACTGTGTGCGAATGGATGGATGTAAAGCGCTTTGAGTGGTCAAAATGATTGAAAAAGCGCTTTATAACTTCAGTCCGTTTACCATTTTAGTACTGATGAAAAAGAACCAGTTCAGAGTGAAAGAATCTGCCAGGGACATTTTAGATTATAGATATTTTAGATTATAATATGGGAAAAAATGTCTTGTTCCACTGGCAGTGAACTTCACTTATAACCAGTAGCTTTTTCACCAATATTAAGAAAGTATTGACTTAAAAGGCACCTATTTCTTGCTGAAGAGTTACTGTTGTGAGTTAGTTTTGTTTTATTTCAAGTGTACTAAGATACAGATCGTATCTGTAAGATTTAACGTTTTGCAGTGTGGGAATTTTTTTGTTTTTATATGAAAGTTAAAAAAAACACTAACGAGCCCACGTATCCTGCAGTTACATTTCTCCCAACACAAGGCCGGCCCAAGGCATATGTGAGCTAAGTGGCTGCTTAGAGCCCCCCCACATCAACAGGGGGCCCCCAGGAGCACCAAACTAGCATGATAGATAAATATACATACATTTTAAATAACATTGAATATTGCAAACTAAATGCTGTTACAGATGGGGAAACAACTTCTGTATTGTTTTTATAAATAATAAGGATTCATCTCTTCCTGTTGATGGCTGCTGCCACTGTTGGGGAAACATAAGATACTAAATTTAGGGTTTATCAGCTGATCTTAGTAGTTAAAATAAAATGGCACACTTAAATACAACTCTGCATTTCAAAATCTAAATGATTTCTTTGTTCTTTTTTTTACTTCGTTACTCCTTTAAGGTTAAAATCAATAGTCATAATGGCACTGGTATAATGCATGCTAATTACAAATGATGCTAACAACGGTAGGTGTGTCACACACATAGACATGTGGTATGTCCTCCCAACCCCCCTCCAAAACAAAAGCAGTTTAGGGCCCCAAAAAGGCTGGGACCGCCCCTGTCCATCCCCACCCAGTGAAACCACTGGATGCTGAGCCACAAGCAGAGCTTATCAGAGTCCAGACATGACGGAACGAGCATGCCGCTGCTCCTCGCCTGCCGCGCTTACACCTGGGAAAGAACAAGTCCCACAGCGGACCACGAACGCCGCGGCGCACCGGAGCCAACCACACACCGTCACACACGCAAAGGGCCAAAATGTCACACGCTCTGGACTGACGCCAAACCAAGCAGCTGGCAAAATGTCACGTCTTCCAGGGCTGCAGCACAGCGGACCTCTGAGTGTAAAATGCAGAGCGGTGTGGTTTACAAAGAGCCAACAGGTCCGTGGCATTTTCCAACAGTGACAAACTGCTGATTGACTCAGTGGGACTTTCTGATGCGGTTTTAAAAACAACTTTTCCTCTGCAGATCTCAGAGTCACTACGAGCCCTCTGCACTCAATCAATATAACAAATAAGCAGATTACACTCTGATTTACACTTAGCACCAGAAGTGACAGCATCTCCAGTAATCAGAGACGGGTCCTGAGGATGTGCCACTCGCAGGCCACTCCAACCCTCGCTGAACGTCAAGCACACAGAGTTTATCAGGGGAAAGCGATTCGCTTAAAGGCGTCGCCACGTAAAGGAACGGAAACCGTCAGCAGGAGAGTGTCGACCTCGATCTGTTTGAGTGTGTTTTATTTGAATTTTATTGTACAGAGCAGAAAGCAAAAGAGCGTGGCATCCATTTTGTATTTCCCCTCTCGGTTTCGGTGCTTTTGAAGAAGCAGCTGGAACCGTTCTGCTCTGTAAACCAGTTTAAAGATTGAAATTTTAACTTTTGCCTGATCTTTTTTGCAAAATGGTTCCAATTCAGTCAGACTGAATAGAGGGCGTCTCTAAACATCAATTTGAGTCTCACCACACATTCTCGGTTTGATTTGGATCTGAACTTAGACTAGGCCATTCTCACCCAGTCTAACATCTAGTGCAGATTTTCGTCCAACACTGTCCTGTATTTAGCTTCACCCCTTTTCCTGTCAGCTCTGACCAGCTTCTTGTCCCTGGCTAAAGAAAACACCTGCAATCTACCTGTGATAGACAGCAGGTGTGCAATCTATCACAGGTAGATTGCTATCAGGTGTGAAAACAGTCTTAGTTTACCTTCCCTGCTTTTTTATTCAGTAGAGTTGCAAACCTCAGTTACAGTTCCTGGTTTATTCAGCTTTCTGCCTCTTGATCACATCCGGTTTCTGACTCTGTCTGCTCATTTTCAGCCATGCTTTGGTTCGACTCGACCCCGCTGTACTTTCCTCTAATGTCACCCGTGTCGGTGTTTGAACCTGCCTCTGAAACGACGGGGACTAGTTCACTTAACTCAGCAGAGTAAACAGAAACTGAAAGCTGATTGAAAATGTGACACGAAAGTGTTACATTTACACCGAACGGGTTCGTCATTCCCCAACCCTGAACCATCTGCACGGATAAATCAGCAATTTCCCTTTCACCATGTCACACGCACACACACACGCACACACACACACACACGCACACACACACACACACACACACACAAGACATAAAGCAGTTCTCCCAGAGTGTTTGGTTTATGTGTCAGATTACGCTGAGCCGAGCTGCTGGGTTGTTTCAGTGTTTTGTGTTTAAGCTCACAGAGCTGTGAAAGTGCCTACTTCTCTGCGCAGGCCCTGGTTGGACACGATAATCACGTTGGGTGGATCTCCGACAGCTGTGGCGGCCCCTCCAATGTTGGTGAAGATTACTTCTGCAATCAGGACATGTCTGGGGTCTAGATTAAGCACCTCACACAACCTGCAAAATCACCAGAGAACGGAGCTTGATTAGATTGCGTGGAGCAGCGGACGGCAGCCCAGAAATAAAAAAAAAAACAAAAACGGAAATGTAAAGATGAAAGCGTTACGTCCTTCATGTTCACACTGTTTCAAAGCTGAGGAACCAGGACACGGATATTTGAGCGTTGTTTATGTTGGGACCCTCTATGATCAGCTCATTCTGAAAAACTCCCTGCTGAGGCGGAAGGTGTAACTAATGATTATTTTAGAAATCGACTATTATATCCAGTGTTCTGATGATTAATCGGAAAAAAAAAACAAAAAACTGGTGCATTCTGAAAACTGTTCATTTAACCACTCAAGCCTTTTTTCACACACTATTAGAAATACATTAAAAGACACATTTAAAAAATGCAATTACTTTTTTGAAGAAAGACATGATGCAATAAAATGTAATAACAATGCCATTGCTTTAGTGTATGCTTGATCATTTGTAGCAAAAAAATGCATCTGCAGTTAAAAAAATATTATTTACTAAACTCTTGAGTACTTTTTAGATTAATAAATGGAAAGCAAAAGGTGCTTTAAGAAGAGATTTTTTTTTTACAAAGTTTGAACCAGATGAAGCTAAAAAAGAGAAGTTTTTCATCGTAAATGCAAAATGTCTATATTTTTGTAAAACTTTTTTGCAGTTACTGCTCTGAGTAAGTCGGGTTTTTTTCATCAGCCTTTTTATTGAGTCTGTATTTTTCAGTTTACGATTAATTGATTACTAAATTAGTCGAGAATTATTTCAATAATTGATTTATCGCAATTAATCCAATTAATCGTTTCACCCGTGGGTACTTAAAACTTATTTGTTGTTGCAGGACATGTTTTCATTTTAAGAGACAATTTAAAACTTCATGCATGAAGGATAAGCTTTTTTTTACTTGTTCCTATGCTCTACCTGATGGTGACAGGAGTGAAAAGCATCATGGTCGTCACATTATCCAGGAAGGCAGACAGGATGGCAGCAATCAGACACAGGATGATGATCATAGGCCACACCCTCCCTCTGGACAACTGGTAGGCCTGAAGAAATATCACAATGAGACAAGGTTAATGCAATATGTTAACTAATAATGGATTATTCTGCTATGACTAGTAGCCCAGTTATGTTAAATTATCACATTTCACACATAAGAATCACAAAAAGCTTCACAAAAACAAAGTTTGAACCATAAAATATGATTAAATAGTTTAAAAAAAAACACACTCAAATCAGACAGTAAATTAAAATATGCCAAAAATAATATTAGCAAGCTGTTAATGAAATGTATTGAATAAGAATGTCTTCATCTGCACCTTTGTGGAGGGTTAAAAATGACACAGTTAAGGAAATAAATATATCATTAAATAATTAATTTTATATATCATGAAATTAACTTTCGACACAGATAACCTGAGCAAATGCAAAAGGCATTTTCCAAAACATGATTTCATTTCTAAAAAGGGAACAATTACCCAAACCAAACCCCGACTAAAACCCGAACCCTAATTGCTGGGTTGTAAGTTTAAAAAGAAAAAGAAAAAGCAGAAGAAACTTTTTAACAACAGCTTTTGTTTTTGCAGCTATTTTCAAAGACATCACCATGCCACATGGTAAAAGGTAAAAAAAAAAATTTTAAAAATGCAAAAACACTGATGCACTTAAATGTCAGCAGCTCTGAATGGACTCCATATTGATTGATTGTGTTGGTTATCTTCATTAACACAATAACCATTTCTAATTGTCCTCATTATTCCATGAACTCACCTTCACCGCACAATAATCAAAGAAGCCTGTCTCTGAAAAAATGGCCACCAGCACCATCTGTGAGGAAAAAGGTCACACCGCTTAAAAAAACCAACAACGTCACCTTCAGTTTTTTTTAATGCAGTCGCCATGGATGATAAATTGATGCGAGCTTAATAAGTGCTGAAAGACAAAAATATATGTAATCAGGAAAAGGGTAACTGTGTGGCAGCTCCAATGGATTCCAATTTAAATAAAATCCCAATTTTTATTTATTTATTTTTAATACCAGTTTCCGTCTGAGCTGAACTGTGACAACCTTTAAATTCTCCATAAAAGACGTCTTGATGCATTTTGTGAATCTCACCATGCCAAACAGCAGAGCCAGCGTCTCGTAGTCGATCCACTCCACCACAGTGACCAGGCTGGGCCTCTGTGAATAAAACACACTAAAGATCATTCAGTCTGATCCAGTGTTTGACTGGCTTTCACCAACCAGCATCAGATTATGTCAATAAAAAGCTGGAGGTCTTTGGTATTTGTATTACCAAAGACCTCCAGTGGAAAGCATTTTACTTTACAACCATTCAATGACCAGCAGTTGTAGATCTCCCAAGCAGGTTTTAGGTTTCACTGAGTTTTACCTCAACAAGGTGGCTGATCTGAAGGCCTATAAGAGACTTACATCACCAATGATGGCCAGGGCGGCTAAAGCTTCTAACGATCCCAACATGGCAGCCAGAGTGCGGTGCACAATCTGAAAATTGAAAAGATGCGCACCTTAAGACATGCACAGTGTTAACGGTTTAGCAACATGTATTTCAAACAGAGGAAATTGACCTTTCTTACCCAAGAATGTTGCTTGGTTTAGTGAGCAGCTGCTAATAAATGTTTATTGCTAAAAATAAACCATCTAAAGTTTTGTATTGCGTGTTTGCAGAAATATTTCACAGTCAGTGGGGTGATGGGCTCCTCCTTTATGATCTGAACAGCCTAATCAGTTTCAGGAACTAAAGTCTTAAACCATGTCAGGTGAATTATGCTGAAGTTGGCATCTTAATGGGTGTGTCACAGTTTTATATTTGAGGGTTAATTAAAGAGTTATTTAAGTTTTTTTGGACCTTACTTGATCAAAATCTAAAACAACTGATTAAACCTAAACTGATTATTGATAGGGTTAGGTAGTAAGGGTAAGCAACCATGTAAGTTAGGGTGAGTAAGGGTTAGGTTACATGTTGATCCACTGCACTTGACCAACATGTTTTAAACATTATTTGAGATTTATGAAGCCTTTATTGAATTTATGAAAATAATAATTGCCTAATGAATCAGGCCTGAGCTTAATTTTTTATGAAAATGCGATTTCTTATCTTAAAAACATTCATGCCAATTAGTGTCTTTTCCAGAATAGATTTCCGTAAGAGGAACTATTTTGGTTAAGAACTGATACTGATATATTTAATGTTGTTGTTGTTTTGCAGCCTCTTATAATTTGTTTTGTGCTGGATACCAGTTAGTCATTGTGTGGCTCTCAAGGACAAACAGCAGCAGAAGATCGCTTCTCAAAGTCGTCTTCCTTTAACAGCATCCATCATGACAGCCAAGCAGGGTGCGTCAGACGATGAAGCAGACAGCTTGTGAGGAATGGCTGGAAAGCAGTAAACTAAACCACCTCTTTATTTAACGTCGTGTTTTCAAAAACAAAGATCTGCCACCTTTACTTCCTGTTTTTTTTTTTTTTACTTGCACAACAGTGAAAAATGTTCCCCATGTCTGGTTTTTAATAGACTGATTTAGATTTTTGTGTTTACCTAAGACAAAACCTCAAGACACAAAATAAACGCAATGTAAATACAGCAAAAATGTGTCCTGTTATCATACATGTCGTAAAAAAATCATTTTAAATTTAATTTAAATATAGAACACACATTTTAACATTGATATTACTGCCTCTATAAAAACTTTAAATATCTTTACTGTAATATTCACAGTCTTTAATCCGAATCCTCCTGAATACTCCAAATTAAACTGAACCTTATTAAGCTTTATTAATGATAAAAATCTACAGACAGTCTGAAAACTGTCTGTCTGGACAGATCTGTTGAAATAATGAATGAGGAGAAGAAGAAGAACAAAAGCTTTTCTCTTTCTCTTGTCACGGCAGATAAAATGGAAATGTGTCTCTTTACGTCGGTCTTCCATGAATGTTTTAATAGAGAACCCAGTTAGTGTCCAATTACCAACACCAGTGGATTCCTTTTGTGATGTCCCGAATGACAAAGCAGCGCGGGCTCTCTCATTAAGACGGTCGCGTCAGGCCGAGACAAAACCCGAGACCTGATGGGGATAATAAAGCAGCGGCTCGGCGAAAACGCACAGCCATCTGCATGGCACAAAGGCAGAGACTTTAAAAGAGAGTGGACGCGTCATTAACACCGACGGCGTCTGTGCGGATCATAACTGCGCTGTCATCTTCCTCTCCTTCCCTCTTCCTGTCCTCCCTGGAACAGCTGTGTGAGTTCACGCCCTGCCAGGATCAGGGAGACGGCCTCGTTTTAATTAAATCCAAAAGCAGACTGACAATGGGGAGGGGGAAAGAAAAAAATGACTGATGCACATGTGGGAAAGTCAAAGTGTCTGTGGGAGAAACAAGTGAACGGTGCCAAGAGGTTATCGTCTGTTTCCCAACACACAAACATGCATGCCTGCTCCCCCCCTGACTAAACACGTCCTGCAAAAACAAAAACATTATTTTGCTGCCAATATGTAATTTATGGGAAGCATTAACTCTAATAACTGTATGATAACCCAGTCAATACGTTTTGCTTTTCATTGATGCCAAGAAAGGATTGAAAATGTTTTTGTTTTTACCAATAAAAGATTTGAAAAATCTGAAATTTTAGCTTAAAGAGTCTGTTTAGTGCAACATAATTGAGTTGAGTTTTAACCCATTCAAACCTCCAGTATCCAACTTTTACTAAAACTTTTTATTTTTTTATTTTTTTACATATTAGTTAAAACTGTCACTATGTCGTAACAGTTTGTCATGAGACAGATAATCTGTGAAAAGATCGATCTCCTCCACCTCCTTCCTGAGCTAATACTGGGTCTGAAGAAACACACCACTCCCAACCAAAAACAACCAATCAGAGCCAGGAGGCGGGCCTTAGCGCTGTCAATCAATTTCGTGTACTCACTTCTCAGCCTGCTAATGGTGAAGAAACCACTTACCGCTACAGAGAAACTGTTTATCCACCATCATGGGTGGCCATGCTAACCAGCTGAGCTTTCTGAGTGAGTGAGACTGATGTAACTTTAACTTTCTTTTTGTCCCGTTGCCCCTTCCTGGATGTGCTGCCCTGGGCAAAAAGCCATACGATGCATTTAAAAAACTGCTACTGGACACTGGTGTAAGACCACTTTTTTTTTTTTTTTTTATTTTACTTTAAAAAGGTTCCTCTGTGGTTCAGTGATCTTTTCTTTTCTTTGTGCACAAAAGAAAGAAAACCTTAGCAACTAAGTCATCAGTAGAGGGAGCTGTTCTCTCACACAGTTCTCCTAAACTACAACAAATGTCCACTTGTAATCAGTTCTTTGCTGCTGTTACATTACCATGAGTCACATTGGTGTTGACCGTAGTCAGACAAGTGTGTGTGTGTGTGAGTAGACAAGTGACCAATAGAGCTTCCCTTGCTATTTTTGACTAATAAGCTAAAAGTAAGAATGGCCACAGCCTGAGTGTAACGCCGTATTAACTCCTTTAGAGACGAGTAGTGCTTCCAGGATGTTTCTGAGAGGACTGCATTGTTGACAAGACCACAACTGCATGATGGAAATACCTGGAGCAATTTGAAACTCCATAAGTATTGAAGCGTCATGCCAGCTTTTATTTTACTTAATGTAATTTAAAGCTGAAGCCAGACTTTTCTGTAAAATCAAATTAATTTTCCCACCAAACGGAACAAAATGCCAGAGATTTTTTTTAAAAATTTTGCTACTTTGTTGTACATCATTACTTAGAAAAGTAAAATCTTCACATAAAACAATGCAACTGATTAGGGCTGAAGTGATTAATTGGATTAATCGTGATTAATCTGATTAATCATAATTAATCATATTTAACTGATTATTTTTGTAGTCAATAAATCGTCAACTGGAGTACACAGACTCAGAAAAAGGACTTTTGGAGAAAAAAACCAACATATTCAAAGCAGTAATTAAGCCAAAACTGTAAAAGAAAAATACATTTTGCATTTTAGATAAATTGTCGATTAGGGCCACATAAAAAACAGTAAATGTCTCTCTAGACAGAAGCACAGGTGTGTTCCTGCCGCTGCTGTAACGTTTTGAGTGTTATAAATACTTCAGGATGTCATTCTGCAAACTGTGCCACAGACAGAGGACAAAAACCCGTTCATCACCGGCAGCATAGCAGGCCATTTACCTCAAAGATGATGAGAACATAGACCCCGGCCAGGATGATTCCCGCGATAGCCACCTGCGTCTCCTTCGTAACGTAGAGCGATTGGTGGGTCATGGACAGAGGCACCACGTCGTTATCCTGCAGGAAGGCCTGGATCGTGATGACGATGGGGTCACTGGGTGCGGAAATGAAACGGCACAGCAGCAAAGAAAATGGAGGATCATTTTCTTTTATTGCATGTTTCCATAAATGTGGCTGCAGGCTGTTTTTCAAGGTCAGGTGCAAGTATACAGCAATTTCTTAAAAGGAGCATAAAAGTCATTATTGTCATGTTAAAGATAGCCTCTCCAGAAAGAGGAGCATTAAAATGTCAGAGCATCGTGCTCTGAAAATGTCAGTGAGTTTTATTTGAATTTTATGTAACAGGCTAAACACCAAGCAGCGCATCATTTGCTAGAGAAAATGTGACACGTCTGTGGAACTTCTCACAAGTAAAATCTGAAAAGTGTAATGAGTCTCCAGCTCCTTTAGTCAACACTGCGTAAAACAGCCTTTATACATTTTAAGAATAAAATTCTTGCCAATTCTTCTTCTACAAAAGCAGGTCAAGTTCTATCAGAGTGAATGGAGGATGGGCACAAATATCAATTTTCTTGTCTTGCCACAAATTCGACTTCGGATTAAGGTCAGAACAGCTGAACTCCGCTCCCGTCTTAAAGATTGCTTTGTGTTTGGCTCCATCCATCTTCCCATCAGCCCTCACCAGCTCACAGGGTGAGAGCCGCTCTGTTGCCCCAGACCAGCTCTTCAGCTCTCGTTTGACTCAGGAAAAGGTACCAGTGCCGTGGAAGACATCCTGCCTTGCTGCAGGACAAAAGAAAGTTCTGCACAGGTTTCCTCTATTTACAAGACTACAGACTCGTCGCCATGACGTCTCGCATAAAGTTAGAGAGACTCCTATTGGCTCGTCTGGGAAAGCAAATAAGTACATATCGGGACGCCGTGTAGTTTGTTTTCTATAGCGGAGTTGTATGGAAGCTTTTGCAATCCACAGTAAATCTTCTTGTTACCTGCTGAGCATCTCAAAGGTTCTCGTTGACACTTTCTGGTCACTTCGTTCAGGATGAAGGGGAATGGTCCAGTTATGAGTCACCTGGTAACAAACAGCAGAGCAAATAATTAAAATGTTCATAAATCATGATCATAAGTATTATTTATCCGAGTACTGTTAAGGTGAAAATCACTCAGTTAATTGGGAAACTTGCACAAGACGAGAGCAGACAGTGTCAGGATCGCTACGTCAAAGTATCAGCTCTGACTTACAGAGCTCAATACATATATTTTTATGGTCAATGATAAAAGCATAATAATATTTACAAGACCAACTGTGACAGCTGTGTGTAATCCGACATTACACACGGCTCATCACCATAACTGAGACCAAGACAGAACATAAATCACAAGTCAAGATTATTTGTACGGGACGTTTCAGCAGCAGCGCAGTTCAAAGTGCTTTACGTAATAAGAGCGTCATACGGTAACCGATTATGAAACGAACGATAAACATTACATTTTGTCAAATGTCATCATCAAAATCGCCAAAACGCATCAAATTGATCAATGTGTCACCTACTACTAATCAAAGGCGACTCTGAACAGATGGGAGTTTAGTGTTGATTTAAAAGAACTGGATAAGTTCAGATAGTAATGAAACCAAAGTTTAGTAGATAACATTTTCAAATGACATAAACCAATATGGCCAATATGGCCAATATGGCCAATATGGCCAATATGGCCACTCTGACCTGCTGAGTCCTCCTCCTCCGTTGCCCCGGCTCCTCGGCCTGCTCCACCTGGATCAGGACGAACTCCTGGGAGACGGAGTCCGCGGCCCTTCCTGCAAAAGGCCCCGCCACTTGTAACTTCAACAAGGCATTATCCCGAAAGTCTGTCACGTTCATGGCTGAGAGATGGGCACCGTCAAGAGAAAAATGCAAACACTCTGCTGACAGTAAATCCTTTGTAGGATGAAAACGTCCACCATGCCCCGTGTGCTGAGCGGCACGCTTGTCCTCTTCACTGGCGTTTCTATAAAGTTCTGTTCGATATTTGACGTGCTTATTTCTTTCTGACTGAAGAATGTAACAGCAGCGAGTGTCTTCAGCGCACAGGGACACGGCGATGGTGGCGGGTCAGAGACTGACGTACGGAGGCCTCAGTCTTCTAAGTGGCCGCCACAAGTTCAAGTCCTTCCACCCTTTTCTTCCCCCTTCTCTCACAACCCAATTTCCTGTCAATTCACTGTCAAATAAAGATCAAAAAGTCCTTTAAAAAAGCGTCTACTGAAAAGCAGAAAGGATACAGAAGCTGTCTGTCGGAGAGACTGCCAGCATCCTCCAGGGGTTGTCCCGATCCGGGTACATACTGAAGAACAGCTGAGACCAGATGAAAACCATCAGCAGCATGAGTCAGGCACAAAAAAATAGTTGCAAATTGCAAGTTATTTTAACTGAGTTAATAGATATTGTGAAATGTGACACCAGATATCTAAGGGATCTGTAAGTCCAGTCTGCGAGGGCCGGTGTCCTGCAACCTTTAGATGTGCCTCTAGTCCAGTACACCTGAATTAAACGGCTGAATCTCCTCCTCAGTTTTTTATATGCAGTACAGTCCTCCAGAGTCCTGCTGGTGACCTAGTTATTCGATTCAGGTGTGTTGAAGCAAAGACACGTCTAAAGGTCCCTTGAGGACTGAAGTCATAGACCCTCGCTCTCAAAACTAGACGTAAAACATGATCATGTCATGACGACAAATCTATGAGATTACGCTGCTACCGGATTCCTCCACACTGCAGTTAAGACACACACACTTTTTTTTTTTGCTTCATCACTTGTAATGGAGACCTCTACCCACACTCTGGTGGATTTTAAATAGTTTGGTAAGGTCCCAGTCTGGTGTGAAGGCAACAGGGATCATGGCTAATTTCTCATTTTCTGAGTCAGAAGTGCCAAGCAGGGCCAGCTCATAGCTACAAAGGATGTGTTTTAAGAGAAACAAGAAGTTTATTCAAAGCAAGAGTTTAAGTTAACCAGTTGTTTGGCTGCTTTAGGTCAATCAAATTTAGGTCACTGAAAGGTGTTTTTGAAGAGATTCAAATCACCTTTCAGTGACCGTGCTATGCTAGGCTAATTATCTCCCAGGATTCGCTGCAGATCTCAACCAATGGAATGATGTCAATGAAACGTTTTAAAATACAAGCAAATAAGAGCTGAAAGGATTACAAAGGATTACAGAACATTTGTTTACAGTTCGCTGCTTTAGTCTCCTTGAAATTACTTTTTTTTTTTTTAGCTAACTTACACTGGAGAGAACAACAATCGTAAATATAGCCACAACCTTGGACACTCTGAGGCAGCATCTGGAGAGAAAACAAAGACAGGACATAGAAATAAATGATGTGTAAGCCTGCTGTATGTCAGTGGCTTCAAACCCTGTAGATTTGACTTCATAATATAATGTGTCAGAATAATAAATGATGTGAGAAGAGATGGGGAGTCGTACTTTATACTGCTGGCGAGTCTGAAGCTGCGGTTGAGGTTTTCCAGCGTCTCGTACTTTTCCGAGGAGTTGGAGCGCGACAGGCTGGCCACCTCACTGCCCAGGCGGTAACGTCTCTCTCTGTCCATGCAGCAGTTGTCCCACGGCTCCTCTGCTCCAACGAAGCTGGGCTCATGTACTGTCATGTACGTAATACTTAAAGAACAATAAGCCCAAACCAGTCACCAAACATTCAGTCCCACAGACAAGAAAAGGACAGTTCTGGGATCAGAAACCCAAGGACGTAGCTTTTTTTTTTTTAAATGCAGTCACATTTGTTAAAATGCCAAGTATTTGTCATGTAAAATGTACAACTGTAACTAAAATATATATATATAATATATAGAAGGAAATTTAAAACAAAATGCAGCGATAACCTGGTTGCATAATTGTGCTTTGTTGATGCACTTTTTGATTCAATTTCTGCATTCAACCTGCACAGTTTGGACTCTTTCTCATGATTTGACATCTCCCGTCCACAGCGCCACACATTTAGTGTCCAATTTAGGTCCGGAGACATTTTTTGGTAAAGGAATTCAGTGGCTGACTTGGATATGAGTTTGGACTATCTCTGACTATTGCCAAAAACGAATAAGGTATTTGGTCAAAACCTTGTCTGTTGTCTTCACGATTAAAGCTGTTCCCCAGGCTTGTAACACTGCATTCAGATGATGGGAAGAGGAAAAACACAAAGCTGTGTCCTAATAAGTCGGCTTGCTGGCATGGCAAAAGTTGAAGTTGCTGAACCTTTCACAGGATTTCTTAATTTACTACGGCTTTCTCCGCTGTTACTGATGCCACACAAACCTCCATGTAGGGCTAATATATGGAAATCTCAGGTAAATATCCAAAAACGAAGGGCAGATGAACCGCTCACCTGTCATCTTGGGAGAATCGCAGCAGAGGCGACCGTTCTGTAAGGTTGGCTGAACTGACTTTTCCTCTGAGAAAGTTGACAGCGTTGAAGTTGTTCCTGAAACTAATAGAGCAAAAGGGCACAGTGAGGTGAAATACCCTGAATTACAGCTGAGTTGACTTAAACAGCACAAGACAAACTCTCTTTGCTGGCTAGTGGCTTAACGCCAAACAAACAGATCAGAAAACAGTTGGTTCTTAACCTGCTGGGCTATCGCAACCTCACACACTATTACAATATCTACTGTTTGTTTAACGGGATTATTTAAAATGTGTGTTTGTACCTGTCTAATAATCTCAACACTTAAATTGCATGTTAGAGATGCTGGCAGTTGCCTGGTACAACAATCCAGCTTAAGAAGATTTAGCATTTTGGTAAATGGATGATTTCCGAGGTTTCTAAGCCAAACAAACATGGCCGACATTATCCCACACCTAGCCTGTCTTCTTCTATTAGTGCCAAAAAAGGAAAGAAAGAAACACACACACACACACACACACACACACACACACACGCACACACACACACACACACGTTTGTGTTGCTATCTTTGTGGGGACTTTCCATTGACTTCCATTCATTTCTACAGCCTAAACCTTACCTTTACCCTTTTCCTAACCCTAACCATCACATACCTAACCCTAACCCTAACCAAAACTCAATTCATACCTTAGCCCTAACTCTGACCCCTGACCCAAAAACAGGGTTTCCCCTTGTGGGGACCAGGCTCCGGTCCCCACAACGTAGTATATGTCAGGAAAATCATCCCCACAAGGTATTACAAACAAACGCACACACACACGCACACGCACACACACGCACGCACACACACACACACGCACACACACACACACACACACACACTCCCTGCCATTCCTGTAATGTAAAAGAAAATGCAGTTTATCAGACTCAGCCACTTTTTGTCCTGTGGTCCAGTTCTGATCCTCACAATGACAGAGGTCACCGTGGATACCCTCAAAGGTCCACACCTCTGCCACCCCATATGTAACAAATAATAAAAAATAATATATAACTTTAGCAGTTTGAGCTTCAACCTTCCCTCCGTCCAGAACTTTTACAGGTAAAGGGTCGGGAACAGGGCAGCTAACACCTCTGCAGACCACACACATCCTGGACACAGCCCGTTTTAATTTTTGCCTGCAGATCAGTGCTATGCTACTCACATTTTTTGAAAAAACTGGCACTAATTCCACCATGTCGTCCTCTTTTGTAAAAACACTGTATATATATGTATCCATATTTACAAGAAAGAAAAAAAAACTTTCTTCATTGAGAGCAAAGTGGAACCAAACTCAAATTCTTCATTTGTGCTCACAAGCTTGGATAATAAAGCCGATTCCAATCCAGCCTGATCTTACAATCACATCCTACTGGGGTAGCATGTGTAAACTTACTAAACATAAAAACACATTATGTAAGTTTGATTTATATGCATCTATGAGTCTTAGCCTCTTATCCTCACTTTACATGTTCATTTGTTGCCCAACATATCCCACCCAATAGCAGGTGCTATGATCAGTCGATACACTGTCCTAATTCCTCTGACATTCATTGGTTGTCATTTAATAAGAGTTGGATAAAAACTTGGACATACTTTTGGTAGCTAATGCCTGTTTGTTTTAGGGTTATTTAAAAAATTGAACACTTTACAATTTCAAAAATTTGTGAATGTGTAAATTTCAACTTTACACAATTGAACACCTTACAATTTAGTATCAGAGATTCTAGTTTGAGGCCTGGTCATTGAGGTTGTTTAACATCCACTTATTCGAGTCTCTAAACATTTTCTACTGTATTTTTAGTTCCACAAATGTATTTCGGTGATTGTTTGGCATTACAATAAGGAGTATAAACCTGACATTTAGTTATATTTATCCGCCCTGCTCATGTCGCTGGCATCCACTCCGGTAGGCGTTACTGACTGCGCTGCAGACACTACGGTTCTTTGTGTTTGAAGGTTGTGGGATAGAGAACTAGATTACATTTGGCCAGGTCTGCCCCATTAATCTCCCGCCGACACACTTGCACAACTACAGAGAGATTTAGCAAAAGTCTACAAATGTTTCCTCCCCTCGGATGTCCACCAACATCAGAGGATTTGCCTCAGGTTGGTACTGTGTCTCTCTGCAGAGCTCCACGGGAACAAATCGGGAGCCAGAAGACGACAGCAAATAGGCAGCAGGAGCTAAAAGCACAGCAAATACTGGACAGGAGACAGAAACAAACATGTAATCAAGCAACTGTTTCCTGCCAAGTGAGTCTGATTGAACAACTGCTGCCAGCGGAGCGCCGGCTGAAAACGTTCACAGCGCTTTCAGGGTTCTGTGTGTTTTGTTATTTTCTTGATTTGCTGAATTCTTTGCTGTGGACAAACTAAGAGTTGCATTTCATTTCAAAACCTTTTTTTTCCCTCTCTCTGACTCGTCCTTTGGGAGTTTCTTACATACTGTTTGGTAGAATTAGACAATGATGTGACCTCTAGTGAACCTACAAGGAACATTTGGAAGATAATCTGGAGTGACGGATGTTTGGTTTAGCGAAAACACAAATGGACGTCTGTGAAAGCAAGATACGATTCAAGTTTGTGATTGGAAAAAAGGGAAAGCAGAACACTGAAGTTGTAGGGAGTAGATGTGCTGACGGTTTAAAGAAAGCGTTCAAAGTAACAGGAAGTGAAGAAGAAAGGTGAATAAGACAGAGCTGATGATGAAGGTCAGGAGGGAGGCTAACTTCATCACATCTCCTGCAGATTCTCTGAGTTGCAGGATTCCTGAAGTACAGGTGCTGGTCATAAAATTAGAATATTGTGATAAAGTTCATTATTTTCCATAATGTCATGATAAAAATTAAATTGTCATATATTTTAGATTCATTGCACACCAACTGAAATATTTCAGGTCTTTTATTGTTTTAATTTTGATGATTTTGGCAAACAGCTCATGAAAACCCAAAATCCCTGTCTCAAAAAATTAGAATATTATGAAAAGGTTCTCTGAACGAGCAATAAAAACAATCATCTGAATCAACAAAGTAACTCTAAACACCTGAAAAAGATTCCTGAGGCCTTTAAAAACTCCCAGCCTGGTTCATTACTCAAAACCGCAATCATGGGTCAGACTGCTGACCTGACTGCTGTCCAGAAGGCCATCACTGACATCCTCAAGCAAGAGGGTGAGAAACGGAAAGAAATTTCTGAACGAATCGGCTGTTTGCAGAGTGTTATATCAAGGCACCTCAGTGGGAAGTCAGTAGGAAGGAAAAAGTGTGGCAGAAAACGCTGCACAACGAGAAGAGGTGACCGGACCCTGAGGAAGATTGTGGAGAAGGGCCGATTCCAGACCTTGGGGGAAGCAGTGGACTGAGTCTGGAGTAGAATCATCCAGAGCCACTGTGCACAGGCGTGTGCAGGAAATGGGCTACAGGTGCCGCATTCCCCAGGTCAAAGGTCAAGCCACTTTTGAACCAGAAACAGCGGCAGAAGCGCCTGACCTGGGCTACAGAGAAGCAGCACTTTGGACCACTGTTGTTCAGTGGTCCAAAGTACTTTTTTCGGATGAAAGCAAACTTTGCATGTCATTCGGAAATCAAAGTGCCAGACTCTGGAGGAAGACTGGGGAGAAGGAAATGCCAAAATGCCAGAAGTCCAGTGTCAAGTACCCACAGTCAGTGATGGTCTGGGTGCCATGTCAGCTGCTGGTGTTGGTCCACTGGGTTTTATCAAGGGCAGGATCAATGCAGCAGCTATCAGAAGATTTTGGAGCACTTCATGCTTCCATCTGCTGAAAAGTTTTATGGAGATGAAAATTTAATTTGGTCTGGAATCAGCCCTTCTCCACAATCTTCCTCAGGGTCCGGTCACCTCTTCTCGTTGTGCAGCGTTTTCTGCCACACTTTTTCCTTCCTACTGACTTCCCACTGAGGTGCCTTGATATAACACTCTGCAAACAGCCGATTCGTTCAGAAATTTCTTTCCGTTTCTCACCCTCTTGCTTGAGGATGTCAGTGATGGCCTTCTGGACAGCAGTCAGGTCAGCAATCTGACCCATGATTGCGGTTTTGAGTAATGGACCAGGCTGGGAGTTTTTAAAGGCCTCAGGAATCTTTTGCAGGTGTTTAGAGTTACTTTGTTGATTCAGATGATTATTTTTATTGCTCGTTCAGAGAACCTTTTCATAATATTCTAATTTTTTGAGACAGGGATTTTGGGTTTTCAAGAGCTGTTTGCCAAAATCATCAAAATTAAAACAATAAAAGACCTGAAATATTTCAGTTGGTGTGCAATGAATCTAAAATATATGACAATTTAATTTTTATCATGACATTATGGAAAATAATGAACTTTATCACAATATTCTAATTTTATGACCAGCACCTGTATTTCTTTGCTTCAAGGTCACATGATGCACCAGATGTTTCTGTCTGTCTTCACATTTGAATGAATATTTTCATTGTTACTGAGAACAAACTTGTAAGTTCACCGTGTGTTAATCACTTGTCCTTGTAAGGCAGTTTTTGTACATAAACTGAGTTTGTAGAAATAGATGTTTGGTGTAACATGGTGGATTTGATCATATTAAGTTGAGAGCACTGTTAACGCTTACTCATTTTTGAGCCTTAGGATTTTTTTCCTGTCATGTTTCAGTGCTTTCCTGACCCATAACCTGACATCTTGTCAGAAGCAATTATTTCCCAGCACTACCCTTTGTTGCTTTTACACCTCAAACAGGAAACTCTGGGCGGTCAACACAAACCAGGCTTCTGTATTCTGTTGTCATTTAATGTTTTTTATTCTCTTATCCTGTTCTGTTTGACTCCAGAACTAATTCACATTTCTGCATGTGTGACATTTTTGTTTGGTTAAAGCGTGTTTGTTCAGGCACATTCCAGTGCATCTGATTATTTGAAATAATAAAGATTCAAATGCACCTGTCTGTCGAGAAGGCACACTGGTATCGTTTGTACTTCGAATTAGTTCACAAATTCCTCAGTATAATCCCGATGACGTCACGGCCTCGGGCTTCAGATTAGCTCTTTTCCGCCCAGGGAGTTTTCCTGGGATAGAAATCCACCTTCACACACATTTCTTTCTGTGTGAATGTTCATAGATCTCAAGGAATGTTGAATTATTATTCTTTTTTATGTTCACTCATCCCCGCGGGATTTAAAGATTTACATTTGACCTAGTAGGAGGTCAACTGTAATGTTTTTCTGCATGTGTAATTTGAAATCTTGTTACGTCTCTAATCCAGTGAGAAGAAAGAGAGGCCTTTAATCTTGTTAGCTTTTTTCTCCAAGAAATGAAGCAAATGAGAGCAGGAAACACGCTCCTTTAGAGACGGGCACGGTGCATTCCTTTTAATACAAAGGTTTCAAATTTTTCTCCAAATATCTACATTGAACCTGGCAACTTTTTCACTGTTTCTGATTTTCTTGAGGCATAAAAAAGGTAGGGAAAAAAATTAGTAAAAAAAAAAAAAACGGGGGTTTTTAGAGTTTTTTTCTAGGTGATCAGTTGTAATTTTCTCCAAATACAAATTGTTATTTGGAAATTACATCACTAGTATTAGTCTTTAGGGGGATACTTGATGTGGAAGGAGGAACTGGATATTCCTGAGTTGCTTTTTTGTCTGTCTGCCATATTGGATTTACCAAAATTTTTCTGGCAATTTCAGTGGATGGCCAGTAGTTGGCGGCGTGTTGCACGATGCACTGGTGTCCACTTCCGTGGTCTATGAAATCCACAAGAAACACAAAAAAATGTTTTTTCGATAGCTGTCCACTGTACTGACCGCTATGCGTGAAAGGGCTAGAGTTTACGTCAGCTGCCAGCCAGCTACAGAGAGAGAGCAGAAAGCGGTGCGGCCACAAACCCGTTCTCCTGCCGAACCGGAACCAGGTCCTCAGCATGGATGACGCACTGTCCTGCAGGCTGCAGCTTCTGGGTGTCTCCTCTCTCTGAGATCCCCTGCAGCAAGCGCAGCTCCCCAAAGTTCCCTGCCACGGCCTCCGGCGACCTCAGAGCGCTCCTGCCCTGATGGCCCGCGGCCGAAGTCTGAGACATTTCAATCTCCAGGTTGCTTTTGTTCTCCAGATACATTCTGAGGCCTGAGGAGAGGAGAAGGAAGGAGAGGTTATCCCCGTTTTACTTGATGAAAAATGCAGCTCCTTCAGTTGATGTGGCTGGCTGACGTCATAAGAAAAGAGTTGAACAGATTTGTGACAAAAAGGAAAACAAGGCATGTTTAAAAAATGTTTTTAAAGAGGTTTTTAACAAGTTCACCTAGTTAGGACTAGGACTGTGTAATGTTATCGATTCGATGATATTTATCGATATTTTTTCCTCAGAAAGTATCAATTTTTCATCCGTGTGTATCAATACATTAAATCTTACTTTGAGTTTTATGTCAAATCCACATGAATTAAATGACAGCTGTCACAAATTACATTTTTTACCCAGTTGCACATGTACTTTAAAAATTACATGTAATGAAACAACCAGTTACAATTAATTAAATAATGAAATGAAATAGATCAATTACATTATCTAATATAAGTGAATAAGACAAAAAAGGTTCCTTTTCTGCACAATTAACATTTAAACAAAGCAAACGTATAACAAATGTAGAACCAAAACCACATTTATTACACCAGTATTACCCCATCAGTTCAATTAATTCAATCCAAGTCTATGGAACAGTCACACTCACTCTGTCCATCTAAAATCTTTCAGAAAATCTTAAAAATAAATAGAATCATATCGTTCGCTGAATATCGTGATATATACCATATCACATATCGTGTTGTATCATGTGATTAGTTTATCGCTACAGCCCTATTTAGGACCCAACCCAGTAAAATGCACTGAAGATTAATTTTGTAATGCAACAACATATTTTAAACGCTGCGAGGCGTGAATACTGACATAAAGTCTGCAGGACACCGGCTGACTTATCCAAGAAGAACAAAGCCACTGATTGCTGCCACAGTGACTCCATCAGAGTTGCATGATTTAACTAGAAAGAGTGCAGACCAGAATAACAAGAAACAATGAGGAGAGGCCCCGAAGGCTTCGTGGAGTAAGAAGATTCTGCAGTCAGGTGCTACGTTGCTGCAGCTTCACTGCCAGCAGTCATATGATCCACTGCATGAATGAAGACGACGAAGGCCAGGAGCGTTTCTGCCTGAAAAGTTTCCTCTTCAATTCTACAATTAGATTTTAATTTCTTGCCACTAAGCAGAACTCAATGTACCAGGAATAATTGCTGGATAATTTTGGTAATATTGGTGCACTCCTATCTATTAGACCTTTCCACATTTTGTCATGGAAAAAGTGCACAACACAAAGTAATGCATATTCATGAAACTGAAGGTTTGGTCTCCCCAAAAATTTCAAGAAATAAAAATCTGAAAAGAAACAAATTTGGCCCGTCGGCACAAATGACCCGTGAACACATACGTGATGCAGACAGACACTTTTTAAAAGTTATTAGGGACATTTTTAATGGCAAATGAATTTCCTCTGAAAATGTTAAATAAGTTGCTACAATGCTAAACATTTTTTATTAACTAATAAAACCTAGACAATAAACAGGATGAGGTAGATCCAGCAGATTTAGGAGCGATCAATTATTAAACTTGTCTGACTGCAGCAAGAGGAAAGACTGGCTCGTGTTTTGCTCTTGTGGATGAAAATAAAGCCTAGAAATTATAAACCAACGAAATAGAAAACAACCAGCCCGTGAACATTTAATAAACTGGATTTAAAAAAAAATCTTACACATCTTCTTTGTTTCAGCTCTACAGTCATTTAGATGCTTTTATTTTTGTCACAAACCTGACTAAATGTTTGTTTCATTCACATATTCATCATTTTGTTATTGGGATTTTATTGTTGTTGTTTTTTTAATGTGGCACACGAGGCAAAAATGTTGTAAAGCACTGGTGTAGATCAAAGCATTTTCATGTGTCAAAATGGCCTAGTTAAAGTCTAATCCAGTTGAGTAAGTTCAGTCAGTTCGATCTGACTGAGCCGCTGACTCTACTGAAGAAAAGCCTCCCCACAGCATGATGCTGACACCACCAAGGAATCTCAGTGCTACACTTTGTTTTTTTTTTAATCAAGCATCATTTTCCTTCTAACTCACAACGGCTTTGTGATCATTTGGTACTTAAAATAAAAATAAAGGTTATTGAAGTTTGTGAATGTCAGGAGCTGATGTCACTTGGTTTTATTCCAACTTCTTAAAAGAAAAAGTTTGAATTTTAGGGGAAATGTATATAAACTGTATGTAGCAGGTTGATATATATCTATGTTGATACATTTATGCTCAAAAATAAAACAGGGGAAAAGGCGTTATGACAGAAAACAAAGAGTGAAGCTATGAGAACGAAAGCAGCCTTCTAAAAGAACAAAGCCACATGAAACCAGCAGGATTACTGCTCATGTGAAAGGCAGCAGGAGTTCACATGACATTTAGGCTCCTTATGCAGTGAGCTGAAAGTGCTGTCAAAAATAATAATACAGCTGGACTACAGCCGAAAACAAGCAAAGATCCCAACTAACACAACCTTCACAGTCAATTTTCCCAATTATCCAAACAATCAAAATGAACACATCCATGATGTCGGATCCGACTGTTCCTGGAAGCAGCTCCTGCTGTCAGTCCAGCCCCGTGCAACGCGGGAAGCGCTTCGTTGTTCCCGGAGGACAATGACGGGCTTGTTGGGCTCCGGGCCCCGCAGGCTCCGGGTGACGTCAAAAACCAAACTGCTTTCTTTTCGGTTTTTCCAGCTCCGTTCACAGCAATTAAAAGACTGCAGGCTGAAAGCGAACTGAACCTGAAAGCGGGACTAATCGGCAGGTTCCTGCAACATAATCTGTCAGCAATGCTCTGCAAAACGATGGATGTCATTTGTTTAACAGAAACTAATTTGATGGGTGGTGGAAAGAGTCGTTTATTCAAAGCTGTAAAGGCATTTCTCTGTGTTTTCCACAACGCTGCGTTCAAGGTTCACTCAGATTTTGATGAAGTAAAACAGATGAACTTACCTGGAGAGATGCAAAAAAAAAGTGGCTCTGGATGATGTTGAAGGCCCAGGTAGCAACGATGTGTTGGATCCCAATATATATATATATATATATATATATATGTATATATATATATAAAAAAAAAAATCTGCTGCAAAACTTTACTTCTCAGTAATCCAAATTATTTAAAACTTTTAGTTGGGTTATTACTTTTTTTTTTTTTTGCTGGGGGTGGGATGAGGAGGCTGCAGGAACGTCGGAGCACAGAGGCGTGGTTGAAAACAAGAGAAGGTGAGGAGTTTCTTCTCTCCTGCGCTCTCCCCAGCGAAAGAGGGCGACGCTCCTGAGCCCTCTGAGGGCGGCGGGGCCGGTGGAGGGGGCCGGGTGGGGGCGGTGGGGAGTGGGTGGCGCAGAGTCTGAGCAGCTTTAAAAGGAAACTTTCCACTCAGGAAACTAGTAGTAAAAAGTACTAGATCAACTGAAAGGTTATTTCACTTAAAACTTTGGAAAAATGTCTCATCAGTGAAATAATCGACCAGTGGAACTGGTAATTTATTGATTTTATCAATATTATGGACTTATTGCCTCTTGTATCTTGTTGAAAAGTTACTTTGGAGTTAGTTTTGTCTTAATTCAAGTATATTAAGATGTTTGTACTGGAAACTAGACTAAAATACTTAGTAAGATTTTGTGTTTTTGCAGTGTAGAGAGAAACCTAAATCAGCTTCTACACACTGCAACAAGTAACTTTTAAACAAGATAGAAGCTTGTTTTAAGTCTATAGTTCCTTATTATTGATGAAAAAGGATTAGTTCCAATAAATTCACTTATAACAAGACAATATTCATGTGTTGTAAGTGAACTAATTTGCCAATGGAGCTATTACTTTTTCATGAATACGGAATTATAGACTTAAAACAAGCTTCTATCTTGCTGAAAAGTTAGTTTTGTGTTATTTTAAGTGCACTAAGATATTTGCATTAGAAACTGGACCAAAAATTACTTTGTAAGATTTTGTATTTTTGCGCAGTGCAGTGCCTTGCAAAAACTTTTTTTTTTTTTCACACCACTTTAACTCTCCACACCTGGCTATAATAGAGCTTCAATGTATTTTGTTGGGATTTTTATGGGAAAAAGTAAACTAGTGCATAGTTGTGAACAGAGGTGGATATATTATATATATCTGGCAACAATTGTACTCAAGTAAAAAGTAGCCATCCAAGAAATCACTGAAGTGACTAAAAGTATCAAAACATCAGTCATTTCAATATTTAAAAATGACGTCAGACGGAACAAAATAGAAATTATGTGGAAATCGTTGTACTTAAAGACCAAAATGTAAATAATTCATATACCATAACAAAATACTCATTTTTCCAAATCTAATGTTTTTCAATGCAAAACTTATGAATCTGACAAAATAGGTGGGTGTGTGTGTGTGTGTTCAAAACCATGTACCAGTTTTTCTCCACTTCGCATTTCACAAGAGATCCCCCCCCCACCCCCATGTTGTCAGCTGAAGCAGACAAACAGAACCTGAGGAATGAGACGTTATCAGAACCAAAACCTTTCCCCCACAGATCAGCGGCGAAAGCTACATTTCCATTTGCTCTGCCTGCTGAAATGATGTTTCCAGTCGGAGGAGCTCGCAGCGTCCGCCTCCCTCGCTCTCAGAAACCAGTGGAGACGAGATTTCCGACTGACTGGAGTCACCTGGTCTGGAGCGAGGGCCGGCTGAGACAGAGCGAGATTAAAGCCGCGCATAAGAGATGTCCAGGGGGGCTGACCGCACTCTGGTCTTGTGGGCGGATGTGAGAGTTATCAAGGAGAAAAGAGAAATCACATGGAAAAACACGGCCTGGAGCAAAGAATGATCAAAGCTGTCTGAAGTCAGGATCAGCTGGATTCTTCGTTTTTTCTTATTTTATCGATCATATGGGAAAGGCGTTTCTTTTGTTGTTGCTTCTTTTTTGTTTTTTTACAAATATAGGCTGGAATAGCTTTTATTTGTTAAAAATATATATTTTCTCGGTGAGAGTAGAAGAGGCTTGGAGAGAGCCATCTAGCACCATCTTACAGTGTTAAAGCAGATTTAAAGTCAGAAAATATCCCACTACTCACCTAGGAAAACTTTTTTTTTTTTTTTTATCTCAAAACTCAAAGAAGATTTTTACTAAAATGTGTCAAATTCAGCAACCCAAGACCAAGATGGACACTGAAAAACTTTACATATTTTGCTGCTCTGTGATGGTTGTTGATCTGCAGCAGGGTTTCCCCACAGTGTATTATAAGTGTATTATTGTTTGTCACTGCATTGTGTGACAGAATCCACAAGAAATTGTTGTAAACGAGGGTCCCCGCCTCCAGGCTCTAATATCTGAGCAACCAGAGTAACGCCGTCTGTAATAACTCCAGGGGGAAAGGTCACCAAATCCTCAAGGAATGCAAATGATTTTAAAGCCAAATCGAGCCGCCATAAAAACGTTTCTCTTCTGTTTCTCGTGACTCGGCCGAGGTTTTCAAGATCCAATAATGAGCGAACACAAACGCTCTTAAAGGAAATTCTTACGGACTGAAACGCTACGCAGGGTTTTTAGGAGGAGTTTTTTTATTTGACCTGTGACCTTTTGCCTTCTCGGCTCCAGAGCGAGGCGCAGGTCTGATGTCACACAGGTAATCAGAGGGAATTTCTTTAATCCCACAGCGCTAAAACCCCCACTTGTCCCACTCCCACCTTCTGGTCTAGAACAAAAGGCAGTCACTTCTAAAATCCCAGCTATGTCAGATAACAGAGATTAGAACCAAAAATGTATGACATCGTCAAAGTTGGAAGACTATTTTCGATTATAAAATCATGTCTAATCTGGAGTACCATGTTTGACAGAATCATTTAGACCCCATAATCCAGGATATAAATCTCGCTTTTGATCACTATTGGTGTCAATTTGCTTTGCACTGGCCTTTCCAAACTAATGCTGAGGGTGACGCAGGTATTACACAACTTAATATTTCCGTCCTTATTAGGGAACTATATTGGGATTCATTTTGCTTCTTAGATACTTAGTACTTTTTCTTAGTTTAGGTTGTTCTGCATCCTGGCAATTTCTGACATGAAATAGTGCCATCTGTCATGGGATATCTTATGTCAACTTGGAGTTATTAGAGGAGCTTTTTATAGCTGCTGTAATTGAGAGTCGTTTTCAATGTAAGCAAATAAATAAAATCTATTAGGAGCTAATTTGATTTGATCAGATTTACAGACTTCATGAGTCTGTAAATCCTCATTTGGATGCAAGAATATAAAGTGAATAAATAATGTGTGGGCTTTGAGTGGTTTTATGACCACAATTCATGATTGTGGTCATAAAAGGTTCAAAAAGAAAGTGAGAGGGATAATTACCTTGTAATTACATAATTACAAAGAGTGTGTATTGACTGGTGAGTTGACTTGGACTTTCAGTTCCTTTCAGTCATTAATTTCATAAGCCTATAAATACGTTTCACCACATTAGAAATGGATAAACTCATAAAGGATATGAAGTGACACAAAGAGTATCTCGTTTTTGCCTTTTTTGTCATTTAATTGCTCCAGATCATCCAAAAATGTTGATAGGAGGAAAGGGAGAAGGTAGATTAGCTAAAAAACTTTTCCTCGCCATAGTAACAAATACAGCAAAAACAAAACAAAAAAAAGAAAAAAAATTATATATATATATATATATATATATATATATATATATAAAAAAAATTCCCCTCTCACCCTCTGTGGGTGGTCTCTTTCATCCTCTGAGCTCGGGTCCTCTACCAGAGGCCTGGGAGCTTGAGGGTTCTGCGCAGTATCTTGGCTGTGCCTAGAACTGCACATTTCTGGACTGAGATGTCTGATGTTGTTCCTGGGATCTGTTTGAGCCACTGCTCCAGTTTGGGGGTGACTGCCCCGAGGGCCCCTATGACCACAGGCACCACTGTGGTCTTCACCTTCCAGGCCTTCTCCAGTTCCTCTCTGAGGCCCTGGTATTTCTCCAGTTTCTCATGCTCCTTTTTCCTGATGTTGTGGTCACTTGGTATTGCTACATCCACCACAACGGCTTTCCTCTGTTCTTTATCCACCACCACAATGTCCGGTTGGTTCGCCATTACCATCTTGTCTGTCTGGATCTGGAAGTCCCACAGGATCTTAGCTCGGTCATTCTCCACCACCTTTGGGGGTGTTCCCCACTTTGACCTCGGGGCTTCCAGTCCATATTCGGCACAGATGTTCCTGTACACTATGCCCGCCACTTGGTTATGTCGTTCCATGTATGCTTTCCCTGCCAGCATCTTGCACCCTGCTGTTATGTGCTGGACTGTCTCAGAGGCCTCCTTGCACAACCTACACCTTGGGTCTTGTCTGGTGTGGTAGATCTGAGCCTCTATTGCTCTGGTGTTTAGTGCCTGTTCCTGGGCGGCCAGGATGAGGGCCTCTGTGCTGTCCTTGAGTCCAGCTTTCTCCAGCCATTGGTAGGATTTCCTGATATCAGCCACTTCAGTTATTTGTCGGTGGTACATCCCATGTAGGGGCTTGTCTTCCCATGATGGTTCCTCCAGCACCTCGTCCTCTGTTCCCCATTGTCTGAGACATTCGCTGAGCACATCGTCCATTGAGGCTTTGTCCTTGATGTATTTATGGATCTTGGATGTTTCATCCTGGACAGTGGCTCTCACACTCACTAGTCCTCTGCCTCCTTCCTTACGGCTTGTGTACAGTCTCAGGGTGCTGGATTTGGGGTGGAACCCTCCATGCATGGTTAGCAGCTTCCGAGTCTTAACGTCCGTGGCCTTTATCTCTTCCATTGGCCAGCTAATTATTCCGGCAGGGTATCTGATTACTGGTAAGGCATAGCTGTTTATTGCACGGATCTTGTTCTTGCCATTGAGCTGGCTTCTCAGGACTTGCCTTATTCGTTGGAGGTATTTGGCTGTGGCTCCTTTCCTTGTGACCTCATCGAGGTTGCCATTTGCTTGTGGTATTCCCAGGTACTTGTAGCTGTGCTCTATGTCTGCTATTGTTCCCTCTGGGAGTGAGACCCCTTCTGTGTGGATGACCTTCCCTCTCTTTGTAACCATCCGGCCACACTTCTCTAGTCCGAATGACATCCCAATGTCAGTGCTGTAGATCCTGGTGGTGTGGATCAGTGAGTCGATGTCTCGCTCGTTCTTGGCGTACAGCTTGATGTCATCCATGTAGAGGAGGTGACTGATTGTGGCCCCATTCTTGAGTCGGTATCCGTAGCCAGTCTTGTTGATGATTTGGCTAAGGGGGTTCAGGCCTATGCAGAACAGCAGTGGGGACAGAGCATCTCCTTGGTATATGCCACATTTGATGGACACTTGTGCAAGTGGTTTGCAGTTGGCTTCAAGGGTGGTTTTCCACAGCCCCATCGAGTTTGCAATGAAGGCTCTTAGAGTCCTATTGATGTTGTACATCTCTAAGCATTCAATGATCCAAGTGTGTGGCATCGAGTCATAGGCTTTCTTGTAATCAATCCAAGCGGTGCACAGGTTGGTGTGTCGGGTTTTGCAGTCTCGGGTGACTGTGTGGTCTACAAGGAGTTGGTGTTTGGCTCCTCTGCTATTTATGCCGATGCCCTTCTGTGCTTCCATGTTGTAGAAGATGTTGCTCTGTTGTTAGTACCCTGCCATTGAGAGTACACTTTAGCTGGTTGGGTGGAGAAGAGCCGGTTAATCCTCCTGGCTTCATTCTCTCTTGTGTATCTCTTTAGGCGGCTGGCCAAGGCTTGGAGCCTTTGTTTGGCAGTTTCGAGTGCTTCAGGTATGGGCATCTGGCTGTTATCTTGATCTTAGCCTCTAACCGTCTTTTCCATGATGGATATTGGGTCTCATAGTTGCTCTTATAGCCAAGCATTTCAAGGATCACTGATGCTGAGTTGTATATCAGCTCATTGGTTTCTGTTATGGTGTTGGTAGGGATTGTTCTCAATGCTGCATTCACATCTTCAATGAGACTTTCTGATGGTACTTCACTCAGCCGTTGTAATTGGCGTCGGGGTTGCCTGGTGTTCATTCGGGCCACGATTCTCTCTCTCAGGTCAGTTGCTGTCTCGTTCAGCTTTGATAGTTCGTTCATTACTGGGGCTGCATACCCAGTCTCGGGGTGGGGAGTAGTTAACTCCCCCCTGACCTTATCTTTGGGCTCCTCCCTTTTGCCGTAGCATTTGTGTTGTACCTCGTCAATCTCAAGTTGTGATAGCAGTTGCCGTTTGCGGATGTTGGAACACTGAGCTACTAGTTGTTTGGCAGTCATTGTAGACTGTGGGTGTCGAAGTAACCATTCCACCCTCAGTCTTTGCATGTAACCCCTCTGACTAGGGTTACTTGAGTAGTAGCATTCCAACAGATCCATGTTTTCGTCTCTCGCCCATTTCCGTCTTGTTCCAGTAGCCCATTTTTCATCAAGGTGCTCTGGTTCCCCAGCACCTGACGCAGACCTTGTTTGGCCGGGCGACGTCTGAGCCGGCATGTTATGCGTATCAATGTCTCTCATGTTATGAGGTAGGCTATATAGCTCCAAGGGTCTTGCCTAAGGACCCACACTGCATAGCTCAATTGCACAATTGCACTGTTGTAACTCGCCCCAGCCCGGATTCGAACCCCGGTCTCCCGGGTGGTAGACTGGTGTCTACCCACTGAGCTATACAGTCAGCTATATATATATATATATATATATGTATATATGTATATATGTATATATATATATATATATATATGTATATATGTATATATGTATATATATGTAGATATATATATATATAGCACAGAGGCCCTCATCCTGGCCGCCCAGGAACAGGCCCTGAACACCAGAGCAATAGAGGCTCAGATCTACCACACCAGACAAGACCCAAGGTGTAGGTTGTGCAAGGAGGCCTCTGAGACAGTCCAGCACATAACAGCAGGGTGCAAGATGCTGGCAGGGAAAGCGTACATGGAACGACATAACCAAGTGGCGGGCATAGTATACAGGAACATCTGTGCAGAATATGGACTGGAAGCCCCGAGATCAAAGTGGGGAACACCCCCAAAGGTGGTGGAGAATGACCGAGCTAAGATCCTGTGGGACTTCCAGATCCAGACAGACAAGATGGTAATGGCGAACCAACCGGACATTGTGGTGGTGGATAAAGAACAGAGGAAAGCCGTTGTGGTGGATGTAGCAATACCAAGTGACCACAACATCAGGAAAAAGGAGCATGAGAAACTGGAGAAATACCAGGGCCTCAGAGAGGAACTGGAGAAGGCCTGGAAGGTGAAGACCACAGTGGTGCCTGTGGTCATCGGGGCCCTCGGGGCAGTCACCCCCAAACTGGAGCAGTGGCTCAAACAGATCCCAGGAACAACATCAGACATCTCAGTCCAGAAATGTGCAGTTCTAGGCACAGCCAAGATACTGCGCAGAACCCTCAAGCTCCCAGGCCTCTGGTAGAGGACCCGAGCTCAGAGGATGAAAGAGACCACCCACAGAGGGTGAGAGGGGAATTTTTTTTTTTTTTTTATATATATATATATATAGATGTCTCAGGCAATAGGGAACAGAGGATGAGGTGCTGGAGGAACCATCATGGGAGGACAAGCCCCTACATGGGATGTACCACCGACAAATAACTGAAGTGGCTGATATCAGGAAATCCTACCAATGGCTGGAGAAAGCTGGACTCAAGGACAGCACAGAGGCCCTCATCCTGGCCGCCCAGGAACAGGCCCTAAACACCAGAGCAATAGAGGCTCAGATCTACCACACCAGACAAGACCCAAGGTGTAGGTTGTGCAAGGAGGCCTCTGAGACAGTCCAGCACATAACAGCAGGGTGCAAGATGCTGGCAGGGAAAGCGTACATGGAACGACATAACCAAGTGGCGGGCATAGTGTACAGGAACATCTGTGCAGAATATGGACTGGAAGCCCCGAGGTCAAAGTGGGGAACACCCCCAAAGGTGGTGGAGAATGACCGAGCTAAGATCCTGTGGGACTTCCAGATCCAGACAGACAAGATGGTAATGGCGAACCAACCGGACATTGTGGTGGTGGATAAAGAACAGAGGAAAGCCGTTGTGGTGGATGTAGCAATACCAAGTGACCACAACATCAGGAAAAAGGAGCATGAGAAACTGGAGAAATACCAGGGCCTCAGAGAGGAACTGGAGAAGGCCTGGAAGGTGAAGACCACAGTGGTGCCTGTGGTCATCGGGGCCCTCGGGGCAGTCACCCCCAAACTGGAGCAGTGGCTCAAACAGATCCCAGGAACAACATCAGACATCTCAGTCCAGAAATGTGCAGTTCTAGGCACAGCCAAGATACTGGAGGAGAACCCTCAAGCTCCCAGGCCTCTGGTAGAGGACCCGAGCTCAGAGGATGAAAGAGACCACCCACAGAGGGTGAGAGGGGAATATATATGTATATATTTTAAAGTTATATACCGCAGCTTTGAAAAAAAATCTGTCTTATAATTAATTGATTACTTAATAAGATAATAGTTGTTTTGAATGGTTTCCAGGGCTCAGCAATAGACATTTAAGACGATTACCAATTAAATTTAAGACTCGTATCACATCAGAAAAGTACAACCGATTTTTTTTACATAGTAGTAGTCCCCAGATTACCACAAAAAAGATGCAACATCAAATGAGTTGGCAACATAAGTGAGCCAGTGGCGAAGACGAAGGTTACCGACAAGTTTACACTTACCGTCAAGGACGCCATTTTTGTTTGTGGGTGACTCAAACGTTTGCCTGACAAAAATCGAGAAAAAAAAAAGAAATTAAACGTCACCACAAAATTTAAGACTTGTGATATTTAAGGCCATCTTAAATTGTTTTAGTGAATTTAAAACATTTCATAGACTTAATTTTAGATACATGAATTTAAAAAACATTTCAGGACATCCTCCATTAATACTAAAATGATTATTCAAATATATGCTTTTAGACTTACTAAAATTTGCTCGCTCAAAAATAATCTTTAAAGAGGCTAATTATCTCACTGTAGCAGAAAAAGAAAAAAAAACAAAAGCAGGTTTAGCGGTATACTCACTAAAATATATAACAGCAACACTCATTGTTAAATAAGCAGGATTTATTTTCACTTTATTAACAGAAATGTATTAACATTTAATATGCAGGAATGACCCCCTGTGAATACATGGCACAATCATATACATTCTTTAAGGAGACAGTGCACAAACTTGGGTGGGTAAATACAGAAATCTTCAAATGATCCTTCAGTGGGCTCTGACTGGAGTGAGCTGGGTGAGAAACACCGACTTTAAAAATGTTTTTATACATATATATTTATAAAGAAACATGGTTGTTACTAAAAAAGAACAAAAAAGGAATCCTAGTGTTATCACACATCAGTTTCTATATACAATCTAGGGACAGGTAATTCACACAAACCAAAGGGGAGGAATCTACCACAGTGCTAGGCTGTAACTGTAATATACTTATTTCCATGTAACACAACAATCACATGTGCAGCTGATCGCTCCGCTTCATTTTAAAGAAACTAAAAAACAAACAGGTGTTTTTCATTTTATTTAGCTTATTCTTTTTAATGTCATTGCACGCCCCCCTTCCTCCGCAAAACAGACGTTTGTGCCTCAGTAGACCGCCCGTATAAACGTGTGCGCCGTGAAGTGGGGTTGACGCAGGATCCTCGCCGTCTGTAGAAAACTCAGTGTCCCGTCAGGTAGTCCTGCGTGGAGTCGGAGGCAAAGGAGTCGGCGTCCTCGTTGTCGGAGTCCTCGCTGCTGTCGTCGGCCGCGGGCTCCCCGGAGAGGGCGATGCGGGCGTAGTCATCCGTGTCGATGGACTTGCAGAAGTGAATGGCGTATTTGAGTTTCTCCTCCAGCACCTGTTTGCACGAGTACCTGGGCAGCTTGAGCAGGAAGAAACACGTGTAGGACTCTGGCAGGAAGTGGTCGGGAGGGTTGTATTTGTCCAGAACCTGAACACAAACGAAACTGAGGTTTCAGTGAAGGAGATTGAAGATTTAGCTTTTTTTGTTCGTTTCAACACACAGCAAAAGACTGAAAGACGCTGACGTTTGCATGAAAAAACCAAATTTTCATAGTTTTATTCTTTGTAGCTATTTTTTTTAAACACAAAAGATCTAATTGAATAATGGCGGATGTTTCCACAGTGATCATGCATTAAATAAGACACCTGCAAAAACAGAGATGGTAGGGAAGTAAGGAACACAGCAACGAGTAGCAGCTGAAGAGGCGGATTGAACTAAAACACTTAACCATCCCAACTTTACATAGGAACACAGAAATTTGCTCTGCTGAAAAAAACAGCACCAAATGTAACAGATCTGTTATAGCATGTTCAGATAAACAGAAGGACAACTGGACAGTTTGTGAAAGTATAGATGGATGGATGGTCAGTCTAAGGTTGTTGAATGGATGGATTGTAGAAATATGGATGAATTGATTGGATTGATTGAGGGATTGATGGATGAACTGTCAGATTGATTGGACAGATTGATGGATAGGACTGATGGACGGACTGACGGGTTGATGGACAAACTGATTGATTGGATGGATTGATTATCAGAGGACCTTTCCTCACCTGCACTACAAAGTCTCGGCCCCTGAAGTCGGCGATGGTGCGGGGCAGGCGTGTGCGACCCCAGACGAACCTCAGGAACAGAGACCTCTCTGTGTTGGAGAAAGACTCCATCACCTCCCAGAACCACTGGATGAGCGGCGCCGTCGGCTCCACGCCTTTGTACGTGGCCACCGACTTCAGCAGGTGGAGGGGGATGTCCGGGCTGCCGCACACCTAAAGCAGAGGGAGGATGGGGAGGAGATACTGCCATCAGAATCAGCACAAAGCTGCAGTACAGGGTGACTACTGGAGCCCATGCATGCTCTCCCTCACCATGGTTTCCAGCTCGTAACCAGTAAAAAGTGACAACAGAGGGACTGGAACCACCCGAGCCATTCCCTCGCGCACAGCAGAGACCTGCTCATCGAACTCGTGGAGTCTGTACAAAAAGTTTAAAACCATATAGATTAGAAAAAAAAACAAGAAAAAGTTAAAGAAATTTCCATCTGTGCCATCAGAAAGTTTTCTAACCTGTAATTGATGGCCAGGCGGACGTATTCGGCCCGGTTCTCCAGGGTGATGTGGGAGTATTTGGAGCTGAGCTGGATGTCCTGTCCGCTGGCGCTCGGCACGGTGAAGGGCAGCGTCATGGCCTCAAACTCCTCCGCCGTAGCCTCGTTGTCCCGGATGTACATGAGCCCAGGAATGAAGTCCTTATCAACCTGAGGACGACACAAAGTCCCCGCTTACCACAGAGTCTGGCTCAGGGATGCAACGATTCAGCAAATGATTTCCGTTTTTACCATTCCTCGAGGTAAATTGTCCTAATTGAAGCTTCGTTATGTTATGTTTGACTATTTAGCGCACTGTGAACTACTAATGGATGCTAAGTGGAATAAAGTAAAATGGTGCAAAAAGTTAAGAAACTGTAAAACTTTTAGGCCCTTTATTCTGTCCTTTCCTCTACAAACAGGTAAAAAGATAAGTCAGATTTATTTTCGCATTTTTAATAAATAATTGTGGCCACTGAGGGCTTTCAAATTGGATTTTAACCCACGGTGAAAAAATGTTTGGGCCGGAGGATTTTCTCCTTCATATATTTCTTACTGGTTAAGTAGCTACAGCAAAATGGGAGAATTTTTTTTATTTGATTACTCAATTGTCAGAATAACTGGCAGGATAAGTTACTTGGAGTGTTTTCCAGCTTGGGTGCGTCTGTGTGTACGTGACTGCAGTCGTGACCACAACACACGTCCCGTGAGATTCATGGCAGTCCTCTCCATCTTGTGCTAAAACATTCTTCTGCCATCTAACCTTTTACGATATCTCGGGGGAGAAAACTACAAAACAAAAGCAGCTTTGAGAGGGAAAATTCTTTCCCCCTCTCCCCTGACTCCTCCATTCTCCCAAGGATGCTGCCGGAGCGTATGATCAGAGCGTGAGGGCAGGAGTGGACTCACGCCACCAGCCAGAAGCGCAGCGGGGGCAACTGTCTTACCAAACCAAAAGCGCTTTTAGCTTTCGAGTTCAAGAGAAGTTTCCAGAAACATTCGGAGAGTTCTGTACCAGCAAAGAGCCAGGCTCAGGTTTTAATCTGAGGTGGCATGTATAGGAATGTGATTTTAGCGACATTGTGATGCGGATCACTTGGACTAGAGGAGCTAAGAAACATAAATAAACTCATTGACTCTGAGGTTGTAAAAGCAAAGTCCTCCCTTCATGTCTGATATGTAACAGACATGACATAACAGGCTGCCATTATTAAATAAAACATGCATGAGTTTAAAACTGGTTCAGCCTCCAGTCGTGTAATCATGCAACAACCTCAAACTTTCGAATAAGTTTGGATTTTATGGGCTAAATCAACAAAATAGTTCTTATAAAGAAGATGGTGAAAAAATGAGACATTTTAAAAGTATTTTCCTACTTAAGGTCTCAGGATTAGGAATTTCTGAAATCCCCTCAATGACAACTTTGAGACCCTTTATTCTGTAGCCACTTTTATTTATTACACATTTTTTTCATAAAAAATGTGTAAAAAATTTTTAGGAAAAATGTTACAAATGTTAATTTTTCTTAAAACTTTATTCTGGTAATATTAAGAAAAAAACATCTTAGTTTAATCCTAATATTTTGTCATAGAGTTGACCTGCCGTCAAACTCCAAACAGAATTAGTAAAACACGCTTGTAAAAACAAAACGACGTAACTCTGATCTATGGAGACCCAATGCTTTGGTGAAAAACACCCAAATTTAAAATAAATAAACTCTTCAAAAGCAAAAAATTTTATAAAACCGATTCATCGCCCAGCAGTACTATATGTGTGAATGTTTCTGCTGCTGGGAGAATAATTTCTACTCTGTGTTCGTCCTCATCAAGGCAATCCACACACACACACCTCACTGAGGTCAGCGATGGTCAGGTTCATCCCTGCCAGCTGCTTCCATACAGGCTCTGCCAGGTTCAGGCTCAGAGGGCTTCCGGTTCGGATTGCGATTCCCAGGAGAACTCCTGCAGAGACCATGAAAAAGACATCAAAACACACTGCAGAAAATGTCCAACAGTGACAAAGATATTTCAGACACCATGTTTCTTTTTTTATTTTAGCATAAGTGTTATTTTTCTGTGATTTGCTCATGAGGAGATTAGGCGGATTTGTACCTAGGAAGCGAAACATGCTCATGTGAAGAGTGGACTTGGCAGCAGGGTTGAGCAGGAAGCAATCCCTGTTGGCGCCCGACTCGTCGCGGCCGTTCGGCGTGACGATGAGCAGCGGCGTCAGCGAGTTCTGCAGCTCCTCGCACATCTCGGCGATGGACTCGCTGTAGCCTCCGCCGCAGTCGTCCACAGACTCGCCTGATAAGAAAGAAAGAGGGGGGGACAGAGATGGAGAACGGCATCAAACCGGGCAAGATCTGTGGAAAAACTGGGTTATTCGAACTCTGTGCATTTTATAAGACGTGCTCTCATTTTAAAAACCTATTTTGTAGGGATTTGGGTTTTTTTACATTTTACTAATAAAGAGCTGAAAATCATTCAGAACCACCGAATTAAAGCCATCTTCTGGCACATTTCGAGACTATGGAAAAGCAGGGCAGGCTCAGTCAGACTAGATGAAGATAGTTCACGTGAAAGTCTTCAAGGACAAAGTTTCTTTATTAGATTTATATCTGGACTTTGACTAGGCCGTTCCAGCACATGGATATGAATTGAGCTAAACGAAGAGTCTGCAAGCTGTGACTCCTGAGGCTCTCACACAAACCACACAGGAAATGTTTTTGATTATGCATGAACCAAGAAATGGTCATTTTAGGAGTTTTTCATGCAAAATCTGCTTTTAATATCTAAAACTAGTCCTGTCGCAATAAGCAACGAATCAATTAATCGAATGATCAATTAAAAATAATTCAATAATTCCCATTCTGGTGATTAATGTCTTTTGAAGGGCAATTTTGTATTTACAGAGACATCATAATTCAGTTCACTTCTGGTTTTGGTTGTGTGTGGCTTTTATTTCCATTTTATAATTATTGCTTTGGGTTGTTGTTTTATTTTAGGTATTTAAAATATCCTCCAGTTCCAGTGTAAAGTGCTTTTTACAAAAGTGAAGTTTGTCTTTCAGAGGTCATTATATTACCTTAAAATGATCTCAAACCAACAATATTGTGTATCCCGATAATTACTGGGACAATGTATCGTCCAGCTAAATTTGATATTGTGACAGGCCTGCGTAACTAGCTTCAAACTACACCAACTGCCCTTCGTTTTCTATATTTATTTTAAATAAAGGCACATCTTATTCTAAAGAAAAAGTTTGTCATCTTTTGTATAAATGAATTCATTTCGTTTTACTTCTTAAATCTGAAAATAGAAATGAATTGGAGCTTAATTTTGTTAACTTTCATAATAAACCATTTTATTTAGTACATATTTAGAAAATTAGCTGTAGCTTTAAGAATGCAAGACTGCTGGTCTGCAGATGTTCCGTGATGAATGACGGCTTCACTGAACAGCTGGATTTATATCAACTTACTCAAAAGTTGGTTCTGTTGAATAATGAGGTGGTTTTTCAATGCAGTTGGTTGCATTTAAAGGGGGTTGAATATAAATGCTTTTATTTTTTTGTCAAACTATTGAAACTCGTATATCGTTTTCTATCAGCAGCAGCAGTTTGCGCTGTTCTGTTGGCCTGTTCCATAAAAACCCGTCAGGATGGATTGCCCAGCGCAGGAAGTTCATCAGGGGAATTTGAGGAAGCAGCTGTGACGTCCCCGTTGTGGACATGAACACACACCTACAAACTTAACCTTCCACACGCGATGGGGGAGCAGCAGGCTGTCCGGGCTGAACGAGCTCATCTTGGCACACATCTGACCGAACACAGACTTGGTCCCGTCAGGGCCCGCCAGACCCCCCTTGCTGCGGGAACGCTTCACCTGCAGAGCAGAAAACGGAAGGAAAACAAACAAAAAATGAAAAAAAAAAAAAGGTTTTGACTTGTTCCTGTTCTGCATGCAATTAATGTACTGTTGGAAACACGGCAACAACAGTACAGAACTGTGTGTGTGTGTGCGCGCGCGGTGGGGCTTAAAGTTACAACAGGACTCCCTACAGACAGGAAGGGCTGCAGATCACACACCAGGAAAAAAAGGGGGAAAAAAAATCCTCTTACGAAAGACATCACATGAAACACTGAAGTATCTCAGGGGAGAAGAGGAGGAGGAGGGAAGCAGAACAAAGGAGACTGACTTTTTTTTTTTTAAACTGAAAAGCTGAATTCACTGCACCTAAACCAGCTATTTATGCAATTTATTAAACCTGGATAAATATCAGCTAGCGCTTTGAAAGAAATTTATTCTCAAAAGTAAGAATAAATTTTTGTTCAACCAAGGCCAACATTTGAAAACTAGTCTTTTCTTTTAAAATGCATGTATAAAATCCTTTAAAAACAAAAAAGTTTGGCTCTATGATGAATAACACCTCTCTTTCAGTTTATTTTTGCTTGGTTTTAGTTGTTTTCTTAATTATAGTTTTCTTGGCCTGCAAGTATTTTTGATTTGATTTTGATGCACGTGACAAAAACTTTGGACACCCCTGAATCAGCGAATGCAAACTTCAACTCGGAGGCTACCTGTATTCTGTTCAGCTCCACCACAGGGCCGTGCTGTCTGTCTCTCACCATCGTAGCTTGGACCACCTTCCTGAAAGCTGCTTCCTGTTTGCAGAAAATTTTTTAAATGAATATAATAATAAAAAAACATAAATACTCTCCACTTATGTTGGATAAATCTCCATGGTGACATACTTTGCCCTGGGAGATGAGGATGCCCCTTAGCGTGTCAAAGCCGACCGACGGGCCGTGTCCCGCCTGGCCCAGCCGGCCCTCCAGGTCAAACATGGGGATGCAGGGGCAGAACAGCTCGGAGAAGTGATGCAGCAGGAGGAGTCTGTTCCTGAGGCCCATGATGGCGATCTCCTGCAGGTGGTTGTACTCCATGGGGACCTTCAAAAACACAAACAAAGCAGAGAAAAAGCAGAGATTTCAGGGTGTCAAACGAGAACAGCAGAGCTTTTACCGCCACCCGGTGGACAGCCGGAGCTGGTGCAGCACCTGTGCGGGTAGCTTCCCAGCATTGGTGGGCTTGCTGGTGGACCAGGCAAGGGTGTGAGCCGAGCCACAGGCCACTCTGTTGATCTTCTTGCCCTGCAGCGCGGCAACCAGCCGTGGCCTCTGGATGGCGTTAGTGGTCCCGTCTCCCAGCTGGCCCTCGTCGTTGTCGCCCCACGTGTAAACTTCTCCTGAAGGGGCCGCAACACAAAGTGATTTTTGAGAATTACTCACATTTTGATATGTTCTAGTCGTAACGTTCTACGTTTTATTTGGGGGTATTCGGTGACAGAACGGCGCAAAATTCAGCATAATTGTTAATTCCAAGAAAACTTTTTTTGTTTTAAAGGTTTCTCCATTTAACATTTTAAAAAAAATTGTAAATGTATATACATTTATAGAGCTCCTTTCATTCTTTTACCCCAAATAAAATCAGGGTTTCAAAAGTAACCGGGTTTATAAATATAGCCATCCTGCGCGTGATTTAGTGTTTTCACAGCTGATAGTCTTGTAGGCTCAGTTCGACTGGGGACATCTGTTGCACTTTCAGCTGCTGTGATTCACTTTCACACACAATGTGAAAATAAACCAAACCCTTCAAAAGAAAAACTGTTCCTCTCCTCGCCTGTGGTGGCGCTGCACCAAGAACTACTGATGGAAACGACACAAAAAACTCTGAAAAAGACACTGAGCGCAAACAAAAAAAAGAGTAGCATCAGATATTGGTGTAGGATTTCTTTTTTTTGTCTGCTAAAAGACAACGAGCCATTTCTCCGGCTAGCATTAGACTCTCATGTTCGTTTTGGTTGCATCTACCCAGAATGCCCTGTGCTTTAGTCTACTTCCTGCTTTTGGAGCATTCTCCAGTTTGCTTGTATCCATGGTAGAGTTTATTTCTACCAAACTGAGACCTAACTCTTTAGGCGGACCAGAGTTTGCTTTTTGACTGAGCATTCACACTTCCCTATACAAACTGGACTTTCTAGGCAAACAAACTGCAGTGCCATTAGAGCTCTAGGTTAAACAGGGCTGATGTGAATGATGCCTTAGTGTTGTAAAGGTTGTTGACCCTTGGCGTGGGCAGACCAAAACATGTGTGGAAGGTAGACAGTCTTACCTTCCTCGGTGCAGCAAACGCAGTGCAGAGACCCCGTGGCGATGGCGATGACTTTCTTCCCCTGAAGCCCCTGAACCTGCCTGGGCCGCCGCACGTGGTCGTCAGAGCCGTGGCCCAGCCGATGGTAGTCCCCTTTCCCCCTTTCAGTCGAACGCAAACACAGGACCGAGTTCAGTCATGGAACGACAACAACACTGAGACCAAACAGGTCTGTGTGCGACAGCTGCCATTCATACCACGTGTAGACGGCTCCAGATTTAGTGAGCGCCACCGAGAACTGAGAGCCGCACTCCACTTTCACCACTCCCAGGCCAGTGAGAGAGTCGATCTAAGGGTTGAACATCATTGTTTTAGAATCAACATGAAGTAATGTTATGCATTTGTAAATGAGAACAGGTTATTCATGTGGCTCACGCATTAAAAACAGGCTTCATGTTAAATGAAAGCAGAGATGCTTTCTTCTAGTTGCATCGTTGTGCCGCAATGAGTCAGAAGGTGGGGAGCATTCCACAAAACAGCCTGGTGTTGATGCTGAAGAGTCTGATTTATTACCCACAGCCACCAGACTCTGTCTGCGCTCACTTATTAAGACCGAGACAGCAGGCGCCATTTTTCTCACCCCGAACGCATCATCTGTCTTTGAGCTCCCAATGAATCCTTGTCTCAGGCCGGCTAACAGCAGAGTAAAGCCGTCTGATCTGATAATGAGATGTATGGTGTTGCTACAGCCAGTGGCGGAGCTAGACTTTTAAAGTTGCGGGGGCCAAGGGGGGGCCAGGACTACCTCTGGGGGGCAAAATTTAAAATGTGTGTGTGCACATCTATATATCTATCTAGTCGATATATATATATATATATATATATATATATATATAAAATTTTAAAAAATAACCAAACTGAATATTTGGTTATTTTTTTAAGCCACTCTGTCATTCGACAGGTTATAATTAACACCTTTGACTGGTTCACATGGACACATGACAGACTTTACGCAAAGAGTTCATCGCAGAGGCAACTAAAATCAATCAATAAAAAAAAATCCTTTCTGAATATCATCTCATGGACACTGAACTAAATGTGTCTTTCTGACCGGGAGCTGACAGCGTGTTGAAGAGTGATGGACAGGACACCTTGGTTAGGAAGCTCATTGCAAATCTTTAGTTGAAATGGCACCTTTAGCTCCAGTCTCCAGTACAGAACAGAGAAAACTAAAGACAATGCAATGTTGTTTTAATCCATTTATAGTCTAAACAGAGGAGACAGCAGTTTATTTTGAGGAAATAAATAAAGTTGCAGAAGTTAACTAGATCCATGCGCAGTCCGCTGCAAAGCAACGCGGACGCGGCTCCGCCACTGCGAAGAATTAAACTTAACTCGCCCTGCAGTTTTAACAAATGGAGGTGAAGATGTTACCCTCCGCACCCAGAAGGAGAGCGATGCTCAGAAGGAGCGTGGCAGACGTTAAATAGTGTAGAATTAGAAAACCACCCATGGGGTAATCAGAAGTAGAGCTACAACAGATAGATTCTGACTTGTACTGAAGTGATTAACAATAAAAATAAAAACAAAATTCCATCACCTATAATACCTTTCATCTCACTTTTTCTTTATTTTTTTAATAGCCATTATTTATTAGGAAAAACCAAATTAGAAAGACTGAAGCCGTACCCGGAGTGCTGGTCATTTAAAACCTATTCACCTCTTTTATGATGAAGTTTATAGTGAAAAATGAACAACCCTGGGGGGTGGAATAGGCCTTTCCCTTTAGAAAAAACCGTCAGCATACAGAACCTCCACATTTTGTTTTTAAATTTGTTTAGAAACAAAGCAATTTGTTTTGTTGTTAAAAATTTAAAACATTTTTAAATATTACTTTGAAAAGCAATAGTTTAGCTCTGCTTCCTTTCTACCAAACCTGTTTACTAATTCAAATGTCTGCATAACCTTTTTTTTTTGCAATTGATTCTTTTCACTCTTTCCCCTGAGTGTGGTTCAAAAGGTTTTATGTGGTGAATTTCAGCCTTTCAGTCCTCTGAATACTGCATTCATGCTTTTTTCTCTTTTGTTGTGTATTTCTCTATGCAACTGTGTGTATTTGTGTCTTCACTCCTTTGAGAGAAGACATGTATATAGATTTCAGTTTAGCCATTTATTTTTGATGGATGAGCCTTTATGATTGATAATATATAACAGTACATTGAACATATATATTTTTATAAACTTAAAGATGGTTTGGATTTTATTGAGTTGTAACCTGGGGATTTCCTCAGCTATGCACCACGTCTCTGAGGAGAGACATGGAGGAAATTAGGGATTGAAAACTGCACCACCTGCTCCTTCATTTAGCAATCAGTAGTGCTATAAATTTAACTTCTATGCAACGACGGGGCAGCTGACTCCTTTCGCAGACTCCTTCCATATAATAAATACATATTTAGCCATGTAGTATATGGAGCCCTCCAGGGGGCATGGAGGGCTTTTTTTTCTTTTGCGTTCCCTCACAAAAATGTACTGATCAGTTCATGCGGCATAATTGAATACTGTAAAGTGGCCGCCTACTTTCTGCTTTAATACAAGGTTATGTAAGGTTTTTCCATGAATGTTAATATCTCGTTGTGAAATATCAGACGTTTTATATCTTTTTTCTTTAGTATAGAAAGGCACAACAAACCTATGATATAAACAAAAACTTTCTGTTAGTAGAAAAGAAATAAAAATACTTCCAAACTATTTGGACCATTTCTGAGTTATTACTGTGGGGTAATCAGTCATCTGATTGTGTCTCTATTGTGTTCATAGTCTGAATGCTTTAAATGGCTGCTTTCAGTGCTGTTCCATCTTAGCCTTGAGAGACATAAACATGCAGTAAATAAATCGATTTTCAATCAGTTTTTTGCACCAAAGCGTTAATTGCGAGGGAACGCAAAAGAAAAAAAAAATCCACATTTCCCCCTGGAGGGCTCCGTAATGTAGAAACCAATTTTGATATGGGTAAAAAAAAAAAGAAAAAAAAAAAAAAAGAAAAAAAAAATTTTGCTCTTGGCTTCCCCCTGGTGGACATTGTTGGTAATGTTACCCTGTGATTTGAGCTGCCGTTAAAAGCGTATTCAAAAGCAAGCAAACCAGTGTCGCAAAAGAGAACTTATTCTACAGGGAGAGAGAAAAAGAAGAACAGAAAAAGACAAGAAAATTAGCTAAGAGAAAATTAGCTTGATAGCAATCTAGAAAGTGTCATTCAAAAGCTAAACATTTATGCTAGTGTATTTGTGTGAAACTGGGTTTGAGTTGATTCTCGAGGATGGCCCTATATATTTGAGGGTTTTTTTTTTTGGCTTCATAATGTTTGATAAAAATTAAAACTACTCACTGTTTGACATTGTCTAGAAAAATGTTTTTACTTCAGGCTACAATAGAATGTTCAGTTCCAATGGCATCAATGGTATCAGCATTGATGTCATCACTCTATGACATCACAAGAGAATCTCTCTCTTGAATGTAGCTCACAGACAGCGTTTTCTCAGACCTGTTCCACAGTTCTATTGCGGCAGATCACTCTTCAGAGCACGTTCGAAGTTTACCGGAAAGAGCAAGATATCGATTTCAGATATTACACGCCTTTCATAGAAGCGAGAATTTACCGAGTTTAAACATGAAGCAACAACAGATTGGATGTGAACATGAAGCTTTTCCAGCAGAGCTTTCATGGATCGAAATGATGGAGCTCAACATCCAAGTTGACTACGACGCTATCGTTTTCCCTTTAGAGGACGACAGCGATTTTATTGAATCTGTTGATTCATCTTCCATTGAGTTGGAAGATCAGTCAGCAGAGATCCAGGGGGAATCAAGTCCTTCCAGCGACTTGGAGATTCCAAGGTCATTGGAAGTCAAGCAGGAAAGAACTCCATCTCCTGACTTCAAGATCACCCCTTTAGTGGAAGAGACAAACCAACACGTTAGAGATCTGACTAAGCAGGTTGACGATCTTAAAACAGAACTGCAGAGTACAATTTTTGATCTCCACGAGGAAAGAGACAGAAGGATTTCATACCAGGCTGAAGTCAAATCACAGCAAGAGGAGATTCAAAAGCTGCAAAAACTGTTGGAAAAAGAACGTCACCTGCAAGCTAAACGTGAACAGGTTACTTGCTCTTCTAAAGTTACAACCGACAAGACCGTTCTTCGACAGCTGGAGCACTTCAAGTGGGAGGCTGAAAAATATGCCTCCCGCAATAAAGGTCTCATAGAAGTAATGGTTGAAGAATATAGAGTGAGACTTAAATACGAGGAGCAGCTCAAAAGTCTCTCTGAGCAGGCTTCCAAATTCAAAGAGCAGGAGGAAACTGTGAAATCTCTGCAGGGTCAGGTTGCGGACCTGAAGGAGAAGTTGAAACTTGCTCTGGATAACAACCATCAGAGAGTCTGCACCCAACCAGAGGTCCCCCTGCAAACTGAAGGCTCCATACCAACAAAGGAGACCAAGCAAAGGCAGACTTTGAATCAACAAGGGGTCTCCATGCATAGCCTGGCTCAGCCTTTGCGACGACCCACATCCAGGTTGCAAACAGAAGGCTCCCTGCCAACAGAGGAGACCAAGGAAAGACAGACCTCAAATCAACCAGGGAGGTCAAAGGAAAGACAGACCTTCAATCAATCAGGGAGGTCCGAGGAAAGATGGACCTCCAACCAACCAGGGAGGTCCGAGGAAAGACGGACCTCCAATCAACCAGGGAGGTCCGAAGAAAGATGGACCTCCAATCAACCAGGGAGGTCCGAGGAAAGACAAACATCCATGCGACCAAACTCCACTGGTTGCATGGAGGGCCTTCATGCTGGCGTTGGCATGAAGACCAATCTATGCCCGGCTCGGCCTTTACACCGACCCACACCCAGGTGGCACTAACCTGGGTCACTATCCAAACCCAGGTTTTGCCAACACTGGGCATTATGAAAATTCAACGCTTTACACAAATTTGGGAAATCAAAACAGACACAGGCAAATAAAATTCCTCACTCCACAATCAATGGAGAAAACACAGCATCAATTTCAGCTGTCCAGAAACAACCAATCAGAACCAAAAGTGTTAAATGTGTCTCAGCACATTCAACATATTAGAAACCAATCAGAACCAAAAGTTTGTCCTTTGGTTTGGTTGGTTTCTAATGCGTTGAATGTGTCTCAGCACATTCAATACATTAGTCTACTGGTATGCTGCAGCTATGCAATTGGCAGAAAAACAACCTAACATTATATAATTATTTATAGAATGATTTAGAAAACAAAATTCTGTACAGGCTTGTCAAAACTATTTCGACCCATATTAGAACTTTGCATTAATTTCCCTTCATTTTAGTAGCTGCGATTTTGCCTAACCCAGACATTTTTCCCTACTCTAACATTAACTAAAACTTAATTCACAATGAATCCATCATATTAGGACCAGGCTTTGGTCCTAATATGATGGACCTGATATGACACTGTACATATAATGGTGAGTTCACACCAAACGCGTTTTGACCGTCAGGCGCATCTGGTTAACATTCAAAGTCTATGTGGAGGCACATTGAGGGCCGTTGTGGTGCGTTTTGAGAGTCTAGCACGACGTTGGATGCTCCACATAAGACTTTGAATGTAAACCAGACTCGCCTGACACTCAAAACTTATTTGGTGTGAATGCACCATTAGAATATTCAGTTCCTATGGTAACAATGTCATCAGCAGTGATGACATCACTCTTTGATACATCAAAGGAATTTCTCTCAACTGTAGCACAGTTTTTTTCAGACCTGTTCCTGTTTCAGACTTATACGTTATGAAACTTCTCCAGGAGCTGTTAAAATTATTTGAAGGCACAGAATCAGCCCAGTACAGGTTCACATTCTCAGGAGAGAGAGTCTCACCTGGTATAAAGTTAATTTTTCTGTACTGGAATTAATTTATTCAAAGTATGTCATGAATATGTGTTTGTGTACTTCATCTTCAGTCCAGAGCATACTAGTTTGTTTTTTTTTGTTTGTTTGTTTTACTTTTACCACTAGATAATATGCATGTAGGATATGACAAACAACATTATTCGGAGATTGGATAAATTTATAGCAGCTGTGCAGATTTCTTTTTCATATATTTATTATTGTTTTTCTTCTTTAGATATTAGGTTCGCTTAGAAGGATTCCAAATAATGTACAGGAATGACCTGGTGCTGTTACATGTCAATCATCAGGGTGGGCCAATCAGATGACAGTGGGGGGCACTGGCCCCCCCGGGTCCTCTCTGGCTACGGCAACTCATTTAAAAACACCTTTTTTTGTGAATGAGATATCCAGCACGGGAAGACTTTAAGAAACATCCAGGGAAGTATACAGTGTGAGATAAATCCAGGAAGAGTCAGCTTTTCTCCAAAATAAAAAAAATAAAAAAATAAAATAAAAAAAAATAAATGTTCAGGGCAAACTTGTTTAAACACTGGTTAAATACTAGTTAACATACATTTTTAATTACAATAGAACAATCTTACAAAAAATGTTAAAAACAGCTTCTAAAAGTGTCAGAGTGTGTGTGTACTTGTATACTACATTTAAAGGATCACTTTCATAATATTTAGCATCTAAGGCGGGTCATTTGTGGAAAGTGAGGATCTTTTCCTGGTTCTCCCTTTTTTGCAGTCCTACTCTACTAATTACGGCCTAATTACTCTACTAATTAGTAGAGTAGGGTGGACCGTTCCAAGATATTGATAACATTGATACCAAGTCGTTATCAGAATTTGATTGATATCAGTAAGATTGATACTCTAGTTTCAAATTCCCTTTGAAAATTTCATTGCGTTTTTGTTTTGCAGTTTCTCAACGCTACCGTAAAATGGATTTTGCTTTGCAAAGTATATTTTTGGCACTTTATTTAGAAAACAATACACACAAATTTGCTGTGCTATCGTTTCTGTTGATCATGTGAACCTTCACCCCAAAGTCTCCCCCAGAAAACTTGCTAAGCCTGGTGCTCGGGGTGCCGGGGCAGTCATTCGTCTTTTTGAGTTAAAAAATGTTTAAAGTTGGCAGGAATTTTGAAAATATCACTTGATAATTACGTGTCATGAAGACTAATACCTGAACACCAACTCTACAGCCTTAAAAAAATAGAAAAAACAACAAAAAAAAAAATTAAAAAAATAAGCAAGCCTGGTGGGGGCACAAGTAAAGCCTGGTTCCCCGCCAGGCTTATAATATACTGGGGGAAACCCTGTTAACCCTATAAATATTTTTACAGACATCTTTACATTTTACTAAGTAAAAAAAAACAATTTGAGAGAAAAACCATAAAAACACCACGTCAGAAGTTTCATGATATGTTAGTGAACAGGTTGATTTTAGAGTAAAACAACTAAAAGCTTCATTTGTAATTCCAGCTCACCTTCATGGGGATTTTGCAGCCGTCACTCCCTCCTCGTCCCAGTTTCCCATAATCCCCGTCTCCCCAAGACCAGACCATGTCATCATCGGTCAGACACAGCGTCTGAGCGTCCCCACTCCCACAGGCCACATCAATGACCCGGTGACCCTGGAGGGCATCCACCTGGAGAGCAAACACAGGCGGGGGATTATTTATCGTTCAGCCCGCAACAACTGGAGGAGAGTGAGACAGACAGACCAGTTTGGGCTTCAGCTGGTCCTCGCTGTCGCCATGGCCTAGACGTCCGTAGCGACCTTTGCCCCAGGTGAAGAGCTCTCCGCTGGCGGTGATGCAAGCGCTGTGCGCACCGCCGGCAGCGATGTCCACCACCTCCACTCCTCTCAGAGACTCGATCACACGAGGACGGTCGCAGGGACTGGGGAGTGAGGAGCAATCCCAGATACGGTAGAAGCAAAACCTTTTATACCGGTTTGGTCTTCAATCAGGAAACAATGTTAGTTTTAACTTTATGATGAAAGATGCACCAATAAATTGGTAAGACAGAATCAGTTGAGGAACACCAGGCCAAAAACAAAACAAGAAAATGGCAATTTTCATTTATTACGATGTAAAATGCTAAAGAACCTGTATTTAGTTTTCTGATTTGCTAGCAATTATGATCGGCGCATCTCTATTTAAGACCAGCCATTTGAAGTTAAAGTCATCCTTAAGTTTAAAAAGTTTTCACCTTCTGTTCCCATGACCCAGTTTTCCATCCTCGGCCTCGCCCCACGAGTACACTTCCCCCTCGGAGGAGAGCGCCAAGCAGTGCTTCCCTCCGGAGTTCACCGCCACCTTCCTGATGAAGACATGTTGGATGGACTCCAGTAAAGTTGGCGTGGACACCGATTCCGTGCCACCAATCCCCAGCCTGCCCCCTGCTCCGTATCCGGTAGCGTACAGCTGAAGATGGAGATAAAAGTCGATTAGCGCCAAAATGTTCGCCATTCGCAAACGTTTCGTGAGGTCAGACGGGATAAAGCGGTGCAGACGCACCTTTCCGTCAGCCGTGACTGCAAACAGCGTCTGCTCTCCGCCGATGAGCTGGACCGGCCTCAGTGTGGCGAGAGCTTCGGTGGGCGTGGGAACTTTGACCTTGGCCCCCTCGATGCCCCCAAGCTGGCCTCTGTGATTGTGGCCCCAGCCGTAGATGGTACCGCTGCCTCCTGCGGAGAGGGTCCAGTCGTCGGGCCGTCGGTTCATCCACTGAACAAGCTGCTCGTCGTGCTCCCGCTTGAACAGGTCATGACTCTCGTGAAGTCCATTCATGGTCTCGTGGTCTGCCATGAGCTCGCGGATTTTCTTCGTCACCTTCGGAGGGAAGAAAATAGCTTGTTACGGACATTTTGAGGGCGATGAGTTGAATTTTTGGTTTTGGAGATTTAATTTTTAGAATATCTGGACTTTTTTTTACCCCCACCAGTGCACTTTTTGAGTTTCCACAGTTTAGAGTGACTCAAGGCTGACCTTCTTTTTATTTGGACTTTAAATTCAAATAATCTCTACAACACAATATTAGGTTTGGTTATGATTTTATCTTCTGATTCTTTTAATTGAGAATAAAGTTATAGTATTGCCAGAATAAAAGTTTTCTATGAAAACTCCAATATGAAAAATAAAAAAAATGAGGAATGATGAGCATCATGTGAAATTATATTTGTGTAAATGTTACAGCTAATCATAATAGAAATAATCTGAACACATCAGTAAGCTTGTTGAAATTGTACAAATCAAAGCAGAGATGATTGAAATAAAATTCACTTTGTGAAAATATTTTCTGTCATTTTGTATTCAAACATTTTAAATGTCCCCACAGCCTCGGTGGACTCACTTCATCCAGGAAGGCTCGAGGTAGAGACGTCCTCTTGTCGAGGGCTATGGCCACTCGGGAGGCGGTGCAGTACCGACGGAACCAGGCCCACTTATGGGTCTCGGCGCAGCAGGGGAGAGTGTCGAGCTCAAGGTCACAGGCTAGAGCAACCAAGACCTGGAGAAACGAGTCAGTCAGTTCGACAGACACATTTATACGTGTCGATATCTCTGGCGCCGCAGCATACCTTGAAGAACGGACTGTGAAGCAGCTGCTTTCCTCCCCTGACGATGGGGTCCTCGTACTCATACTGCCTCTGCAGAGCTTCGGGGAGACCCTTCACGAGGGCGGCCAGCGCACTGCCTGTGAAACTCTGAAAGAATTGAAATAGATTTACGTCACTTCATACAGCATTAGACGTAGCATCACTAGCAGACTAGTGGGCCAGACAGCAGCCTTTGATTTAACATGGCTGACATATCTTGCTAAATTATGCTACTAAAATATAGATACAATGAAATATTTTCTTTTCTTTTTTTTTTTTCAAAGGATGGATTTAAAAAGGATTTTAAAAAATGACTTTTGGCAAAGAATGCCTTAGGCCATTATTTTAGGAAGGTGACAATATAAGGCAGAGCACAAAAAATAAAATGTATGTCTATTGTGGCCAAACTAAAAATAATAATATTAACAATAAGTTTTACTCACAATGGAGCGGGCCTCGCCCTCGCTGTCCCCCAGCAGTCTGTTGATGTTGATGGACTGACCGTACTCTGTGGTGAGGAGCTTACGGAGACGCTGCAGCGCCCACATCCTGTGTCCAGCAGCTGTGCAGGAAACAGACTTCACTTAAATCTCACCTTCGTTTTTCACTTTAACACTCCAAATCTAAACTTGCGTCTATTAGATCATGTAAACATTCAGACAATAATGAATTTGTAGGATCATCATGTGCTCACCTAGCGCACTGAGCTGGGCGCAGGCGGCGAGGGAAGCAGCGAGGCGGGGCACGATGCTTCGGTTTGAGGCGAAGTTGAGCCTGAAGTCCAGCAGGCATGTGACCAAGTCCATGGAAGGGCAGGACAGGATGCAGCGGTCAGACAGCAAATCTTTAGGGCCTGAGAGGAGAAAAAACAAGTTCAGTCACTGCAAAAATATAAATAAATACAATCCTGAGGTCTTTTCCTCATAATTCTACTTCTGTGTTAATCTGTGTCAAAACTGAAATAAAAAAACCCCCAAACATTCTGAGGTGAACGTCAATCAAGTTGTTGGTTGAAATAATAACATATATACCAATATGTGATTAATATATGGGAATATTAATCACATATTAGTATATGATTAATATTAATCACATATTATGTGATTAATATTACATAGTATTACGTATTATGAATGACAATATTTGTAACAATTTTGGCATTTATATCAAGACTTACAGGTCTCGTTATAAAAGCAGGTTAAGTCCTGGCTGTAGGATTTGTTAAGCTGCTCTTTATTCCTGCTAAAAGCTCGTCCCAGTTTTAAAACTACATTTGTCTAATGCGCACTTTTAAAATAATTCTTATTCTGAGACAAAAAGTCAGTTTGTTTTTTCAATGGCCGTAATCTTCTTCCTTTAATAAATCTTTTGTCGTTTGAACTGGTAAATAAAAATGTCGGCTCACCAGCAGCCGGCATGATGGGGTAGACGGTGAAGCGCCAGCCCCAGCCGTTCACCGATCCGTCACTGGTGAACTTCCATTTGAGTTCATCTCCTGGGATCCTTAATTCGCTGGACCAGTCAGACCACTCTCGACCTGAAATATGCGCAGCATTATTTTTTGATTCATTCATCTCTTCCTTTCTGTTGCACTGAGGTGAAGCATCGTCCTCCGATTACCCGATCTGACGGAGACAATCCTGTTGGCTCCGTCCATGATGGTTAGCGGATCGTGGCGCCGCTCGGTTGAACACTGCCGGTCGAACTCTATCCTTAGACCCTCAGCACCTTCCAAACAAAGTGGAGGTGGTTTATTAGGCTTTAAAAGTAGCACTGCAACTAACAATTATTTTAGTAATTAAGTCTTTTTAAACAGTGTAAACACATTATACCATTTCTAAATAAGAAAAACAAACTTATTTGCCTAAAATGTTACAACGGCGTTCCTTTGGTGAAAACATCTGCAGCTAAAAAAATGCCAAAATCAAAATGTGAGAACCTCAGGCCTTTCTGCTCAACTTAACATTGATACTGTGCAGAATGGATCTGTTTATTATTTAAATTAACTAATTGTATAGCAAAAGATACTTAAAAGGAGATTTTTTTTTTAAGAATTTGAACCGGGTTAAGTTAAATCAACCCATTTGAGGATTTTTGGGTAGAACATATTTGTAGACGAAGGCTGTCTTATTCTTATCCTAAATAGAAAGTATACATTTTTGGTGCAGTCCAGGTTTAATGTCTGTTCTGCTCTTAATGGCAGGTTTTTGAGTGCATAATCCAGTTAACGACTCATCAGTTACTAAATCAGTGGACAATTATTTCACTAATTGATTCGTCGCGATTAATCCGATTAATTGCTGCAGCCCTGCTTTAAAGTGATTCTTCTCCTCGGGGTGCGGTCGTACCTGGGATCTTGACAGTCCCGCTGGTGGACGTGTCGTCGGTGTACGGATGGCTGCTCTCCACGACGACCGGCTGGGAGGACAGGCGGCCGCTCTGCGAGTCTGTCGCAACGTCTTCCAGTTCGGTGACGCAGAGCTCCAGCAGCATGTCGGCAACCTGAGCGACACAGAGAGAACGTGAGGATGACAAACCCCGAAGCCCATCCGTCTGAGTTGGGAGGATCCGCCGCGTTACCTGTGGATAAGCCGTCCCCATGCCAGACAGCACGGCCGACAGAACCTCCTTCCCTTTGTCCCCGGAGCGACAGGACACGGCCAACTTCAGCAGGTCCACGATCACTCGTGTGTCGTCAGGAACGAGGAGGCTGGTGAACTCGTCCAGGTACTGAGGCTCAGGACCTGTGACCTTACTCTGGTTCTCAGAGTCCTGATAGAAAACATTCAACAGAAAAAAAAAAAAAAAAAAAAAAAATCAGGTTTCACACACGTTTATGATAAAATTCTAGATTCAGATGTCCACAGTTCTCGTGGTTCCCGTTTTAGTCAATACTGAAAGGTTCCACTTGGATTTCCTGAAGTCGGGTTCTGTGAAGTTATTTGTAATAATTTCCTTAAATATCACATCATAATCACAAAAGCTGAATTTGCGTCGGCCACCTGATTGTGCAATCTGACATTTTGAAAGTAAATTTGCTTAATGGAAACATAACAATTTAAAATTTTAAAAACTCATTTATTAAGTTTTGGTGCTATGATGAGGTGGTTTTTCCGTTGCACGGAAATTACTTCGCAAAACTGCAATAGAAACACTTTTTTTCGCATCACACGAGTCTCATGGTCGCCAACCAGATGTTGCCGCTGACGCAAACCACGAAGAAAATGACAGGAAGTGGTAAGATGATGATGCGGTGGCAAGTTGTTTTAAATGAATTATTGTATAAACAAACTTATTCGCGTTTAATTTTAATTGCTTTCATTTATTGGAAAAATGCAACTGCAAAATTATGTTTTTGTTTTTGACATAACACTGACAAAGCTTTGCGTAAAGAAAATGCAGCAAAGGTCAGAGCCATATACTTAACTAAAAAAAGTAATAAAAATAGTTCTTATTGTCACTTTTACCACCATCACAACATTACCACACTTTATCATGCTAAAAATTTAAGTCCATGTTGCCCATCATTAATTCACATGGGATTTTAATGGCTGCTGATGAGGCAACCGGATTGGTCGATAGATGGATGAATGAATGGATGACGAAACGAACGGAAGGGTGGATAAACGGAGAGGAAGACATTCAGCAGCTGACCTCTTTGGTCTTGGTCATGGTCTCGGCGATGATGCTGGCCGCTCCTGGGTCATCTGTGACGGGGATGAAGGGACGGGCCGAGGCTCCGCAGGCTGACGGAGTCACCGCTGACGACGGGGTCACTGCGTCTTCTGAGGATGGAGCCTGATCACGCACAAACACAGAAAACGTCCCGCTCTCAAAAACTAAACACTGGTCCAATCAGAAACCTTTCCGTGCTTTAAACAGGAAATTATTCGCATGAAATGAAGATGAAGCGTTCCGGTTTGGTGTTCCTGACCTCCCCCTTCTTGTCCTGCCAGGGGTTGGGGCTGACTCGCTCTTCGGCTTCTGCGGGAACGGGGGGACATTCTTCGTCGCTGACGCAGGAGGATGAGGAGGAGTCCAGTGGGGGGATGGGAGAGCTGGACGGACACTCTGCTGGCAGGATCATGCTGGCTGGCATCAGAGCACCAACCACCGCATCCCTGTGGGCAACAACCCCGCACATCCAGTCAGAGCGGACGATAACTGCTGCTACGCCCCTAACAGGCGGAAATACGGCCGACTCCCGTTGTTTGTGGGAGTTTTAGGTCCCTGGAGACAGCGTACCTCGCATACATGATCTGCAGAGCCGACAGAACGTGGGACAGAGCCTGCTGTTTGGCCAGATTGCCGTCCAGACTCAGGAGAATCTTGGCCAGCGAAGGTCGGTTGGGCTTGGCGCTGCTCTGCCCGCTCATCTTGTTGCTCACCGTCGATGAGTCGCATTCTGACTGGACGCCTGCGGTGTTGGAAAACCAGAACAAAGCGAGGCACGACGATTTTTACGAGGACAGAACAGCTGCACCAGATTGGACGGCTGGACTAAATGTGGTCCAAATCACAATGTTCAGATTGACCCATGTCTGGGAAATCTGTTGGAAGCTCAAAGAAAACTTTACTCAGTGAAAGAACTTTGTTACAAAGATGTTTTTGAGTAAAAAAGACTCAGAGTTTGTAATTTTAGTAGCATGTACTCTAATTTCTTGCTTCAAAAACGATCTGATTGGATGCTGGAAAACACTATTGTTGTGTTCAAGTTGTTGCTAAAAATTCAAGCCTAAAATAGCATATCAATGCTAAACGTGTCGCAGCAGCACAGACGTCCCCAATGTCAGCGTCTACGGTCCATGTTTCTAAAGACCCATGAATGATCAGGAGTTCCTCAAACACCTGAAAGCTAAATGTATATAATAAAACTTTGCACCAATCTGATCGTTGAAAAACCTAAATAAATTGAAAACAATAAATATCTTGGCTGTTGTCCATTTATCCGATAATTTAGCAGCAAAAAGGGTTTTTAAATTGAACATGTGGCTTATTTTCTCAATACACAGTTACAGACGATGTCATTAACTCTATTAAAAATTTTAATTGAATCTCACCACTACTTTAAATGTAACCAAAAGAGAAGCAGATGACGACTGGGCCCCTTCATCCCCATAGAGACTTGATAGCTTCATACATGGAAAGGAGGAATTACCCAAGTAGGAGGCTCCCAAGGAGTCCCTGGCAGTCTGGAAGAGGACCGGCTCGTGAACTGAGGGCGTGGTCACATCCACGGTTGTCCAGGCAACGCTGTGGGAAGAGCCACACGCCACTCGAGTGATCTTCTGTCCCTCCAGGCCCTGAACCAGGGTGGGCTTCCTGTTAACGGTGGTGGTGCCGTTTCCCTGCTGGCCGTGGTCATTGTCTCCCCATGCATACACCTGACACAGAAACACAAGACTTTACTCCAAAGCATTTCCATTTAAACCTCATGCAGGATCGTACAGCGTAAAGCCGAGACAGAAGCAGATCTGCAGTGATTACTACCAACCTGTCCTGTGTCTGTAACAGCCAGACAGTGCAGAGCTCCAACGGCGACGTGGACGATCTTTTTCCCTCTCAGTCCCTCCACCATCTGGGGCTTCCGCACGTGGACATCGGTACCATGGCCCAATCGAAAGTAGTCACCTTTGCCCCTGTTTGGAGGGAGGAAAAAAAAGAAAAAAACATGAATTTTCCCCGTTAATATGGATAAATGATGTTTGATCTTCTCAGTAACGTTTGGTAGTCTTACCAGGTCCAGACGCCTCCAGATTTGGTCAGAGCCAGGGAAAACTGCGCCCCGCACTCGATTTGGCAGACTCCCTGTCCGTTGAGCCTCTCTATGTTCTGGGGAATGTTGCAGCCCTCGCTGCCGCCACGGCCGAGCTTTCCAAAGTCCCCGTCGCCCCAGGAGAACACCAAGCCTGGCAAAAACAGATGCAAACGCAACTCAGCTTGTTTTCTCCAAGTCGGTTTAAAAAAAAAAAGTGATGCAGAAACGTGTGCAGTGTCCATAGCGATGGAATAGCAACAAATCTTTTCCTAGTTTGGGATGATGATAGGACGTACATATTTGATAAACTTTGATGCCTAAAACGAGGTGACCAAGTTTGAATTTGATGTGAATTCTTTCACATCCACACAAGGTTAAAATGATTGTCAGAAAGTGTAGGAGCTTCTTAAAGAGACAGGGGGCAATTTCAAAGAGTCAAACTGTGAAGTCAAATTTCATGTTGGATATGAAAAAAATCCAACATGAAATTAGATATGGCATTTTTTAACACCTGCTTGTTTAATAGCTACTTGATTGTGCTGTAAAATGGGCTTATGTGCCTGAAATATACATAATACGGCTCCTTTAGTGAATCTTTGTTTGTTCCTTAACGTCATGAACAATTTCATATCATTAGAGGGAACAGTTTGGTTCAGATGACTGAAACTTTGGACATAGTATGGTGTAAATACCAAACAATGATTCCACTGCTTGTTTTGGACTTCATAAAAAAGCCGTCAAGTTTCTGGACCTGGACCCCAACCTTATTAAAAATGTTACGAACTGTGATAAAACTATGCCAAGAAATGGATCAAACTTCACTGTTTTAGATAAGCAGAGTGGTCAGATATTAAGCCATAATTATGCCAGGAGCTTCTTAGTGGCTAAAAAAGTGCATGGTCTCTGACTGACGTTACATAATCTTACACCTAAAATGTTCAATCATCTATTTGGCCAAAGTAGGCAAAAGGTTGGTGTGTTGAACAGGGATACCTTCATCAGTCAGAGCCAGAGTTTGAGCATCCCGGCTCCCGCAGGCGACCTGGATGACTCTGTGGCCCAGCAGCACTTTCACCTGCACCACAAAAACACAAGCACATCATCGGTCCTGCGCTGCCCGTTCACACAAATTCTACTGGACGATAAATTGCCCCAGAAGTTATTGTGATAAACGATAATATCATTTTGAGACCGTTTAAGTGATATAATTTTTAATGGCACAATAATGCAAGAACACATTCTCAAAGATCAATTAACTTTAAATACTACTGAAGATTTAAATTGAACTGGAAAAATTTTTAAATATCTAAAATAAATAAAAACAATAAATAAAATTAATTATGAAGTCTTTGTAAATAAAATTGTCATTCAGAAGGAGGAATGGTTGAGACCAAATCACTAGAATGAAGAATTTTATCATCCATTTTAGGAAGTAGAGAGAAAAGAAAAGAGACAAAACCAACATGCAGATGGAAATTATGTAGTTTAATTTATCTTGTGATTCATATTTTATTGATTCACTGATTGTTGCGACAGGTCTATGCATGAATAGACATTGTGCAAAACAAAATCTACAAAAATCTGACTCATTCCAACATCAGAGCTGAGTGAGAAGGCTCGGTAAGGTGACGACCCAGTAAAGGAGGCACACGTACCAGTTTGGGCCTCAGCTGGGTGGTGTTGTCCCCGTGTCCGAGGCGGCCATATTCCCCCAGGCCCCAGCTGTACAGCTCCCCGCTGGAGGTGATGGCGGCGCTGTGGGAGCTGCCGCAGGCTATGTCCCGGATGCGCTTGGTCTTCAGAGCCTCGATCAGCCGGGGCTTATCACAGTTCCTGAGGGAGAGGTCAGACACTTCTTCAGCGTTTTGAATTCCTCACAGATAGAAATGACGCTTCCAATAAAAACCCACATTCTGCTGAAGTGCCCCAGCTTGCCGTCGTCTCCTTCCCCCCAGGAAAACACCTTCCCGTCCACGGTCAGCGCCATGGCGTGGCGCCCGCCAGAATGCACGGCCACCTTCTTCACCACGTAGTTGCTGAGCGCTGTGATCTGACGGGGAATGGGGATGGTCCCGCTGGAGAGGCCCAGACCCAGCCGGCCGTTGGTGGCCTCTCCACAGGCGTAGATCTTTCCCTCCACGGTCACTGCGAACGTGGATAAGCGGTCAAAACATAATACAGGAGGAGCTAAAGAGAAAATAAAGGTTTTCCCCCCCGTTTTACCTGCAAAGAGACTCTTGGAACCGCCGGCTACCTGCACCACGTTGAGAGCAGAGAGGGTTTCAGAGAAGGAGGGGACCTTGATCTGCAGAGAACGTACACAGCACGAGTTAAAGGGCCTCAAAGAGACACGCAATGCCAAGCAAACTGATTTATAACACTCGAAATGTTCAGCATTTTGTCACAAACTAATGTACAGAGACTGAATTATCAGAGTAAAAAACTTTATAAAAATGAAAATTTTTAAACAGGTGTTGAACATGTGTTGCTTTAAGTCCACATTTCTGTATTAAAAATGTCTTTTTTAATCATAGACATGCAAATAAAGTCTTTCAAACATGTATCTGTGTATAGTTAACCTATAAAATATGTTTCACTTTAAAATTGAAGTTTTAATTGTTTTTATTTATTGAATGGGTCTGTATTTCATTGGGATTTTATAATGCAGAAAACACAAAATAGTTCACAATTGTTAAGTAGAAGAAAATGGATTGTTTTTAGAAATTAACATCTTCAATTCAAACAAACCTTGTTTGATCACAATACAGCCTGAGTTACTAGTTTGAAAATGATCAGTGAAGAGTTTAACAAAACACCGTCAATGCCGTAGCACTAAAGATGCTACGATATTCTTAGACAAATTGCTACTTCTTTATCAGTACTGCTTAATATTTAAATTATAGCCTATTTTACAACACATTGGTATTTAAGATAAAAATGTTGATAAATCTGAGTTTTCACTTTTCACCAGAGAGTAGACATTTTCATACATTATAACTCACAGTAAGGGAAAAATGTCTTGTTCCACTGACAGATTGCTTCACTTAAAAGCAGCACTTCTTATGAGAATTAAAGAATTATTAACGTAAAAAGATTATATTTCCTGTAGGTCAGCTTTGTCGTATTTTAAGTGTACCAACATATTTGCATTATAAATTAGACGAGAAATATTTGGTAAGATTTTGTGTTTTTGCAGTGGAAGGATAATTGATTATTTAAACTGCACCTTTGAGCCCTTCAGTCCTCCCAGCTGGTCCTTGTCGTTCAGCCCCCAAACAAACACTTTGGTCCTGATGGTGGCTGCCGACTCCAGGCCTGGTGACTTCTTCCGAGCGAGACTGTGGCAAAAGAAAAAAACAAAAAACAAAACACCACCACCTCAATCATCAAATAAATAAGAGAAGCATGTTGGTTACGTCAGTAAGAAGTGTGAGCCGTCTCACCTTCCAGCCGTGGTTTTCTCGTCCTCCTCTTCTTCGTTGTCGGACGCCAGGAAGGGCACTGTGGCCAGGTCCTCATCCTCGGCTCTGATGCGTCCCACCATGCGAAGTCCATGAATCTTGCAGTCTATACCCGAGCTGCGGCATTGCTTGATCGCAATCTCGATGTATCTGTGAAACTGATGGGTGAGACGTAGTTTAAAAAAAAAGATTACAAAACTCAAGGAAATGACCGATAAGAACATCTAGAAGTTTACCAACCTCGGTGCAGTCGGTAAGCAGGAGGACGGTGGTGTCTGTGGGGTTGATGTTAATTGTCTTCAGCTCGATTAAATTATTCAGAGAGTTTCCACCTGGTAATAGAGAGAAAAAAAAAAAAAGATCAGCAAACGTTGCTGCTCACACCATCTTAAGTTAGAACAGAAAGGGGGCAAGAGAGGAAATGCATATCAAGAAGAGATTGTGAGTTTTGAAGAGAGACGTACCGATCTGATATTAATATCTGTATCGGTCCAGATATTGGAAATAATTCCTGATCAGGTGACTGATCCACACGGACAGATCTAGTCAGTCTAATTCTATGCTGAGCTCTGAGTGACATCCTGCTTTATCATTTATCCGACATGAAATTTAGAATTCATAATTCCACTTTCTGAACCATTTCAAAGTTTGTCGTAGTTTATATTTTACATGTTTGACCCACAGGAGTAAACCAACTGTGTTTGTCAGTTTCAATTTCTTAATTTATGTTTTTATTAGCCGTTATACTCCGAATTGCACTGAATGAACAAATTCAAGTTGTGTTGTTAAAAAGATCTGACTAAGCTTGTGAAGATATTAGTGCTCTTTACTGGTGCAGAGTTATCAAATTTGTAATTCAATACATTTTTGTCCATGTTAAAAAAAAATAAAAAAAGATATGTTTTCAAGTTGATTCAGCTCTATTTTTCTGTATCGGCCGATACTAAACCTCAGATATCTGCATCGATGTCAACTAGGGCTGTTGTAAACGAATATTTTAGTAATCGAGTAATCTATCGATTATTCTTACGGTTAATCGAGTAATCGGATAAAAAAAATTCTAAATGAAATATTGGTAAATCTGGCATAATACCGGTGTTACTATCAGATATCAATATCAGTCCAATTTTTCATATTTGAGCATCCCTAACAGTTGCTTTTTTGTAGTTTAGAAAACTAACCTGTAACAATAATAGCTCACTTTCTAAGTTAACCAGAAGAAAAGTTATAGAAAAATCTGAAATTATATTGAATTTAATAACAAAGAGGCAGGCTCACAAATATGCTTATAAAAAATGTCTACAATCCAGCTTTTAGTTTATGTATTCATCTTCAGTGAGTTTAATAGATTAATTAAACTCACCTTGCCACCTAACCTGTCACGCTTTGGGTTTGAAAATACGGGAAATGCAGCCTGGACTGGGAGGAGAGGGCGAATGAACGAACATGGGGTGGAGGGGAGGAAATAGACCAGCGGACTGACGAACCGTTAGACCGGGGGACGAACACGGGGGAAGCAATACGGGATATTTACGACACCTTCACTGGTCACACTCAGAAACTCATCTACCAGCCATGTACGATGCGCTCCGCCACCCGTTTCTTCAGACCGGGATATGAAATTTATTGTGCGGTTCGTCGGTAAAGCTACATTTACACGGTAAGCATCAGCTACTCAGCCGCCCGCCCTGCTCAGGCTATCCGCTCACCTCAGCGCTCTTCCCGCCGTTCGCTTTCAACCAGCAGCCCCGGAGGAGAAATGCTGCCGTACTCCAGGCATTCCCCCAGTCATTTTAAGGATGCTTATTGGTTCCCCAAAAACGATAAAAAGTCGGGCATTATCATCAATCAATAAAATCCCCACGGGCCAATCTTGAAGATTGGACTTTATGCCGCTGAGACTTAGCTTTTGTCAACAACTCAGAGGCGGAAGTGAGAGCTCCGCGCAACGCAAATGAAGTCCCGGCCGGAACACGGTGCGCTAACTAATAAAACATAAATTAACGAAGCTTCGAGGCAGGTAAATTTTCCTCGAGGAATTTTAGTAATCGAGGTACTCGAATCATTCGAGGAATCGTTTCAGCCCTAATGTCAACATATTTTTTATTCTTCGTTTAATTCCAACAGTGCATTTCAAAGACAGTTGGGAGCGCCTCAAAATAACCAAGTTACCATTTATGAAGAGAAATCAAACAGGAAACAGTTCCAAGCAAAACTGGTAAGAATTTATTTGTATTTAATATTCATCAGCAGTCACCTGAAACCACCACCAGTGAGGGCATGTAGCTGCTGTCTGCTGGATCTACGATCATCTTCAGTCTGTGGACCAGAACGTCTGGGAAAAGCTCGAGACGAATCCAGTGCTTCAAAAAAGAAATAAAAATAAAAAATACACCGGAAATCCTACATGTTCTAAGCTGCAGATGTAACACATCGTGTCAAATTTAAATGTTCGGTGTCAGTACCCCCGATTAGAATTAACCTCTGGCATCGGTAATTGGTGCAATCCGATTTTATCAGAAAAATTGTTTTAAATTTGATGTCATCTATCTAGATAAAGTTATTGGTGTAGTAAAGAGATGTGCAGAAAGCAGCTGAAACCCCAAGTCTTTAAACTGTGTGATGCTCAAAGTTCTAAGTTCATGAAGCAGGAAAAAAAAAGAAAAAACATTCTGTAGTTGTTCTGCCTGAAAAAGGTTAACTGAAAATACACAATATGTTGAATTATTGGCAAGTTATATCAAAACAGAGAACTAAATGCTAGCATTAGCTTAGCACTATATGATCAACTATATGATTTTGACTGTTAGTTGATCATATTTGGCTATATGATCAACTAATATTGATCATATGAGGTAATTAAATTATATTTAATTAATATTAAATATAATATAAATTAAGGAAAAATAAGATATTCCTTTTAGTCCCAAAAGTGGGACATTTAAGCTGCGACACCAGAAAGTAGACAGAAAAAAATAATGTAACAGAAAAAAACAACAAAAAAAAAAAACGTATAGAACCCCCTCCCCCCAGCAGACATGTTAAATTATAAATATTAAAATATCAATATATGTTAAAAAAAAATACAGATGTGTATAAATAAACATATTTTCTATGTATACTAGCCTTCAAAGCTACAGAGTGGCGATGCATACCCATGGCATTGATTCTCATGTTGTACATGACAATCGGTCACGTAAGAGTACTCTTGATTTACTAAAATACTCTTAATTGATTCCAGTATTTTCAGAAAAAAAGAAAAATCCTGATCGGGACAAAGTTTAAACTAACAAGCTGTAATAATGTCGAGCCACAGCTTACCTTTCCCTGTGAGCCGGAGGACTGCCAGCACTGATCGCTGCAGTCAATGAGGCGGGACGCCTGGTTGACGGAGGACGACACGTTGAGGCTCTTCACGGCGCGGGACCAGTCATCGATCAGCATCCCGCGCTGACTGTTGTGGTGCTTCTTGAGCTGCTTGCCTGAACGACCACAAAAAGCTGGAGACTGACCTGGCGGCGGCGAGAGGGACAGGAACAATGTTATACGACTCGAACACCGAACGACGTGCAGGACCGGGGCTACGTCGGCGGGACTGACCGGGCTCGTTGATCCGGCCGAAGGAATGTCTGGTGTTGTGTTTGCGCGTCTTGAAGCAGCTTTCGCAGAAATCGAAGTCGTCACAGTTTTTGCACTTGAACCTCGGGCCGTTAATGGGAAACATCTGACAGCCGTCACATCTGCAGGCATCAAGACGTTTTAATAGCGCAGAGAGATGCAGTAAGAGGAAAAAGTATGAAACGGTTTTACATTTTCCCAAATTACAATAAAAAATATTTATGTATTTTACCAGGATTTTATGTGACAGACCAACACAAAATGGTTCATAATGGTGAAAGAAAATACAAATGATACATGGTTTTCAAATGTTTTTAAAAATCTGAAAAGTGTGCCGAATTTGTATTCAGCTGCTGACGAAATTCCAGTGCTACTACCGGATTATCTGGACTATAAGTTACCTGACTCCAGGGTGAACACTGGGGACCAGCTCCATCTCAGACAGCAGACCAGTCCAGTGGGACTGCTGTGGAAAGTCTACAATCACATCCTTTCCATTGGCGCTGAAAGCTGTGAGCAGAGTTTAGTTCGAAACGATGCAAGACAGAGATCACACACCTTAAAGCCAAATCAGACCTACCCTTCACTACCCCGACACTCCTGTGTGTTACTGAGCCCCATTTGTACTTTGGCGTCGTAACTGTGGGCTTCACCCTAACTTTGTCACCAATTTTTATGTGAGAGGGTGAACTTTGAGGTGGGAAACCTGGAAATACAAGCGAAGGATGAAAAAACGCCATACGTCGTTATACTCAACTATTTTCAAGTTTCCTTCAAATGAGCAAACGCGTACCAATCAGCTCAATGTGGATGTAGCGAACCCAGTACGTTCCTCCTTTTTGTTGCCAGTCGCACTGCACGTTCAAGTCATGAAGTCCGTCTCTGTCCAGCTTGATCACCTTCCCTACGTCTCCTTCGTACACTTCCTCATACGTTCTGCAGCACTTCACCATCATCCCCACCTGCAGGGAAGTCAAAAATATCCCCGTCATTAGATTAATTCATCCCTTGATGCAGTTTAAACAACTCTGCTCAGGGAGGACATTACCTGAATGTTCTCTCTCACGTAGACGGCATAATCATCGTTGGTTTGGAAATCTGACCTCTTCTTAAAAGTCTGGCTTTCAGTCACCACTGCCCCCGCAGGCTAATGTAGCAGAGAGGAGAAATCCGTCAGTGCTTCCTGTCATGAACAGCACTTAAAACTCCAGTATGTAACTTTTACCAAAATATAATTTTTTTTACATATCTGTCACAATGTCAGGACAATTTTAGACAGGCATAAAAAAGGAGCTCCTCCACTTGCTCCCAGTGTCGCAATTGCCATCTGACACAATCCACCTGTCCCAATCAAAAACAATCAATCTGAACCAACAGATTCACTGAATGGCTTCTACCGCGACAATTATGTGAAATTAAATTAACTGTCTAATATTTTAAAACAAATATTTTGGGCATTTCACTGGAGATTGGCACCAGCACCCTTCCTGACCCCACTAGGGACAAGGGTGTATAGAGAATGGATGGATGGTTTGGGCATCTCGCTTTGAGCTCAGAGTCTGAGAGGCTTTTCCTGTATCAAACTACTTTTTTTGCCTCTTATTTAGTGGAAATATTGATGTTGAGATTTTCTCCAAAATGATACCTTTTTCATTTTATATATATATACACACACACACACACACACACACTCTTTTGTCATAGAACTCCCAAGAATTTCTGACCGAATGTCGTTTTTCTGCAGATGGCAATAGTAGCACTGGGAAGAATTGGAGAAGTTCCATCTTTTCATAGATTATCTGTCTCATACTATACAGTCCCAACATGGTGATATTCTAACAAATACGTAAAAAGAATATTTTTTATAAGTTACATACCCCAGCTTTAATAGACAAAAAGACATGTAAATTCAAGAAAAAAAGTAAACGTACAACGGAGAAGGTCGGCTCTGCCTCCTCCAGCTCCTCCAGCACCTCTTCGTCCGAGTATTCATCGGACACGGTGTCGGCATCGGAGAGCTCGGTGAAGTGGACGTCAGGATGGTCGAGCAGCCAGCTCACCAGCGCCTCCACGCCTGACACATGAGCTCAGTTACAATCAAGATGCACATTTAAAAGCCCTTATACATTTAATGAAACGATACGCAGCGTGACGCTCTACCTGGGACACCAGAGGTACCGCCGGTGGTGCCAGACAGGGACTTCAAGGCAAACTCTATGTTTTTCCTTGGGAAGCCCATTTCCATCAGCTGGAGGACGATGGGTAAGGGAGGCACAGGGGAGGTCTTCTGCTTCTTCTGCTTGGGGGGTCTGACATGCTGTATGGTGACGGGCGTGGTGGCCTCACTGGAGCTGCTCTCCTCAAACAGCGGAGAGGACGGGTGGGCCGACTCCACGGCCAGGTACTGACACACGGCCAGAGCTGCTGCCTACACACACACACACACACACACACACACACGGGTACAAGCAGAGGTCAAACTGAATGCAGCGCACATAGCTAGGTGAGATTTACTGCTGACCAGCTGATTGAAGTAAAGTCTGCTCATGTACCTCCATCTCCTGTCGGTCAAAAATGGCTTTGATAGGCGAGGGCTGAGTGGCAGCAGCCAGGAGCTGCTGCAGCAGGATCAGAGGGGGCAGCGGGCCCTCAGGAGACAAGTCCCCGACATCGGGGGACGTCGCCACCTGATCGTCTGGGTTTAAAAATTCAGCGAAATCACAGTGTCATGTCACATATCTGCTCAGCGGCGGGCTAAATGTACCTGTATTTATTCTCACAAAAACTCTTTAGAAGTAGGCACTTTGTAGAAAAGGAATGAAGTGCTTCACTTTGACATTAAAAAATAATTCACAGCATGAAAATACATTTTCTGTTAACTAAATGTAATTTCCTTTCAATAGCAATGATTGTTTCAAACAAAAAGAAAACACTAAATCTTCCCAAAAAAAGCTTAAAGTTAGGACCAGGCAATAAATCAATAATACATATCAATATGTTACCGCTGGGGATGGGTCCCATGTCAACCACTGCTGGCTGGGAGAGGATCTGTCGCAGTTTGTCCTGATGGGACAGCAGAGCTCGGCCTGCTTTTAAAATGTAAAGCCTCAGCTGCTGGCAGCGCAGGAGGTGGATGTCCACCTGGTCAGCTGCAAACATCATTAGATATAATCAATACATCAATTAAACTTTACCATTACCAAACTATTTTTTAAAAATGCCTGTTGAATATCTGCTTACTTAGAGTCATGCAAGCAGATCAGTTTGGCAGTAACAGCGTTTTGATTACAAATGTGTGTACATTTTTGTCTATATTCTGCTAATGTCTTTAAAAAAAAGTAGCAGTTTTGGCGTTTTCCTTAAATTAATTAAATTAACATCACACATGAGTATGCCATTTCATGCAATAAGTCATTAAAAACGACCGCTGTGCCACCACAGATCCCCCATTTTGTCTAATTCTACAGTTAATGGAAACGCAGCTGCAAAGTGTTGCCTCCTGTACCTGTGAGTCCTCGGCTGAGGGACTTCTTTATGCGCTGCTTCTCCAGTTTGCTGCCAGCCAGGCTGACCAGCTGAGCCCAAACGGCCAACATGGGCTCATTCAGAGGCAGGTTCTGCACACTGAAGGCCACGCCAGGCAGCTGAGGAAAACGGTCAGCAGATAAAATTAATTTGTTTGTTTGTCTGTTCTGCGAACAGAGAAGCAATTAAACGTCTCTCATACCGGTTTGAGATGACTGAGTAAGCAAACCCTGCAGGTTCTCATGTCGTGGAACTGGACCGTGATGCGTCCTTTTGGGGTGATGCGCATCACCGTTCCCTCTCCGTACTCCTCGTGGACGACCTGCCCGCCCAGCCTGAGGCGCCCGTCGATCCCGCCGATCACAGCCAGCACCGCCATCAGGCTGCAGACCCGGGGACCATCCGAGTCAGGAAAGTACTCTTCCAGGAAACACTGGGATGAAAACAGCGAGAAGGAAAGGTTCCATGAAACCCTTTTATTCTGACTGGATTAATCAGCTGAAACTATAAAAGCGGCAACTCTTACGGCTTCAGACTGGCAGCCGGCCATAATATCACCGATGGAGTGCAGCTGGGTGTTGATGTAATCATTTATGAGGCTGTTCCACTGGCCGAGGGAGTGCAGCGTGCGCAGCACAGCCACGATCTCTTCCGCCAGCGTGCTGCTGTGAGTGGCTGTCAGAGAAGCCTGTGGGCGGGACTTCCTCCTTCTCATGGAACCTTCTGTGGAGACAAACAATTTTAAAATATATGCAACTATATATAAAAAAATAAAACTAAGAATTGGAACAAAAAGTTTCAACATGAAACTCATCTGACCTCTGAGAAGCGGCAGGTCTGAGGAGCAGGTGCTTAGAAGGCTTCCTAAGAAACTGAACAGTTTCTCCACCAGGAACTTCATGTCCTGCGAGCGTTCGGTCTTGTCCCATGAAGGCAGAACTGCTTGGAGGAGTCTCAGTGCCAGGATCTGTTTACAACAGAGAGAAAACAGAGTTTGTTATAAAGATTACGTTTTTTGAGTGCTTATAGATGTGCTTGAGGAGACTGACCATGTTTCCCCTTTTTTTTTTTTTTTTACAAAAAAATGTACATTAAATGTCTTCATCATGTCGTCTCTTGAGTTTAGTTCTGAGTAGAAATGTAACGAGACATTGGTTTGTAACCAGAACAGAAGTTCCAGCTTGGTCGGCCCCGACCAGTAACTGCCTGGTTGTGGGAAACTCTGTTTTCTAAAATACATCAAGATGTGCATGAGAGCGAGAGAGAGCAAGACTTTAGGAGATACTAGGAAGGGAAAATGTATTAAAGCTATGTGTCTCCGTTTTACTCTTTTAACCTTTCAAACCTCCATCTGTTATGAAACTTCTTGGATCTAGAAATTAGCTTGAAAATCTTAAGACTTAAGGTGAAGATATACATTCTCTAAGGCTCAGGTGTCAAACTCAAGGCCCACGGGCCAAATCCGGCCCGCCATAACCATTTATGTGGCCCTCTGGACTCTTGATGGTCACATAAATTGAACATTAAGATAACAATTGTGTACTTAAATATTATTTTATCAGTCAAATCAAACCTGTTTTCATGTGACTAAATAACAGTAAGAAAAAAGAGGCGACACCCACAAACTTCTTCCTCTAAACTTTCGGTCCTGGAGATAGTTATGACTTCATTCAAACATATACAATTTTACTCCAAAGCACAGAAGAAAACAAACAGGTCACGTTCACAATAAATCCAATTTTAAAAGCAGGTGTTTGCTTTATCCTACACTTAAGCTTCATTGAGTTCTATGCTAAAAACAATAATTTGGAAAACCTTTATGGATTGTAGCTTCTGCTTTCCAAGCCGACACCCAATAACTAAATTTAATCCAGCGTCCACATCCGGCTAACCAACCTGTCTCTGCAGAGTGATGGCGTTGAAGGACTGGTGGCCCTCGACGATTCGAATGAGAAGGCCGATCCACGCGGAGGTGCTCAAGGTGCTGCACATCTGAGGCATGAGGGCGATGCTGCGGATGAAGCCCAGAGTGCACCAGCTCCGGTGCTGCTCCCGAGACACCAGCCTGTGGGAATGACAACCTGACACCAGAAAAGTAATTCCTGTTAAAATTATCTCCAACAAAAAGAAATTAAATCGTAATCATCATGAGGAGTTTATTTACTCGACTTGTCGTTAACTCCACTTTCCACCAGCATCCTCAGCAGTCCGCACAGAGTCCGAATGGCGTCCGTCTGCAGGACCTCGGCGTACATCCCGGCGGACAGAGAGAGCGTCTTCAGCAGGTTGACAGTACTGGTCAACATCATGGCTGTTGGGTGGCTGCTCTTCTCTATCAGCTCGCCTTCTTTGAAACAAGGAGGAAGCCGTGTTACAGCTCCTACTCTGACGTCCGTGTGTTGCCTTGGAGCTGCGGTCAGACGCGCACACCGACCTGTGTCGTCCTCCGTGTCCGAGTCCTCGGCGGTGGGCTGGGCGGCCGGTGGCGGCTCTGCGAGCTTCAGGTCGTACTTGCCCTCTTTGCCCATCCGGTAAGAGTTGGTGCTGCTGGTGTCCCACTGGACCCGGATCCAGCCGTCCTCGCCCAGCTCTCCGATGACCCGGCCCAGACCGGGAGCGGGGCCGTCCTGGAATGACCGTGAAGACTTAAATCGTTTAAACTAAACAACAATATGAGGGTCGGGGCCCCAAGGTGTTCATTTCAATGAATTAATCACAGATTTTAATGCAATTAATTGCGCGTTTTTTTTGTAAACATACAAAGCATTTCTGGTACGCTCATAATTCTGAAGAACAAGTGACATCCGTGAAAAGCGACGGACATCGCAGTCACTTTCTCGACCCACTGGGTGTTAATTTTTATTTTTTTTAAATTAAAAAAAACGATCTGATGGGACGCTGAGATAACACTATTGTGTTCAAGTTGTGCTAAAAGGAGTTAGCTTACCAGTGAAGCTATTCAAGCTAAAATAGCATCTCAATGCTAAACATGCTGCAGCAGCACAGACGTCCACACAGATAATGTCAGCGTCTACAGTTTGCATATATACGTGGTTTTTTTAAAGTAGTTCCATGAATGATCATGAAACATTTGAAAGCCAACTAGACAAAAGCATTTTGCAACTTGATGGTTAAATAACTTAAATAAAAGATTAAAAACAATAAGTATCTTTGTTATTGATCTCACATGACTATTAATTCAAGAATTCAGCAGCAAAAAGGGATCTTGAACTGAAAATGTTGATTAATTTGTCAATTAAAATACGATTAATTAATAACAGAGCCAGAAATTAACCACAATTTCAAAACATAAAAACATTTATTTACCTGATCGCCCCATTTCCAGTCCACTCCCCTCATCACTCTGGTGCCGATCTTCATCATGGCGGCGAGTTCTGGGCCAGAAGCGGGCAGGGGCGCGGGGGCCGCCTCCTTCCTGGACTCTTCCAGGACCGTGGCCGAGCCTCCGTGAGCGCACAAACTGAGGTCCTCCTCGCTGCTGTCTGTGCTGGGGCCTACAAACATCGGACAGCGTAAAACAGAAACTCAGATTGGTTCATAAATCCACCCGTTTCAGGTCACCTGGTGAAAACGCACCGATAAGCTTGAGGATGCTCTGAGTGAGGGCCAGAAGGCCAGAGTTCAGCAAGAGGCTGAGGCTGTTGGAGCCGTGCTTCAGGGACAGCATGTGGATCATGGCCAGCAGGAAGCGGGCCTGTGGAATGGTGCCGAGGCTCGGTCCGGCCGGGTTCTCGTTGGTGATGGTCTGTAGAGGGACCGGCTGCACGCCTATATCGGACAGCAAATCATTGGATAATGAAGCTTCGTATGTAGAAATCAACAGATTCTCGTAATGAAGTCAATGATGCTACGGAGCAAGAAAACTCGAGCCATTCAACTTGCTTAAACAGGGTTTTTTTTTTGTTCTGTGTAGATTTGGAAAGGTGTTTAAATGAGGGAAAATGGTCCAAATACCTTGCAAATGTTTCTACAGTGGGACCATAATAATGGCGATTTTGATTGCAAACGGTCAGAAAAAACAGACACAAAATGCTGATCGATAAAAGCTCTTTTAAAGACAAACGTCTCAACAGTTTTGGGTCTTGAACTTCTTTTTATGTTGCGTTTGAAACAGTTGATCATAACTCACCGACTACCCAAGACTCGCAGTTTAAAACTCTGCTTCACCAAGTGAATCATAGCATCAGTTTAAAATTAAAGAGAAGCGATTAAATAATCTGCAGAAAGTTACATTTTTACCCAATTAATAGAATAACTAGATAGAATGGTGGATTATAAAAATAATCATCGGCTGCAGCCGTACTCGTGAGCGTATGAAACTGAACATGACGATCCGTCCATCAGACATTTTTCCCAGCACTCACCCAGCTCTTTGAAGCGGGCGCTGGCCTCCAGCAGGATGTTGCGAACATTTTGGATCGCCCAGGAATACAACTTCCCAAACGTCACCTCCAAAAGCATCCGGTTGAAGGGAGGGATCAGATCCACGTGTTTAAGGCAGTCCGACAGCGGCTCCCTGAAAAGATCAAATCCGTCAGTCGGTCATTTCATTCACCCCGTTTACCAAATTTAATCAGTGAAATGGGAGCAGAGAGAAGGAAAATAAATCTTGTGTAAACCTGGCCATTTCACAGTTATTAAAACTTTCATTGCCATAGACATTAGATTAACAATACAAGTTGTAAACGACATTTTTTCACACTCGGAAATGTTTAAGACTTCATTTTTTTCTTTACAGTGTTGAGAATTGATTCATACTCAAACATTTTTTTCATCTCCTCATCGAAACTCTGCCATAATTTTATTGGGCTAAAATGCACATTTGCTTTAAAGCAGTAGACACTTTAATTTTGAAACAGTACATCCTGTTATTTCTGTCACTTGAGCTCAAGACAAAGAACTTTTGCAAATTAATTGGCAATAATCTCTTCTGAGTATTAAACATAACTAAAAGAATTTTTAAAGTCCCTCGGTTTGAATATATTTGATGGAATTAACTTATTCAAATGTTCTCCAGCATTGACTTTATATAAAATCCTGGTAGCTAAAAGGCTTGGTTTTGGTTCTTCTATAAGTCAGATAATTTTTTACTTTATTTAGAAGACAAATACTTCCACACAGTTTTTGTTTTATAAAATTTCCAGTTAAGTTTATGATGATAAACAACCTCTAAAAACTTTTTATACTTATTATGTTTTTATGCCTAGACGTAAATCTGGTTAGCTACCCGATGCTGGTCCCTTCGGGTATGACCCTCTGCCACCCGCAGAGCATGGCGTACTGCACGGACGGCAGCAGGAAGCTCTTGGAGGCCAACTTCAGCATGGTGTCGATTCCCTCCAGCCTCACCTCGGCCCTCTCCAGCTGCGATGAAACGGGGGCAAAAAGAATCACACTTTTCTAAATGAAGGGTTTCGGATTATCGAGGAGCGCTGAACAAATCCCACTTTCAATCGCACCTGTTTAAGGAGACACTTCCTCATTTTTTCCACATCCAGCGGCTCTTCCTTCAGCGCAAACTCCACAATGGTGCCCATCAGGCTGGACTGAGAGAAGACTCCCTGGACGCTGTGTTTCAGCCAGCGGTACCGCTGGACGTTTGCCACCGTGTTTAGCAGCGGCTGCCACTTGTCCTGCTACGGATTCGGAATTTGGATCAGGTGCAAAGTCGGAAAAATTCAATGAGCACAAACATCACTAGCTGTCGATATCCAGCTAATTTTGCAATTGCAGTGTTTCCATCAAATAAGAAATGGAATTAAAATCACAAGTTAAGAAGTTTGTTCATGCCATCAGTCATTAAAAATCGTCTTTTCGGGTAGTAATGCCTGGTTGTTGATCTCATGACTCGTGTGATGCAAAAACGGTGTTTTGCGAAATACACCATTTTCGATAAAACACCTCGCTCTAGTGCTAAAGCTTTTTAATTGAAAAATTTTTTTTTTTTTTTTTTTAATTGCAGCATTTCCATTCAGCAAATTTACTTTCATGATTCCAATTTGCTCAATTTTAACATTAATGGAAACATAGCTACTTACTGAGCCATAGAAATCTACCTTTGACGTCTTTCCGGTGGGCGACTTCCTGTCTGCTGGAGTGGGGCTAATGTGGACGTTATGCTCTTCTTCGTTGGTCCCCTCGTTCTCCAGCTTTGGCTCCTCTTCATCAGCAGACTCTGACTTCTTAGGCACTAAAAGGAGGGACAGCTAAATCCTTTAGCAGGCATGTGCCGAAATAAAAACACACACACACACACACACACAAAAAGAGACACTTTTCAGAATAGTTCAAGTAGTCCCACCTCTTTTTTTCCTTCGGTCCCTGATGAGCTTCTGAGCGATCCTCCTCCATCGCGGCTGAGAGCTCAGCAGCTTCAGCTTGGACACGATGGACAGGTCGTTGCTCACCGCCGGCCGCAGCTCGTTGAACAGGAATCTGAGGCGCTCGATGACCGGGGCGCACACTTCCTTATAGGAGCGGCCCTGTTCCTGATGAGTCTGGAGTGCGACAGCGCAAAGACAAAATTTCACACACTTATTCTCAACTTAATGTGCCTTAATAAGCCACTCATGTCCCCTGACTGTTTAGCATTACTTCCAGCCAGAAGAAACATGTTGGTAAAGTAAAAAAAAAAAAAATCTACTTTAAAACACAAATCTCACTGAAGTACCTTGTTTCGGTTCATCACATAAAATCCTAATTAAATACATACAACTAAATGTGAACTTTTTCAAAGCATTTTATACATTAGAAATAACTCAAAGTGGCCATTTCAACATACTATTACTACTTGATAGCAGATGTCAGAGGTTTAGCTCCCACCTTAATTAGTGAACATTTTGCCTGGTAGACCATGCGACAGACATCGATCATTGATTTAGGGAGGGACCTCTGCTTCCCCTGGTCCACCCCCAAGGCACACGGGCTGACGAGTGAGAGAGCAACGTGACCTGTGACACACGAGGGTTCACTGTCAATTTATCCAGAAACAAAAGCCTTTACAAATCTTTGTTTACCCATGTAAGCTTCCTAGTATAAACTGTTAATTCTTGTGGCAGAGAAATAAAAGAGCGCTAGTAATTTGTCAGAAGAAAACCAGCGTTGCTAGGTTACCGAGGTCCTGATGTTTGAGCAAGCAGCAGAGCAGCAGGCGGCCGACTTCCTCCACTGGATGCTCCGGTGGGAAGGTGATGGGTGTAATAAGGTGGTACTGCTTACAGCAACGCTCTATTTGGCACAAAAAGTCCTAGAATAGAAAAAAAAATTAATTAAAACACTATTATTCGGATTCATGTCGTTCCAATAGGCTAGTAAATCATTATTTTATCTGGTCCACCTTCACAGTGTGGTCCTGAGTGGTGTTGTCAGCGATAGCCTGGAGGAAGGGCTGCGCGTGGTCGCTGAGGGTGATCCTGCGGGAGTAGAGCTTGGCCTTGTCTGGAGCGGTGGAGCCCAGCGAGCTGCAGTGGTCCTCGTCCTTCTCCTCATTGTAGTTGTAGTGGATCTGACTGGTCTGAAGGCCGCCAGAGAATATGGACGACTGGAGCCATTCTGTGAAAAACAAAACAAAACAAGTCGTTTCAATTCACAGCAGAGTTCCTGTTTGCAAATAATTGTCACTGGCATTCATTTTTATTTGTTGATTCATATACCCTAGCTAGCTGGTTAGCTTTATTCTGCGTCACAGAACAAAACGCAATGAAGATGTCTCTATGTGACTCAAACTTTGACAGAGAAACAAATAAAACAAATAAAATAGACAAAAATTAAGACTTGTGATTATCACATTTAAGGCCAACGTTCTTTTTAAAAGTCATTTTAAGACTTTAATTTTAGATACGTGAATTTAAGACTTTTTAAGGATGTACAGACATCCTGATGATTTTTTTTCCTGTATGTACAACATTTAAGTTTAAGAACAACTTAAGAGTCAAATTTTGATTTTGAACATTGCAGGAGTATAAACCGTTTTCCTTTGGTAGGAAAACAGCACCAAACTGTTTAAAACAAACGTTTTTGGATTAAATAAAGCAGGCTAATATAAGATTCAACATGAATGGAAAAAAATCATCATCATTAAATTTAAAGTTTTTTTTATTGATTTTTGAAAATTATTCATTCATTTCAACACCAGGACAAGTGAATGATTAGTCTTTTTGGATCCCTGGACAGATTTTAAAACAAATAAAAAAAAAAATAAAATGGAAAATATTTTTTAAAAAGTCCTTCAACCTACTGGCACATTCAACCTCCATAGGGGACAACGGGGTGCTTTTGGCCAAATACGAGGCGTGAAGACCCAACAGCAGCCCCAAATTCCTCTCTGTGTCAATGAGTGGCGAAGACAGACTGCTGAGGTCCGGAGTCGTCACCGTCTCCTGGTTAGGCTGGAAAAAATTCAAAATATCCAGTTTCAAAACTATAGAAATCATCAATTTCTTGCATATGTAAAGAAAAAAAAAAGTCTAAAGTCATTTTCTAGAAGGAAAGGCGAGTACCTCCATGTACTGGCCCACACAGAAAGCCTGCATGGATTCTCTGGTGTCCTCAAACTGTAAGGCCGCTTCCAAGGCAACCACAGGGTCTTCTCCAGCAAACTGAGCTGCAAAGGAAAAGACATTCAGTTTTAGCAACAACAAAAAGAAGAAGAAATGAAGAAAACTAGAGTACTACTTTCTAGATGCACAATAAAGCTATAAAGATTTTAGGTGATGCGTTTCCAAAGCATTAAGTAACTTTTCTAAAATAGTTAACTATGTGCTGATTTAAATATCTGTAATGCAGACCAAGACTCAGTTTGAGCTTCATCTAATCTCAAATGAGTCACTGAATCAGGAAGAAAAGAAAATCTGATTAAGACGATGCTAGTAGGAATTATTTGCACTTTCTAAAATAAAACTAAAACAAAAATAAAAACAAAAAAAATTTAAACATTCACTTTATTTACCTAAGACACTGTTTCCTGTCAGAGACTGAGACTGAGCCTGGAAGTCTTTAATGTCATAAACCTTCCCGTCGATGACCGTCCAGAAGCCGCCATCTTTGTTGTGGTTCTCCAGGTCAGCCTTACGGATCAGTGAAACCTCTTCATTGTTCTTAGAACTTTGTCCAGTGAAGAAGGATCCTGTCAAAACAGAAGAAAGGTTAGTACCTTCACACTTTTAATGCTACATAACAAAAACCAACATTTATGTGAGAAGTGACGTATCATACCCATAATTCCCGGCCAGGCCAAATCTTCATTATCGTCCCTCTCGTGGCCCGGAGCCAGGTGGTTGAAACGGTCCAGGTGCTCCAGGAGTCCGGCCAGCAGAGGGATGGCGCCAGTCTCCTGCATCAGTCCGGCGTCGATGGTGAGGAGGAGGATGATGGACACCACCAGCTCAGGCAGAAGCACTCCTGACGAACAGAACCACAGAAACACCTTTAAATAACTCGACAAGATCCTGGCAGCCTTATCGACACAGAGCGGAGGACGCTACCAGTCAGGTCTCCTTCAATAACCCGAGAAACTTCGGCGAAATGTCGCCGACCCGTAGACGCGATGCTCGTTGCGACGGGGAGGATGTCACCGATGTGAGTGCAAAGCAAGGCGATGTACTTCTTCAGTAAGGAGCCGACACCCAGCAGCTCGGGATCTGCAACAGAGACAGGAAACGCGGCTGAACGCAAACCCAACAGGCAAAGAAAAGTTTTGGACTAGGGCTTAAAAATGACATCTTGGATCTAATTTTAATATACATTTTTTTGTCTTTTCTGAAAAAAGTGGCTTTTATTTCAATCATCCCTTGTGAGAGTTGTACGATGGAAGATCAAGGCTATGTTATGAGAATTTTTGTTTAATCACGAGGAAAAAAAAAAAAAAGAATTTTACTGGAAGAAAATGTTTGCGTTCCCCTACTATTCCATCAGAAAGTTGACCTGAATTCAAAGACCAAACAAATAGAAACGGAAGAAGGCTGCCCTAGACATGCTGACATCACTCTGAACTATGGAAACCCAAGAAAAAAATTAAGAATTAAAATTAAAAAATCCAGATTTCACAAAAATTGATCTAAAAAATAAATTTAAAAAAATCGAAGGGTGGATCAAATCGATTTATTGACCGGCCCTACTCCAACCTCAAGCCGATTGACCTACTGTATCCATTGCCGTTCTCTGAGTCGGTGACTCCCAGGTACAGCTTGCTGACGAGCAGCCGCTGGAAGCGCAGCAGCAGGTCCAGAGACGCGGATCGCTCCTTGCTGACGTGTTCCGCTTCCAAATAGTTGGAGATGCGCCGGGCGACGTCTTTCAGTCGCGCGATGGTCTGCGAGGCGATGTTCCTGTCGAATTCAAACGTAGGGACGCGTCAGAGGACAGCAGAAGGATTCTGGTGGAGTGGAAACGCTGAAAACGGCAGGTACCTCAAGAGCTGCTGCACGAGTTGCACGAGGGGCAGACTTTGTTTCCCCGTCGACTCGTAGATGCCCGTGTTGATGAGGTCCTTGTCCAGCACGGTACGGCAGCGGTGCATGGTGGAGGCGTTCGCTTCCTGCTCGTCGATCTCCTTCTCTTTCTGAGCCTCCTTCTTGGCCTCGATGTCCTGTCGTCATAGCAACCAGAAACCAGTTTTCTAAGCGTTGACGGTGCTTCTTTCTGAAATTGACGGTGGGTTTCTCCGCGGGACGAATCAAAGCAAAGGTTAACCACATGCTGAGGTGGCACAGCAGTGGGTTTATCATTGGCTGTAACGCTCTGACCTGTATCTCGGCTGTGATGGCGGCACTCAGTGCAGATTCCAGCCCTCCGTCGGCCATCAGGCTGCTCACCAACAGGTCGATCATGAAGCGACGTCCAGCACTCACACTCATCTCATTACCAGATGCTGGGGGGGGGAAATGGAAATGTCTCAAAATCATGAACATTTAAACACTGGAACTGGAAGACATTTTAAATATCCAAGATAAATAAACAAAAACAACAAATTAAATGGATTATAAAGTCTGTAAAAAAAAAAAAAAAATTATCTTTCAAACAAAGAGACAGTTGAAACCAAAGCACCAAAGTAAATAAATAGTTAAGACTTTTATCATTCAGTATTTAGAAAAATGATTAATCAAGCATATGAAAATAATCGAGTTTCTTTTAACTTATGAGATTAATTGTTTTATCGTGACTCACCAGCGTTAGGCAGCAGCGAGGACAGCGCCCGGGCCCGCTCCTCGGCGGTGGGCAGCAGCACCGACCAGCCGCTCTGCAGCACGGCCTGGGCGGCGGCTTGCACCGTGTTGAGGACGCCGGCGTTGCTGGCCAGCACCACCACCGTTTGCTTGAGGTTGTTGAGGAGAACGCTGCCGAGGCCCAGGCCCAGCTCCTCTGGGTCCACCTGGTTGTTGATGGCTGCGTGGAGCTGAGGAAAAAAATTAAATAAAATTCTAGGAGGATTCAGGCGAAAGCAGCGACTTCCATGGGTTCAACCTGAGGATGCGCACCTGGAGCCGGAGCAGGTTCAGCGTGGCCACCACCATGCACTCCTTCTCCTGAGGAGGCGGCCAGTCCGAGCCGCCGTCCATGCCCTCGCTGACCTGGCGCAGGAGCAGGTCCAACTGCTCGAAGGTCATGGAGCAGACGTCCACCACGAAGGGCACTCGCTGCCCGACGGACCACTCCGAGCAGGAGGACCAGGCGAAGCTCTGAAGGCAACAAAACAAACCAGGGAATTCGTCGCATCTCAATCGCTACAAATCAGGGTTTGTTCAACGTGTCTGCAGTAAAATTCAAGGACTTTTCAGGCTGTATCATGGTAAGTTTTTTAACTTTTCCAGCACCAAAATTTGAGGATAAAAGAAGAATAAATGAATTAAAAAAAGGACTGTTTCGATTCATTATTACAGGATATTATTTATTACTGCTATTAATCTTTTTTTGTGTGACAATATCGACAATTTACAGAAAGGAAAAGATCAACTAAAATTTTGGCTAATTGTATGTTTTGAAATGTCTCCGTCACATACCTCATACACCCGACTAGTCTGAGAACAAAATACTAACTAAAAAAAAATCCCCTAATTTCAATAAAGCAGTTTAACCTACAGAATATAAAACAACCCTTATTTCAATTACACAAATAAGTCATTTATTACTTCTAACGGCTCAATATCAAAACAATCCCATATTAATAGACTTCACTTCATAACAAAACTGCAGTGTTTACACAGAAATCAAGTACTTTACAAACCTTGAAGACACCTAATTAAAATTCAATCGTCTTCAAGGACGTCAAAGCACAAACCCTGAAATGTTCTGCAGTCTGGAGAGCGTTAAGTGTTCATCTTACTTGTCCTGGGCCACAGGAAATCCCCACAATGTGCTTGGAGTTGAGTCCTGGGAGAGCCTTGGGCTGCTTCTTGTTGGAGAAGAGAGTATCAAAGTGTTGGAGTTTATCGTTGCTGCCCCAGCTGTGCACTTCTCCGTCGTCCGTCAGAGCCAGACAGTGCGTAGACCCTACAGCGATATCCACCACCTTCTTTCCTGAACGGAAACAGAGAACAACAAGGGCAATGCCGGTCAAACTTAAGTCTTTTTAAGACCTGTTTAGTGCCACCTTTGAATAAAATTTAAGACATAAAAACTATAAGTATGAGGGAAAATTACTGCAAAATTCTGAACCTGGTTTTGTGACCATGTCAGAGGCAAAAGCTAGCTGGCAAGGGTACATTAGCAGCTAGTCACTGTTAGCCTGAAGTGCCTCGAGTCACAGATTGGAGTGACGTTAGTGTGTGACTCAAACTTTTGACGATAGAAAAAAAAACTACAATAAAAAGTCCTGCCATGACAAAATTTAAGACCTGTGATTATGTATTTAAGGGCAACCAACATTTATTCAAATTAATTTAAGGCCTTTGTTTAAAACATGCAAATTTAAGACTTTTTGCACAGAATCCAATGACAATTTTTGTGTGCAACTTAAAACTGTTAAATTGTAGGGGGGAAAAAGTAAAAAGTCCTGACATGACAAAATTTAAGATTTGTAATTAACATATTTAAGGCCAACTTAAATTATTTTTTAATGAATTTAAAACATTTCGAGGCCTTAGTTTTAGACAAACAGATGTAAGACCTTTTAAGGATGCGGACACGCTGTATGCATTTACAATTGTTTTCCTAAACCTTCCAAACTCTTGTTTCCCCATCAGTGACTCACCCTGAAGACTGTCCAGCAGCTTCGGATAGCGGACGTGTTCGTCCGTGCCGTGACCCAGACGCTGGTTGTCTCCCTTCCCCCAGGTGTACACCTGTCCGTCCTTGGTGAGGGCTACAGAAAACTGACTGCCGCAGCACACCTTCACTATATCCAGGTCCTGCAGCTTCTCCACCAGCTTGGGCGTCTTGCAGCCGTCGCTGCCTCCGCGACCCAGTTTGCCGTAGTCGCCGTCGCCCCAGGACCACACCTGGCCTGGGGAAAGCAAAGAGGGCAGACATAAATATGGAAGCATAAATGGTGGAAGCCACAGCAGACAAAACTATTTTGTTCCAACCGTTTTCAGTCACGGCAAGCGTTTGTGCGTCGCCGCTCCCACATGCCACGTCCATGACCTTATGTCCTTTCAGAGCGGTCACCAGCATGGGCGTCGTCTGGTCCTCACTAGAGCCTAAAAACAAACAGGAGAGAAGGCATTACAGAATATAAACGGAGAGAAAATGCGTTCTAATAAATCCATCACTACATGCTGAGAAGGACAAATGTAAATGAATGAATCTGTGTGACCTCACCGTGACCCAGCCGCCCGTAGTTCCCTCTCCCCCAGGTGTAGAGCTCGCCGTCAGCTGTGATGGCAGCGCTGTACGTGCTCCCGCAGGCGATGTGCACCACATGCTTTCCCGCTTGTTTCCCATTAAAGGCGGCGATCATTGTGGGCTCCTCTAGGTAACTAAAGCAAAGAGCCGTTTGAAATGAGGGAAGGTTAATTGGATTTCAGCTCAGCACTGACTGCAACACCTCTCTCTCTAAAAGGCCTTCAGTGCCACAGCTGTCCATCTGCCCTCTTACCCCCCCTTTGTTCAAAGCTATAAACCATTAGCAACAATTAAAGCTGAAACAATTAATTGCGATTAATCAATTAATGAAATAATCATCAATTTAGTCATTGATTAATCATTACCTGGAATCTACAGACTAAAACGTGACATTTTCTAAAATAACAACCTCACAGTAATAACCAAGCAAAACTATACAAATATACAACATGCATCTTCATTTAAGGTAAAAAATTAAAAATCCTTCCCTGTAAATATATTCTACCAAAACTTCTCAAGTTGGAGAGTTTTAGCTTCACCTGGTTCAAATTCTGTTTAAGAAATATTTCCAACCACCTTTTCCTGTCCAATAAATTGTCTAATCCAGAAAAATGGTCAACAAGATCAGCCCTACATGGTATTGATTTTAAGTTGGCTGAACTTTTCGCAGGCTGATGTTGGAAGGATCATGTTTTAGCTGCAGATTCATCCTTTGCTACAAATGATCCAGCTTTCACTAAAGGAATTCTATATTATTGCATTTTAGGCATAAAAATCTTTTATTTTCTAATAAAAAATGTTTTGTTTATTTGAATGTTTTTAATGTATTCCTAATATTGTCTATAAAAAAAACTGGTAGTTAAAATAAATATCTGCAGAGTGCGGCAACTTTTTTTATCCAATTAACTGAATAATTGATTACTAAGACAATCTTTAGTTGCAGCCTCGGTGGCAACATGGTCTGCTTTAAATAGACAAAACCAGTTGCATTTCTGTTTCTACCCAAAACTACTACTGTCTTCATTTGATCACATATCACAAGTTAGAGGTCCCTCCATTCAACATTCGTTGTTGCTTACGTGGTGTCTCCGTGTCCCAGGCGGCCGCCATCGCCGCAGCCCCATGAAAACACTTCCCCATTGGACGAGAGGGCCATGTAGTGCTGGCCGTCAGGATGAGCGGCCAGCTTCACTATCTTCCTGGAGCTCAGGCAGTGGACCAGCATGGGAGCCTGGAAGCAGAGGTGGGAAAATTTAGGGTACAAAAACTAAAAAAAAAAAAAAATCCTACAAGTCAATGTGTTGTTGATGATACATGTAGGTCAGATCTCATTATTAACATTGGTAACTACCAGAAATATCAAGTATTAATTTGGGGGAGTATGTATAAATTTAACCAAGTCTGACTAAAATAAAATAAAATAATAATAATAATAATAATGTGGGCCAATATAATCCAATACTTGTTTTTTAGCAGATATCGGACTGTTTCTGACATCAATATTGCATCATGACAACCCTGAACTGAAAAAATCCCAGGAATGGCGTGGAAGTGGTTTAGTTGACGGTTTCTGACCGTGTTGATCAGAAACCAACAGAAACCCTCCAAGCAGAACTGACCAGGGTTGTGCTCTTGTAGTTCTGGGTGTAAACGGCGCCGCTGTTGGACAGGATGAGGAATCCCTTTTCTGAACAGACGATCTGCGTGACCCCGAGGCTCGACAGGGCCTTGCACTGAATGGGGCCGCTGACGTTGGCATACAGCTTCCAGCCCAAAAGGCCCCAAGCGATCACCTCCTGCAAGGTGCCCTGGAATTAAACAAAGAGTGAGAGACAGAACTAAGGATCTGGTAACAGCGCGTGCTTCGGAGAGTCGACTCAGAATGCATCCAAACATACTGCACTGCAGAAACATAAAATCTTACCAAGTAAATTTGGTGTAATCTGTAGTGCAAATATCTTAGGACACTTGAAATAAGAAAACTAACTTGACTTGCAAGTAACTTTTCAGCATGATATAGGGGCTTGTTTTAAGTAAACAATTCCTTAATATTGAAGAAAAACTACTAGCTCTATTGAGAAATGATTATAAGAAGACAATTTTAAATCAAGTTTATTTGTGTAGAACATTTCAGCAGCAAGGTAGATCAAAGTGCTTTACACAAAACACTAAATTACAAAGTTATAAATAAAACGCCATACACTCAACAAATGAACAAACTATATTTTGCTGATGGTACTCATCAAAACAATACACATCAAATATGATAGTTCATGTTTAGGTTATAATGGTTCAAAAGCAACTCTAAACAGGTGAGATTTTAGTCTTGGCTTACAAGTGAAATAATCTGCCAATGAAGCTAGCACTTTTTCAACAATATTAAGGAATTACTGATTCAAAACAAGATCCTATATCTTGCTGAAAAGTCACATTTAAGTGTAATAAGATATTTGCACTAGAAACTAGACCAAAATTACTAAAGATTTTGTGTTTTTGCAGTGTAGAGATGGTCATGTTTAACATTTAAATGCTAATGTGGATGAATTCAAATCATTTCATGCATGGTAATTTGTCAAAAATTGAAAAATCTGAAAATACTGCTCATGATTTCCCACCTGTATTTGCACTGTTCTCAACTAGGGAAAGAAACATCAGAATCTCACTAAATACATGAAGCACTAATGAATTTAATGCATTTTACCAAATCAGAAAAGCTTCAGAAATCTAAATTAATACATCACCATGCACAGAAAAGATGATGACTTATGCAGTGATAAGATAAAAAAGGAGCCATCACCTTGTGTGAGGAGGGAGAGTTGCAGTGCGGGGGGCTGTAAGGAGAAGCCAAGCGGTCCAGGTGAGCCATAAGCACTACAGCCGTCTGCTGAAGGTCAATGGCAAGGTCATTGTCCTGGGGTAAGGTCAGGTACCGCAGGAAACTCTCATTGGGGCTGAGCGGCGCCGTCAGGATCTAGGAATTACATTTAGTGGACAGAACCAGTTACAGCTCCACATCACAATGTGTTTGAACGATGTGGAAAATAAACCTTAGAAAAGCTGAAAAGTCTGACAGCATTTCCAAACCCGACATGATCCAAGAACGGAACCTCAAATGTAGCCTTCCTGTTATCTGCTCAAAGTCTAAATACATTTTCTTACCTTTCTCTGGTTCCCTTAACTTCTTTTTTTTTTAGCAATTTTCTAATACTAAAAGCTAACTTTGAGTCTTTTTCATCTTTTAACACAATCTACTAGTGCTGAAACGATGAACTGAATTAATCATGATTAATTTATTATTGAAATAACTAATTTAGTAATCAATTAATCGTAAGCTGCAGCATACAGACCCTAAGGAAGGGAATTTGTGAAAGAACACAGTTCAAGCAGCAATTAAACCAAAACTGTACAAATTTACATACATTTTGCATTTAAGATAAAAAATAAAAAAAACTTCTTTGTCTGTAAATGTGTGCTATACAGAACTTCTAAACTTTGTTCAAAAGAAAAGAAAAAACCTCCAACAAACCACCTTTAGCTGACCATTTATTATTCCAAAAAACAAACAGATAATTAGATGGTTTAATTTTTTTAGCTGTAGATTCATCTTTTGCTACAAATGATTAAGTGTTCATTAAACGAATGCTATGTTGTTGCACTTCATGCAATAAAATATTCCTGTTCTTATTTTAAAAAGCAGTTGAATTTGCTCATTTGCATCTGTTAATGCATTTCTAATCTGTGAAAAAAGGCTTAAGTGGATAAATGAACAATTTACAAAATGTGCCAGTTTTTTAATCCGATTAACAATTAATCATCAGAATAATGAGTGGGAATTGATTATTCTGTCTATTCTGATCATAATCACGTACAAAACGGTGTGTTTTTTGTTTTCGTGACGGATTAATATGATCTGCTTTGGGGGAAAAAATTATTATTTTTATTTCTGAATAGTCAGCTGCCAGTCAAGGCCATTCAAGCTTACAGATACTGGATTCTGTTCACCAGCCCATTTCCCTGTGGAGCTCTAATAAAACAATCTGATGCTCCCGTTCTCAATAATCAGCATGTAAAATTAATACTTATTTTTTCACTTTATTTGAATATCCCATGTTATCCAAACGTTTTTCAAAAAATTTGGAGGTTTCGAGGTTTAATTATCTAGATGCTGGTTTGGATTCTTTTTTGTATTTTTTTCCTACCTCAGCATCCTCCTCAGGAAGCGGCTCCTCCTTGCTGCTGTGTATGTTGTGAAAGCGCTGCAGCAGAGGCAGGAGAGGAGCGCTGGTTCCCTGGGTGGAGCGCTCATTGTCCATCTCTCTGGTGCCGTTTTCCCACAAACGTAACAGGAGCAGAACGGCGGACAGCAGCTGGCTGGACGGGCAGAGAGAGACACCGGGAAACGATTCATCACGGCTGATGAGTGGAAGAATAAATCAGGTCATGGGGGAGGGTGGTGGTGTTACCTGAGCGTCCCCCTCTGCACAGCCAGCTCCAGCAGGATGGCCAGGGCGAGGTGCTCGTCCTGAAGAGGAATGTTACCTTTGACGCTGGCGCTTCCATGAACGTCACTGAGCCCAAGACATACAAGACTTTTATTAACTACATGCAGATGACATGACAAATGGGTCACAATGAAACGACCAAGAATGAAAAAACCCCCAAACAAAAATAGATAATAATGTAAATCATAACAGCAAAGAAGCTGCTGTGTTTTTAAGATCTGTCATTTTACTTTCAGTTTTACTTAAAGGGGCGGTATTATGCATTTCCCAGGGACACAGTCATTTTACAACATAATCAACTAACTGATCCCTTCAGTTGTTACAAAAATGTTATACATATCAAATATGACTGAATGGTGGACTGGAGCAGACTAGTAATCTCCCTTCCTCCCTCATCCATAAGCTGCTTGAGGGTAAACACTTCTCAAATAGTTTTCCATGGCTTAAAATACATATAGATTCAGCCGTTTGTATCCATTTCTGACTGCAAACTAAAAAAAAAACTACTGGAAGAGGAACAGCAGAATGCTTACAAGAGATGCTTTGAGAAAACAAAATAAAACCTTAGAAATTTTGTGGCCCTTTCGACGACTTCCAGCCACACAGAAGACACAGTCCCCTCGTCAAACAGGGTGGCCTCAGGAAGGGCCCGCAGAGCGTCCAGCGACTCCTGGAGGAGCTCACTGCAGAGGTCTGCATCGTCTCCTGCACAAACAACAAATGCTTTGTGACATAATTTACTGAGGAGACATGGATAAATATGTTTATTTTTATATTCATAGTATATTTATATACATAAATATTTATGTATGTTAGTATTTACTGAAGCATATATATTTGCATTTTTATATAGTACATACAAGGGTCACACTTTCAAAGAATAAAGAATAACTATCATTGACTCTAGATGGAATCATACATATGCCACTACTTTTTATTATTAACCTCAACAGTATCTTGGATATCGAGTGTGTGTGTGTGTGTGTGTAGCCCGATAGTAATTTGACTAGGTGGTGTGTCAAATTAATGGTGTGCTTTTTGAGAAAATTGAAACGCTTTTGTTGTTCTCATGACGTATTCCAGGATTACTTCTGAAATAAGAACCATAGGTTTAACAGTGAGTGTGTGTTAGTTTCTCTCATGTTACAGGAAGAAGAGGCCGCCCCTTTGTTCCCACCCAGTCCCTGCAGACGAGCAGCTCTCAGCCTCACACATGAAACAAAAGCATCTCATCTCACAAAGCCAACAATGAGAGGTGGAAATGAGGCCGTGGCCTTTTATCCAAAGGATATCGAGTGAATTCAACATGTTGATTTAACAGAGGTACAGTTTGAGGGTGGGCATCTTTTTGTTTTTTTTTTAAATAAAAAAAAAAAAAAAAATGAGTTGACAATCTAATTGTTTTTTTATATTGTAATGCTGCCACTGGTTAACCATAAGGCAGTGGGTGAAAAGCGATATTAAGTAGGAGCGGTGGAAGCCTGCTCATGTCCTTCAGCCTCAGCCAATCAATTTCCACCATAGTTTAAAGAAAACCTAAGGTTCAGCTCAGAAGTTTACAGGCTCTTAATCGCCAATTAAGAAGTCATAACCATTTTAATCATCAAAGGTGCTACTATAACTCTTGGCTAAATGTTTGAACACTTATCAGAAATAGTGAAGCTCATTTAAATTGGTTTGTTTCTTCAAAGATTACAACAGGATTAATGGGAACAAACCCAGTTTGCCTTTTAACCAATGAGTCGGTCATAAAACGGCTAAAGACCTCTAAATCCATGTGGTCTGCATATTAGCATTAGCTCAACAATAGTGTAAAAAGTTAAACTATTTATATACTACAATATATCAGGGTTTCCCGACCGACTCGACGCCCCGACCACCGGGCTTAGCAAGTTTTCTCGGGGAAACCCTATATATGCTCAGTGAAGCTTCTTCAACCTGGTGACAGCAGAAATGTTCCCCACCACAGAAGAACAGAGCCCCGTCCCCCCTGAGGCGTTCTTACCTGACCGCCACGCCCGGCGCAGGAAAGCGAAGGCGAAGGACAGCGCCGCCCTGGAGCCGACTCGGGCCAGGCCTTCCACACCTTTACTGGCAGGACGAGGACTTTAATAAAGACAAGAAATGGGCAGACAAATTGACTCTAGTTTCACCACAAACTGGGGAAAACATGATCTTTTACCGTATTCTGATTAAACCGTTTCAGCCTTTGGGTTCTTCAAGGGTACATTTATCAGTTTTATAGCACATCATAAAGACGGGGCGCTTGTTAAGGTCACCTTTAAATAACAGCATGAAAAAGACAGGGGGTTGGTGGGAAACGGGACAAAACTTGTGGCCTTGCTCCATTACGAGGTTCAGAATTAGAGAAAGTGGAGGAAAGCAGAGTCACTCTTCTATTTATTAGTCTCAGGAACATTTTGTGTCACATGAGCAGTCACAAGAAAATACTTGGTTATTTTTCTTCAGTGTGACGGATTTAGTTTAGGAGTTCATGTTTTGGCTTCTGGGTAGTAACCACATCTGTACCCGCTATTAAAAACAGACATTGATAAAGGTCCTTTCTACTTCATTTAAAATTGAGGTAAAATCTAAACATTTAGCGAAAATTTGGAAAGAAACAAAGCAGATTTAAACATTTAAAATTAGAAGCTTCCGCAAAGAGTGCACAGCAGTAAGCTGCAGCTCAACTCGGGGTCACTGCGTTGCATGGAAACTTACAGAACATGTAATGTGTCTTAGCGTGGAAATCCTGCATGTAACGACTGTAACAGAGAGGTTCCAGCCTGACCCCAGGTGTCGGCTTGTGCTTTGTTTTTTTTCTTTGTGTTTTAATGACTGCTATAAGATTCCCGAACAAACTTCAACTCCTTATGTCTGCTGATTTAGTGCGATGTGGGTTTGTGTTTTACACAGGCAGGTTTTAAAACCCAAGGCCAAATTTCTATGAGCACAGCTTGCAAAACCTTTGATCTGATGAATCTGGGTTTTAATAGGAAAATAGAGAATCTACTGGTTGCTGCAGCTTCTGGTCTGTCAGTGTGTCACTAGTCATTGCATCTAATGACATTCAACATAAAATGCTGAGTTTAAAAGCCAAGTAATGTGGACTAGTAACCCAGTTGAACCCTGTACATTACAAGCCTCATCAACAAGTCATATATATAAAAAAGAGAGCACATATGCTAACATTAGCCTAGCACTTCACCAAACTTCCTAGTTTAAAAGATGGACACCAGGAACAAGAAGTAAGCTTTTTTAAAAGGCTGTAGCTTTGTGTGTTGCATTAAATATATAGTCAGAAACCAAAATGAAAGCTGCATGTTGTCAAAACACTGCAGTAGCTTTAGAGAAGAGCAGAAGCTCCAGCAGGGACAAAATATCTCTCTGTCACAATAAATGAAAAGAGAGTTAAGTAAATTAAGAGCTAGGAGGTCAAAATGCTAATACAGAGCATGTAATATAGAAGCTCTGGCGCATAAGCCATTCATTTTAAATCAAACATATGTACTCTATGTAGTCAGTGTTAACATCCTACAAGTAATGAATTAATATTCACAAATTCCTTCCATTATTTTTTCAGTTCTGGTCCAAACCATTTAGAAATTTGTTTTCCCCCCCAAACTCAATAAGAACCATAAATTATCCCAGTATGTCATGGGGATGGGAGCCGAGCTTCAGCAATGGACTACAGAAAAATAAACCCAAAATAAGCATAAAGTTTCTTTCATTCATCTAATCTATTTATTTGGCACCAGACATCCACAGGGCTTCATGAGGTGTACCTCTTATTGTCAGTAGCAGGCAGAGGCTGGCTAGGGGGCATCTTCCAGCGGACCTTGTACTTCTCCTCCATCATGCTGTGGCTGAGAGAGATGAGGTAGCGCTCCAGGATGACCAGCCGCTGGCGCAGGCGCTGGGCGGACAGGGTGCTTTTGGCCATCTGGGCCGAGAGCTTCTGCTGGTCCTCGACCAGAACCAGAAGACAGTCTTTGAGCTCTGTCTCATCTAAGCGCGCAAGAAAAGAAACATCAGAAAAGGAAAAAAAAACAAAAAACACTAACAATAACACACCAACAGAATAATCAATGTTGCACTGTTGGGGTGTTTCAACAGAAACTTTTACACACCCACAGTGCAGCACAGAAAGATGAGATGCTCTAATACAGCATGGTTGAAATCTACTTAAGCCGTATGTAAGCCAGACTGACCTGAGGTCGCAAGAGACGCGCTAAAGTCATCTTAGTTCTGATGTCCAGACATGTAGCCAAACTATACTCTGACTTTAGCAGGTACAGCTACCTATGTCTTAGCCGAGTAAAGAGAGGACGGATGCAGCGGCTGGAAAACTACACACTCCACATGATCTTTTTCACATTATCACAAATATTAAGGAAGAACTTTTTTCACTTCTAATACTAATATCCGAGGTTTAGCATTGATCAATACTGATTCTCAATACAGAAAAACTGGGCTGAATTGACTTCAAATGCTTCTTTTTTAAAATTAAATACAGATATAAATGTACTGAAATACACATTTATTTGATAACTCTGCACCGGTGCAGCACACATAAGTACACCAATGGCTTCGAAAGCTTGGTCAAATGTATAAACATGTAAATATGAACTTCAACAAACCTTCTTTCAAATGGTTCAGACGGTTTAGCAATTAGTCATTTTAAATATAACATAAAATAAATGAAAGAGCGTGATGTCGCTCACAGCTCAAAACATAGAACTAGACTGAATGGATCAGGTGCATCGTCACCGATAACGATAGAATTTTTATCAATATCAGGACCGATACAGATATCGATATCAGACTGATGCATCTCTAACAACCATCAGATATTACTAAAACTATGTTACACTCAGACTACTTACTAATTAGGAGGCTAATGAAAGTAACTGGTCACATTGGGTTTAATTTAAGGGTATCAGAGTGAAGAGGGGTGAATGCATCACACTTTTAGGAATCGTATTTTTAAAGAAAAAAAATTTGAAAATGGTGCGTTCCTGCTACTTTACAATTATGCATTACTTTGCATTGGTCTGTCTGGCCTGTCATGATAACATTGTGATGTACAATAAATTGTCCCAATAATTATTGCGATAAATGATAATATTGTCATTTTGAGACAATTTTCAAGTAATTATATTGCTAATGATAAAATAAAGCAACTTTGCCGTCTTAAAGACCAATAAACTTTAGTTTTCTGCAGAATCCTCCACACTGGAATAAGCAGATATTTTAAATATCCAAAATAAAACCCAACAACCAAAACCATAAATTAAATGGATTATAATGTCTGTAAACAAAATTGAATCAGAACAGAAATTACTGAACTCATTCATTTATCATTCGATTAATTGATTCATTGCTTATTGCGACAGGCTTCGGTCGAACAAATAAAATCCCAACAAAACACACGCTGTAACTGGACAAAATGTTAAAGTTCAATCAGCGCGAATACTTTCAGAAGGCACTGTATGTCCTTTCCGTGGATTTGGAACGATGCTGCCCGTCGCTGATCTGATTTCAATACGAGGGGCTTAGATGTGAGCCGCATCTGCTGACACAAACATGTTTCACATATCTGAGCACACAATGGGAGAGCAGGAAGTGTGCCGTTTGAACTACAGGCATCGATAACGGAGCGCTGACGGATCTGGTTACACTCGCTTCAATATCAGACTTGGGCGCAGTCAATAAAATGACAGAGACAAACAGCCATACGGCTGCTAATAAACCCCACGCTCTCTGGGTAGGCAGGCAAGGCCGTCTGTGCCCCACAGCAACGGTTATCTCCTCTATCCAAAACACCGTCCCACCCAGTTCCTCGAATAAACACACACTCCCCCCTCACCCCTCCCCATCTGGAGTCTGCCGTAGGGCCCGCTAAGACTACGCTCTGCGGGGTAAAAATAACCACTCGGAACAGCAGAGTGCAAGTTGTCATTTCAGAGTTTCTACGAGCGACGCTCCAGCACAACACGCTCATCTGCAAAGTCAGATAAACAGAGAGCGGCGATGTGTTGAAACGGCCAGCATGCTCTGGATGCAGTCGACATTTAGGTGTTGTGAAACGAGTCGTGGTCAGCAGGGTATCCGTTACCCCACTCGGAATCAGGAAGGCGTAAAAACAATGAGATGCTCAGCAGGGAAACAGGACCAATTGGAAATAGCAGTCACCATCATCACCACCATCATCATCATCTCACTCCAGGGTTTGCTCTAGATCACATGTCAAACTCGAGGGCCGTGAGCCAAATCTGGCCCGCCATAGCTTTTTACGTGGCCCTCTAGATTCTTGACTAAACACCAAGCATTCTTAAATATTATGTTATCAATCAAATCAATGCAGTTTTTATCCGTTTACTGCCAAATTACATCAGTCTATCCAGTTTATTGAGAATTAGCATGGAAATTCATGCAAAAAAAATAAAAATAAAATCATCAACAAATCCCCACACTATTTTGTGCTAATGCATAATTGGCAGTTTGTTGCAGATTTTTCTCAAAAATTGTCAAAAACTTTACTTGTACCAATCAAGATTTGGGCCAAAGCGAAAATGAGTTGGACACCCCAAACCACCACAGCAAAACAAAAGCCACCAATACAGCCTGCATTTGTGAAACAACTTTAAATATCATGAAATGTTCAAATTTACTTTGTTCTGGAAAAAAAAAAAAAAAAAAAAAAGAAACACCGCCAGCTCCTTCCTGTTTGGCTGCGATGCTGGTTACGGCTAGACGAGAGTCTGAAGTAGAGGGAGGGAAAAGAAGAAGGGAAGGCAACTGCAGGAAGGGCAAGTAGGATGCATTTTTAGATCAAGCCAATCAGCAGTCATATCACACCCACCAATCAGTTTTTAGAAAATCCTAGAGGAAATGCCAAAAGAAAAAAATAAAATAAACTTTTTACCTGGCTGCCGCCCCCAATCCCAGGTCTCGATGATGGAGTGATGAGCGGACGTCGGCGTTTCCTCATCTTCTTTCTTCTCTTTTTCGCCGGGCTCGTCCTTCTTCTGACCGCCAAAACAATCAGTGCAATCTTCTAGAATATCTAAAAATATTGACAATCATAAGAAACGAACGCAGACGGCATTTATACGTAAGCATGAGTCAATCTGACCTTAACGTGACGGAGCAGTACCTGTGTGAGCCGATTCTTCCCCGTTGAAAGTTATTTCTTCATCTTTCACCATCTCATTCCACATCTCACTCAGTCCTTCAGCGGAAAAAGCCCGCTACCAAAGGAGTAGAGGTAATACAAAAATTTTAAAATGTATTAAATATGTTCCTGGATGATAAATTGATACAGCAATTATTGCGATAAACTATAATATTGTCGTTTGGAGACCGTTTACTATCAATATACTTTTAATGGCATAATAAAGCAGGTTCATCCTCTCAAAGGACAATAAACTTTAATTTCGTAAGAAACACGCCACACTGGAACTTGAAGATATTTTAAATATCCAAAATAAAACAAAAGAAACACCGCCAGCTCCTTCCCGTTTGGCTGCGATGCTGGTTACGGCTAGACGAGAGTCAATAAATATTGAAACAATAAATATTGTTTCTGGTTGATTAATCACTTTAATCACAATTAAAGTGATTATGATGTTTCTGTAAATTATATTGCCTTTGAAAAGATATTAATCATCAGAATGGACATCATCAAGTTCATTTGAATTGATGACGCAGTTAATTGATTGCTTACTCTGACAGGCTTAATTATAAATTACTTAATTTACTGCCAACTTTAAAACCATCATATTTATTTTATGTTTATATCATAATTAGGATTTCTCGATGTTACAACGCAACGACTGGAGATTAACCAAGAAACGGGACGGTGTCTGGAATCGGATGATTTTTATTCGTTTGGTCCCGACTGGTGAGAAACCAGGCAGAAACGTCGAAATTATATAAAAGTTTCATGGCCAACAGTTTATCCTGACAAGTTGGTGAGAGAGAGCAAGACTTTTCATAGGTAACAGAAAGGCTGAACGCATTACAGAAAGATTTCTGTACTTTATTGCATTTAGTTCTTAAGCTGCACGTTAGCATTAAAAAAGTCGTCGACATTTTGGAAATCTCAATTAACGTGAGATTAATTGAGGAACTGCGTGAGTCGAAACGTCGACACGAGTCTCGCATCGTGGAGATCGACAGCGGCAGGCAGCAGGAGTTTGAGAGCAAGATATTTCACTTCTTCATGGAAGAAGTGAAATATCTTTATGTTTTGGTATGCAGAATCTTCTTCGTAAACCACTTCATCAACGTCGTACTCCACCAGCCTGCCATCAGCTGTGGGCCAGTATCGGTCAACTTTTGCTCCTCGTACTAAGGCTGGAAGCCTTTTAATCCTTGTAATATTTCCATTTAACAGAACTTTCAAGATGACTTGAAGCCATCTTTTGAAATGGCTTCAAGTTACGACTCTGAACTTATGTTAAATATTAAAACTGCGTGTCAAAGCTGGTATTGCTACACAAACACTAAGGCTGATTCTGTCCCAAAGGCAAAGAATGACATAGTGAGTTGAAATGTAAATATTACTGGAAAATATTTAAGACAAATAAAACTGAACTACAGTAATTATTGGCAGCTCAAACCTTTAAAACTACAGAAATCAGAAACTGACTACAATATTCTGATTGGTGCCCCTCAGAAACTGCCACCTAAAATAAAACATATTCAATGTTTTATTTAAACAAAAGAAAACAACTTATTCTGCAATACTCAAAATTTCAACAGTCTTAAAATTTAGTCACCTTTTGTTTCTTTTGCAAAAGGATTAAATACATTCATATAGTCTTTCCAAGTGAAGGGAACACAATGTTACCTCGCTCTAACATTCAACCAAGTGGACAAACAGCTGAGGAGAGTTTAAGAAATCCCGTCTGACATTTGGACTCCGGTACTCAATTGGTCTCTGCATGAGCTGTCAGAGTCAGCGCTACATCTGACAGACAGCCAAAGTCAAAAAATGTCAACATTCAACTAGACAAATTCCCAAAACTTGTCTGTATAGGGAAGACAGCCCTGAAGAAAAGAAAACACATCGTCCTTCCAACCGTTTTATTCAAAAGTGGAATCAGCACTTATTGGTCACTCTGGTTAAAAAACAAATGAGCAAAACTGCTTCAAACGAATCTCACCTTTTATTATGATGACAGACAGAAAAGCAAAGCTTTATTAAATCGGTAGAGAATTTTTTTTTTTTTTAAATCCATCATGTAAAAAATTGTTTTGAGAAAAATCTCTAGTAGCACTTTTGCTATGATCCTTACAAATTTGATGATTATGGCTTACAAATAAACAAAACCCAAAATTCAGATTTTACCTAAAATTTAATATGTGAAAATTAAATATTATAAGAAACTTATTGTGTAACACCCTAATCAATCAGAGTAAGAGTTTCAGACAGCATGGCAACAAGTCATTTGATGACAGATAATGAAATCTGTCACAATAAGTTTTACTGGACGATAAATTGTCCCAGAAATTACTGTGATATTATCGTTTACCGTTTATTATGCGATAAACGATAATATTGTTGCTTTGAGACCGTTTTCTAGTGATGTAATGACACAGTAAAACAAAGTTCAGCTTCTCAAAGACTAATGAACTTTGATTTTGTAAAGAACATTTCACACTAGAAGTGGAAGATATTTGAAATATCCAAAACACAACAACCAAAAACAATAAATAAAAACACACAACCAAAACCATCAATAAAATGATTATAAAGTCTCTGCAAACAAAATTGCCCTTCAAAGAACATATTAAGCTCATTTGAATTTATTATGTCACTAATCGATTCACAGGCTTACACATAATATTGCTTACATGAAGTTTATCTCTATGCGGGAACTTTTTACTTCAAAAGGTTATGATTTATTCAATGTTTCACCATGAGATTATGTTGCTGGAATAAAATCAGAATTTAATTCAATGCTTTTTTCCCCCCTCAAATCTTAACCCGGAATACCAGTAAAACCATCAGGCCAGGAGCGCGCTGCTGCAGGAGCTAATCAATCACATGTTGCTTATGTAATAATCAATTCGTTCTGGACATCATCCACTGATTGTTTATCAGAATAATGAGATTTAAGGGAAACGAACGTGGCCATGTGGTCATTTTAAAGATGGCACAGCGCAGCCAGGGGCTGATAAAGTCACTCAAGACGAGTCCGGTCATCTGTGCGATCAGCACCTCGCCACAGTTACGTACCTGCAAGTCTATCTTCAGCCATTTGTCATGAAATCTCAGCTGGGCATCCAGGGTGAAAGACGGAGAAGGCATCTTCCCCTCTTCTCTCCTGGCTGCAAACGCAGCCAACCTGCAACATGCGAAGAGCTCCGTTACACATGAAACGTATATTAATGCTATATTTCAGACACATGCTTATTCCACTCTCTTCACTTTGGGAATCTACGCTTCCTCAAAGTACGAGGCGTCGTCTGAACAGCTGAATAACGACAGACGTTTGGACAACATCAGCCTGAAATATTCAGATGTAGCTAGGCAGCTTACTGATGAAGTCTGCTGGTGGGAAAGCAGTGACCTCTGGCTTTAACACTGGTAACACTAATAATTTTGGACAGAAGGACAAAGAGGACACAACACCTTAATCATCAGGAGTATGACGCAGAGAGGACTGCCAGTTTTCAAAGGAAGGCGAAGAAGTCTGACCTCAATAAAAATATCTTAAAGGACGTTTCATCAAGAGATTCCTCGCGGACAACTAGGAATCAGAAACTGACTGTTCGTGACGAACCGATGTTCGTTGGTTCGCCACGAATCGTTTCAATACGCTATGTGGTGTGTCACTTCACAGTTGCCATGGAGACCTTTATACGCACTTTGACAGATGCCAATTTAAAAGTAAATTTCTATCATCTCCTCTAGTATATCGCTAGGGAAATGTCACAGTATGCAGTTCCAGCAAGTCTGGAGGTCCATTCTGGTTGGATCAGAGGTCATGAGGGTCAAATTGGGGAACAGAGAGAGAACCCAAAAAGAAAAACAAATACAAAAGAAAAGTGGGTATAATTTGAAGTTTTTAAGAATATATTACATGTAAAATTTCATTAATTTAAAAAAAAAAAAAAGGGCCATACCTTTGTGATTCGTTTATACACAAATAAACCTAAACTAAAAAACACAGGTTTGAATATGCGTGAACAAATCGATTGTTGTTGTTTTTTTTGGCTCTAGTGGCCTTTATTTGAAACAGACAGGATAGTAGGAAATGAGAGAGAGAGGGAAGACAAGGCAAAGGTCACCAGGCCGGGATTCAAACCTCAACGGCCACGTCGAGGACTAAGGCCTCCTTAAAGAAGGTTGCTCCACCACGGCACCCCAACAAATCGATTTCTTTACAAGAAGAAAAAGGACAAATAGTGGGAGGAAACAGCAGCATATAGTTAAGAATAAGGGTACGAATTGGCAAAGCTGAGAAATGACTTGACTACTCTTTACTATTATCAAGTATCCAAGTGTTTCAACCAAGCAGTGGTAATACGGCAACTGAAAGAGCATCTGGGATATTGCTTTTATCCATTGTAGGGGTGGTCTGATATGAAAATTAGGGCTGATATCCGATATTAATATTGCATCTAAGGCCAAAAACCAGTATTATATACATTTCAATGACGTGAATAAAAGACCACACTGCTGACGCTGCTTCAGTTAAAACACCCCCACAGTCCTCCGCTGCATTACTGTCACATAAACCAGACACATGACCAAACCCCTCCCTAAAACACAAACATAAACAGCAACAAGATGGAAATAAACATCAGCTGTTAGCATCGGCCCAGTTTTACTTATTGTGCCGATGTGTTAAAAAATAACCAACATCAACAGATACAGATGTTGATGCCAATATATCGTGCATCCCTAGTTTATTAAAAAGAAAAGTTGAGGGTTGAACAATATTAGGAAAATATGCATTTTCAGTATCATTACTGAGTATTGCAAAAATAAAAACAAATTCAAGGTACCAAGCAAAGGCAGGCCAAAAATATTATTGGCACGCAGATTTTCAGTGGGTAAAACTTGAAATATAATAACCAAATAAACATTGCGTCTGAGGAGTTTGTTATTTTTGTGATATTGCACAAATTGATAGTGCAATGACAACTGCAATATGATACATTGAGCAACTCCAGCCTCATAACATTTATACCACAAATGTGCTTCACGGCTATCGGATTTGTTTTTAAGTTCAAGTTGTAAAAAGTATTCCAACATCTTGCACTCATGACTTCAACTATAGAAAATACTAATACAGGGGAAAAACAAACAAAAAAAAAAATCGTAATATATTCAGGTTCTCTCTGAAGCGTCAGGACCTTTAAATAGAATAGTCCAACAACCACTATTTCCACAAACAGCAATTTGGGTGGGGGAAAAAAAACTTTTTCTTTTAACTGTAGGCACTTTCCATATTAGGAGTGAGACTTAACTGGATAAACGTGAGAACTGGTAACCCTGAGCTAACACTCAAAGGCCATGACATATTATCACACCTGTGTAAAGAACTGGGAGGATTTATCATTTGTTGTGAAAACACTGGACGGCATCACGTATTCAATGACATTTATGCATACAGGGACACCTGACAGGTCAAAAATGTTGCTATAAGCAAAAAAAAAAAAAAAAAACATTATATGGACTTGCTATGTCTGACATATGGCTACACACAAAGCCATTAGCCCTCATGTGTATGAACTTTATGAGCGATAATACCTTCCACTTACTCAAAAACACTGACACTTTAAGCTGTTTATGATACATACCGCTTCATGAATATCCCAGTGATTTAAGGCCAGGAATATATGCAGCTATGAGCCTGCATGAAAACAGGAAAGCTGTGAATGCTAGCACAGGCACGGTGGTTTTCGCTTGCTAGCAAGTGTGACAGCAGACTCCTCCAGCGGCTAACACCGTCCTCTGACACAGCATCACCGCAGCCGTAGGGCGTTCTATACCGATAACTAGCGTTCGCTTCAAGTCAGGGACTGGAGGAGCTAACCAATTCACCGGCTAACCAGCTAACATTTACAAAACGCTAGCTTTTCCTTGCTCAACTAGCTTCCGTCATCCAAGAATCCCTGCAGACCTGATGCTAAAAGGAAGCGGAACACCGCGTTCGGGACAGTCTTGCGAGACAACGCAAACCAATACGAGATATTCATAAATTACCTGCGGTCACTTGTCAAGCTCTTCTCTTCCCCTCAGCTGCTTTACTGCATTAACAAGACGTTCATAATGGATTTGATTGACGGGTCTTGGACCAGATAAGGAGGCATGGAAACCAATTACGTATACTGACTGCTAGATTAGATGCGATAGGTCTGGTTCACCGCTACTCCCGATGTGGGGTGTGTGCAGTCAGTTTCTGCCCCGCCCGCGCGGGTGAGCGGTGGAAATATAAACCACGCGCCACTTTTAAAGTGGAGGTGGGACATTGAAGAGGTGGAGTTGACCTGGATTGAGGGAAAACTGTCCACTGGGTGGCAGTGTTGCTCAATGAAACGCTTTATGTCTCAATTGTGTTGCCAGATTGGGAAATCGGGCTTCTTATGAACACGTTGGGGTGAGAAAAACAGCTCTTTGGAGGGCTGTTAAAATGAGGGCTAGTTGTCATTGTGTGACAGAAGAGCAAAAAACTTTTACATTTTAACAAAATCCCGTGCTTTGCACTTATATTATTAATCTATTCTGAAATGCCTAAAATCTGCCAAGCATGACATCATCAGTGAATGGTTAATCAAATGTCACTGTGCACCAGCACTGTGAAACAGAAATCTCAATGCAACTTTTATAAGACTTAAAAGGACATGATAGCACCACAAAAAAACAATAGTCTCTCCCTGATCCAAGAGTTAAGTCCAAAAAACAGAGATAACCAAAAACCGCTGTTTTGGGGCGTGTTTTAACGTTGTGTTCAGGCTGGAAACAGTCAGTCAGATCTGGCAACCCTGGTCTCAAAGTACACAGCAATGGCTGATAACTCAGGGCTGACTGGAGCTCCGCTGGGGATAGCTATAGCCGTAATATCAAGCTTTATTAATGGCTCGACATTTGTGCTTCAGAAAAAAGGAATACTGCGTTCTCGTGACAAAGGTAGGGGGGAAGAAGCAAGTATAGATAGTCTCGGAAAAATACGTGACAGTGGTGACACTACTAAACAAATGCATTATAAAGTTGAGTGCAATCGCAGGCAGCGCAGTCTGAGATCATTCATGTCTTGCAGGGTGTTCGTACCTTACAGATGTGGTGTGGTGCAGTGGAACGCTGTGCAGTGAGTATGACATTAAGAATGTTTTGTTCCTCAAACGCCTTTGTTTTCAGCTAAATGTGACAAAACACCCGTCTGCTTTCTCAGTGATCATTGGTCAAGTTGGGAATTTCCTGGCGTATAACCTGGCCCCTGCTGTGATTGTTACACCTTTAGGGGCCCTTGGAGTACTGTTTGGGTAAGCATCAGCCACGAGTGATGCTGGCCAAATTGGTGGTGGCAGCATCATACTGTGGTGATGTGTTTCCTCAGAGGGCACAGGGCAGCTGGAAATATGAAAATGCAGTTACTGTGTGCAGTTTGTGTCACACTGAATATGTGACTGGTGTTCAAAAGTAGCACATTACAAACGGGAATATTTATTAAGAGCACTATTTGTGTTTGTGGAGCCATCTTTGCATACAGTTTCCTAAGAAAAGAAGAAATAAATAGTTATCGTCAAAAGTATTGTCATCACGATAGTATCGCAAAATGTCATGCGATATTTTGCATGACGTCATAGAAGAAATAATGTTTCTTCTGCCTTATTGACCAGTTCTGTCTACTAGCAAAACAAATTGGGTTATCTGCTATCTAATTAGCTTGCTGTTATTTAAACTTAAACAATAGATGTGCCCGCCTTTACATCTATCAATGTGAAAAACTGGAATTGACAGAAAGGCCTTTGCGAGACCACTTGAACTCTGTGTTTGTAGTAATGTTCTCTTGGGATGCAGAGCAGTCCTGGCTTCTTGGATCCTGGAGGAGCGTCTAAACGTCCTGGGGAAGCTCGGCTGCATCATCTGCTGCTGCGGCTCCGTCGTGCTAATCATTCATGCCCCTAAAGCGGTGGCAACGTCCAGGCAGGAGCTTGAAGACGGACTGTCAGATCCAGGTGACGATTTCTACACCGAGTTACTAGGGCCATTGTAGATATAAGAAGACAAATGGAATACATTTCTTCCAAAAAACTAATTTTTTTTTTCTAGAAAGAACAAGAAAATGTCTGCACTTGAAAGTGGAAAAGGAGGAGATCTCTCCTGCCAACATCCATCACCATCTATAATATGTCTGTTAAGAATTTCAATTAATATGACTTTAATTACCCTTTGGGGTCAAATAAAGTATTTTTGAATTTGAAAAGTCAAAAATTTGAAAAAAAAAAAAAATCTTTAATTTTGAAATTTATATTAGAAATTGCCTAGAAAATCACTTGGGAAATTTTGAAAAGTTGCTTTAAATTTTAGGTCAATCTCAGAAATCTTTTTGGAAAAAAAACTCTGAAATTTTGGAGTTTCAAAAGTCAGATATTTTGAAACTCAAAAATCTCCAAGGTTTTTCTCAAATTTATAAGATTAATCCCAAAGTTCTGACTTTAGAAAAGTAAAAATGTTTTCTTGTAAATGTTTGACTTTTGGATCTGAGAAATTTTCTTGTCTTTTCTAGAAAAAGAAACTGAGTTCAATCTCAAAATGTAATCCTCTTTTTTTCAATCTATAATGGACCTAATGTGCTGTCGTACATTTCTCTTTTTCACTTTTACTAACACTGCTTAATGAAACACGGCGGACAGTGTCACTCATCGTCTGCTCTTTCCTCCTGCAGTGTTTGTAACCTACATCCTGCTCGTGGTGCTGACCCTGGTCGCCCTGATCGTGTGGGTCGCTCCAGCTCATGGGACGTCCAACATCATGGTGTACGTCGCCATATGTTCGCTTCTGGGAAGCTTCACCGTCCCGAGCAGCAAAGGACTCGGCCTGGTGGCTCCTGATGTGTTCGGCGAAGGACAGCCAAGCGTCGGTGCCGTGGCTCTCTTCCTTGGCCTGCTGGGGGTGCTGGCGGTCAGCATACTGATCCAGTTCTTCTTCATCAATAAGGCCTTGGAGTGCTTCAGCTCCAACATATTTGAAGCGATATACTACGTGACGTTCACGTCCACCGTGATTTTCGCTTCTGCCCTTCTGTTCAAGGAGTGGATGGGACTCACGGTCACCGACGGCCTCGCCATGCTCTGTGGCCTGACAACGGTGTGCGTGGGAGTGATACTCCTTCGAATTTCCCAGGAAGCTGTGATAAACTGGAAGGAGAAAAAGGAACCGAAAAAGACAGACTGATTGTGCTACGGTGCTTTTTTTGTTGTTTTTGCAGGACACAGATTCTGTTGCTCTGCTCTACCTCCCCTTTAAGTGACCAAAGCTGTGAGATGGAACAGTCAGCCGTGACCTTTGACCACATAAGTGTGAGGAGGAAAGCATTGATTACATTGTGAGCATCTTAACGGATAGCGGGTGGGATTTGTTAGGGAACAAAATGGCGTTCTGTACAGGAATACTGAAGTGTAGGGACTTTATACTGTGCCTTGCAGAAGTGGTGATGTAACTAGAATTTTATTACATTTTGATAGAGCACAACCTCAAACCTCTATGCATTTTATCAGCTAGACCAATGTAGAATAACGCAGCATGAGGAAGAGGAAAAAATATGTTTTATGATCACACGTGACATACACTCCACCCCTCTAACTCAGTGAATCATGATGGTGCCACTGCCATGTTTTACTAAGGGGGTGGCTATATACACAAATAAAAATCAAAAGGTTGTGCCTTTTTATGAAACCCATACGGGTCTCTTGGAGGAGTACACTGAGAAATCGGCTCAAATTTCCTTCGTTTTGGCAAATTGTCAATCGGTTGATTGACAACTGACAAGTGAAACAGAGCTGGACAATAGACCAATTATATATATATATATATACATATATATATATATGTATATATATATATATATACGATATATATATACACGATATATATATATATATATATATATACAATGTGATCAATATCAATACATAATATGTCTTTTAATAGAATTTTCAATAATGTCACTGAATTCTGATCCAGAATCGCACAGCATTCTGGGGGATGTAGGCCGAGGAAAGGCTTTAGCTGCTCAACCTCTCCCGGTCTAGCTAAGCTAGGCCGGTGGCATCAACTAACTCACGCATTCTTTGGTTACCTGGCAACAACCATATTTTTTGCTTAAAAAAATGGTTTGAAAATCATGCGTAATTTTCCTTCCACTTAAAGTAAGTCGGTCTGTCAAAGGTGATAAAAGTTCCTTTTAATACTAATTAGCAGAATTGGTATTCTGTTATTGACTCCTAGTTTTTCTATTATAATAACATAAGCCATAATTGTCCCTGTTATTCTAACTTTATCTGTCAATTCATTCCAAATTACTATTAAACTGCCTGCATTAGTCGTATCTAAACAAATCACTCTGCTTTGGTTCATCTACAGGGTTTCCCCACAGGGTACTTAAGGCATTACCTACCCTTGGATTTGAACTGTGCCTTTTGAATTATTCAGAGTCATTTCAGCTGATGATTCTTGAGCACCGGTGTTGCATAAAAGATGAAGAGCAACTGTATCGTTTCAGTCAGATGAAGGGATTTTTAAAGCTGATGGTTTACACTTTTATTTAATTTTATTACAATGTCGTATTTTTTTGTAATCTTTAATGATTTTACATGTAATAAATTAATTGAAAAGCTTTCTCCTGTGGGATTTTCTTATTACAGTCTCAGTTGGATTTCTACATATGAAGTTATACCGTTGAAGTTGAAACGTTTAATGATTCATTTGAACATTCCTCTTTCCAGGGTGGAATGTTCTCACAACAAACAACTTTCCATTTTTTTTAAAATGTTAACTCTGGATCCCTCTGGTTATAATTGTGCATACAAGAAAAATACTATACACATACCTCACCCACTAACTATTATTATATCCACTTGGTGCACTGATTCTCCTAGCAGCACAACAGATCCTCAGCGTGATTCCACAATTGTAGGTTCGAAAGCATAACTTTTAAGTCAGTTGTTGCTGTTGTGATCATAAAGCTCAGTTTGAACATACCAACATCTGAGAGTGACAGGTTGATTTTTTTCCTCCGGGCCTTGTCGGAGTCGTCTTAACACATCCAGATAACTTGTATTTAATTATAAAGTTTTGAACTGATTATTTTGAGGGAGTATGTTTGTATGATTTTGATGAGGGAATGCCATTATTATATGACATAATGTCTTTGTCATATTTTTTTATAAACCTCAAAAAAAGTCGATTTTGCATAACACCAACCTTTATAGCAGCCCTAAAATATATTCTCTTTATGGCCTCGTGTTCGTTTGAGCCGCCTCTTCGTTTCTTTGCCTAAGGTGTTAAAGTTTTTAAGTTGTTTTTACACTGATTCTGTCATTTTGTTGTAATGTAGAACCCAGTGGTGCCGGTGTAGTGTTTCCTGTCCGTCGGTAAGTGATCTCTGTGGTACTGGGTTTCAGCCTGCGGAGGGCACACGGTTCAACGGTCTCCGCTCTGCCCTGATAAGCAGAAGAAGAAGCTCGTGGTGCGGCAGTCCTCCAGTGGCCGCTATCGGTACCTGGTTGAAGAAGGAGGAAGCATTATGTGACCGTCCAAAGCAGAGCCGAGACGCAGGCTGGCCAGTCGCTGTTCGCTTGTTTCGGAGGGGAAAAATACAGCCGCCTTTGAGCAGGTAATTAAGGTGGGGACTTATCAAACTGCGCTGCTTGTCGCTAACAATTGCTCCTGTGGCTTAGCTAGGAGTGCTGTGATGCTAATGGTAGCTAACGTGTTCAACTCGCTGTATCCACTTATTTGTAGATGAGTCAAATTATAGGTTAGGCGCGTCAGAGCAACTGCAGAAGCAGCTTATTGGTTGGTAATAGAGCCTTAATTATGACCCGAGCTTCTTCAGGTTAGCTTCCTATCAAGGTGCACCCAACATTCCCATTAGAGGAATGCCACTTCCTGATTCCAAACTCCTGAAATAAGTTCATTTACATAGCAGCTGACCGAGTTTCACAAGGCTTTGTGTCTGTGGCAGCACAACACTCATACAACCGGTTGGATATGCTCAGTCTCTCATGTCTTTGTATGGGATAAGGCAACTGAGGGGACTATATGTTCTTCAACGCGCTGCGCCCTAGATGGATTTCTTCAACGCGTCAGGTTATGGTTTTCCGCTGTGTAATGTGTCCTGTGTCGCCGGTAGGTTCCCGCTGTAAGGGATGGACGTGAAGTCTGAGGAAACTGTGTTGTTGTTTCTTATTGTGCTCTTTCACCCCCCCCCCCCTCTCCCTCCCTTTCCATCCAGGTTGCCAGAACTGCTCCTTTGGTGAGCATCTTCCCTGCTTGGTGGTAGATGTGAAAAATCACTCCAACACATCCAGGATCACCATGGGTCAGGACCGGGGGAAGTACGATTTCTACATCGGCCTGGCTTTGGCCATCAGCTCCAGCATCTTCATCGGTGGAAGCTTCATCCTGAAGAAGAAAGGTCTTCTGAGGCTGGCTAAGAAGGGATCGATGCGGGCAGGTACTGGCCGCTCTCTTTCTGAACACCCAGATCACAACATATCTGATTGAATTTGCCAGCTTGCCCTTAAGGCACTCCCTGCTGCTGATGTGCATCGCTGGCAGCCAAACCAGAAGTCAGACCAGTCAGGAAACTCGCTAATCCCTGCCCTGTGATTTACAGGCGTGTTTAAACCAGCTCCCTGGAGCAGGGTGTGTTCATGTGTGTTGTGTGTGTCAGAGTCTTTTCAACTCCTGGTAATCATTAATATCAATAGCTCCCTTGACCTTCTCCTCAGATTTGAAGGTTCTTCCTTAGGTTTGTTTCAATAATGGACTTTAGACAGCAAGTGTAATGAAGACTAGATGATATCTTAATGGTTCGCAGTGTCTAACAGCGTTTGTGTAACATAAATGAGCTAATATGAATTTTAAACGTTTTTTATAGTCAAACCTACAAAAGAGCAACACTTTTAGTGTGAGGATCATCTTGATTCTGTCTTTTTTTTTTTGTCCAGGTCCCTGAAGAACTTATGATCCAAACATAATCTTAATTACTGGTTTAGTCACTCTAGTTTTATGGGAACTACTTTTGCAATAATGTCACAATGAAATATTGAGGCTTTTATTTGGAAGAGTATTTCTACGCCTTATTTTAAGAGAATTGGCGATCTAATGCAGACATCTGCAACATGGAGCTCTGAGTGTCTCTTTAGACCTTCCAAGGTTTAATAATAATAATAATAAATGTGACTAAAAATGCTAAAGAATCAATTGATTTTTTTTAAAATAAAGATGTAATAAATCCAGGTTTTAGGAGTTGATGTATATGTATGGAAATAATTGCACTGTATTTTTTTTTTTTACAATAGAATGCAATTAAAAGTATAAGTAGTAATTTTTATTTCAGATATTCCCAAAATATCAAAATCCCATACAAGAAAAATGGCTCAATCCTCACGTTTTCCAAAGTTTTCATGTTTTTGTGTATTTTAAAATCCAGAAATAAATAAAACGGGTTCTTTAAAAAATATGATCATTTAAATAGTAATGTAACATTTGCATCTCTAAAGTTTTATTTAGATGAACTGGAGTGAGGGCTGAAATGGCTCTTTAGATCGTAAAAGTTGCCAACTTCTGATATGACTTATAAGACCCCATCCCCTTTTTTAATGATGGGATCTGTAAGCTTTATTTTGAAAGGCCTGGCTGGTCCAGTGTGCAGCTGTATGCTGTCCTGGTCCAGTGTGACCAGTCTGGTCTAACAAACTGAAACCCAGTCTAGTAATAATCTAATATGTAAGAATTTAAGTCTTCTATTTTGGGAAACTTACACAAATCACACAAAGTGCTATGGGTCAAGCAAAATGGCCGCTGTTCAAATAGATGGTTTTGGGGGGGAAAAAAACTTCTCAAAAAGTGAGTGGTAAGTAAGATCAGATGCCTCCTTATGATGATTTTCTTTTACTCGGTTCTTCTTAGATGTGAGGTTGCTTCTTGATTCATTCCTCTCTTATTTATTGATGCAGTAATAAATTCAGTTTTCTCTGTTTTTCAGGGCAGGGCGGTCATGCATATCTTAAAGAATGGTTGTGGTGGGCTGGTTTACTATCAAGTAAGTGATATGCTTTGTGTTATTGTAATATTTTTGATCACATTTCCAAATCTGTAGATATATATATATATGTATTTAAAAAAACATTTCAGCAGATTGGCTTCAGTGACATGGGTCAGTGTGTTGGTACTCAGTTTTGTTGCGGTGTGGCAAACCTCAGACAGTATTACATTGTTTCCCCACGTCTGGCTCTACTGTGACATGTTCTGACTGTATGCTAACGTTTTGTTTGTTTGGTCGGTTTTTTCCAGTGGGTGCTGGGGAAGCAGCCAACTTCGCAGCATATGCTTTTGCCCCTGCCACCCTGGTCACGCCCCTGGGAGCCCTCAGCGTGCTCGTCAGGTATAGACGCCTCATCACGTGCACTCGACACCGAAACGTTTTATCAAAAACATCGTGCAGCTGAAACTGGAACCAATAGCTCTTTCTTGTTTATCAGTACGTTCTTGAGTAAATGACCTGAAGTAACACACAGTGTGGAATCTTTTATGTTTGTTTCCAAGCATGCACAATCCTAGGTTTAAACTTTCCATGACAGGTATTGGGTTTTTTTTTTTGTGTGTGTGCTGCAGTGCGGTGCTGTCGTCATATTTCCTGACTGAGCGGTTAAACCTGCATGGGAAGCTGGGCTGCCTGCTGAGCATCCTCGGCTCCACCACCATGGTCATTCATGCGCCGAAGGAGGAGGAGATCGACAGCCTGGAGGCCATGGCCAAGAAGCTGGTCGACCCAGGTAGGGATGACTCAGCGGAATAAAATGGTGTTGTCACACATGAGAGCTTTGATGCTGCCTTAAAGCTTTCCGCAACTTTCTGCTCGACAGCCTCTCACATGCAATACTCTTTTGCTGATCTGGCACAGGGGACAACAAGACTTACAATGTAAAGAGACATTTTGCTCAAGACGTCAAAAATACAAAAAACAAACCAAAAACAAAAACTAGTTTAGAACCACAAATGCCACATATGCTTTTGAAAAAAAAAAAAGACAATATTTTTGACAAAATATCTACTTTAGGATTTTTTTGCTTGTTTCTAAAGCTGTGTTTTATTTCTATTGTTTAGGATTTAAAATAAAGAACATAAAAGGTTGTTTTTTTATTTTAAAAAAGCGTAGACTCCAACCTATCTAAAACATATTACTGATGCTGTTAGTGTCATTCTTTCTGGAGATCCAGTGCAAATATTGCAGGAAAAAAAATCCTGCATTTGTTGCTATATCTTTATTTAAAAACACCAACTGTTTTTTTCTTAATTTTTAGTCAGAAGTTAAGAGCCATTGTGGAAGCTGTAAAGAGCTGCAGGTTGCAGCCCCACATCAGGGTTTCTGCAGGTTTCACCAACTTAAATTTAAGACTTTTAAGTTTGTTATGACAGGAATTTAAGACGTGCATCTCCGTAGGAATGTATGATCATCATTGATAAGTTTGAACTTTCCCACAATGGACCCAAAAAAACTAGCAAGCTAGCAACGTTATGTTAGCACTTAGCAGGTAGCCTCAACTGTCTCAAGAACGTAATGAAGACATTTGAGTGAAACTCTAATTTTTGCCTCAGAAAAAACCCAAGAATGTACAAGATTAACAAGAAGTAAGACCTCTGATTAACATATGAATGTATAAAAAAGAATCTTTGAGAAACTTGCCTGTTCTAGCACATAAAATGCATTCATGTATGTGGTTTGAATACTATTTAAAAAGATTTTTCCTCATTGTATTTTTTTAATTTTTTTAAGGGTTTTTGTTCTTCGCCACTCTTGTCGTCATTGTGGCTCTCATCTTCATCTTTGTGGTCTCCCCGCGCCACGGTCAGACCAACATCCTGGTTTACATCACCATCTGCTCCGTGATCGGGGCGCTCTCCGTGTCCTGCGTCAAAGGACTGGGCATCGCCATCAAGGAGGGCATCGCCGGCGTCAACGTGTTTAAGAACCCCCTGGCCTGGATCCTCCTCCTGGGCCTGGTGGGCTGCGTGAGCACGCAGATCAACTACCTGAACAAGGCCCTGGACATCTTCAACACCTCGCTGGTGACGCCCATCTACTACGTGTTCTTCACCACGTCCGTGCTCACCTGCTCCGCCATCCTCTTCAAAGAGTGGGAGCACATGGGCGCCGGCGACGTGATCGGCACCCTTAGTGGCTTCCTCACCATCATCGTGGGCATCTTCCTGCTGCACGCCTTCAAAGACATCAGCGTCAGCCTGGCGACGCTGGCCGTGTCCATCAGGAAGGAGGAGCGCGGCGGCGCCCCGGCAGCCAATGGCTCGGCCGCGCACACCAACTACGAACTGCTGCAGGACGAGTCCACAGAGGACATGGAGGACAGGGGTTTGCCTTTCGACAGCGTCTCCAGGAGGAACGGAGCAATGACTTCCTCTTTAGATGTTTAATAAAAGTTTTTTGTTTTTTTTTCGTCTTCAGACTCAACCGTTGCGTTGGTGCCGATAGCTTCTAAAATAATGAGACAATCAACTGTGAGCGGAGGAAGGGGGACACGGATGGACCAGTAGATTGTATTTGTTTTAATTTGCCTTAATTTACTTAGACTGTCATATTTGGTTATAGTTGGGGGTAAGTAACTTATAAGAAAAAGTTTTTTTTACATATTGGTTAAAACTGTCACCATGTCCACACAGTATGACACAGATAATCTGTGAATACATCGAGCTCCTCCACTTCATATTAGTGCTACAGCTGCCCTCTGAAGGAAGACACTACTCCCAGTCAGAAACAACCTTTGAACTTTACATCATGTTATAAAATTATTCCCTCATCAAAAAACATACCTGGAGTTTTGCCTTGACTCTTTTATGCATGTTTGAGAAATCCTTTCAATGCTCATGGCAACCATTCAGCTGTGCAAAACATCTGGTTGGAGCTAGCTGACCTGTGAGGCGCAGCTCCTCCTTGGAGACGCAGTTTACAAACTTCAGCCTCACAGAGGGCTCTCTCCCATAGTCCCCCATTCAGCGGCAGCAGTTAGCAAACACCTGGTGGAACTGCGCATCCACTGAGCTCATTATAGGAGTGACTTTTCAGTGTCAGGCTGGTTTAAAAAAAAACAGTTACAGGGATAATGAAGCCATGTTGTGATGACTTCCTGAAGGCGGGGTTTCATACAGAGCAGGTGTTTTTAAAGAGACAGAGGCTTAATTTCAAGGCGTTAAATTGGGAAATAAAATTTATTTTAAGTCGTACACATGTGGCGTTTTTATAGAACTCAAGTTAACATAGTTACTTTATTGAGCTCTAAATGACATTATATGGCTGGTAAATGCATAATATTGCCCTTTTATGTCTGACACCGGGACAAATAATGGAGCGTAAGCTCCGCTTTCAGCCATGCGTCGTTCTGTACCCTTGTTAAGGGTGTTGACCTGTTATGGTTATGTAAGCGTGAGGCCGATAAAATAATAGAGCAAGGATGCAAAAATCATACTGCCATAACACGCCGCTGCTAAATGCGCTAATGGTGGAGCAACAACTTACCATTCCAGGAAAATCGTTTATCCGCTGTGGCTATGCTAACTAGCCATAGCATTCATGGGAGGCTCTGCTGACGACAGAAGCTGTAGCATAACAGCGCCAAGAGCCTCCCGCTGGCTCTGATTGGACGACTGGGCTGTGTACGTCAGTAGTTATAGAAGCCAGAGGAGCTCCATTTTATTTTTCAGATTATCTGTAATGCTATATTGTCACGACTGTGATAGTTTTAATAAATATGCAAAACAAAGAAACACATTTATAAAAGTCACCTACCCCGGCTTTAACTGACCTGCATTCCTCTGTAGCTCTGTAAATATTTTCTAAAGAAATGCTTTGTTATATGTATATGGATTTTCACACACTGACCTTTCTATGAATCAAAAATATAAAGCTAATATATTCTGGTTTGAGGACCTGCTGACAATGACATTTTGACAAAAACCTCAGTATAATTGACATTTTTTGTGATACTTTAAAGTAATTTATGTTTGGAGTCTTATCTGGAGGTAGGTGGGGGAACTTTTTACATAAAAAAATCTCTTGACAAAAAAAAACAGATTTGTTACATATTTATTGAATTAAAATGATTAAAAGATTTCAAACAAGGCACAGTAAATAATTTGCTTAACATAATAAGGATGAGGGTTATTTCTCATTAATCTTTAAAATGTTTGAGCATGCATGTAGACAGTACAAAATTACCATTTTTTCCTTACTCAAAAATAGGTTCACCCTTTTAATGTTCCACCACAGCAAACCCTTAAATACTCATAAAACTAATTTCCCTCCCTGAACTACAGCTACCTGCAAGTACAAAAGAATAGCTCTTTCAAAAAAGGGCGGTATCTATTCTTTTCTTATAAGGCACAAGTGAATACAAAAACAAAAATCAAAAATGTTCAAAATGTGGCCCCTTATCGCAGTTAATGGTCCTTAGCTACTGAAGGCCAAAGGAAAACAGGAGAATGCTGACAGTGTTTGGAACCCAGAAGCGGACCTGAAGTGCGAGCAGAGGAGCAGCAGCGCCTCAGCTACTGGCGAGCGACTGGTGGATCGGTGGCTGGAAGCAGCGGACGTGTTCCACCGGCATGTTCTCTCCATCTCCAGACTTCATGTATTTATTCAGGATGGCAAAGATCTCGTCGTTCAGGACCTGGAATTTGCGGATTCTGTCCACCATCTTCTTTAGAGGCTGAAGAAAACACACAGATACGCCCCACGTTAACATATTAACATCAATACACACCTACGTTTAGGACAAACTAGTAATTTCCCATGGTGCCTCCCTACATGCTCATTTGTCACGATGAATCAGTGATGTGAGTTGCAGCATATTTTATTTGAAGAGGACAGTCAATGGGGGTAATAAATAGTTCTGATTTCCCTCATAATTACTCATGTTTGCTAAAGATGGAGATAGAAATGTGAAGTATCTGTAATTTATTAAGTCATTAGTTAGTCATAAAGTAAAACAGAAGTAACTGGAGAATGAGTGTTACAAAATAAATGACGGGAAATCGGTACTAAAATCTATTTGTGCAATGCGGGTTGTGTTACTGATCCGCTCTCCAGCTCACCACGTTCTTGATGATCTCGTCCTTGCCGTCGTGTTTCTGCACCTTGAGCAGGTGATAGCTGAAGTCGAGGATGTCGAATCGTCTTTGCTGTCCCAGCAGGGCGATGATCATGCAGCCCGCCCAGTGGAGGCCGTCTCCGAAGCACTGCCTGGAGAAAGGGAGCAGGAAGCGGACGCATGTTTCAGATAAACACGTTGACTTTAGCGGCTCACTTTGTGTTTGACAGGAAGAGATCCTGCACTCACTCCACTGTGAACTCGTGGGCTCCCACAGGGATGCAGTAGACAAACTGCATGGCGCTCCACAGGCGGTGAAACTCCACGCATTCGTCCACGTGCATCACGCCGTTGCTGGGCAACGGGCCACGCCAGATGGCATCGTCCAAGAACCCACGCACGCGCGTCAGGATGACTTCGAACATGGACAAGCCGCAGCACAGCCGCTCTTTAGTCAGGAGGTCGCCCTCACGCGCAATGGCTATTTGCTAAAGGAAAGGGAGCAATAGTTTTCTGGTCATAACGTCACTCTGGCAGGATTTTAAAAAGCACAAAGAATGATGCTACGATGTTGACTCTGCAACCACGGAAACGCTTAGCCTGGTTCTACCTGCGGTGTTCCGAGGCGCTCGATCAGAGGAACCATGTGCAGCGCTGTGTATTTAGCTTCCAAACGCTTCATCTTGGCATCCAGGCGTTCCCCATCTGAACAGCAAGGAGAACACAAAGAATGGGTCGGTACTACTTATTTTACTGGTGCAGGAAGATTTAGAAACATTTTATCAATACTATTTTGATTTGATTTCTGATAGTCATCTGTAGTAAGTGACTACACTTACTACAGATGATTAACAAGAAGTGGGAAGTTGATGTTAATGTGCTTACCTTTGACATGCACTCGCGGCAGGATGTTCTGGAAAGGTGCAGCATGCAGCAAGTCGCACACTTCTTCCTGAGACTGCAAGACACGGACATGAAAAACGTCAGCTGGCTGCATAGCAGAGAGTCAGAGCTGCATCCTGAAGCGGACCGATCCTTACCAGACTCTGCTCACTCAGCAGGCAGAACAGGAGGGCGTTGCCCACCTCTCTCAGGTTCTGGAAGCACACAGTCTTGAGCTCGGCATACTCCACAATGTCCTTCAGCTGGTGGTGGAAGAACTCCAGGATGCCTGGAACAAAAACACAAGGCATGTGTGCTTAATAATCAGTAACATTTGGGTTATATGCTGAATTGAGATATGATGCTCTATTCTAACATTCAGTGCGCTGCCACCTACCAGGGGAGCCGTACTCGTGGCGTGGAAGTCTGCAAATCTTGGGCATGACCTCCATCAGCGTCTTCACGTACTGCAGGATGGTTCCCTGGAGCTGAATGACGGAACAGAGGACGATGACGATGATGATGATGGAGAAAAGACAAATGACAGAAGCTCCATCCATAGTCTTCTAGACTACACTCACCAGACTTTTGACGACCTTAAGCAGCTCCTCCATCACCACGGCGATGCCCTGGTAGCCCAGCAGTCTGCACATGACCTTAATGTGTGGCGGGCCCAGAAAGTTCCTATAGGTGGTGAATGTGCTGCTGTACGCCAGGTTCAGGGTCTGCACACACACAAACACACAAAAGACAGGTGATGATTAGGAAAAACCTTCTTCTTTTTAATTATTTGAATGTAAAAGTCATATTTGTCATGCAAATTATTTCAAACTCAGCCACATCTGGCCTGTTTTGAAGGACTTTTTCAAATACAAGTTGGAAAATATTTCACAAGCACTCCATTTTATGTGTCAAAATGCTCTGAATGTCGGTATATAAAAATACTGATAGCCCCACAGACAAACTGGCTTATAAGAGTTGGAGTGTCTTCTACTTCTGTTTCCAGCAAATTGAATTTAAAAGGTCCAAAGATAAATATAATCAACAAAATAAGTTAAAAATGAAGGAAGTCATAAAAAAAAAAGAAAACCTGAAACTAACTATTTTTAGTTATTAAAGGGTGCCAGCTTCTTGTATCCCACCCCAAAGGTCAAAGGTCAGGTTTAATGCACAAAACTGAAAAATCCTTTATAGTCCATAATTTTGAATATATATCCTAAAATATTTCCAGATGCCATGTTCGATTAAGGAACAATACAGTTTTTTTCATGTCCCCTAGGAGCAAATGTTTAATAAATAAATAAATAAATAAATAGTAATTTAAACAATATTTGCAATTCTAACCTAAATTTAAAAAAAAAAAAGAGAATTAAAATTCTGTCAGAAAAATCTCAAAATACTCAAAAAAATTTACACAAGAAGCATTTATATGTCATGGTTTTGCCTATGAAAGGCGCTCAAATAAAGTTTACTTGGTTTTAAAGTGTGAAAAATACACACTTTAAAAAAACAACAAAAAAATCTGAGTTCCCAGAAGAATATGAAAGAACACAAATAAGTAATCTAATAAAATAAATAGAATAAAAAACCTATAAAACAAAATAAAAAATAAAAAAACAAGCTAACAAAATGAAGCAAATACCAAAACAAAGATAAAATGTTCAGCATCTTTAACTAAATAAAGCTAAATGCAACAGCTCTACATTAAATTATCCGATTATCATCACTACTTCCGAGTTTCTGACTTGCAACTGTATTGAGTTCGGACTTCTGAGGCCAAAAATAAAAGCTTGTTGGAGGTCGACAGATCACAACATGGCAAAGAAACAGATTTTAATTTAATCAACTTCATCAAACATTTAAACCAGCTTGTGAACACCTCGCTCCATGACAGCGTGGTCAGCAGTGGTTGTTGCACTGTGGGAAGAAACAGGTGGACAGATGGATGAAGCGGCTGCAGCACATTTCATCTCACCACTTAATGTTCCAGATATGACATGCACCACATTCCTGGACAACAGGAAATTAAAGATCTGCATCGCCACAGAGGAGCTAGCAAGAAAAAAAAAGAAACAGAAAACAATCCCTGCAGAGAGTATGACCTATGACTGACCCACAGACGGGAGAAAATGCACTTTTTTCATCCCAAACAGGAGATTTTAGCTCCCTCTCCTGCGTTTGCTCTAATCCGGCAACACTCCCTCTAGTGTTGCAGAATCTGAGATAAAGACGCGCTGATCTGTGCTTCAGTCCCTCGGAGCAGGACTCTGCATCGAGCGTCTCTGTCTGGTTATAATGGAAGAGGTGAGAGAACACCAGCAGCGACGCTCAACACACTGGGAGGACCGTCACACAGCGGAGTGTTTTCATGGTAGGCTTGAATTTTATCCACGTTATGCTGTGAATTGTCTCAAAATAACTTTGGTTGCTGTGGAGATCAGATCTTGTGGCAGCACACGCAACAGAAAGTCGATAAATGTTAATCTGATCGAGAAGGAAAGTTGCATGTGAATGCATGTTTTTGATTTACCAAGTTGAATGTTTTAAACATGGCTGCCTTTAAACTTACATGTTCTAATTACTAAATGTCTAAAAACACCTAGCCAGGGTTAGAGATTAGTAAAAGAGGAAAAACGGAGGAAAATGTGAAAATGAAGCCTAAAGTTAATAAAAAAAAGTGAAGTAAAATCAATGTAATCATTTATTTACTCTAGTTGTTGCATTAAAAAAATGGAAGTGCAGAACATTTAAACTTTAAATTATCTCAATCTACTAAAACCCAAAGCGCGTTTTTTTTCCCTTTTTTTTTTCTAACGATGGTTTCGGCTGACAGATCATCACCTTTCCTTTCACATAACAGGTGACAGAGTAAAGATAAGCCTCTCCACTAACAATCCTGTATTATGTAATTTAGTGAACATCTGCACACATCTTCATCTGCCTCCCAGCGGTTCACAGATAATCCATCATACTCTCTGTCGCTTCTATAGGTTTTTTGCACTCTTATTTTATTTTTATTTTTTTAACCGGTTATTTAAAGATAGAAAAAATAAATGAGCCTTCATTAGGCTCAATAATTGAAGCCTGTTTTAGCAACAGATGAAAATCAATTAGTTGAAATATACATTAAAATGAGTGGCCCGGATGAGAGATTTGCGTCATTTACTTCTGGTGGCATTGAGTTACCGTGGTGATTGTTTTTAATCCAAAAACCACATAAAGTTTAATGGAGGCAGCATAATGGAAAAATGGCCAAGATGTGGTTTCATGCCTCCACTATAAGATGCAGTTTTAGATCATAGACATAAAAGCTGTGCTGTGACTGCAGCAGTGGGAATGGGATGGGATGCACCAATCACCATCAGAGTTTCTTTAGGAGTTTTTTTAAAAATTGTATTTAATGAGTGTTTAGTATTTCTTACTCTGTACTTCCTTTGCCTCTTTTACAGTTTGACTTAATGCTGTGAGCCTGCAGCTGGAAAATAAAGCGAAACTAAACAGGAAGCTCTTCTTCCTGTCGTCATGGTGGTCACGGTCTACAACATCTCGTCCACCTCGGCCAGGGTGACGTGGCCCGCCTCCCCCGCCTGCCTGGACACCTTCTACAGCGTCATGTACGACCCCAACTGGAACAGCCTCATCATGGGCTACAAGCGCAAGAGCTTCAAGCACGAGGAGCGCATCCCCGTCAGCCAGACCGCCACCTACCTGGGCAACCTGCTGCCCCAGACCGCCTACTTCCTGTGCGTGACGTGCCAGGCCGCCGACCCCGTCCGGGAGCAGTGCCAGGTGTTCAGCACGCCGAGCGAGAGCAGCGAGGGCCACGACCGGGCGGGCTGGGAGGTGGCGGTGGGCGTGTGGCTGACCTGCTGCCTGCTGCTGCTGGTCATCGCCGGCGTCCTGCTGTGGGGCTGCCTCCACAACATGTGCTCCCTGCCGGGCCGCGCCGCCGAGAGCCGCCCCGTGGTGACGGCCTCCGCCCGCCAGGACATGTCCAGTTCGGGACATCTGTTCCAGGCCAGGAGCAGCAGCAGCGAGGAGAGCATCAAGCGGGCCGCCGCCATGCAGACGTCGCTGATGCTGGCGCAGCCGGGCGGCCATGTAATTACCCCGGAGCATGAGGGCTGAGCCGGCTGACAGAGAGCCGGCATTAATCGAGCGGATTGAGGTCACCACGGTATTGTTCCGCGCCCCCCGCCGACCCCGGATGAATTATCACCGAACGTTTTACCCGCTCAATGAAAATCCTATTTGTGCTTACAGGGATATCGTCATAGCAACCATTCATGACAAGACAGTTTGAACCATTTTAAGTGAGTTAACCTAAACATACAAGCTGTTAAAGTGAAGATGGTCATCCTGCTCGAAATACTAAACTCATAAAGGGTTTTTCAGCTTTAACCTTCTAGATTAATATTTTATTTATTTATTTATTTATGTTTTGCAGAGAGAAGTTTTTCCCTAAACATTTTGCACAAGACATAAGAGACATGAAACTCAGCACAATGTTTCCTTCAATAAAGTTTCCTTCCCTTTATATTCTGTAGGGATTTCATTAAGGCTGGGCAATAAATCAATTTAATTGATCAATCAAATATTTAGTTTTTGCAAATGTAATATTTGGAAAATCTGGATTTTTCTTTTTCCATGAATGCGCTTTTTAAGATTTTGACAGTTCAGTGATGTCATCTTGTTTGACAAACATTTTCTATAGCTTTTATTTATCTGGACTTTGAATTCAGGTCAACTATACGGCGAAATATATGAGTTGGGAAATATATGAGTTTTTTTACAAAAATAAAGTAAATGCTACAAGAATACAGTCGTAGCAATACAAGAATAAAGTTATATAACAATAAAGTCAGAATAAAGTTATTACCAGAATGAAGTTGTAATATTAGGAAAACTCCAACACAAAAAAAATAAATTAGTCCAAGTTCTTTTTTTTGCATTAATAAAAAAGTTTTTTTTTTGTTTTTTTTTATCATTTTAAGACATTTTTCAGGTAAAATTGTGTCTTTATTCTGCTAACGTTATAACTATGTTCTTGTAATTAAACAGAAATTCTTGCAGCCTGACCCTAATATTCGCAGAAAGAATGACTGAAGTTAAAGCCACTTACTGACAATATTTTCCATCATTTTCAATTAATTTTTTAGAAAAGAAAGCAAAAAGCAAAAAAAAAATTAAAATCAGAAATCAGATGTGGTATGAAACATTTCTGAGGTTGTATTTTTAAGCCATCTGGCCCAGCCCTAGATTTTATTATCATGCAGTAAACATTTAGCTTTAACATGTGCTTATGCACAGCTGGTCAGGTCACGACAAAAAAAATCTGTTGCTTATGGAATCCAAAGAAATAAAGCGAGTCGTTCTCTGGGAGCGGTGATAACAGAGGAATGCACTGACCTTTGACCCGTACAGATAATGGGGCTGAGCATTGGGGGGCTTATCCCTCTGGAACTCTTGAGAGAAGGGCAGGATGGTGCGCACAAACCTGGACACACAGAAGGAGATTATTCAAACACGCGTCACAGTGCAACATAAACAGCTGGGTACATTACACAGAGATGAAAAGTAAAGAATGAACACACACACAGCCATCAGGAGCAACTTTACAACCTATCAGCCACAATCCCATCTCTTTACACACAAGCTGTTGTTGAAACTTTCAGCGCTTTCAGGAGCGCAGATTTTATGTAACTGCAGAGAAAATACCATGTCCATTAATGCAGCACCTGAAGAAGTACAATGAAGAGACGCAATTTCAGTAAATGTAAAAACCAAGCTAATAAAACCAGATGATGGTCATTAAAGGCCAGCATAATGGAAAATGTACTTGCTTGAGCTTTAAATCATGTAGTGTTATTCCCTCATCAAAAACATACCAGCTCCTCCAGACTAGCCAGCAGCAATTAGCAAACACCCGATGGAACTGGGCATCTGCTGAGCTCATTATAGGAGCTGCTGCTCAGTGAAACGTTGTTAAAGGATTAATAGAGGAAAGACGTTCTGATGACTTCCAGAGGATAGTTTCTTAAAGAGACAGAGGACCAAATTTCAATGTGTTAATTGCAGCATTAACCAGCATGCTATAAAGTGGCACCATGTGGCTGAAAACACACGATGCTGATGAGTCTGGAAATGTGAGCTGGCCGGGTTTCACCTTGATCTGCCCTGACCAGTGGCTGACTGGAGGGACATTTAAAAATATGATTCCTTTCTAATCAGTGAACACGCCAGAGTTGTAGTAAGAGTTCAAAATGTAAAGTTTAAAGTAAAAACATTAAAAAAAAAAAAACCTGGGTCATGAAGCAAAATTTAAAACATATTTATTCGACTGCTGATTCAGCAGCAGCAGTCTCAGTCATCAGTGATAGTTTGTTTTGTTATGTAATGCGGTTTATTTAAATTTATTGCAAGGTAAATGAGCATTATTGTATTGTCTATGTACCAACTACGTTAATGTTGATTCAAGTTTTTTTTTTCCTTTTAAATCAACACCTTTTATTCAGTCCTTAAAACTGGATTCTGGTTTGTTCTGTTTTTGTTGATGGACCACAAATCTTTAAGTGCAACTAAAATAAAGCCAGATAAAACTGAAACTCAATAGGAAGAAAGGGGAAATCAAAATTTAGGACAATATAAAAAAGATATAAACAGGCGTCATTTATTTATTTGAGTCACTCTGAGAAATATGAGCAGAACAATTGTGGCAGCTGCAAACTCAGCTCAGCTGGCATGGTGCTCTGCTTCTGCTGAGCTGGCCATTTGCATTTATTTGTTTAAAACCAAGCTGATCCTTCTGACCTTTCACTGATCCATCTGTTGTTTTTAACTGAAAATAAACACAAAACAGGGAATTTATTGCTAAAACGGACTCTTCAATGCATCTGGTTCTCATTTCGTTTTGTGTAAATGCATTCTCACTGCAGTAAAACTACAACATGGAGACCTCATTTTCTGTCTTTTTACTGTTTTTATGTATTGCTGGTCATTCCGTGAAACATCACTTCTAAGCAAATAAAAAATAATTTGCATATAATCCCTGAGAATTTAACCACAGCAGAACTAAACGCGGCAGCCTCTCTACTGCAGCCGACCCACCTGTTGGTGGAACCGTTGTAGCAATAGTTGGGCAGAAAGTCGTAGTTGAGCTCCCAGAAGACGTGCAGCGTTATCCTGCCGTATGGGGCCGACACGTTGTGGTTGGCCTCGCGGAACATGGCATCGAAGCTGTCCAGGGTCAAGAACTTACTGAGCAGCTTGTGCGTCATGCGATTGACCTCCAGAAGACCTTCGAGCTCCTGGAAACAGGAAGTGAAAACAGTTGGCAAATGCAGAAAAGGGCAGCAAAAGAAGCTGTTTGCTTTTTTGATAAAACAAGCAAAACAAAAAATCGAAGAGTCGACGTGCCATTATGGAGGTGAGGTCCTCGCTCTCGAAGCGGTTGATTGCGAGCTCCAGAGATTTGTGGAGTGCCGCAGAGACCCGCTGGGTGATGAGTCGGTTCAGGTCGATGGAGCGGCCCAGGAGCTGAGGCAGAGGCTCTGTTAGTAAAGGGAAGGAGGGTGCTGAAGGGGAGAGGAGGGAAGGGAGAAGCAGGTAGGGGACACACCTGGACGTGGCGCTGCTTCAGCAGGGTCTCATATCTGTTGGAAGTGGGCCAGGGAATGTTGGCGCCCTGGTTCTTGCAGTCGGCTCTCAAGCGTTTATCGAGGAGAAGACTGAGGGATTCAAACAGAGAGTGAAAAGACTCGGATGAAGGACCGCTTAAAAAGATTTCATTCTGATGTATTGAAATATTTCAGAACTTTACCAGATGTTGTCTTATTTCTATAAATTTAAGGCTAAGTTCTTCATCTATTATCTCGACAAATGAGATACGAACATCTGGATTGTGGAAGACAAAAACACTGAAGCACCTTTGTGTTGCATAAGTTTAAAGAAACTTTGTAAAAAGTTAAAAGAAAAATGAACCAGTTGAAGGAGAACTCCATCTTGCTTCTTCTGTGCATCATGCATATAAAAACCTTTAATAAACAATGAAATAAAACTTGATATCTGGTGTTTGTTTGACATTGTAGAAGACAGTTCTCAGATATTGAATTTGTCGTCTGATTGTTGTCCAAACTTCAACCATCAGATCTTTCAGATGAAAATACATTTCTCAGAAGACCAACTTGATGGTGGCAGTATCATGCTGAGGGTCTGTTTCACACATGGCGGTTTTATTTGGAAAAGACAAACAGTGGAAACAGGAGCACTCACCTTCCAGCTAGGATCTTGTAATAGGCAAATATCTGATCAGCCAGCTTGTAGACAAACTGATCAAAGCACAAGTTGACCTGAAAAAGCAAAATAAAGAGTTAGAATGCCTTGTAAATAAACGATTAAACAACTATGGAAGGCAGCAATTTGTCCCTTGCGATTTTTCGATTTGATTCAAGACAAAAAAGAGGAAAAACCCTCACCATTTATAAACTGTTATGCAATGGCTCTACATATATAGCAGAGATATGCAACAGAGATTATTGAAGAGAGCTGAAGCGTGGATTTATGGTGCACAACATGACTGCAAACAATATGCAGTATTAAACGGGGGGAGGGGGGAAAGCGTATTTTGTCATGAAGCTCTGCCACACCGAATATAAAAGATTAAGCTTCTCTAAAGGACCATCACATCATCCAGGACACATTTACAGTGCATTACCTCGGCCTCTATCTCATCATAGAGGAACTGCTTCTTGAATTTGGTCAGAGCGTAGTGTGCGCTGTCGTTGTACAAGTCCAGGGGATACAACACGTACCTGCACACATTTGAGGAAGACTTTATGTTACACATAAAAATTCGCTTCAAATGTGCCTGAAATAGTTCCAGGATACAACACAGAAACATTTGCACATAATTAAGTCCTAATTCTGCCATTGACTACATTCTGCCACACTACTCCTGCAAGGTGAATGCTTAAAAAAAAAAAAAAAAAAGATGATGATGATGTCATCATGACACAAGCAAATGAATAAAGTTGATTTATTTTGGTGTCGGTTTGAAGAATTACAGAGTTCTGGCCGGTGCCAGAGAAGGTGCTTAATGGCTTATGTAAATCTGTAGCGTACCGCAGTAATCCAGTGGCCAACATGAAAACAGGCCTGAAAACATGAAGAAACAACATCCAGCTTTGCAGAGCAACTCTGGAGAATCTGGTCAGAAAGGTGAGCATGCGGTGCACAGGCAAAGTATTCACGCCCCTGAGCTCTTCCACTTTCAGTCACGTTGCAACCAAAATCATCAAAGCGTTAAATTGAGATTGTATCAGATCAACATAAAGAGCTTAAACGTGGCATAAACACGATAAATGGATTTCAGAGTCTTCCACTGCTATGACTCCCCAAACTTTTTGTTAAGCCCAAGTAACATCTAGAGCAGCCACTTGTTTTAGTTTTATGTCGCCCTATTAGTGAATAGTTTTTACCTCTGTGACACAGCAAACATGTGGAAGAAGGTGTTGAAGACAGAAAACAGACTTTATTTTGCTGGTGGGTCATTGTATCATGTAGATAAAACCAATCAGAAAAAGTGTCAGTTTGTCAGATAGGGTGGGCGATGTTCACAATATGTTGTGGTATTATTATGATAACGATAAAAGAGACGATTAAAATATTTATTACTTCTTTTTAAAAAACTGTATGACAGAGTCACAGCATTTATAGTCCCTCAAGCACAAATAATACTCTGGAAAAACATGACCAAATTTAAACCAGTCGCATAAAAAATGAGCGTGATTTGTGTCACCTATCTCAGTATTTGCATTTAATCATATTTTCAAATTTATTTTTACTCTCATTGAAGAAACAGTGAAGAAAACAGTAAAATTCCCAATCCAAACAATACGGACAGTTTTGGGCATTTTTAAATATCGTTAATTGTAATTTGCAACTTAATCAAAATTCTTATGAAAATGAATTTATCACGATAAATTCACGATACACGCCGACTGGGCTGGAAGAAGAAGAGTTTCCAGAAGATGTTTCACGACAGAAAGACTTACTCCATCATGGAAGCCTCCTTGGTGTCCAGGATGTGGTCGGTGAGGATCCACGGCATGGACATCTCAATGGGGAACTGGATCCGGCGGCCCATGGTGAGCTCCAGGAAGAACTCCCTGAACCAGAGCTGGGAGAGGTCGCAGCACTGCTGCAGAGTCTCTGCATGGAGACACAGAGAAGGGTTTTAAATCTGGGCTCTTTTTTTTCATCCAAATTTCTGCCATTACAGAATCAAACTCCTCACCACTGAAGTTCAGCAGATGTGTGTAAAAGAAAGACTCCTTGTGAAATTTTTCAATGTCCAGGATGGTGGGGCCCTCCAGGCTGCTGCGCAGGGTCTTCTTCGAGCCGCTTTTGTCTGCAATGAGAGACTCCAGCATCGTCCTCACCATGTAGAGCTGCGGCGTTTATGAACAAACAGAGAAAAGGAAAGTGAGGTCAGCAGCCTGGTGGCACCAACAACAATGATTTTTAGGAAATTGGCTTGTTTGGAAGTTCACTGCATCTCTTCTGTTCTGGGTCATCCTCTAACATTTTTATCTCTTTATCTAAGAAGCACTGAAAACGCAGGTGTTGAAATCTGTTCTTGGAAGCAATCTGGACAGTAGATTGGTTCTAAGAGCAAAGCTCTAAGCTGATAAATCTGCGGGGTTTACGCAACATAATGGACGAAACTATTTGCCCGAAATGTTGCTCAGCAACAAAACTCCTGACTCCTGAACACAGATCATATTTTAATCAATAGCCATTTCTAAAGTCCTAAGGTTCATGCAGGACAAAGAAAAGCTCCAATAGAAGTCAACTGAACACCAAAAAACAAAAAACACAACAGTAAAGTACAGGACATAAAGAGTATGGCTCATCCGTCTTGCCCAGTCAGTTTTGATACAACAGTGCAGACCTGCGCTCTAATCGGCTGCCACACCGGCTCCATGAGCTTCATAAGCCTGATTAATGTGAACTGGCGGAGCCTGATCTGTTGACACCTTCAAGGTGTGGGAAAGGATTATAGCTGGGATGATAATAAGGGATCATGTCTGCCCAACACTAAAAAAGCACCATTTCAATTTAGAGTAAATGACACAGATTCATCTGTTTAAAGTTTATTTTAGTCAAACTCTACCAGCTCCACGACTAGAAAGGTTGAAATGGAGACACACCTGAGTGCTGGAGGGCCCCACGGCTCGCCGCGGGACTTTAATGTCGAAGCCCCCCTTTGGGTCCTTCTCCCCTCGCAGGGCGGGGTCGTTGTGCGGCTCCCGGCCCGTCTCCCAGTCACACACCGTTTTACGGATGGCCTGAAGGACGCTGCAGCAACGGGTCAGAAACTTTAATTAGCCTGTGCATAAGAAAAAAAATAAACTGACAGCAATAATCCTGCTGCAATAAGAAAGTTAACGATGAATTTAAATGGGTTCAATTATTTCCTTTCTGATGATTGATATTTTTTTGATGGCCAATTTTGTTTACAGAGACTTCATAATCCAACTTATTTTTGGTTTTGGTTGAATGAGGGTTTTATTTTTGGTTCATTTAGCATTTTTATTTTGGATATTTAACATAAATTCCAGTGTAAAAAAATACAATCAGTTTATCTTTAAACACAAAAATAGGTTTGTGCATAAAGTTCTTGTGTTACCAGTATCGGCTTTGCTTAGCCACCAGGCATTTTCATGAATAAAAAAAAAAAGAAAAAAGAATTATTCAAAATGTATATGGTGGCCAGTATGCGATATGCAGCAAAGACGTACAACTTCAACGCTGAACGACTTTTGAGCATTTTGAATCGATCCAGAATTCCCAGGACTAGGAATGGCAATTCTCTGTAGAATCTATTTGTTTTTTCTGCACCTCTGATCACCAGACTTTAAGCACAATGTGAAACCGGGCGTCATTTGGGTCCGACCTCTGGATGACGTTCTTCTTCTTCTTGATGGCCTGCCTCAGCGGGTCTCTCAGGGTAATCTGAGCAAAGTCCTGCAGAGCTGAGTAGATGGTGTGACGGATGGCGTGGTTAAACACGCTCTCCATGCGTCCCATCAGCACCTGCAGCCCCTTTATCATAGCCATCACCTGCCAACAGCGCAACATGTGATGAGCCACCAGGCTGCCAGTCGTCTGACATCATGTTTTCAGAGTGACGATGCGACAGACCTCTACGAGGGCGAACTTCTCCTCGCTGGTGTAGTTGTAGCGGGTGGCCCTCTCGTACTCCTCAGCGTTGTCGGGACACTCCTTGTTGGAGTATTTGTCCGTCGGGTGAACCAGTTTCCATGAGTACTGTGGGAGAGAGAGACGGAGACTTTCTTTGAATGGTCGAAAGTGGCAAACTGCATCAGTTGTGTTGTGAAGAACTGATCACGTGTTGAGAAGATGGCCTGTTCTCTCGTACCACTTCCATAACGTGAGCACTCCACTGGGAGAGCAGCTGCATGCCCTGCAGGGCCAGGTCAAACAGCTTCCTGTACTCTGCATCCGTCTTCTGGGATTCCTGACGCCCGGATCCGGTCACAACCTGCGATCACACAAAAAAAAAAATATAGAAAAAAATTTTAAAAAAATTCGACTCACACCACATCATGACTTTCCTCATAAATTATGTGAATCACATTAACTCACGAGCCTTCAGGAAATTTAAATTTCTAGGAAGATTTAAATTTTCCACCTGTATCAGGGCTGTCAAATTCATTTTGGGCCTTTTCAAGGTCATGAATATTCTTAATGGGCTGACTGCTGAAGAATGTGCTGATAAAACACATTCTGCATGTGACGAGTGTCTGAGGCACTCATCACATGCAGACAGTCAAAAAACTCTCTGCATGTGATGAGTTCTTCCAGAAACTAAATTATATTGAACATCTTTTCACACTTATCAGTCCCACTGGGAATTCATGATTGTTTTTGGGGATTTTTTTTATTTTTTGCAATTAAAATAGCAGATTTTCTGGAACTACTTTAGAAACATTTGCAAAAAATGTTGCACTTATGTGACGATAGATGTGACTTTTTGCTACTCATCGTATTGTTCACGGGCTGTAAGTTGAGACCAAGTAAAGCTGAGGCAGCAGTGGAGTAGAAATAAGAAATACTGGCACCTACAGGTGGGGAGTTCGTATAACTTTAGCAAGATTCATCTTCTATGCACCACAAATCTGGAACAAATATCCAGAAAACTGCAAAACAGCCAAAACACTGAGCTCCTTTAAATCAAGATCAAAAGCTCACTTGTTTAGAGTTGCTTTTTAACCGTAATAAATGGAACATTGACCAACATATTTGGTGTGTATTGATGATTTGGTGCTAATTAAAATGTAATGTTTGTTATTCATTTCTCAATTGGTGATGTTTTTATGACTTTCTATCTCAGTGTTTTTACGACGTAAAGCACTTTGAACTGCCTTTTGCTGAAATGTGCTATACAAGTAAACTTGATTGATTGATTAACCAATTTTTTTTTTATTTATTTTGAGGAAAATTTGCAGTAACCTTACAATTATGCATTAACACAGCAAAATGCAGAGATGTATTGATTTTGTGTGAATCAAAAAAAGCTAGAGGGTCTGATTGACGTAATGTGGCAGTATATAGATAAAAACTGCTTTGATTCGACTGATATAACATTTAAGCAAAACAGCTGTTACCTTGAAGGTTCTCCTTATGCGTCTCTCTGGAGTCTAGAGGGCCACATAAGAAGCTACGGTGGGCTGAATTTGGCCCCAGGGCCTCGAGTTTGACGCATGTAACCAAAACGATCGACTTTTACATCATAGTGCAACCGAAAACAGCCTGGCTGTGGATGTAGGGTTCACTTCTGTTTTTAACTGGGCTCACAGTGTCGAGTACAAAGGTGTGATGCATCACTTGAGCAGATGACCATCAGGTCTGCGTCTCCCATACGAACCTCGCTGTTGCTATAGCGAGCGAGTTCAGAGATGAAGCGCATGTGATCCTCCCTGATCTGAATCATCTGCTCACATATGTTGTACTGAGGGCTGCTGGATATAGAAGTGCAGGTCCATCTGGAGGGTGGAGAAAAACAACAAAAATGCACATGGAAATATGTACAACAAATAGTAATCTGCACTGTATTGTTTCCATGTTTCTGATGCAGATTTAGTCTCACTTGGATTTGTTCTCTTCAAAGTGAGCGCTGGTCTTGATGTACCGGGACAATTCGATCTGCATGTCGCCAAACAGCGGCACCACCTGCAGTTGCTGTTAAACCCAAAAACACAAAGATGTTTCCTGTAAATGCTGCATTTACAATCCCAGATGGATTTTCAACAGAAACTTAAAACTTGGTCTAAATTAGACCATAAAATTGTTATTTTGTCGACATGATGTTTCCTTGTGAAGTGAGAACCTGCAACTTAAGATGTGCTACATGTGATATAAGTTCTATTATACTCTAATTTCATCCCAACAAATTAGCAGCAACATTCAACAGGTGTTAAAGAGCAGACTGAATACATTCTGTAATTACAAATGAATATTTAGCTAATCTGCATCCCTACCCTTTTGTGGTCATTTACTATAGTAGAACCATTTATATCTGACACTTCCTCTAATGCGTTAGCTAAACCAAGCATGGCTGTTTTGTAAAGTTTTAGTTGAATGAAGCATGTTATCTGTGTTGAAGCTTTGCTTATTGACCGTTAAGAAGTCTCAAGCATTTTAAAATTGCTTAAAATACTTAAGTAATTTTAAGCATTCATGTTAAGAATTCATGAATGCTTAAAATTACTAAGCATTCATGTTCATGCTCTTATTTTGAAGTGGATTCCATTAAATACCATAGAGCTCCAGCATTAGTGAAAATAACATTTTAGCTAGTAGTGCCCACCATTTTATCTGACAATTAACTACTGCTTTAAGGCTAGCTCAAGAACTTTGCACAGATGTTACAGTTTGGCCAGTAGGAAAGAAAATCAAACTAATCTTGTTATAATGTGTCAGAATCATGTTGGGAGAAATGCGCTGATCCATTCAGATTGTAGCGTCCAACTGAACAGACGTTCCCACAACGAGCTTTGAGCCAGATGTATGCCAACTCTGTTTGGCCGACCATAATTCAATAACTATTAATTAATAAGTACGATCACACGTTTTATGCTTTGATATAAAAACCAAACAGTATCAGAGTGCAAATCAAAGTAAGATGAAGTGTAGAATATTTTATTAAAATGCTCGCGTGTCTCTCTCTACCTTGAAAAACTTGTCGATCTTGGTGAGGTTGATCCTCTTCTTGGCGTCTAGCTTGTAGATGTTGCTGCTGTTTCCATCCATGAGGTACAAACCAAAACCCATAACCTGCACAGGTGAAAAGAGTTACAAAGAGGATGTCTACATATGTCAACAATGATCCACTTCTGCATTTGTATTAAAGATTGAAAATATATCGCCAATACATTGTTGCCGCATTATCAGTAGATGCAAAATGGATATCATAAAGAACTGCAATAAAGCTAAACATTTAAGTATGGAGCATTTTGGGCTCCTTATGCCTGTAGTAAACAAGGTAAAGCTTATTTAATGTAGCACTGAAATGTTTAGGAAGTTAAAACAAAGGTTTTTATTTTTCCCCAGTAGCTGCAGAGATTACTCACTATTTGTGGTCTAGATTTGCTCTAAACTCAAAGAAGGAAGATGACATCTTTTCAATTATCTGGTTATTTAATGCAAATCATAAAGTTCGAACAATATTCACAATATTTTCCAAATGTTTTCCACAATATCCTGCAGCTCTAATTTATATCATTTCAGTTCCATTCACCTTGAGCAGCATGTGTTTCTCACTGGGTGTGAGATACAACTTATTCTCGTAGTAATCCACACACAGGTTGACGATGTCGGCCAGCAGCTCTTCGTAGCCGTTGATCACTTCCAGCTGCTGCTGCAGCGACTGATGGGCAGACAGACCACCAGCAATGAATATTTTTTAAATATGTATTACATGAAAATGAATATCAACTCGACTGCTGGTCATTACATGTAGTATTTTTAAAGAAACATATTGTAATAATGGTAATAAAGCCCAATACAAATAAAGATTTTTTTCTCTTTATTTGAATGTTCTGCTCTGCAACATCATTTAAACTTCTTAAAATTTTATTTGTGCATTTATTTTTCCAAAAACGACAAGAAAAATCATGACTATGTGTCCTAAATGGCCACTTTAATAAGTATTTGGTGCAGAACAATAAGACAAACCTGAGTGATTTTGTTGTGGTTTGCCAGGAACATGGACAGATTCTGAGACTCCTGAATGGAGGAGGGTTCGGACATCTTCCTGAGAAACTGAGCAGCTCTAGACAGAGAGAAAGATCGCTTTTACACCATTTTTGGTTTTAAGCAGCATTTAAAATAAAAACAATCTGCAAAACCAAAATTAAAAAAATGCAGTTTAGTGTTTTTAACAACCGCTAAACAATCTGGAAGGGTCACAATCTGAATCGGAGGCGACTGTGTGACTTTAGGAGAAACTGGTGGAGTCGTTCCTTCACTTCCTGCACAGAAAACTACAACTGCTTGTAATCAACTCGGAACAGATGAAAACTACAGGAAGTTCTAGCTGAATAAAACATAACTGTATACTATTAAAATGTAGGTTTAGTTCATTATGTACACCAAAAAAATAAAAATGTTAAGTTAATGTATTAAATATTTCATTGTTTTTCTTTTAAATCACATTGAACTGTCCTTCATCCTCTTCCAGATCGGTACCAACCAGCGTCTTCCCTCGGCTTAAATCTGGACATTCTGAACAAACATCCTGCCATCTAGTGTTGGCACCGGACAGCAGCTGCACTGCAGCCTGTAGAGCTTCTGAATACCGTTTGTATGCAGAGTGGTCGTTCTTGACGCTGCACTTCATGTTCTTCAGCTCGTCCAGCACGGCGAACATGTTGATGAACTTCCCCAGGGTCAGCAGGTACGCCTCCGAGACAAAGTCCTTCCTGCGCTCGGTGTGGCACAGACGGCGAACCTCCCCGCAGAAACGGTCGATGGCAGAGCGCTGGATGGGAAAAGAGAGGCTCCAATAAGCCGAAAATAGTAGAGGATCAGCTAAAAATCTGTACCGTCCTAGTAGTGTGTAGGACGGTACCTGGAAGTACATGAAGTTCATTAGCTTGGTGACTTCTGGCTCAAGGACCTCCACAGTCTTCTCATAGATCTCCACTCTGTTTGGCTGCTCGTTACATTTCACCTGGGAAAAGAAAGGCGAAGGTTAAAGAATCATTGTTAGAACTAGAGCTGCACCAATCTGATACCAATATCGTTACCAATATTGACAAAAATTATAGTTTGTGCATCGGTGACGATGTGCCCAATCCATAAAGGCAGATCTATTCAGTCTAATTCTACGCTCTGAGCGACATCATGCTTTATTATTCATTTTATATTATATTTCTAATTTCACTTTCTGAAAGAAAGAAGGTTTGTTGCAATTTATTTTTACGTTTGACTATGGTAGTCAACCTACCTTGGTCGACCTATTGTCAACCTGTTGTTGACAATAGGTTTGTTTTCACATATTTAACCAGGCTTGTGAAGTTATTAGTGTATTTATGTGGGCTGTGCTGGTGCAGAGTTATTAAATAAATTTGTAATTCAGTACATTTATGTGTTAAAGAAAAGAAATGTTTCAAGTAAATTCAGCGCCGTTTTTCTGAATCAGATCGGAATCGGAAGTGAAAAAAGTGAATCGGTGCGTCCCTAGTTAGAAAAGTCCAGTTTACCTGCGGTATGGCGCGGGAGCAGCTCCTCCAGGTGTACAGCATGACGGCGTACTCCTGCCCCTCCTCCAACATGTCATTCTGACCCAAACAAAAATATTCAGTCACTTCACACAGCCTCAACTAAAACAAAACCTCACATGATGCATGCATGGTTGCTTCTGCGGCGAGTTTATTCCCCGAGGGCAAGAGTGGGAACCCGCCCTTCCTCCAAACAAAGTCCGGTTTGATCCCCACCCCGAGCAATTATCTCTCACTAATTAGAGACAAAGACCTGCTATTCCCGACAAGAGCGGCTTCAGAGCCGCCGTTTGTCCCTGGGCCGCTCGATCCAGGGTTTGGATCCCGTGACCGCCTGCTCCACAGCACCAAATGTGCTACAGGGACGGCCAAGTCCCACAGCCCAGCTTCAAAAGGCCTCTGACCTCGTTCTGGTGAGTTTGTGTGCGTTTTTGTTTCCCCCAGCTAGATAACAGACGCAGAGCAGAGACGTACCATGTTGGAGTGGACGGTGGCCTGCTCGATGTATCTGGCGATGCCGGTGACAAAAGCATTTCGGTCCTCGAAGTTGGTGTTGAAGTTGGGCTGTTGGGAAAATGAAACAACAGTGAAGATGGAGCAACAGATATGGAGAATTATTATGAACGTTTTAACAAAGAGAGATCAGGTTGCCATTAAAAAAAAAGTAAAAGAGCAGAAATCAATTTTATCGATTAGTTGAATCTTTCTTTTTTGAAGATTTAATTGTATTAATTTTTCACCATTGCTCTCCAAAGTGATGTCAGCACACCCATCTGGTTTGACAAGCATGTTTTGCTGCTTCTATTTATTTAGACTTTGTATTCAGATCAACTATACGGCAAAAAGGTCAGGCTAATAGAGAGAGAGCGAGAGAGAGACAGAGGGAGATTTTTTTATACAAAAATAAAGTCATAATCAAGGTTTCCCCCAGAAAACTCACTAAGCCTGGTGGTTGGGCACCAGGGCAGTCATTCATCCAGCAGCCCACCATGTTTTTGAGTTAAAAAATGTTTAAAGTTGACAGGAAATTTTTAAATGTCACTTGATAATCATGTGTTACTGAAAGATTGGAAGATTAATACCTGAACATCAACTATGAAATCTTAAAAAAGTGCAAACATTTTAATAAATAAGTAATGCTTAGCCTGGTGGGGGCACAAGTAAAGCCTGGTGGCCCACCAGGCTTACACTGGGGGAAACCCTGCATAATGTTACAAGAATGCAGTTGTAGTAATACGAGAATAAAGTCAAATGGCAATAAAGTCAAAAGAACTTGAGATTAAAGTCTTAATATTAGGAGAATTAAGTAGTAATAGAATGAAAACTGCAACAAAAAATAATTATCCAAGCTTTTTTCTCATTAAAGCAACTTTTTTCTCGTAATTTCAAGACATCCTTCTGGAAACTGCGTATTTTTTCTGCTAATAGTGTAACAACGTTCCTGTAATTAAACAAAAAAATGAGTCCTGTAGTCTGGCCCTGATACTCCGTCATGCAACTAACAGAAGGGATAATTAAAATAAAAATCACTTTTTGAAAATATTTTCTTTCATTTGTAATTTCTTTTTTTTTTTTTTGGAAAAGAAAGGAAGAAAAAAATATTAGAATTGAACCTGGTATGAAAAATATATATGCAGATTTTATTTTGGCACCATCTCGCCCTAAAGAGAACAAGCACAGCGGTAGAAACAAGCCATCCCAGCGCTGACCTGGTACATGACGGAGGCAGGGAGCGGCTCAATGCACGGCTGCTGGTCCGGCAGCGGCAGCTCCTCCAGCAGGTCCACGTTGGACAGAGCATCTTCTAGAGTCACAGTGGACGCCATATTGCTGTAAAGTAACAAGAAAGAAAGGCTTTAAAACTTTAGTCTAGAAACACATCTCTATGCTGCCATAGCTGCAGAATTAAAGCAGAACTTTGAAACCTGGAGGGACAAACTCAGACGCTGATTCAATTTCTGTTCAGTCCAAAGACACAGAGGAGATTCTAATACTGTTCTGATGCACCTTACTAAGATGCTTTTTAAAAACCAGAAGAGGAACATGAAACACGAGTCTGAGCCAAGTCACTCAAACCATATCATAAAATGTTGACAGCTGTACATTCATCTGAACAGCCGCCACACTGCCTTGCAAAATGGTTTTAAGCAACAGAAAACAAAAGAAAATGAACAAATATGAGGTGACTGGAAACGGTAGGAACTTAAACCTTTACTCATTACTGTTTTGCAAAACGTCTCAAGCTCAGCGACATTGGATGGAGCATGTCTGAACATCAGTTTGTGATCTTCTCACAGTTCCACATTTGGATTTAGCCTTGGCCTTTAACTAGGTCATTCTAACACATGAATCTGCTCTGATCTAAACTCTCTAATTGTAGGTCAGGCTGGTCGTTAAGTTTGTTGTCCTGCTGTAATATAAAACTCTGATCTTAGCTTCTGGCGGCTTCCAATAGGGTTTTCTTTTTTCCAGGAATATCCTGGACTGAGTTCCTTCAAAAATCCAAAAGGTCAAGGGGCATGAACACTGTAGCAGGGTGTTATATATCAGAGCCCAGGGGTCATTTGTGGCTCCCAACTGCAGTTCAAGAATGATATAAATTTGACCTGCAGGTGGTTGGAGGTGGTTGACACAGATGGAGACTTTTTTATTTATAATCAGGATAAAATTATTACAGACATAATTTTCTTACAATGGAAAATATTAAGTATTCGTCCCTTCGTAATCGAGCTTTTAGAATAAGTAGAACCACCTGTATCCAGAGACTTTGCTGCTCTCTAATCAGCTTATATGCAAATTATTAAACTTGGCTAAATATTTGCAAGTGCTTTGAACAAAAGGGACCCAAATCCGGTTCTTATAACTGAGAATAAATGTATTCAACTGAGCCCAAAACAATTTGAAAACTAGATATCTTTCTTTTAATATGAAAAAGATTAAAATCTTTCCAGACTCATTTACTTACAGATGAATGCATTTCCGTGTGCATTCTTCTTGGTTTTTTTAGACATTTATTTTACATTTAGACATATTTAGATCATTGACAATACCACACTTATGTTATATATACATTTTATATGGCTTATGGTTATATTTGAATTTACTAATATTGAACACTTTGGATGGAGTATCGGTCAGCATATAAGCAATTCCCCCTTGGGTATCAATAAAGTATATTCTCTGAATAATAACCTTTAAGCAGATATAAAACATACATTTCATTAAGTCCACATTTCTGTTCTTAAAAATTGTTTTTTAATTGATCTGATTTAATATTTTAACTTTAAATGTCATGTCGTCAAGCAAGAGGAAAATCATCATAATTAACCGAAATAAAGCCTTTGAAGAATAGAATTTGTGTGTTATGAATATATAAAATGTCAATAATATTCTAATTTATTGAATATTGACTGAAGGTGTATGCGACTTGTCCCCGCTTCTCCTTAGAGCAGCTTCAAGGATGGGTGTTAGAGCTTCCCAAACACAGGAAGCTAAAAAAAAAAAAAAAAAAAGCTCAATTTTAGGCTCCTCTTGTGCAAACAGCTGTGTAAATGCCCACCGCTTCCTGTCTATGCAGCTTCAGAATCCGGGTCGGGGTTAAATCCTGACTCATGGGCCGCTGAACAGAACGTCTCACCGGTTTGGCATTTCCCTCTCATTCCTCTGCACACCTTTCCGTGTTTCACTTTAGACACAGCCCCGTCACCTTGCCGCAGTTTGGCAACAACATACCAGACGGTGTTGTTTTTTTTTTCTGCTCAAGTCATGTACAGACAAGCGTGTGAGCACAAAATCATAGAGAAGCTCATTTTTAATCACTCAATTGTTTCCAAAGCATCAAGAATGAGACAGAGCTAAAACACAGTCAAAAATAGAATGGAAAGGGGAAATTAAGGTGCTACAGCATCATCAGGTATAAAGTTTAATAGAAAAATAGTTCCTAAAAAGACAATACATAAAAAACAAGATTGCAACAGTGAAAATTAAGCAGCATTGAAGGAAAAAAATAGACTTTATCCCATACCAATCAGTATCTCGTGGACAGCAGACACCATCTGGTGCACACAATATAGTATGTGATGCGCACTACAAAGTTAATTTTTCTTCTTCAATGTCCCTCTAGGGGCTCCATAGGTTCCAGTAGTGGCAATGATAATAATGGTATAATGTACAAGACGATAAAAGAAGCTACTACAAATAAAAATATCAGACTCACAATCCAAGGCATTGAAAAAGCTATCAGCAGTAAAAGAGAAGGCAGCTTTCTGTGCTGTGAAGAGTAACTCTCCTCAGTGATGAGGCCACCAGATTAGCGCTAGCCACAGTAGTGCTGTAGGTGTGATGTGATACGATTCAGTTTGCTTTCCCACAGTCCTGCTGACAGGCGGACGTCACAATCTGCAAACACAAACCCACAGCAATCGTAACCGCGTCCCACAGAAGAACCGACGAAAACCTCACAGGTCAGCGGGAGGAGGAGCGGTGTCAGCGTAGGTCATTGGATCTCCAGAGGGAAGTGGAGGAAAGAGAACCAACAGCAGGTTGCAAGAAGACCGCATGACGTTTTTGAACCTTAAGGGTTAGTGTTAAAAAGATGGAGGATCCCGGCCTACTGACTCACAGCTGGCTGAGGAAAACTTTGGCTATTTTTAGATAAATGATCTGTTTTACCCACATCAGGCTTTTAATGCCTGACTCACTACACTTGACAGCCAGTAACTATGAGTCAAACAAGTTACCCACAGTGAGCAAAGTTGGTCAATTTTTCAGCAATCAGCAGGGTTGATAAAACATTTTAAAGCATTCATTAAAAAAAAACTTTCATTTTGTTTAGTCTATAAATACTACAAACATGTTCTTTGCTGCATTTTGTTATCAATGTAGTAAATATCTGAAAGATTAAAGATGAATGACTTCATTCATAAAAAATGGAAAATCTTATTCCTTCTTTTGGTGCACACTTTATTAGTCAATGTTAGTCACATTTCGTCACTGAATACAAGCTGCATTTCAGAGCTGACAGACCAAATGGAATCAGTAGTAGGACGCAAAACTTTGTTCTTAATGTGATAAATCCAAAAAGTGTCGATTAATAGTAGCTGGTAAATCAAGTGTCCCTATAGTATTATAAAACGAAAATCCCAGAAATAAACTTCATGGTTTAAAAGGACGTGGTGCCACAAAGAAGAACAAGACCAGTGATCCAAGAGTTTGGATTCCCAGTGGGTTTTGGTTCTGGTCAGAATACAAAAAAAGGGCAAGCAAAAACAAACTAAATATACTTAGAGACCATACTCTTGTTAATTAACAAGAGTTTCAATAAAGTTTGAGATTTGGGTTGGGGTTTTTTGGAGTTGGGCTGGAAACTGGCAGTAGCTTCATTCCCACTACAAATGTGAGCAAAATTTTGTCAATATTCTGCTAATGTCAAAAAAAACAAAACTATTTTGTAATTATGGTGATCCCAATAAATAAGAACCGCAATTAAATTCAAATGTGAAAAGCTTGTTCACACAATAAGGCATTAAAAACAGGCCACGATCCTCCAAGTTGTCTTCTTTGTGGTTTGCGCCAGTGGCAACATCCAGTTGTTGATCAAAACGGCAAAACGTTTTAGTGAAAAAAGTGAGGTTTTTCTTTTAAAATTGCCATGTTTCCGTTGAGCACATTTATTTTTGAAATGTGAAATTGCAAAATTATGTGGTCAATGGCAACACAGTTAGCTAAATCTGGAAACCTTGTTTGCTGCGCATCTTTTGCCATAACGCCAAAGATGATACTGATGCTAATTGAAAGAAATAAAATCCTTCATTCCTAGTTTACACTGTTTTAAATAAGATGGCAGAGAAAGTTCCAGAGTGCCTAGAAATCTGTCTGTACAGAGCAGTGACTAAAACTGCATTTCCTCCCCCACCTGTTGCTGTGGACTGCTGCTTAGCTGGCTGAAAACATTAACAAATTACATTTGCTAACCGTAGCAAAGATGAAATCAGCTATTTGGAAATATCTTTGGTCACCAAAAGTACAGATGGTGTTTTCATGGTGTGAATAATAAAAAAAAGCTCCAGTAAAATACAGAGAAATCCCAGATAACCTGAACTGCAGCAGCAAGGTGATTTAAAAAAAAAAAGTTTTTAAATTAGAATTGTAAGAACGTTGTATCTGCATGAATGACTGGTTCAATGCAAACTTAGCATGCATGATACGACTAATGGCAGTCACTATTAACCGCACAAGATAAAAAAAAAAACTCCTCATGCATTACCCAATGTGTAAACTATTTTTAAATACTTCCTTGTTCTGTTGAGACTGCAGTGTCTGAGTTTGTTCAGGGGGTTAACAGCAACAAGCTGACAGTTTCAGTAAGTCCATCATGAAAACAAAATCCTTGATTTTACTTTGTGATATTAAAGCACTGAAGGACCTGCTCGCATGAAGCTGTTAAGTCAAATAATAAATGTATGAAAGATGTTTGTCAGTTTCTGACATCAGGTTGATATCTCCTTTCATTTCTAAAACTGTAACCCTGTACAGTGAACTGGATGTGACTGAGGTTGTCCAGGAGTGCTTGATGAAATCATCAGGGTGTTTACCCCAGAGTGCTCAAAATGATCGAACCTAATAATAGGTGTGGTTAGGACACAAGGAAACATGGCAACAAAGGATGATGAGGATGGATAAAAAAAAGACAGCATTACCAACTTGTCTAAGCATTTTCATTTGGTAAAAATTAACACACAGAGTCACCGACTGCAAATTAGTCTCTGAAAATGGGAAGTGCAAACCTCAGAGACGGCGAGCACGTGACGCACAGCCGGCTTCAAGACAAGGGCCAGCTCTTCTTTCATGAGAAATATCCAACCTTTTTACAACTTCCTGATGCCTAAACAGAAATTCTTTGGTAAATCAAGAACAGAGACCACTTTCATAAAGTACAAGCGATCTTTAGCTGTGCAAAGATGCCGTGCTTTTATTTGTCTAAAACAAGGAACCTTGGTGGGTTTTTACTTTAACCCAGTTCCTGTTGCTGTTTGACAAGGAACAAATACGGGAAGTCGTTTCTCTTTAAGGGTTAAATAAGTCTGCTGAAGCAGCACACCACGTCTCCCTGAGTAAATACACAGTAAGGAGCTTAAGCCAGAATAAAGGAGGTAGCTCGGGTGTTCAGACAAACAAAAGGCAATCATAACCCATCGATGTGTGTGTGATATTTAAATCAGATCCAATTATTTGGCCTTTTGAGCTTTGCAGGGCAGCCATGTCTGAAGTCTGGAAAAAATGCTAACCGGGCCAGGGTACGGATAGCGGAGCTCACCCCAAACGTCAGTCTATTCTTCAGGTTCTGTTCCTGAATAGAACCGCTCTTCTTCAGAAAAAACTTCTTTTTGATATAAAGCAATGAAGGCTTGTTCAGTGCTTTAAAATTAAAATGTGGACATTTAATTTTCCTTGGAGCAGAAGAACCCAATAAAATGGATCACACTTTCTACTTTTAGATGGATGGAGTGGTTTCAGAAGGACTCCTTCACAGCCTCACCTGGGCTAAAGATGAGACTTTAACACAAAGACTGTGACTATTTGGTGAGATTGCTAATGTACAGCTAAAGCTAAAAACCTCTTTTAAAAAGCATGCGTAGGTCAATAACAGAAAATACTCTTTGTACCCAACAGTCTTCATTTAAGAAAATATGAATAAACTTCACAGTGAAAAAAAAAAATTGAACAAAGTTTCCATTTATCATGATAAAATATTTTTCCTGGACGACAAATTGTCCCAGTAATTTGAGATGAACTAAAATATTGTTTTGACATCATTTTCAAGTAACATATTGACAATATCATCATAATGCAACTTTGCCCTCTCAATTACCACGAAACTTTAATTTGGTAAAGAACGCTTCGAACAGGAACTGGAAGTGATCAAGTGTCCAAAAACGAAAATAACCAAGAATAAATAAAACAAAAATAAAAACCACACACAACCCAAACCGTATATAAAATGCAATGAAGTCTGTCAACAAAATTGCTAATCAAAAAATGTTAATCATCAGAATGGAAATAAATTATCAAGCTCATGCTAATTCATCATGCTATTAATTGATTAATTGCTTTTTGCGACAGGCTTTGCGTGCCATTATCAGCAGAATCTAAATAACCCAGCCGTGACACAACCAAAACTCGTAACCATTACCGTATTTGGCATCTTATTCTGATTCAGTTCCTCCAACATCTTTTTTTTTTTTAACAAATTAAAAGAAAAGCGTCAACAATTAGCAGTTTTTAACTCTTTGCATAAGAAGTATCATATTCAGTAGAATTATTTTCTGGTTTTATCAACAAAACTAAAAACGGACACGAGTCCAAATATATTGAAATGAGGAAGAGAAAAAAAACTAAATTCAAATAAAGATTAGTCGAATGAAGTTTGAATGCTTTGCATGCAGAGGCAGGTGGAGCACACAGCAGGTGGTGAGGATCAGAAATAAACCAGAAATAAGCTCAGGGTTCCTAAAGATTTTCCATTTCAAACTTTCAGACATTTGCACTATTAGATTTTCTAGTTTAGTTCCTCTTTCGACTGCTTTTACATTTGTGGCTTTAACATTTACTGTAAATTTAGATTAAATATTTGTGCTTCAAAATCCATATCTATTTCTCGCATGTCAACTTAAGGTGTATTATTTCTAATATAACTTTAGTTTGAAATGAGACAACAGGAAGCACTGCAGGACACGATGCACAGATCAGGTTTTTAAGGGCCAATGCTGATTCTTTCTAACTGATTTTTCTGAGATCTGACATGATTTTGATTGGTTCTGAATTTCTCTCAAATATCTAAGCTTTCTTTTAAAAGTACAGTATGTAGTTTTGTTTTGTTTTTTTTATAAAAAAAATAACTATATTTTTGTAGAAATATAGTTGTTATACTGTTGATAGAGCTGTTGCCTTACAGCAAGAAGGTCCTGGGTTCGATTCCCGGCCCGGGGTCTTTCTGCATGGAGTTTGCATGGTCTCCATGCAAACTCCATGCATGGTGGGTTTTCTCCAGGTACTCCGGCTTCCTCCCACAGTCCAAAAACATGACTGTCGGGTTAATTGGTCACTCTAAATTCTCCCTAGGTGTGAGAGTGTGTGTGCATGGTTGTTTGTCCTGTCTGTTTCAGTGTTGCGACAGATTGGCGACCTGTCCAGGTGACCCCGCCTCTCGCCCAGAACGTTAGCTGGAGATAGACACCAGCACCTCCCAACCCCACTTGGGACAAGGGTGTGAGAAAATGAATGAATGGATGAATGGATGGATTGATAGTTGCTATATGTATTTGTTTAAACTGTCACTATGTCCTGACAAATAATGTTTGGGGAGAGTAAATAAATAAATAAAAAAAACAAATCATGCTGCTCTGCCTTCTCCCTGTGGTCCTACTGCCATCAGGAGAAATATGATGCTCAAAAACAACCAATCAGAGCCAGAAGGAGGGACTTAGCACTGTGAATCGTGCTACAAATATGTAAAGAGCATATTTTTACAATAATAAACTTTCTAAAAAGTAACCTTATATAAATAACATTAAACTTAATGTTTAATGTAAATTTAATGTAACATTAACCTGCTACAATTCATGCAATAAATGTAATAAAGCACGACAACAAAGGAAAAACAAATGTGCTGCTGGTTGCTTGGCAAATGCAAAAGTTTTGAATCCAACAGTAACTCAAAGACTTGCAAAATTATCCCAACTTGTGTGACAAAGCTCATGCCTCTAAACTTTACCCGAATAACTGACAATTTAATATCTTTTTTTAAATAAGAGTGAATTCAAATATGATGCATTTACTAAACAGGAAAAAGAGCTTATTTTTAAGTATTTGGCCTACCAAAAACAGGTCAATCTGTTCACCTGTATCATCCCCACTTGGTCTAGTTTGTCACTAAAGTGTAGAAGCATTTTAAGGTAATAAAACACATCCAACAGCTGTCGAACATTTTCTAAAAGAGGAAACACCTTTGTGTTGGACAGAATGATTTACAGTCATGCGTAACAAAATGCAAGATGTCTGACACTTTTAAACCTTCTGTTCAAACAGAGTAAAGTCATCAACTCTAAGGAAGGAAGCGATTGGTTAAGTGAGAAACTGATGCAAAAGCAAGAATCTAACACTGCCTTGAACGACAGTCGCGTCTCTTATAAGTGTGGCAGAATAAACACACTTCAGCAGGTTGGTGCATCGAACTGTGCCAGGCTGGAGGAAGACAACGATCTCAAGACAGAGGTGTGAAAACGTTTAGCTTTAACATGCTGCAGGGTAATAAACCACTGCTTCCGCGTATCAGTGCAAAAACCACGGTTATCTAAAGTGCACGCTATGAAAAATGTAGAAATACACTTTATAAATGTATAAATGTTTACATCTGCAGGAGGGTTGAGTTCTGGAGAATTCAAGGTTATGTTTAAGTTTATGCGTAATCAAATCTCAACTCAAGAAAATTGAGTTGAAAATGATTCGCGGCTGATGACCTTCTGGAGTAAAAAATAGCAAACATGCAACATAATAAAGGTTTATCCACTCACCTGGAGCGGCGGCTAATTTAAACCTGGTTAGTTTCAGTGGTTGTAATGTGCTACAATTACAACCACTGAAAGGTGGGTTGGTCTAACCTGGCTTTATGGTATCCTTAATAAAGACACAGAACCACAGAAGAAGAAAAAACAGGAAAATATATGCACCACTCTCACCAAAAACACCAACAGATGTGGTTAGAAAAGCATCTTCAAGCCTCATCGCCTGCCTGCCTCTCTTCCTTCCTTCTTTCGTGACTTCAAAGCCGACTGAAAACATCTCAAACTCAACAAAATGCAGCAGATGCAAAATGAGCATCAAAAAATATATATGTACTCGTTTCCAAACGTAAACAACAAGCTCATAACACGTGAACTACTACAGCATAGATGAGGGGAGTCCGAGGTGTGACGTTTACAATATTTGGAATTTGGCAAAAAGCAAATCAAACAAATCAAATGGAGCTGATGCTGTTGCAGTAACCAATTAATCACATGATAAATTACAATGATGGCCATAAATTCCATTCTGATGATTAATATTTTTGAAGAGCAATTTTGTTTACAGCTTTCATAATCTACTTCATTTATGGTTTCTCCTCTGTGGTTTTAATTTCACTTATATTTTTTGGTTTTGGTGATTTTGTGTATGTGTGTGTTTTAGGTTATTTGAAATATTTTCCAGTTACATCACATGTGTCAAACTCAAGGCCCGCGGGCCACATGTGGCCCGCCACGTCATTTTATGTGGCCCCCGCAGCGTTTTATAGGCCCATGATTGATTTAAAATAGGTTTTGAACACGAATTGACTACAAACTACATCTCCCATAATGCATTCCGATTGTTACCAGCGAACATTGCGGCTTCTCGCCACTAGAGAGCAGCAGAGTCACCTCAAGCTGCTTATTGATTTTACCAGCGAATAAAACTGAGACGTCGACAAGCTAACATCAAAACGTCCAAGAAAAGAAACATCGATTTACAAGTAAGACTGTGAATGAAGGTGTGTGCGAGTTGGTGTCAGGGCGGGCTACTTTTTTGTTATCCGTTATCTTGACCGACAACAACAACAACAAAATCGGTCATGTACTATTTTTATCCGTGAAATTACAATCATATTAACATCAGCTATTTACTCGCATTTTATGCATTTTGTATAAAAGTGTAGATAAATGTATCTACATTTTTCTCCGTAGTGACAAAAACCACTGACTGAGGCCCCAATAACTTTTAATAAATTAAATTAAACGACTTCACTTAAATTAGCATCACTTCACCCGCTGGGGTCTGAACGCACTTCCTCCTGGTTCCCATCTGCAGAAAAATCTGCGCTAATTCATCACAGTCAGTTGGATCTGTCTGATCCAAACAGATCAACTGATCGATTGAACTCTTTGAGTGTTTTACCCTGCGCGCGGTCCGGTGTGCGCTTTTACCAGGATTTATTTTTTTGCGTGGTTTTGCTTCTCTGAAACGGACAGATGTCTGCAGCTCCTCCAGAACTCCGCTCTCCTGGGTAACGTGCAACAAGGCTCCATTTGTTAAATCCGCTGGATGAGTTACTTCCGCAGTGGTTGAGCAGCGGACTGCGCATGTTACAGTCTAATTAACTAATGCATCGTCATTTATTTCCTCAAGATAAACTGCCGGCTCCTCAAATGGATTAACACAACGTTGCATTCTCTTTAGTTTTCTCTGGTCTGTAATGGAGACTTGAATTTAACGCGCCATTTCAACCAAATATTTTGAATGGGCTTCCTAACCAGACGCTCCAAAGCGTTATTAACAATATGAGGTGTTGTTTAATTTATTTTAAACATCGTATTTTCATACATTTATGCTAGCGCTGCCCAGGTCTAGTTTTCCAGAGCTACCATCTGAAATTTTAGATGCGTTTCTTCTCTAACACACCTGGATCATTGACTCATTATAAGCCTCTACAGAACTGAATGAGGGAAGTCAACCTTTTGTCTGGGATGTGTTTTAGCAGGGATGCATCTAAAAGTTGCAATCTGGAGGACTGGACCTGGGAACTCCTGATTTGTACCGTCAATGTGGCCCGTTGAGGGGGGTCAATATGCTGAAGTGGCCCTTGGTGAAATTGAGTTTGACATCCCTGAGTTACATGATCTTAACAAAATTATAATTTATTGCTCTTTCAGAGAGTGAACTTGCATTGTTATACCATTATCAACATATCACTTGAAAATAGTCTGAAAATAAAATTATTGTTCATCACAATAATTTTGGGATAATTTATCATCCAGCAAAATCAGTTGTTATGACAGGCTTGCAGATGAACTTTTTTTTGTCATTTTTTTCCACTGAGAAGTTTACACATATTTTCTTAAAAAGAGACTGTTGGGAACAAAAAGTATTTTTCTACTTTTGGTAATGTCTATTTGCTTTCCTTTAAGTTTCATAGTGAAACTCGGTGACTTTACTGAGTAAAACAGACCCAATTATTAAACTTGGCTAAGTACAAGAAAGGCTGTCTGAGGATGTTCTTGTATTTATTTCATGCTAAAATACTTTTTCTGGACCAATAAAGTAGAAAACATTTGAAGCAAGAAGTTCTGAAACCGTACACCTGTGGTGTCCAAATTGAGTCCACCAGGGACTCAATTTGCAGGTTTTGGTTGTTACCCTGGTTCAACACACCTGAATCAAATGATATAGTTCATTAGCAGAACTTTAGGAGGTAGTTGGACCACATTGGAAACTGGCAGGACAGAAGCTGGACACCCATACTGAACAGTAACATTCACTAAAAAGGTTGTTCATTAAAGATAGTTTGTTGAACATTTTATGACGTATCTATTTAAAAATGTGGTGTTCGTTTCAGCTTTTCAAACATTATCCGGGTTCATTTGAAAGGTTTCTACAGTGGCTCCTTTTACGTGCTGCTTACAGTGGAAGAATGGGCAGTGAACGCCTCGTGAGATCTAGTTCCTGAACGCAGCAATCCTGGATGACTCGCGCACTAAACTTCAGGAAAAATGTTGCCAAAAAGAGGAAACAATTTGGAAAAGGCAACGATACTCCAAAAGTACAGGTCTATTTTTAACTTTCGACATTCGCAGATGGTTTTGTTGGCTTATTTAAATTTCTTTCTTTAAAGTAAGTTCTACGTTTCGGCTCCAGATAGTGTGTCGGACAGTTTAATTCACTCCAGAAGGTAACGGGTGGTACAAAACAACAGATAAACGATTGAAAAGTGTGAAAACTTGAGAATTCTTTGGTGTGTGTGTGTGTGTGTAGTCCTGCCTCCAACCTGTAATGGCTCTATCCCTGTTCCGTGGCTCGGCCCGAGATTAGTCACAGCTCGGGCCTGTGAGCCAGGAAAATGGCTTTGCGCTGCAACAAGCTGTTCACCTCTACAAGCTAATTATCAGAAGTCTGTCTAAAATCAGCGTGTGTCCCACTGGTTGCTCTCACACAGCGCTGGTTCAAAGAATACAGCCAAAGCCGTGCAACAACTTTTTTTTTTTCTTCTCCCAAGTCGTGGGCGAGGTATCTGGAAGTCCACACACACTGAAACCAACTTCAATCATTTCCACTCACCCGGAGTTGTTGGGAAACTTGTGCGTGAATACACTCCACTACTGCGCCATGTAGCCGGTGGTTTAATCCGTCTCGCGACCCCCGGGCTTCAACGTTTTCGGTCCGTGGGAGTGTTTTTTGTCGTCGGCCGGTGAAGTCTTTCCTCGCTCGGTGTTATCATGGGCGGGGGAGAGAAGTAAAGCAGGGAGTTCCTGTCCCTCAAACAGGGAAACTCAACAGGAAACTGCGCTCCGAGCTGCGGTTCAGGCCTCCTCCACTAGGGCAGGGGGAGACGCAGGAATGTACAGTAAGCCCGCATATATGGAAGGTGATTAGGGCCAAAAGTATACCCGTCCTGGTGATACTATCACGAAACAAATGTCGCAAAAAAAAAAAAACTGCCGCCATAAGGTTGGACTTTCATAAGGAAATTAAGATATTTAAAATTAATAGTAAATAAAACTGTACAAACTTTGTTTTTAAATCAATTGTTATAGGCATGTATTTTCAATTATACAAAATATAGCACTTTCAGTCATTTTAATTGTTTAACTCAATAAATAAATCTGTATGATAAACTGCCATATTCCATGTATGTCACTTAGAAAGGAAAATTATTTTTGTCTTGACTTTCGTCTTGAATGCTAAAGCTAGTTAGCATGGCTAACTAGCAGATGGCAAAAATGGTTTTTCTGTAAGGATGACTTATTTCTCCATCATTTGCACATTTAGCAGCTCAACTTCCTTCTTCGTTGTTGAACTTTTGTGCCATTTCTATGCAGAAGCAATACTGCAACTTTATTTTGTGCTTACGCATATACACATGACATATTTACAATAAACATGACATTTTATGTAAAAAAAAAAAAACATAACTTACAAAAAAACATTTTTTAAATAAAGATCTTGATGTTTGTTGATCAACTAACAATGACTGTCACACTCCCATCAGTCTGAGCAGGTTACATGACAACAGTCAAAGGCAAAGTGATAAGGGTGAAACATGGAGGGTCGCTCAGCACTGCTCAAACCCTGCCATCAGAGAGAGGGCCAGAGACTCCACTGCAGGAAAAAAAAAGAAAGAAGAGGAAAACAAACAAATCATTTTCTCTGTCTGTGTAAAGTGAAGCATTTGACGTTGGGGAATCGCAAATGAACAGGATTGGCTTACGGTGAGGAAAGGAGCCCCGGCAGACAGCTTTATTAAGTATAGTCACCAGGAACATGTGGCAGTTTTTGAAATCAGACTCCATTTTATCAATAGACTCGATCCTGCACAAAGACAAAACATGGGGTCACCATGGAGATTTCAGACAAACAGCCTCGAGGTAAAACTGAGCAAAGTTGCAGTGCAGGTTTTATTCAGGCCTTACTTCCAAGCACCAAATCCAGCTTGCCATCGGTCTGAGAAGATGAGGACCAGATTGAGAACCTTCATTATCGCCTCTTTCACAAAACTGACCTGAGGGAATGAAACGCAGTAGAAGTGAGACTTTTTTTTTTCCTTTTTCTGCTCAGTTCCTCATTTATGTCCATTTTATGCTACGGGTACAGCGCTAAAGAGATGTGTGACAGCTGTATGTGCTGTGTATTTTGTCTACAGCCATTAAAGAGAGCATTATATTAAAGTAATTCACTCAAGTTAATCACCTCAACCTGTGAAGACTGCAGAGTTGAACCGCTAGAACTTGAAACATCAAAACCATTATCGCAGGCTGTCACATTTGTGACGTATGAAAGGATGCAGACAAGTGTTTTCAAAAGATGTTGAAAAATAAAATAAAATAAATTCAGTTTGGATTTGTTACAATTGGTAGTGAGGAACAAGGTGCGAAGGGCTATTTATTTGCTTTATCTTGTAGTTTTATCTTTTTACTTTGCTCTTAAGACTAAAATTGCCTCAAGTTTTTTTTCCTGTCTTTTATTCTGTCAAAGTGGAAAAGCTACAGGTAAAATTCAATAAAATATTTTGAATGTGCTACTTTAATAATAACAGTTAAATCTTTTGGCTACAAACACTTTTTTTGGACGTGGCGTAAAACAAAAGGATGAATGTTTGGAAATGAACCACATGCCTGCTGTTAAATACGGTGGAGGTGCTATGATGCTGTGGGCCCGTTTCTCTTCCAAAGGTCCTGACAAACTTGTTAGAATGCTTTCTACCACAAATTCATTCAATTACCAGTATATTTTACATGAATAATAAATTTAAAAAAAAAAAAAAAACACTTTCTGGCAGTAAACTGAAAATGGATCCTCACCGGATCTTTTTAATCAGGATAAATTAAAGCATCTGATCAAATCGGCACAGGATGGGTTCACCAGACACAAAAACTCATCCTAAATCAATTACCACCTTGGTGTCGGGTCCTACACCTACGGAAAACCAGCGGGGTTTCACTCTCTGTGCAAGAACTCCTTTTGAAAACACGGTGTCGTCTTACTGGGTTTAATGTGGTACTGTCAACACCAATAATTGTGCCACTGGTTGTTGATCATTCCACCTCTGAATCATTGCTTTCAGAATTCAGCACAGCGCATTTCACCTTTTCCCTCAGCAGACAGCGGTCATGGATGGTCGCCAAGTATCTGTAGTGGATCTTGATCAGCTGGTCCAGGTCTTTTGCTTCCTGTACTTGGTGCTGAAACTCCAGACCAGTGCTGTGCAGAATCTGCCAACACACAGAGGAGACACCTCTCACTTTTCAGACTGCAAATGAGAAGATTACGTAAAAAAAAAAAAAAAAAAAGACTGAGGTGGTTTGGAGCTCATGCTTTCATCTCACGGACTCTGGAAGCAAAAAGGGTTGTTTTGGTTTACCGACAATCAGCTGCTAACGTTTTCCAAAGCTTTAAGACAATTTGGATCAGATTCTGCTCAACGACAGAGACCTGCTACAAACATCCGCTATTGAAACTGTTCTGCAAGAGAAAGCCAGAGAAATTAGCAAAATGTGAGACGTAATGTCACCTCTGGAGGAGCTTCAGAGATCAGCTGATCAAGTGGGGGAAATCTAACACGCACACACTGTAACAACACAACATTTTACCAAGTAGTTTGAAAGTATCTTAGTACACTTAAAATAAGACAAAATTAACTTACAAGCAACTTTTCCAGAAGATGTAGCGGCTTATTTTAAAGAAACAGTTCCTGATAAAGCGTTAGTTCCACCAGCAGAGTCATTTCACTTTTAACGACGGAAAAATGTCGTTATAAGTGAAATAAATCTGCCAGTTGAACTAGAACTTTTTTAAATCCAATAGTGAGCAATTAGTTACTTAAAACAAGCTCCTTTATCTTGCTGAAAATTTACTTGGAAGTTAGTACACTTGAAATAAGATTAAACTAAGATATTTGTACTTGAAACCAGACCAAAAATACTTAGATTTTGTATTTTTGCAGCGCATCAAACCATGTTGCTGTATTAGAATGACCCAGTCAAAGTTCAGATCTAAATCTTATTGAGAATCTGTGCAAGGAAATGAAAACTCACTAACTAGCTCCCCATTCCAATCTGACTGAGCTTGGACTATTTTCTTTAACTGAGAAAACCTTCAGTCTCCTTGTGGACAGGAGCCTCCTCTTACTCTGGTCATGATGTAGTTGTGGAGGCTGTTGACGAAGTGCATCAGCTTAACGCGCAGCAGACACATTCTGTGAATCTGCTGGCTTATCGGCTCTTTCAGCTTTGCTTCCTCAGCAGGAGATCCTTCCAGTTTCTTTGTGACTTCTGCAAAATCTAAATAAAAACACAGGAAAAAGCACTTAAGCAACAACATAAGCTCCTTGGTATTAACTTGACCCGCCGCATTTAGAGGAAGACACAATCTCGGCGTCGCTCTAAGAACGCCACAGTCACACCGGATACATTCCCGTTGAGCAAACTGGAATTACAAAAATAAATCTGCTTAGTGGAAACACACCAGTTTTGAAAATGACACTTTTTTTTTTTCCAACAAAAGCTTTTTTGCGTTTGGATGAGTTGATGTTTCGGCTGAATCACAATTAGTAGATTTTGCAATATACTAATAGCCGTGTGTTGCCATGGAAACACTTTTTAGCATTGTACGAGTCACATGATCAAAAACCGGATATTGACACCAGATGAAAAGATGAAGGGAGCAGGACTACTAAGAGGGCCATACTGAGGACGTTCACACATAAGCAAAAACTGAACTGCTTCCCAGCATGCATGATGTGTCTAATGTTAATAACATTTCTAATGATAACGGAGAATAAAAAGTGGCTTTGGTTTGGTAAGACGTCTTAATACCAAAATATTTAGGGAAAAAAAACAACAAAAAAAAAAAACAAAGACGATCATTTTAATAATTTTCAGCTGTGGTGGATGTGAGCGTCTCCGCTCTGGCCTCAGTTCTTACCGCTGAATCGAAGCGTGTCCAGGCTGTATTTAGCCCATTTAATCTGCAGCAGGAGAAGGAACACTTGATTGTAAATCTTCTGGCACTCAGAGCTGATCACAATATCTACGGGCCAGGGGACCTGAGGAGAGCAAACCAAGCAAGTTTCAGCATCACACGTTTACCAGGCAAGAACGATACGCAACGCCTCCGTTTACCTTGTAACTCAGGGTCAAGACCTCTAAATTATTCACTGGGTGCTTCTTCCTGGACGCGTCCAGAGGCTCCAGGAAGACCGACAACCTATAGGATATGAAATATTAAAGGAAATATTTGCTTCGCAATTCTCAGATTTACGACAACGTATTAGGGCCAGCGTAGATGTCCGTGAAAAAAATGATTGAGAATAATCTCAGAAATCTTTTAGAAACCCCCCCCCCCAAAAAAAAACAGGGACATTTGTGAGAAAAAAAACTCGCACAAAGATTTTAGATTAATCTCTGGGTTGGAAAACTCAAAAATACGCACAAAAAAGAAACTCAGATATTTTTAAATCTCTGAAATTTACAAGAAAAAAACTTGAAAATTGAGTTTTATAAGTTGTGAATTTTCAACTTTTGAAATTCAGACATTTCCACGATCATTTCTACAAAATTTCTGAGCTTAATCTCAGATTTTCTGAGTTATTTCTGGCAAATTTTCAAACTCAGAAATTTCCAGGCCTTTTTCTAAACAAAAAAACAAAAAAAATCTTACATTAATCTCAAAATGTTACATTTTTTTCTAGGAAATTTTCTCTCTCACTCATTTTCTTTTGGGGAAAAAATTGCCCTAATACACCATGGTACAGTTTTCACTCCGCTACTGAAAGCAAAGACATGCAGTACCTGCTGCTGTCCTCAGGGTAGCGCTGTCCCACTGCCTCCTGCAGCTGCACGTTGAGAAAAGAAGGCTGCTGCCAGCTCTCCTTCTCCTGCACCTTGTCAAAGATGGCGGTGTAGAAGTCATACATGGTGTCTCCGGCTTCCAGCAGGAAGTAGTTCCTCATGGCTTGGAGGTATTCCAGCAACCTGCCGAAAAACAACAACATGCTGGATACGATCTGACACAACAGGAAGCGCTTAGAGCAACAAGAATAAAAATAAATAAATAAACACAGCGGTGCCAACTTGTAGTCTTTCTTCAGAGTCTTCATGAGGTTGCCGCAGCACTCGATGTACCGCCGCTCGATGTGGGGGTAGAGGCAGGAGCGCAGGGTGAGCTCAAAGGTCTGGCAGGTGACCGACTGAGACGAGCGGTCCACAATGAAGTCGCCGCCAGAGAAACGCTCGTGGAAGTCACTCTGCTCCAAGTAGAGTCTGAAGAAGGAGGTGCATGAATGCCACATTCATTTTGGGCTTCTAATTTTTTCTTTGAACCCACTCTGTCTTTAAAAGGCAGTAGTATGTGTTTTCCAGCCACCTAGTGCCATTTTAGAGCACAATCAAGTAACTCTTACTTTTATAAAAATGTTATATATCAAATATCACTTAAAAGAAAATTGACTTCGACATTCAATGCCTTGAAATTGGGCCTCTGTTTCTTTAAAAACTCTTGTTTTTACTGAAACTTGGCCTTCAGGAAGTCATCACAACATGGCTCCTCAATTAACCCTTTAACTGCGTTTTTACTGAGCAGTAGCTCCTATAATGAGCTCAGCTGATGCTCAGTTCCACCAGGTGTTTGCTAATTGCTGCTGGCTAGTCTGAAGGAGCTGAGTGGGGGATGGCTGCACTGTAGAAGCTCAGAAACTGCAGCTCTGAATAGGAGCTTTGTCCTCAAAGGCGGAGTTAGGTCCACTCAGGTGTTTTGCACAGCTGAATGGTTGCCATGGGAGATTAAAGGATTTCTCAAACATGCATGAAAAAAAATCAAGGCAACACTCCAGGTGCGTTTTTGATGATGGAATAACACTATAACATGTAAAGTAAAAAAAAAAAGTTGATTTTACATAATTCTGCCCCTTTAAGTCAGATGTAAAAACATACTATTACTTCCAATGCTTGTAGCTTTCACAGAAATACTTTAATTATTTTTCCCAGCAAAGCCACAGTTACCATTAGTTAAGCAAAAAAAGGTGATTCAGTTTGTTGCTACCTGGCGAAGTTGATGGCTAAGAGTGGATCGTGGACGTCGTCGATCTCCAGGTGCTGCGCCATGATGGATTGCATCTTCACGAGGCTCCTGGTCGTGGCCTGCTGCTCGGTCATCTTGTCGTTCAGGGATTCCTCTGGGCTGCTCAGGCGGGACTGCACAGACTCCAGAAACAGCGTGTACAAACTCTTCCTATCTGCATCTGCAATGTTATTTTTCTGAGGTCGTGAACGTATTCCTTCAAAAAAAAAACACGACTGTTATGACGCACTACCAGGACAAACACCGACCTCTGGAGGATCTCTCAGAATCCTGGGTTTCCTTACAGTGCAGATTTTTGAGCAACTGCATGGACTTCCCGGCCATGATGATCTGCTTCAGCACCGGTTTGAGGAAGGACACCATGGTGAGCTGCCTGTTGCTGGAGCCCGGATCCCCGCTGGAGCTCCCGCTGGCTGCGTCGTTCAGCTTTTCCTCGCTGTCCACCATCTCGGAGACGCTGTACAGAGTGTAGGTGGCGTACCAGAAGTCCCTGTGGTTTACTGGGACGTCCTTATTTCTGGTAAACAAAACAAAACAAAGATGTTCTGGATTTCATAACATTAACGGTTGCGACTCTGCTTTGGTGGCTTTCCGCAAATATTTAGACTGCTTGAATAGTGTCTCACAACTACAAACATACACACTTTATCGAGACACAAAGCAAAACATACTGAGGATATGGAATGGTGAATGATTCTTTTTAATCATTACAAATTAAAAAAAAAAAGCCATCTTCAAATTTGTGCTTACAATTTGCTACATATGTGGGAAGAAGTGTGTGTAAGGATTCCTTGAAGCTAACCTTTGGATGATGAACTCTTTGGCAGGGTCAAACAGATGGCCGTGAACAATCCACTCATCCACAATCTCCAAATACGGCCTGACCGTCTCAGTCCACAGAGAAAAGAGCAGAGCCACCTGGTAGAGAAAGAACAGCCACACATTAACCAGCGGTGGGCACCGCTAACTGAAACGTTAGAGACACTAATGCTAAATCACTGCACCAAGACGGTATTTATTGGAAGCTAATGCTAAAGCTTTATACCAGCTTTGTGTTTAGTGGAAGCTAATAATAAAGCACTTACTTCAATTCAAACTGGCCTTGAAAGACTACAACCTTCAAACACCAATTTCATTTTGCCATGTATAACTTACATGTTCTATAATTTCCCTATATATTGTATTTATGTTTGCATGTTGTTCTCTACTTTCCATGTTTTATTTTATGTTATGAAGATAACGGTCTTCAGCACTTTCAAAATAAGAGCATGAATAAAAACGTTTAACTACTAGAATTAATTCTTGATAGTCGATAACCCAAAGTTTCAACACAAATGTCAAACTTTATTCAACTTCTAGATTACAACACAGGCGAGTAGCTTTAGAAGTGCGCTGAATGTTTTCATAGTTAGCAATAGCGCTATACAAAACAAAACAAAAAAAAATTGCTCTGCTATTAGCACAGTAGCGGTTTTGCAGAAGTGTGTACAAAATTTCAATAACTCTGTTTCTTTGTTAATACCCAGAAACTCCACCTTTATGTTTAGGATAATAATAATAATAATAATACTCACAGCTTGCTCTGATGCATCTCCAACACTGTCATACTCTATAATAGCTTTGTAGAGAGTATTGAGCAAGTGAGAGGCCCGCACAACATTTGGGGTTGCCGGGGGAACTTCAGCGACTCCCGTGCAAAAGACTTTGTGCAACACTTTGATCTGGGCCAGGTGAGGACTGAGACGCTCTAGAACGCCGGACAGGGTCACCGTCTCCTCTGCAAACAGACAACAGTTCATACAAAGCATGAAACCTCGGGAAACACATCAACACTCAGTAATAACATGGACAGGTTTTCCCTTTAGGATTAGATTGACGCAAACAGTAATGGGGTAGATGTCATCATGGTAATCATCGAAAGATTTTGTCCCTCGGAATATATGCATCTGTGTTTGCGTAGCTCAGACATTTTAGGCCAATTTAAGGAACAAAGAGCGATTCTAAATGGTTTTAAGCATAAATAGCCTATGGCCATTTAAAGTCGTATTTATTCAACTCTGAAAAATGACTTTAAAATAAAAGAAACAGAATGAGACCCAGGCGTCCCCAGGACCTCTCACTGTTTACACAGTCAATGGCGAAGCTCTGCTGTGGCTCTGTTGTCAAAGGAAATCCAAAACAAACTCTTTACGATAGTGAACTCGAAGCTTGCTGTACTGCTTACCGTTGCTGATGACCTCTCGCTCGATTGCGGTCAACTCTTCTTTGAAGCTGGCAAAGTATTTGTTGAGAGCCCAAACAAAAGCCTGGTAGGTCCTGAAAGGCGGCTCCGAGCCCTTCCGGTAGCCGTGGGAGGAGGCGGAGCCCGGCGGGCCGGGCTCGGAGCTGTGGCCCGTCACCTCGTCGATGAACCTCTGCAGCCTGAACACCGCCTGTCCGTACACGGCGACGTGTTCCAGCACAGAGTGCAGGCAGTTCTGCAGAACAAAAACACGACATCCTTTTATCAAAAAAAAAAAAGAAAAGAAAAGAAAAAGCACCTGGTATAACATCAGCAATTAGGGATGCAAGTTATCAATTAATGAGTAAATCCAAAGTTGAAGGATCTCACCAATCGAGGGGTGCTTAATTGGTAAATTAAGCACCCGTCTTTCTATAATGGAAAGGCTACATTTTCCACAACAAGCTGAATCTTAAAACTTTGTTTAATTTTAGCAGTATTTCGGGTCAGCCAGCGGTATTCAATATGGACAGAATAAACGAAAAATTATGGTTTTCTCAGCCTGGTAAATTTAGACGTAGTCATAAAATATAACAAAACAGGAACCCTCTTAAGAGGTGAAGAGATGAAAATTATATGTAAAAATACTCAATTCCAAATGAACAGAGAGATGTTCAGAATGTTAAAACTTCCCTCCATGAAGTGCACAAACTCACACAGAGCCGGCCCAAGGCACATGTGAACCCCGCACCACCAGGGGGCTCCCATGAGCAAAATGCTAGTATGACAAACAAATATATATATTTTTAAAAAGAAACACTGAATAATACAAACTAATTGCTTTATACATATGGAAAAAACTATTTCTATATTATTTTTACAGTTGGTACACGTCTAATAGGTTAATCTCTTCCTGCTGTCGGCTGCTGCCACTGTTGGGGGGGGAAAATATAAGATATTGAACTTGTTAAATTGTTTTCTGTGAATTCAGCATTTGTCTGCTGATGTGATGTTACTTTAGAAAAGTTGAAATAATATGGCACACTTACACTCTGCATTTCAAAATCCAAATTTTTTTTTTTTTTTTTTTTTTACCGGTAAAGGTAAAATCAGTAGTTATAGTAGCACCGGGACAATGTAAGCTATGTAAATGACTCTGATGACAGCAGGTATTTAGCGATATCGAGGTGATAGCTTAAGGCGCTTGCCGAGTGTTTGTTTCAAAATAGAATCACATTCAGCGCATTTTCCATCCCACACCGGACTCGGTTTTGACCGTTTCTCTTTCCCATTCTGCCATCTTTATTCCTGTATCAGGTGGATCTGCTTAAGGATGACCAGCGGCGACCTCTGCTGGATGGAGGGCAAACTACAACACTAAAAGAAAAAGGTCTCAGCGGACATTATTAATCGATTTGGAACTACTTTTAAACTTATAAACCATTAATCGACAACTAATTCTAACTCAATTAAGTGATTGCATCCCTGTCGGTAATGTTTGTGTTTTTTTCCCCTCTTCAAAAAACAACAAAAAAAAACTTACACTTGTCAGATGGGTTACCACCACGTTATTCCTCACCGACACTTTGCCTTCATGATGCTGGAATATAAAGTGTTTCTTCACCCCGGAGAGAAGCCTGAAAAACACACAGATCATCCCCGTGACAAAAAAAAAAATCAATACGCCAACACAATTACCTCATCGATCCGGGGAGGATCCGTGAGTCCCGGGTTCAACAAGACACTTAAACTCGTGTGAGAGGAGCAGAAGATCGTTTTCTGTGTACTTTTGTGCAGCGAGTGAGTAGGCTCAGCGTCACCGGATTCTTACCACAAGGTTTCCCGTACGACCTGAGTCTCTGTGACGAAGGCTTTTTCTTCTGGCAGATACAGAGGATCTGTGTTATACAAGTGCTGGTCCCTGAAAGCAAGAACACCTGAACGTCACACAACCTTTCAACTCAGGAATAAGAGGAAAAGTTGTTTATGTCATGTAGAACATAGAAAGAAAAAAAAACATTGATTTGCATAGTGTTAAGATTCACTTCCTATGTAATAGTTCCAAATGTGTAATTTGCAACTTCTTGCAAGCCCACTTTTATGATTTATACCACATTAAAATTTGATACCAATATTAATATAGAATTTCCCCCAGCCCCATGAGTTCAGATCCACATGTTACTGATTAAAGTCAAATTTTATCTTAAAGGAGTCTGAAATCTTACCAAACGTTGAGCAGGTTGGAGTGTAAATGCAAGCTGTGGGAGAAACGAGGAGCGTGAGCGACCCAGTACGGAGTCACCACATGCTGTTCAAGCCAGGCCCGGGTGTCTGGTTCCCCCACTGGGGAAAAAGTAAAAATAAAAAATACATACCAAAACGTGGTTATTTTAAAGCTATAACACACTATTCCTGCAGTATGTTACAGAATGATTTGTACCTCCTGCAATTTCCCACATTTTTTGTCAGATTGCAACTAAAAAGCTTAATGTGTTCTGTTGGGATTTTTGTATCAGACCGACAAAGTAACAGGAAGTACATGTAAAAAATAAATAAAATAATGTACTTTTTTTTCTTTTACAAATAAAAATTTGAAAGACTTCCAATGTCTTTCAAATTGGAAGACATTTCAATGTCTTCCAATCTCTATGCATTTATCTCTAAATGCATAGAGATATGCATTTAAAATAACTGTTAGTTTATAAACCATTGCATTTTGGCTTCATGTGACAGTAAAACTAACACATAGCCTTGAACACACCATCCCAACTAAAAAAAACTGGTGGTGGCAGCATCATACTGATGATTCTTTTCTTTTATTCAGGGACATGAAGTGTAAATAAACTAGATACAGGACAAAATTGGATGGAAGGATGCAAGATTTAAAGTTTAAAATTTCTCCTTCCAGGAAGACAACCCTAAACATATGAAGTGCCCGCAGTTAGAACGGCCTAATCAAATCCCAGACCTAAATCCAACTGAGAATCCAGTAGGCAAGACTGGAAAAGGTGATATTTACAGACAATTTCCAGACTGAAACCTCTGCTCTGGCAACAATAAACGGAAAATTAAACACATTCCAGTCTGCGGCTCTACCGCGAATGATTTCTACGATTGTTGCTGCGTTTTCAACGCACCCGTCCATGCGACTGGCACCGTCTTGCTGGTGGTGTCCTGGTCCTCCTGGGGGGTTCTGTCCAACTGGATCCCAGAGTCCTCCCTGCTGATTGGCTGCTGCCCGTCGTCATCCTCGCTTTCGTCCTCCGACCACTCCTACGGAAGAGCGAGGTGACAACATACGGCCATGGAAACGCGCTTAAAGGGAGTCGTCGTTCCAAGACCCACCGGCGTGTCCGGGAACGGCCCGGCCTCCACGTCCTCCCCTTCCATGAGGTACTTGGCCCAGTCAAACTCATCTTCCGGTTCTGAATGGACACGCGATTAATTGTTGACGGTGAGGGGGAGGGAGGTGAATGATTCCAAAGTGTAAAATAGCAGAAGAAAAGCTCACCGGCATCTTTCACTCTGGGTCTCTCAGTGAAGTTTGTGTTTGAGGGAGAATCTGACAAGAAAAGCAGCAGAGACAGGATCCCGTAGTGTGTGTCTGTCTAAAAAAAATAAATAAATAAAAAGTGAGTGGAAGAGTTTGAAAGTTTAGTGGAAGGTTATGCAATCTGGAACACTGCTTTCCCCATCTGCTATCAGGATGTTGTGGCATTAAAAAAAAAAAGAGAGAGAAAAGAAACGCAGGACATGATAAAATGTGTTGGCCAACGCTGTTTGTGTTGGCTCGTATGAGAATTCGTGTTTTAAATTTTCACACTCGGTTCATTACCTTCGCTCCGTTGGTTTTGGGTAGTGGTGAGTTCAGGAACTCCTCGGTCAGTCTCCTCCAGCTGCCCGCCTTACTCAGGTCAGAGTGGACCATCAGCTTTTCATAGATTCTTGAAGAAGAAGAAGAAGAAGAAGAAGAAGAAGAAGAAGAAGAAGTAGAAGAAGACGAAGAAGACGAAGACGAAGAAGACGGAGAAGAAGAAGAAGAAGAAGAAGAAGAAACCCAGATTATGCATAACAGCATTGTGCAATATGTGTCATTTATTTCATTATGATAGAACAAATTCTTACGCTTCTAATACACTTTAAACTGGAAAAGAAAAAATTGAGAAATAGACTAAATACAAAAAATACTAAAAGAAAAAGAAAATGTTTGAAAAATCTAGTCTGAATCTACCTGATTAGGTGTGTTCATTTAGAGATTATCGTCATTCAACTAAACATTTAAAATGTACATACTGATCCAAACTTTGTTCCAATAATAAAATAATCAAATAAGTACATTTAAAAAACAAAAAAGTATGAACATAAATACAATTAATTACTATTATTCCAGGACTTCAACACATGTAACAACTAGCTCATTAAATTCAGTTCAAACACATTTTATTTATTCAAAAGGGAAAGCAGGGAAAGTCATAAGTCATAACTTCAAAGTGTATCCAATGAGTCATTGTGGATCTCTGGTAGCAGTCTCGCAACGAATCCGAAGTGGCCTCTTACTGAAAACTGTTGCTGCATCACTGACGGTGATGACTTGCTAAAAGGCTCAAATCCAGGCAGAAGAGACGATATGCAACAGTAACATGGATGACGCAAACAGTTATTGGCAAGGTCTGCTAATCCACCTCATTTGCTGCTTCTCTTTTAATCAGTTCGGCAGTCAGAAAGTAGTTAGGGTTGTGGATTAGAGGAGAGAGATGGAACTTCCTCCTTCTCTCTCTTTGCATCCATGAAGTTTCATTTTCAACTCCCCTAGGATTTGGGGTCATAGTTCAGGTAGGATTTGAAGGTTTGGGATGCCAATCAGTTATGAGAGCAACATATTGTTGCCACGGTTACGCAGCATAACAACTGTCCGAAAATGGGGGTGGGGGGAGTAAAATGTGATCAAAAGTCTAGAAAAAGGAAAAATCTGAACTAACATTACAAGGTTAGTTCTGACCATGAGCGACACAGTTCTTATAATTACAAGATTTTTTTTTATCTTTTCACACCATCACAAAAACTATGTTTTGCTCTTAATATGTAATGTCATCTATTTTGATACTAAAGGTTGTGCAGTTTGACTTTTTTTTCCTTTTTCTTTTGTTTTTGCTTCATTGCCCATGTATAAATAAAAAAGACACACTATAAATTTAATACATTTTATCAAGGCCAAACTTGTAATATGGAACGTACAAAACCCGCAGAGTGAAATGATGGATGGGACATTTAGACAATAAGACTGAGAATAGTCTAAAAATACATATATTTTCCAGACTCTACTTTCTTTTCCATACTAGTCCAGAGCAGTTAATTGATTAAATCAAAAATATTTCAGAGTGCGTGGGAACTGTGAATAGCACGAACTAGTAGAGGAAAACAACCGCGTACCTAAAGGGAAGTGAGAAAATTAGACGACACCTCCCTGGAAACACTTACTCACCCATTGATTGTGCGTTGAATTTTATGACTGTCAGCATCCAAATACCGATGAAATCTGCCGGAGGGAGCACACAGTTAGCCATCACCTTCTTGCAGCTAGCTAGCGTTGTTGACAGGCTAGCTCCGACTCAACCAGCGCAGGACGGACTCACTTGAAGTTTGACCAAGCGAACTTCAGCGCCAGTTGGAAGTTCTGGTCTTCCTCGTCTTGCACTCCGCAGATGCACCTGATCAGCCTCTTCGTCTCTCTCTCCGTCTCCTTTTCGAAAGTGCTCCAGTGTGCCATGTTACCGCAGCTACTGATGCTGCAGTTAGCTTCAGGCTACTACAGCTGCATCCAACTGACAGTCGTTGACATGTAGCCGCTTTGGTGGCTCTGCGAGAACCGGGAGTGGGTCGAAATGTGTTTATTTGCCACAAAAATGTGAGACGTTAAGCTGTTTTTGTTAATCGTTTTCTGCATTACCGCGCTTCGTTTCTCTGGAAATAAGAGCAAGTGCGCATGCGCAAGATGTAGAGGCGTGTTTTTTTTTTCTTTTTCATCCGAATGGTTCCAAGGTTAATGCTAATAGCGGCTAAATTTACGGATATAATTAATCTTTCACAACGAAATACATCTGTGCTCATTCTCTCCAGAAGTTGGGCACTTGTATCTTCCTTTTAATATATGTCCTTGGTGCTTGTTGTCATTTTCTAAGTTTACTAAGCTCCGCCCACAAACAGATTTAACCATAGCCCCGCCTTCACTCTCTGTAATTTCTGAACAGCTCCACAAAGAGGAAAATAAATAGATTATTTCGTCAAGCTAAGCTAAGCTACTTAGTAAGTGCTTAAAATATTAAATTAATGAGCAAAATTTATCTCGTGGTTTCTTTATTTATTTGTAGCGGGGCGTGACTTGCCCGAACAAACGCACGAACACAAGACCCGTTCCCTTACAGTCAACCGGTGGATGACTCGGGTAGTAGTGATGTTGAGGCGGTGTGGAAAATGTTTTTGTGTAGGTAAGAGACAAATACATTATTCGATAAAGAGATTACATTTTATCGAGTAATACAAAGTCAGGGTTTTATTACTATTTTATTATTGTTGCTCTTTTATTGTTGCTAAATGAGCAACAATAAAATTCAAAGCTGCCTTCTAGCTGCTGAAACTGGAGCTTAGATCTGAGAATTAAGTCACCTTTGAGTTGAGTTGAGCACATTTAATTCAAATCAAATTTAATGTAAAAATATTGATCCCAAAGGGAAATTAAATGTTGCTGTAAATCATTTAATCAAAGAGTTATTGTAGACGGTGATGGCGGCGAGCAAAGAGGCCATCACACCCACAGGTGCTCCTGAGTGCCATGTTGCCAGCTACTGATGCATGTACAGTCTGTATTACAGTCTAATGCAGACTGTAACAGTCTGTATTATTATATTTGAACTGAACTATGTGCCACTGGTTTAATATTCTAGAGAACAACAGAAGTGCCAATAGTTACACATACGTGTGGATGGGCAGATGCGTAATGTAGCGTTATTGTGTAGTCACAGGAGCTGGATCTCTGCTTAATGTCTGTCTCATGCTTGTTTTGTTGTCATAGCAACGATTGATGTATGACAAGCTGCTAAAGTTTCTATAGAGAACGTTGGAATAAGATTTTTTCTTTTCTTTTTGGATAGGGCACCAAAACCAGCTCCAGTCCAGAGGATCACATCCTTGCCTGTTTGTTTCCTGCTTCCAGTCAGGCAGGGTGTAGGAAGGAAACAAAATAAACATGTATCCTTATCCTCTGAGCTCAGGAAAGGTAAAGAAAATAAATCAATAAATAAAATGTAGGAAAAATTTAAATTAATATATAATGATTGTATGTAAATCATCTCGTGACAAGAAAGAGGTTGTGACTTTTTTATTTTTGTAGAAAGCATTCTGGAAACACAACAACAAAAAAGACATAGGCCATTATTTTAGGAACATAATGATATTTAATAAATCATCTAAAGCAATGGTGTCCAAACATTTTTTCAACAAGGGCCAAAGTCCCTGAGTAGAAAGTCGTCTGGGGCCAAAATTTGCTTCTATTTTTTCCCCAATTGATAATGCATAAATATTATTGGGATTTTTTTTCTCTCCTTTACCTGCACAACAATAAATTAAACAAGTAATATTTTTAATGAAACCAAGAGTAGTCTGACATTTTCCTGAATGTTTACAGTCGTTTAACTTTTTTGGGGCCTATTTTTTTTTATATTTTGTTGGTCTATATATAAAATGATTTAGTTCATTTCTAGCAACAGAAAAAAAGCAACAAAAAAGATAGCAAAAAAAATAATTTTTGTTTTTACATTTTCCATTTAGGACATAAACTTCCCATGGAAATCTCCATCTGAAACAATTTATGAAAAGTATCCATCTTGCCTGTCTTTTAGTGTGTTGATTCTTGATAACATTCAACATAACATGCTGTGGTGAATTGTACTAAAAATAAATAATAATACCTACATCTCCAGGTTCCTTTTTGCTAGCAGAACTATTCTACCCCGGCAGCGCCGCTATGTAAAAGAACAGTCTTTTTGCCCTCCAGCGTTGTGCGCATGCGCGAAATTTCCGGACGTAAACAATAACAACACGGTCGGACCGCCTCCGGGTGGGGGCAAGGCGCCGTCTGACACCACGCCTACCCAGAGCGCCGCTCTGCCTCACCGGATGACAAATGATGCACACCCGCACTAACACACAGAGGAATAACTTTACAGTAGCGTCCGGGGCGCTCCACAGTCCGCTGCGCCGCAGACTCTCGTGAAAACAAGCTTCCAGCCCCCCATCTCGGCGTAAGGAAATGAAGAGGAGGCTCCATAAGAAGTACTTGGTTTTGATTCTGGCATATTCAGGCTTACTTCTGCTGATCCCCTATGTGTTAGATAACCGGGATAAATCCGCCCAGAATGCCAAACTGCCGCAGCAACAGCCCAGATGCCCCGACCTGGAGAACACGGTGGCTCTCCTCTGGGATAACGGTTTCAAAGCAAACGGTAGCGACGCGGCGGAGAACCCGGCGCCGACGAACAAGAGCCAGTCCCGGACGCACATCTACTTGCACGCCACCTGGAGGACCGGCTCGTCGTTTCTGGGGGAGCTGTTCAACCAGCACCCGGACGTTTTCTACCTGTACGAGCCCATGTGGCACATCTGGCAGACGCTGTACCCCGGCGACGCTGGCAGCCTGCAGGGCGCGGTGCGCGACATGATGAACTCCCTGTACCGCTGCGACTTCTCCGTCCTCAAACTTTACGCCGGCTCGCAGAACATCACCACGGCGTTCATCTTCGGCTGGAAGATGAACAAGGTGATCTGCTCGGAGCCGCTGTGCGACGCGCATCAGCGCCACGAAATCGGGCTGGTGAGGGAGGACCGGTGCGCCAAGTGCCAGAAGCGGGACCTGCGGGAGCTGGAGAGGGAGTGCAAGAAGTACCCGGTGATGGTGATCAAGGGGGTGCGCGTTCTAGATCTGAGCACCCTGGTCCCGCTGATGAGAGACCCGGCGATCAACCTGCAGATCATCCAGCTCTTCAGGGACCCGCGGGCCGTGCACAACTCGCGGCTCAAGTCCAAGCAGGCCCTGGTGAAGGAGAGCATCCAGGTGCTGCGCAGCAAGAAGCAGACCGACAAGTACAAGCGGCTGCTGGTGCCCAGCAACAGGATGAACCGGGCGGAGAGCTACGTGGCGAGCGCCATGGAGCTGATCTGCGACAACTGGCTGAGCGACATGATGCTGGTGATGAACGCTCCGCCGTGGGTGAAGAGGAACTACCTGCGCCTTCGCTACGAGGACCTGGTGCTGCGCCCCATGGAGGAGCTGCAGCGGCTCTTCCGCTTCTCCAACCTCTCCACCTTCCCGGCGCTGGAGAGGTTCGCGCTGAACATGACGCACGGCCAGGGCTACTCGTCGGACAAGCCCTTCCTCATATCGTCCAGGGACGCGAAGGAGGCGATCTACGCGTGGCGAGAGCGGCTGAACGTGGAGCAGATCGGCCAGGTGGAGGCCTACTGCAGCGAAGTGATGAGGCAGCTGGGCTACGAGAGGAACAGCGTGGTGGAGAAAACCACATGAGGATCGGAAAGCAGCGTGTGTGTGGGGGGTAAGAGCGTGCAAAAACAATGCAAAGATTGAAACAGTAGTGCTCTCTCTCGTTCTCTTTTCTCTGCCTTGCGTTATATTTACGTTTCCATCAGCACAGGAAGTGGGTAAGTGCTTGCTGCTGGGTTATAACTCATGACCTTCACTTGACTGAAACCAGAGCCTCAGAAAAGCACACGTTCGCTCGTTTTGATCACAGAAAATGGGACAAACACTGCTTCACACAGTGGCTGTGTGAACATTTAAAAGCAATCTTGAATTGTTCTTGCAACCATTGAGCGACGGAGTCTGAACCGCCCAAAATGAAGAGCTAGACAGAGATCCACTTGTTGATCTCATTTTATCAATCTCAAGTCGTAAAACCTGCGATATCAGTTTTTCAATTTGCACTTTGTTCTCTGTTGTTTTAATGTTATAGATGACATTAATATCTTACTGCTGTGTTACAGTTTTACTGATCAGATCAGCCTTTAGCTTTTAGTTACTAACCGGCCCTGGCTAATGAATGACAATGCCTTGTTACACAGTATTAAACCTTTCTACGTTTTTGACCTGTTGCAACCACAAATTCAGTATATTTTCTTAAGGGTTTTCTGACACAAAGGAGTGGAAAGTTAAGTGAAAGGAAAATGATAGCAATTTTTTAAAAATTGTTTTAGTAATGCAAATTCTGTATACACCACCTTTGCCAAAATTACTAAATAAGAGTGTATTTATGTGTAATTTAGTCTCAGTTTAAATCAGACCGGACAGGACAGGAAGCGTCCTGTCCGGTCTTGAAGAGGCTTCTTATGGTAATTCTGGATGAGCTGCAGATCTCCACAAATCAGGTGAAAGAATCCGTTAGCTGGATAACCGCTAGTGATGGAAGGTGGAGATTTGGTCTTTATGGCAAAGTGTTGAGAGGAAAGCCATGAGGTGTTCTGATCAGATGGGACAAAAATTTTTCTTTTCACGCTTTCTGTGATGGGAAAGTAACACAGATTAACAACCAGAACACATCACCCCTATGGTGAAACATGGTGATGGAGGTATCATGCTGTGTGAATTTTTGTTTTGAACAAAAAATACCCCTTTAGAAACCATGAATCATTTTCTTATATACAACTATTTGTGTATCTTATAAAATCTAAGAAAACCCAATTCAGGTTTGTGGTTGCAGTGGGGGGGAACATTTTTAAAATGAAGGGTTAGGAATACATTAGCAAGGGACTGCATGTGATTTATTCTGTTTGGATATATATATATATATATATATATATATATATATTTTTTTTTTTTTTGCAGGACTGCTGTCTAAATGCTAGCGTAAGTGAATAACAGGAGCCTTCAAAGTGAGACCATCAGAAATATCTCGACTCCCTTTAACGACCAGCAGCTCTGCTGCTCCACAGAGGGCTCGTTGTTGTGTCCCTGGCATAGCCCGGTCCCCTCATGGCTAGCTGGAGGGGGGCTGGCAGTGAGTCACTGCGCTGTCAAGAAGAGAGCCATTGTTCGTGGCGGTTCGCGACGGGGTAGAGCTCCCAGCGGGGTTACAACCACACTGTCACCAGTAGCTCGTACAAAGCGAGGTCCTTCACCGCCGTGAGGCCTACAAGCCGTCAGCGCGGAGGACGGGGTCCACCTTCGCCTCCCCGCAGTGTCCCGGTGTCCATACTGAGGTCTTCGCAGATACTTTATACAGGCACTTCCGAGCAGGTTTTCAACAGAAACCTAGAAATAAGCTATCCCGACGTATGGCGCCCCTTTTAGCGTGGCACCCCTATGCATCACGTTCGCACATACCCACCTTTTTTGTGCCACTCGAATGCCTCTGATTCATTGTGCAGCAGTAGCATGCCTTAAATATTTAACTTCTCTGTTTCTCCCCTCCTGCAGGGTCCTCCTAATCAAGGCTGAGGGCCAGAAGGTGGAATAACAAAACAGGCTGCAGGAATGCAGTCTGCTAGGAGCTCTCAAGCGTGCCTCTTGGGTTGTTTTTATCCTCACCCGAGCTGGGTCGATGAACTGGAGAAATGGTGATACTGAAAAGACGAGGAGGAGGAGGAGGTGTGCGTGTAAGGGGTGATGGTGGGGGGAGAAAAGAGAAAGAAAGAGCAGCCAATCGGACTCAGTTGGATTTGAAACGAGGAGAAGGAAGCTTATTTTCTCACCGCGCTGCCTGTTCGACACCAGCAGGGTCCCGTGGAGACGCGGAGGAGTTGGGGAGGGGGGAGATAAAACAAGAGACGGGGGCTGGTTTGTGCTCCCGTTACTCTGGCCGACCTCTGTCCTTTTTAGAAGCACTAATCCCTCCTCAAATCCTGTTCAAACCGGGGCCATAAAAAAACCTGAGATGGGGGGCCTTTCTCGGGACATGGATCCAGGGTGGCAGCGTTAAGTTCGGCTTTACTGGAGCGACTTATCCGTCCGGCCTGTGACTAAGCACGGCAGCAACCCCCAGCATTACCGACTTACTGATATTAAACAGAGACTGGCTCACTAACAGTGCTGAAAGAAGAAGCTACAGTATTTTTCTGGGGTGGAAAGGGGAAGCCCAAAGACCCCTCTCACTGAGGAGCTATGGTTCTGCCCCTGGCCCCTCTCAGGAATCCGGACAGCTGCAAGAGCCTCTTTGACAAATCTCTCACGTGGGTGTGAAATTTTCTGATCAGCCGCAGAATTCCTGAAGTCCTGCTTCTGTCCTCCGACCGGTGGACCTCTTCGTTTCCTTTAATCCACAACGGTCCACAGTGTCCTCCGATCCAGTGGCGTCCCTGTGGTCAAGGAGGCGTGGTAGCACTTTATTTGAAGGGGTGTGCATAAGACTGACATAACATCTGTCATAAACATAAAGCAGTCTTTATGAATGTTTATGACAGTTGTCATGAAGTGTCATTCGGTAAATAATGACACTTTTAATGCAAAGTTCCTCTAAAAGTTGCATTAAAAGTCCATTAAAAGTGTTAACTTTGCATGATTTTGTAAATTATGATCATTTAATGCAAAGTTGGCAAATAAAGTGTTACCAGAGGGGTTTCTTGGGGTTCAACACCATCGACACGTTCAATTTCAGAAGACGGTTCTGTTAGAATTACTCTTACTTGAATACTTGTGGAAATGTGAATGAAAGAAGGACCTTCAAGCGTTTTAAATTCAACGAAAGTTTGTTACAGTTTATATTAATTCTGCTCGTCGTGGTTTCCAGATTTGTACAGTTGATTATTGACCAGTCAGAAACCTCTTTGTTACATGAGCTGGGTTTGTCCAACATGCTTCCCTCAAATGAAAAGAACAATAGGAAAGTGGCTTCATTAACAAAACATGTGACTCGTAAATGGGACATTCTTCAATAGCAGCCAGCCACAGCTGATCATCATGTGTAATGCTTTGCAAAAGTAATCAAACGTTCTTTGTTGGGATTTTTTTGTTTGTTTGTTTTTTTGAGCAGACCCAACGCAAATTTGTGCATAACTGTGAGGAATTATGTTCTTTTTTTTGAAAACAAAGAAATCTACATTCAAATCAACTTTGGCCAGCCTTCCTGTCCAATCATCTCCATCACATGATGCAGCCACCACCGTGTTTCACTCTGGGGATGGTGAGGGCTGGGTTAGCTTTCTGAATATAGGGCAAAAAATGACATGTTTGTGTTTGAGCAGCAAATGGTAAACAGATTGTACTTGTATAGCACTTTATAACACTTGTACATTCAGTAGTGCTTTCACACTACATTCAGTCATTCACCCATTCATTCGTACACTGATGGTGGCAGGCTACTGGGTTGTAGCTACCGTTGCCTCGTCTGATAGAGGCGAGGCTGCAATGTGCTGGCCCTAACCAGGCCGTCTGACCACCACCGGTAGGCAAGCTGGGTGAAGTGTCTCGCCCAAAGACACAGCAACCAAGACGGGCGGAGCAGGACTCGAATCTGAAATAATGATAGCTGTTAAATATGGAAAATGCTGGTTAAATATTTTTTATGGTGTAATTCTGGCGCAGCACCCCTATGTGGCGCATACCCAACCGTCTTCAACGACTTCCCAATAGCGAGTACCTTGACGTTTGTTCACTGCTGTTCTCTTAATCCTCTGCCATTCAGATGTAATCAGCCACTCTGAGTCATTACTTTATAGAAGCACCTTTCAGTGCAATTCGTCTGCAAGTCTTTTGTGGTACGTCTCTCCCAACTTCGCCCATCTAACTGACTAAAATTTTTCCATCCTCTGCAAAAAAGCAGATATTCTCAGTCAGATTTAGACAAAGAATATCTGCCAATGCAGATTTTCAAGTCTTGCCACGGATTCTTGATTTGGACGTGCCTTTTGAATACAATTTGATCTAAAAAACAATCGACTGCAGTTTTTTAAGGTCATATTCATGCAAGAAAAACAGGTTTTCTTCCAGTATTACCTTGTTTTAGCTCCAACCACCTCCACATCAATGACCAGCTTCCCCGTCTGTCCCCACTCAAGAAATGATTCTACCTCTGCAGTGTTGCTCCCATGTTGCTCCCATATGATCACAGCAATCTTTTTTTTTTTTTTTTTTTTTTTTTACAGGCTTGAATCATGTTTCGCATGAATACTTTTGCAAAGCATTGTATATGTATGTATATATTGACGTACTAGTTGATAAAGTAAGCATTAGGTGCCGATTTAAGGCCATTTTTTAGGGCCATTACAGTCATCACTAAGAACATTTACAACAAATTTGGTTATCATTTGTTATTATGATGATATCATTATAACTTAACATTCTAGTATATGACATTTATTTATTTATTTTTTGGAATTATAATGTCTAAACTCAAGTTGAGTTAGTGAGGAAGATCACATTTCAGCACCACTATGGTGCATTTTATTAAAGCTGCAGTGTGTAATTTTTATATTACTTTTTTTTACATATTTATTGAAACTGTCACCATGTCGTGACAATATGGTATATGAGACAGATAATCTGTGAATAGATCGAGCTCCTCCACCTTCTCCCAGTGCTAACTAGGAATAACCAATCAGAACGAGGAGGAGGGCCTTAGTGCCGTCAATCAATCTCATGTGGTTTTTCTATAACAGTAAGTCCTTTCTTCACCATTAGCATATTTAGCAGTATTGATCGACAGCGCTAAGACCCTCCTCCTGGCTCTGATTGGTTGTTTTTGGTCGGGAACGGCTACATTTCTTCAACTAGCAGCCTTAGCTCAGCTAGATCTTTTCACAGATTTTCTGTCTCCTATCATACTGATTTTCTGTCTCCTATCATACTGACAAACAAACATGTAACAACAAAGTTACATACTGCAGCTTCAGACCCTTTCTTTAAAAGGCTTTCTGAGTTAAGTGGAGCACACCACTGGGGAACCCAGAACTTCAAGATTTTTATTAACATGTTGACATGCAGACCATGGCACACAGAACCTGTCAGCCAGCTGGAAACGACAGGTGCACATATTGACACTTTGGCTACATCTCATATTTCTCAGGTGCAGAGAGGGTTTAAATATAGCCGACAGGACAACTGACAGCACAGCAGTGCGGAGGGCAAAGAGTGCACATGAAATATTAGCAAAGAGTTCAACAAGTGTCCTCTGCTTGCCATACTGTGTGACTCTCTTGGGTTTGCTGGTCTGTTATGTACTCCCTCTTGTCTTTTGAGGGGACAACACTACATCATGTCTCAATCCATGCAAGTTCCTGTTCTATGAATTGTCTTCAAATAAAGGAGAGACCGAAAGGGACATTTTCATCACGAAGCGAAAACATCTCTGTTATTGTCTGGTTTCATTTTCTGCACACAAGTTAATTTGCAAGGTTTTCATCCCACTTTTTTTCCAGAGTATAAGTGTTAGCTGTGTTTAGTAGCAACGAACAGGTGATTTTTTTTTAAAAGTGTACAAGTTTTCACAGTCGTGCATAATCACCAGATTGTGAAGGGCTGGGATTATTCTGCTTCACAGCACTTCCCCTTGCAGCAGCTCGGTTTAAAAGGCCTGCCCTGTGCACAGCCTGGTAACAGCTTACTCTACCAGATTCATTTCCTCCTGGACGTCTCTGGCAAGCTGTAAAACTTGCTTCGAGACCGTCCTCCGGTGTAACAGGCCTCGTATTCAACTCCAACAGTCATGCCTTTCACACCTGCCCCCGTGTACTCATGCATAAATGCAGCAGCTACTCTGTGTTGGTGGAAAGGTGGATTTAAAGGGCTAAACGGGGCTGTGCGGTGAATACAAAAAAAAAAAAAAGAAAGGAAGCAGCTCGGTTATATGTGTAAAAGTGAAAACAAACGTCTGTCCTCAGTCTCCTCCACTGGCTATAAAGGGCCAAGAGTGCTTTAACACAAATCACTGCTCATGTTTTGTTTTAGGGTTTTTTTTTACGTGGGGTGGGGCAGGAGTTTCATGCACCATCTTCAGAAGGAAAATGTGCAAATGGGAAGTTTTCACTGGCAGTAAACCAGCAGAAACCTCAACTAATGCTATACTAATATACTAAGAATCTTTGAGATGACATTTCTGAGTTCTAAAAACGAGAAATTATATGCCGTTATCCTGTTTACATCCTTTATCTCACTGAAATTGGACCAATGATGTAAGAGCGGAGGAACGAGTCGGCCAATGTTGTGCCAAATTTCATTGCAATCGAATTTTGATGCTACTAGCATCATAATTCGGTTGCATTGAGCTGAGCTCATTGTGATGACCATCGAAAACAGTTTGTGGTTCCGTTTAATTTTAATGGACATTTTTAATAAGTCAGCCTAAAAAAAAAGAATAAATCAATATTCTTGGGGAAATCTATGTATTAGTATAGATTATAAAATTAATTATGAAATTAGAAATTGACTGTTTGACTATGTACTGTCGTCAATTTGCAATTGATATATACACAAGATTTATTTTACACTTTCAACACCGCAAACTCCCTTTTCCAAGTGTGTGTACAGCTTCTCAAGCTAACATGGTTAGCTTAGCCTAAAGGGGGCGGGGGAAGGGAGACCGCTAACTGTGTTTTGTCCTGTCATAGCAATAATCCAATCTAAGTGTAAAGTGATTGGGAGTTATTTACTAGAGAGGAAATGCTACTAATGTTTACTTTGAACAATAATTTTGGCTGATGCATAATCCTCCAGAGGTCAAAATAACAGTTCAAAAATCCTCAGGATGAAACATACAGCCCATCTCTAAAGATAATAATTAAAAAATAACAATAATCGAGAATATGATTTCTAAATATTTTGTATTACTTCAAAATATTTGTGTTTATATAGATGGAAATGTGTTCTGATTTTATCATGCGTTTTCATGTTAAATAAGCTGGGAGGTGAGGGTAAACGTGCAGTAAAATATCCTTCCTTTTCAAAACACATTTTTACTCTGTGTGAAACCTGTACAGATACGTCTCTAGAAGCTACTCCTGCTTAACACTTTATTTTTTTCAGCTGTAACAAACTACCTACATGCTAATTATGAAGCCATAAAGATGCTATATAAGCTAACTGAGCTAGCTCTTCCTTGGCCTTTAAGCTAAAATAAGCCACATCAATAAAAAAGAAGCAAAAAAAGAAAAACATATCATTTTGATAAATCTAAAGTGTCAATGTTTTAAGGACAATCTGAGCCCAACCTCTGTTGGGCACTACTTAATTTTGATGGTATTTTTCACAGCTAATTTTTGGCCTTATAGTGAGCCGCTAAACTAAAAAAAAAAAGAAGTATTTATAGTGATATTCATACTGCAGTAGTGGAAATGATATCCAACTAAAACACTGATAAGTTAGCAAACTGGAATAATTAATTTCACTTATTATAAAATATAAATATTCCAACACTTTAAAATTCTAATATCCACCTTGTAAAGATTTGCGCACTTTGTCAAACGTTTTGCAGCTGTGATAAGTGCTTGAAACATTCAAAAGACGATGCTGAGATGGAATGCTACAGCGACCAGCTCTTTACTTCACTGTGTAAGCTGGTCTTTAATCATGTTAGAGTGCAAATCCTCATGGCCTTTTTTTATTCCTTAATGGAATTTAAAGATGTCAGGGTTTCTAAGTTGTGTCATGAGATACAGTTTAACACAGAAGATGATCCAAGTCAGCTGAATGACAAGATGTTCACATACCATCTGTAAATGTAATAGGCCTTCAATGAACAGTTCAACCAATGAGAAACAAAGCCCGGCTCTATAGGTATTTAGATGCTTGTATTGAATCATGACTGAGATGGAAACACCTTCACGGTCCCTTTACGTCCTCAGCAGTAGATATTTCACAAGATAACCAGAAACTGTGGTTTTAGCAGTAAATGTCTTCAGGTAGATTTTTACCAAAGAAGTCTTTAGTCAAAGTCTTTTTATGTGGTTTCTGAACTATGAAGACACACTGCTCACGTCCCACCATGAGACCCATTTTCTCCTCCAGCACAACCACAAAGTGTTGAACATGCAGATAGTCTTGTATGGGAACACATAGTTTCCATTTCCTTTCAAAAAAAGTTTTTAATCCTCTTCTGCAGAGAACACAGTCTGTGAAGCAGCAGCAGCAAGATTTTTTTTTTCTTCTTCTCCCTCAACACCACAGGGGCATTGTGTCTTCTTTGGAATAAACTTCTTATCTAATGAGGATGAAATGCTCCTGGAGCTCTGCTCCCCTGGCTTTGATGGAGCCACAGGTCACGATGAACCCTTCTCCTCCTGTCAGATCCCATATCTCAGATCCGTCTCATCTCTGAAGCGCCGGGCACTCTGCCCATGTGAAAGTGGAAAGAACTGATGGCAAGATGGTGCGGGTGAGGGTCAGGCCAGGGAGAGCGGCTAGCTCGGACGAGGCGGGGAGGTCAGATGTGATCCTCCATGGGGAAAACCAGGCGTGTGCCTCGGCTCAGCAGCTCCTGCTCGCGGGAGTCCAGCTCCCGCTCCAGGGCCTCCTCTGACGTGCTGCCGCTCCTCTTTCCATTTGTGCTCCAGCCCAACCCCCCGGTGGCATCCGCCCTGCTGGCGGACGCCCCGTTGGCGGTGATGGCGGTGTCGCCAAATGTGAAGGTCAGGTCGGCGTCGTTGTGGATCAAGTCAGTGTCGGGATCCCTTAGCTGCTCGTGGTTCTGAAATCAGAACACAGAGTGAAACATGAGGTGTGAACAGATGAATGGACATCAACAGTATAAATACTCACGAGGGAACCTGGATTACAGCCATCTGAGAGGAGCTTTCATTTCAGATTAGCTTTATCTTGGTAAATACACACCATTGCAAAAAGAAAAAAAGAAGGAAACAAAATAAAACCCTATTTTACAAACCAACAAAAAGGCAGAAGCCAAGTCTTTATAAATCAACAGAGCGATAGATAGAGATATAGTTAGCTATAGATAGATATGTTAGTTAGCTAAGCTACGTCATTTAGCTACTAGAGATATGTCAGTTAGCCAGTTAGCTAACTAGAGATATGTTAGTTAATTAACAATATGTTAATCAGCTTGAGATAGCTAGAGATGTTAGTTAACTAGAGATAGAGAGGGTTTTTTCAGATGAGTTGAATTAGGAGACTAGGTGAGAGGGACTTTCATTTGGTAGCCACTACAGCAGCAACTAGTGAGGTAAGATAAAAACAGGAAACCACAGGCCACCTTGAATCACACATATGCCCAGTGCAACAGGCACAGAAATGACTCACAAATGCCCCAGATCCAAAAGAAAACACATGTTGCGTTCTGATTAAACGACAAACAGCTGAACAACCCGGACTGATCGGGAAGCTGGAATCCAATAGCCACCCCATGTCCACCGGGGGTGGAAAGGAGTCAATGCCAGGTCAATGAAAGGATTTTTCAGCTCACTGGATACGACAACAACAACAAAAAATTACATAACTGTGTGTTACTGGGAAACTATTTTTAAGGGGAAAGAAGAAGCATTTGGAAATGAATCCACTGAAATCGGTTGTGCTCTTAAATAGTTTAACAGGAGCTTCCTCCAAATTAAAGTAGAAACACACAGCCTTCCCTGATCGCGCACACACCCCTCCTCCTGCTGCTGCAGCAGTCACGTGAGCACAAAGAGCATTAACATCTGGCCCAAAACAAGCCCAAACAAATCCTGAATTTAGTCCCGTTCGAGCAGTAAATGTCAAAGTAGCTGGGGCGGTTTTTTTTAGAACAGGAAACTGTAAATTTTGTGGCCCAGTTGTAAAGATTAAGGTCTGAATTCAGGTCGTCACCATGGGGGGGGGGGGGGGTTGGGGTGGGGGGTTGTTAAAAGGCAGACTGATGGATTTTCAATTTGTTCCCCTCTGTCAGCTTGTAATTTCAACTTCTAAGAATAAAATACGAGAGAAAAAAAGCTTAAGCCAGCTATAGAGGCATAATGAATTGCAGCAACATTTTAAGGCCTTGTATCAGTTTCAGTAGAGAGGCATTTCGTAATATCCATAATTAAAGAGGAACTAGGGACTGAGCTTTATTTAATCCGGGCTCTCCCCATGTGGCCGGCTACACTGGCAGCCCCCTACGTCCAGATTGGACGTGGCATGGCTGCAGCTTTCTGACCGCAGGGAGAAAACATCTTCATCTACATCACTTACAGCTGAAAATTACAGAAATCAAATACAAATACAATCCACTTTTATGTGCAGGAATCCAGTTTGGAACCGATTGTTTTCAGTGGGAGGGGAAAAAAAAAATCCCCCGCATGTTTCCTGGAAGAGAGAACAAAAAGGAGCCCTGATGAAAGTGAAGCGAGTGCGACAGAGGCTTCAATGGGCATTTCTGTGTTTTAAATATCAGAGGGCAGTGTCTGTCAGAACACTGGTCATCTTTGAGCCGGAGCTGAAAAGCGTCTTTTGTGCCAACACAATGCAGGCCCCCCTCATCCCTCCGCTTTTAAAATGCTGCCTGCCGAAGGCCTCGGCTCTGTGTGGTGGATAGTCAGAAAGGAAGAAACCAGTTTAAGCTTCAGGGACAATCTCGGCTCTGAGGACAGTGTGTAACTCCGATTTGGCTGTTTGTTTTTTATAAACCTACAGCACCAGAATAACCCTAGATTGATAATAAAAAAAAGAAATAAAATCACATTTAAGGATCTGAACTTTATTACATTCTTTAAAGCTGAAAAGCAAATGCTTTTAAAAAGGTTATTTATTGTTGTATATCTTTCAGTTTACCACAGATTAAATATACTTTTATGGAAATTTGTGGCTGCTTCTGCTCATGCATGCTGTGAAAAAGCATTTCAGCTTTTTTTTTTTATCCCCACCTCACTTATAGGCAAAGATGACCAAGTAAATACAAAATGCAGTTTTCACATCATTTCATTTATCATGTGACAAAAAATGAAACCACGTGATTCCTTTCTCTTTTTTTTTTTTTGAGGCAAAAAATAAAAAAATGCTGTCCCCTCTAAGCTGGCTGCAGGTGAAAAAGTATTTGCCCCTTTTTAAAGGGAGCAGAAATTAAATCACAATTCTCATAAATGCTAGAATCAAGAAATCCCTCAATTTTCTAAATAAATAAATAAATAAATTAATTAATTAATTAATTAATTAATTATAGTGTTTTTGTCCCTGAGTTTTATGTTGTGTCTCCCATTTATGGCAAAATGTGTTTTTCTATCCTGGTGTAAAAACTATTAGCAGCAGAAGGGAAGAGTTTGTCAGGTCAGGAGGAATCTGTTCTCTTCCTTTTATTTTCATGACTCTCACCAACTTTTCCTACATAGAAGATCTTTGAGGAAAAGCGAAAGTCCTCACTCTCTTTTTTTCTCTGTTGCCAATGAGCAACTACACATCCAATCAACACATACCTGTTAAAAATGGCTTTTTAGATAATAATTTTTTAAAAATCCTTAGATGTTTGTAAATAATGACACACTCTCCATATTCCAGCTGTGCCTTCATGTTTTAGAAAGGCAGGCCCCTGAAGGCTCTTTTAGTGTCAGAAAAGTGTTTCAGAATCATTTACCAGCTTTAAAAAAAACAGCAGATTAAATGGTGAGTAATTGGAGTTTAATAACTTGGGATTTTTAATTAAGTTCATTTTTAATTTCTTACCCTCAAATAAAGTATTTATCTTTCAAGTACTACACAGAAAGTCTACCAGCTTCACATTGTACATGTTCTACAAACCAGATATTTACACACATTAGTGCAACAATAAGGGGGCAAAACATATATGCATATTTTTGTCAAATGTAGATTTTAAGCTTATATATTATAAATGAAAACAAACTTTTTTTTTTTTTTTTTTTTTTACAAATACTCACTTCATATGCCCGTGGACTGGTAAGGCAGCTCGCCAGTGGGCCACAGTAACTGGGCAGAGTGGAGGTCAGAGGTGGACCACTGTGTGTCAAAATGGGCTTAAGGTAACTGGGAAGTAATTAAGGGAAATCCAGAGAAAACATTCAAACTTAGTAAGAGGCACACATTGCAAATCTGAAAATAATAAAAATAAAAAAAATCTCAATAAAAAGGCTGAACTTAAACTTGAAACACAAAAGTTATAGAAGGCTATAGTGAAACTTTACGACAGAAATGTAATATTTTAGAGGGATGTGTGCTGGTGAGATTGTTTTGGTGTTTTTACACCTGATCCGGATTCTTCAATCTGCGGAGAACAAATAAATTTTTTTATACGCTGCAAAAACACAAAGACTTACCAAGTATTTTTGGTCTTATTTCGAGTGCAAGTATCTTGGTAAACTCGAAATAAGAGAAAACTGACTGAATATCTTTTGAGCATGATATGGGAGCTTGTTTTAAGGCAATAATTCCCTAATATATTGATTAAAAAAGTACCAGTTCCACTGGTAGATTATTTCACTTATAACAAGACATTTCTCCCATGTTAGGTGGAATAATCTGCCAGTAGGCTGGTACTTTTTAAATAATTTTTAAAGAATTATCAACACAAAAACAGCTTCTAAATAACTTACTTGCAAGTTAGTTTTGTCTCATTTTAAGTTATTTGCACTAGAAACTAGACCGAAACGGCTCGGTGAGTTTATGTGATTTTGCAGTGAAGGACTCGGCTTAACCAGGCTAAGCTGCTTTGGAAAACTAAGTGGCGCGTTCAAATGGTGGCGGGTGGCGACTGGAATCCGCTGGTCCCATGCACCATGTTTGGATATTTACACCCGCGGTCGGTTGCACTCAGGAGAAACAACCTGATGTATATCAAATGGTCTGCTGCTTTTCTTTGGCTCCAAATAGCGTGCGACACCAGGGGGGGAGGAGGATTTTCCCCTTCTGGAAAACGCAGCTGCCTCGTTTAAAGAGACAGAAACACAATCAGCCACCTGGGGGAGACAATAGTTTAGCAGGGATGGAAAGATCCTGAGAAATGGGGAGATGAGTCGCTAAATGCATTACCTTGAGTCTGTTGTTGCGGCCCGCCGGGAGGGAAAATCAAAACATTTTTCACAATCATGTCAAATTATCTAATCCAGGAGGAACCAGTTTGCATAGCAAATGTGGACCAGGAAGTCATCCTGATGGATTATCTGAGATATATACCTTGTGACTGAATCACACGGGATTTATACACACACACTATAAAAAGGATACTTGTGATCAAATGTATACCAGAGTCTGAAGAGCCAGGCACTCTCCTGTTTGGTTTTACTCTGGCCCTCATCCTGGTTCCCATCCTAGAGAAGCACATGATTGGAAAAAAAAAAAAAAAGATGACATTTTGCTTTTTCACAGTGAATGCAATCAGACAACAGCACCAATCATTTGTTTTTCCTGCTACAGTGACTGATAAGGAGTCTAATGCAAATCGGTTTAATGTTTTCTGACTTTTTAAAGTGTGGATCCGACCCGCAGAGAGATATAGGACAGAAATTATTCTTAGAGACTTATGATTAATGAACTCAGCTAAAAGCTTTGAAAATTGGTAACAAAATTTTGTTGGACAGAATTGGAGCTATGACAGCATAGGCTAAATCCAGACATGCTACCTTGGGCCATGCGCTATGAATGCTTAAAAACAACAAAGATTTCAGAAGGACACTTTCTTTTTTTTTTTGTCCAGAAGAAAAATGCAGATGCTGTAGGATGTCGTAGTGTCTATCTGTGCACATCCCTGGAAGAGTTTACCTCTTTATTTTTTACCATTTTTACTCATGTTTACTTACGGTTTGCACCACAAACAGATGCCACAGCAAAGAGAAAATCGGTGTCATTCATGATACCCATCAGTGCTCATAATGTCATGACTCATCCATGTATTTTTCAAACAAAAACAAAACTTTAAAGTTGCTGGTATGTGAACCAGATTTGCTCTCACTGTAGCTGGGAAGATGTTTTGTTTAAGATTAAGATATAGGGCCATAGTAGCAGAGTATAACAACAGAAAACACATCCTGTTTTACAGGTCACCATGAGTCACCAACCGGTTAGACAAGAGTCGATCTAGCGGTCCTAAACTAACATCTGACAGCACACAGCTTCCCTATTCTACTTTTGTCATCTTTTTTCTCAGACTGCATTTCAGTGTCTACACTTCCTGAGTTTGAACCCGCATGAAGTACAAAAAAACAACAACTAAAAAACCCCCAGCAGAACGTGTTTGGAACGTGGCAGAGATCCAAAGTGGATGTGAGTGAGCTCCTCACCCCCTGGAGGACTTGGAAGCTGTCGCCAGAGGGCTGCAGGTCTTGATCTGGATCCACACCGACCCTGCAACACGGGAGACAAAACAACAACATGGTTTAACTTATTGCTTAGCAACAGTTACAACACGTAATCATATCCCAGCACACGAAAGTGGAACTGCTAAACCTTGTTCCCCAAGACACCGACCAGCATCAGGATTTAACCCAAAGCAAGTTAGAGACATGGGGTAAGTGTGACGCAGACGTGGAGGATGTTCTGTCCTGTTAGCGTTTTTTTTTTCCTATGAAAACATAAATTATTAACCTCAGAACCAAGTCACATTTTAACTTGTGCAGAAAATCTCCCGTTCACCCCTGACCTAAGGAGAGAAAGGTGAGTTTCAAGCGCAACCAAACAGCTTAATGAACAATGGTTTTCCACAGTTTGAAGTATTAAAGCCAAAACAGATTTCTGCTCCCAAATTGAAGCATTTCAATCAGTGCAGGCAAATGCATCTCAATTGTACATGAACGATGGTTAATAAACCAAAGCTATTAAATGCTATAACGCTCCATAGGTTTAAGTCAGACCGACTTTCTGACCAGTTTCGATTTCCCAGTCGGGGGGGAAATAAATTGACTGGAACGACTTCTTGGCTCAGACTTTGAGTTTCAATATGCCCGGCCCATATCACAGCAGGCTGTGATGAAAACATGTTTATTTTACAAGACTTGTAAAACTTTTACAAACTTTATTTAATTTTTTATTCTAAAACATTAAATAAACAAATAAAATCAATATAACGAGTAACGCCTGCAAAATCCAAAAAAGGACAAATTAAAGTCCTACTACTTCCTGTGATCTTGTTCGAGTTTTCCTCCGGTAGTAATGTGCAGCTGTTGATACCCGTCACTCGTGTGATACGAAAAAAGTGTTTCCATGGCAGTTTTGCGAAATAAACAAATTTTTATACAGCCAAGAAATAAATAGAAATAAAAAAAGCACAAAACCTCTTTATAGAAAAATTTGACTCTTTTTTTAATTGCTGCGTTTCCCTTAGACAAATTTATTTTCATGATTTTCATTAGCTGTTAACCTGGATGTAACGTCAAAACCCATATGCAACGTAACTGGAACGCAGCACATCTCCAGCCTCAGTCCAGACCTTTTGATTATCCTAAAAAAATGCTTGAATTCAGTTTGGTTTGGTCTTTGTAAGGCTGGTCAGTTGTTTGTGCATCTATTTCTACCTATTTTTTTTCCCTTCCACTTAACTTTCCAAATTTATTTCATTGTGACCAAGGCTCAAAATCAACAACTGTTTACCATCCGCAGTGTGATTCGTGCGATTGTGTAGACCAGGTCACTATAAGTAATTTTAAAACAAGTTTTAATTGGTCTGCTTATGTAATGTTCTGTTTTTTTTTTAGGTTTTCATTAGCCATGAAACAAATGTTAAACATATCACTGTGTCTAATTCATATACGCAGTGCAAGAGTTTTTCAACTTTTACATGCTTTCTAATTCACCGAGACGCCCTTACAGTCACGCTGCTAACTACACTTTTTCTTTCTAGCCATTTCTTTCCATTGAGCCAACCAGCAGATAATGTTGCTGTACATACGTCTGCAGCATAACTCTCTGCAAGTCAAAGTGACTTCCAAAAAGTCAAACAGAAAGGATTTATTTACATAGCGTGAGGTCATTTCCAGTCTTTCTCGCCGCTTGTAGTTTATCTCTCGACAGCTGAAAAGTGTTCAACCTCAGCAGGCCGATTCTCAAGAGGGCGCTTTTATTTTGGTTCAGCTCACTCCAATCCATCTTGGATGGGTGCCAAGGGAGAGACACGTAGCCTGTCATGGATATGCTTTAAATCCTACAAGACCCTGCCTGCACAGCGGAACGTCCGACTGGTGTGTGTGGTTATCTTTAAAACCCCTCCATGACTGTCACAGGGAGGAAATGGGTACAAGGTTCTCCCTCTCTTTACCTTAGCAGTTTCAAAAGAAGAGGCCAAAGCATCCGGCTGTCTTTTAAGACCCTCGTCTCAACTAAAACACACACACACACGCACACACACACACACACACGCACACACACACGCACACACACACACACACACACGCCAGAGAGGATCGGGGGAGGGAGGAAGCTGCAAGGACGCCAGGGGGCATGCAAACAGCATGCCCCCTGCAAATGATGCAGGGAAGTGCAGCGGAGAAGTATCTGGGAGGAGCAAACTTGACACAGTAAATGCTCCCCTCCTGAAATAAAAATAAAAAACACCAGGAGCACATGGAGCCTGGCTCACATCTCCCAGTATAAAGACAAACAAACGGCTCTACGTGACCAGGCTGCGAGGGAATCCTCTCACCACTTCATTACACCCTGTAATCCTAATCCCGAACAACTCACTCCTCTCCTTCTAATCCGTCAAATATTCCTTGCAAGCAATTTTGTTTCTGTTCACAAGCAAATCCTGAAAAGAGTGAGGAGGAAGAAGAAGAAGAAGGAAAAAAAGACGGAGCAGTCACAGTTCAGTTTTGGTTTTTTTCCCCTACATGTTACCCTACACAGACGTTTCCAAGTAGAGCGGGTTGGTTTATATGATGCTGTGTGGCGGGGGAAGGAGAAGAAAGAAAAAGAAGAAAGTGATTAGTTAACAGAAATTAAAGGAAAAAGAAAGAGGAACAGATTTTTTTTCACAACACAAAGAGCAGCCTTGACTGGAGCATTTTACGGCAGCAGAGCCTCGACCTGAGCCACACTCAGGTCCACGCTCAGGTGCTTTCAAACCCTTTTCCTAAACAGATTGTTTTATTTTTTAAATAGACAATTTTTGAAGATGCCCACTTTTATCCCCCTTCACCAGAACACACCAGGAGATTTTCCTCCCCCAACACCAATTAGCACCAGCAAGCCGATTCGCGTTCGTATACGGCACCTGGAGTATTCCCACTTTCCATGGCAGCGGCGCTCGTCCTGAAATCTTTTGCAGTTCCAATATCTATAGCTTTCATAAACACAGGGTTTGAGAACATTTAAAACCAAGCGGAGATGCGAGACGTTTACCTGATGGAGTAACAAACACTGGATAGAAACAGGGAATTAAAATAAATCATAAACCTCAGGGAATACGGTTTTGTATTTTATTTATGTGACATTTCTGGATACAAAAATGTCTTTTTTTCACCTGCATAGGAAAGGAAGATGATAAAGTAAGTCACATGCAACATTTTAGACTTTCGTTCACAAGCTTCAGTTGTTTGGAGGGGAAAATCGGAAAATAATGATTAAAAGAAAGAAAAATTGAAGTGAGGAAACAAAATGCTGGACTGTGAATGATATTAAAGTAATATTACTGGACTCTATCCCATCCTGGAGGTCATAGCCTGGACCCTGCCATAATACACGGTGGTGGCAGAATCATGCAGTGTGCTTTTTTTTTTTTTTTAGATTCTTATAGGAAATCATTTGAAAAGCATTTATTATTTTTCTTCCGCTTCCTCATTACGCTCTGCTCTGGTTTGCAGAAGTTGGTCACATAAGAAACTCAGAACTTTGCGGTTGTAAAATGTGACAAAACAAGTCAAAGCCAGTGGCATTTTACTGTGAAGCTGAGTAAAAAGTGACAACACAGCATATAAAAAAAAAAAAAAACAGAAAAAAGTAAAAAAAATAAATAAAATGTAGTGGCAACGGTATGGGCTAAACATAATCCTCTTTTTTGTTGCGCTTGGCACCGAGTCTTTGCAGATGTTCACATGTACACATAAAAAATACAGCCGAATGACATCACCACAGCTCTTCAGCCGATGAATGAGGAGAAACCAGTGCTTATACTGGAACAAGATCCACTCCTTCACAACTGGGAGTTTGGCCATTTGGGAATATGACGTCTCAGTTTACCGCTTTTCCTCCCTCAGTTCTTACACTAAGACGAAGTCTCATTTCTGTAAAAGCCAGAAAATACAATTTAATTTGGGTCAAATTTGAACAAACTGACTTTTTGGTTTGACTATGTTACATTGAAATGGCATTTTAGTTACATTTATCAAGTTCTGGCATTGCATTTGCTTTCACTGAGAAGTCTGTGAAAAACTCGAGGAGCATATTCACTATAACATATGTAAATAATTCTTAATACATCAGATTCTCAAAGCATCCACAGAAATCTACTGAAGATAGTCACAATGCAAATGATTCTGATAGTATTTGTTAAGCTACTATTATTAACAAAGATGGGAATGTGGTTTGTATCTATGGAAACAAAGAGCCAAGGCGAGCTACAACTGGGGAGAGAAGAAGTTAAATATATAAAACAGCTTATATAGCAAATGAACTAATGGCAACTGCACATAAAAAGATAAAACAATATTCTGGCACCTTTGAGTTCACCATCCATTAATGTTTGCATGAACTTTAAAGTAATGTCAAAGTAAACCAGTTTGAAGATGATTCAGTGAGTTATACTGGGAATGACACTGAAACCTCTATATCTATAAAAGATCATCTAAAAGATGAACTTCCTTCTGTAGGGATGCAATAACCAGGAATCTATATGGAAGCTCATTTCCTTCTGTCCGTCTGCCTTGTTCTTTCTCATCATAAGTCAGAAGGTATGTGAAAAAAAAAATCACCACAGGTCTAAAATTACCAGCATCTACAGTCAGAAGAATCACAAACATTTTAAACAGATGGAGGCTTTAAATCCTCAGAGCTCACTTTTGGAGAACTGCAACTAAGATTTCCATCTTGGCCTCACAAAGTCCGTACAGTAGCTACTTACTTAAAGAATTTTGCATGCGTCTTTACAAACGAGGGGCATTAACTGTGAAGACAGCTGCAAATATAAAGCACAGTAGATAAGAAGTGAACTAAACTATCATTTCTCTACCCCCATATGATTAACAGAAATCGTTAACCTGAGAGTAAAGTCAAAGGAAAAACTCCATCACAGCCAAAAAAAGATGTTGCGTGAACTATCAATAGGATTACCCTGGAAATAAAAAACTCAAACGGATTAGCAGAACCTTTCCTGAACCGCGGTAAGCAACAGGGATCTCGTTTTGGTCTTGATGTCCTCCCCTGCCAAACATCGAGGTAAGCAGCACGCTCGCCTGCTTACAGGCCCTCATCTGAAGCCAAAACACCAGCAGCGTTTCTTTACACGCAACACAGCAGCAGGCCCACATCGCATTTCAGCCGTCACCCAAGAGCCTGGTGATCTTAACAGCTTCACCGTATGCCCTGCCGCAACAAGTTACAGATAGCATGACCCTCATCAATAAAACAGAGGAGAAGATGGAGCTGAGTAACAGGCTGCTTTTACTCCAACTGTTCAGTTATTTAAGATTACACTGAAACCACACAGCTGATATTTGCATGCAGTGCAGCACATGTCCCAGTGTCCACTGGCTGAGTTCACAGGAGGGACGGGGGGGGTCCGTTTGGCAGAGCTCTAAAGCCCCTGCCGAACAATGGCTCCAGTCCGGTCCGAGGAGGCATTACTCATATTAAACAGAGCCTGCTCGCTCAGGCCGCTGCTGCCGGGAACGAGATAATCCGCTTTATCGTCATAAATACGAAGCTCTCAGTGCATCATGGGCAGACAACGGATACAAGTGAAGCAGTGCTCAACCCAGACCACAAAAAAAAAAGAAAAAAAAAAGAACCAAATCAAATTACAGCAACAGCAGTGGCACAACGCAGAACACAGACAGTTGGCGCAGGCTCGCTTGGTCCTGGCAATCTGACGATGAAATTCATTTTTTCTTCTCAGGCTCAGGTTTAAGTAGTCAGAGTTGTACTGGAGGAGAAATCTGTTCCTCCCCACAGAGCTCCTAGGGTATTTCTCAGAGAGCAGCAGAGAACTCTTGCCCCCTCTCCTGGCAGCCCATGACTTATTGAATTACAAACACGGAGCCTGGTTTACGACTGAAATATGTTTTCATGCCAAGTTTGAGGGGATTATGGAAAGCCTGCTGTGTACGCATTCAATGCTGTTGACAGTCACAACAATACAGAAACACTTAAGCTAGCTGCACTGGTTGCACAAATGTCCATGCTATCAGGCCACGTCATGCTAATTAAATGACATGAAATGATAGCATGTTTAGTTAATGCAAATTTATGTCCAGTATTTAAGTAACACTCAATTTCACACACTATTTGAGCCTAAATGCACATTGGTTGATTTGCTGAAGGAAACTAGTTGAGGTTTTTATGGTTTTAGTTCCTTTAAGTAGCTTAACATGCTAACTAGTAAACCAATGTGCCAAAAAATGTCCTGGTTTACTAGTAATGAACAGTGAACATTTATTATGTAGTAGAGCCGTCGATGTGAACTGGTTTACCATATTTAAGGTGTCACTGTGTCGGACAAGATTGTCGTCAAATATTTCAGTTAAGTCCTTCGAAAAGCATAATAGTTGAGACATTTGTGAGACTAGCACAGTACTTCTGGAGACTACTGCTAGTCCTGCAAGTGTGACACAAACATGGTGATGTTAGTAAACCCCAAGGTATACCTCCAGGTCTGCTTAAATGTTATCATCTGTACACTAGGCAGGCGTCTGCATGCAGCCCGGACCTCTGTGGCCGTATTGGTTGTGCGTGCAGGCATGGAATAAAACCGGCCTAGCTCAGAGGGTGGTCCCAAACTCACAAAAGATGAAGTAAACAAAGGGTCAGAACAAGCACACAAACCATAAAATAAAACTTTAAATACAGCACAGCTGATTAGCTGGGGTGTAAATAGTATGAATACGAGTGGTATGAATACGACTTGCACAAGAAGGTACAAGTCGTTCTCGTACACGGTCAAGAAGCTATCATGTCAATTTTTGATCATTCAATTTCTGTCAGAAAAACTGTAACAAATAATTATGTGAACAAACAACAATAAATGTTTAATTGCACGCCATCAAGTTTGCCTTAACTATACCTCTATCTTAAGCCATTTCTGGATTCTGCAACGATGTTTTAAAACGGCATCAAAGAGTTGTTCTTCAGAAATTCTTCAGTACCTGACAGAATATTAATTACAGTAAAATCCTGGACATGCTATATGCAACATTTTTGTCTGCAGGACATGTTTTTAAATAAACCATCCAGAATATGATGCTTTCCCCAAAATGTTTTTTTTTTTTTTTAATATGAGGTTTCGTTATTTCCAGAGCGGTTCTGTCACCTGATATGCAGCCAGGAGAGCATGGGTGTGGTTCCCCCACCGAACACCCAGACTGTGAAGAAGACGATGAGCAGCGTGGTGGTGAACATCATCTGCCGGGCGGAGGTGGCAGTGTCCCGGATAGCCAAGGCAAATGCCATCGCCCCGCGTAAACCTGCAAAAGTTGCCATGCCAAACTAGTTGCACACTAAATCTGTTGAGATTAACAATATTAGTTGGACCTTTTGATTTTATTTTGCACCTGCAAACATCATCATGTGCTGGAAGTTTCCCCTGATCTTGTCCCTTCGACCGAGGTTGAGGAGGAAGGACAGCGGGTAAATGTTGAGAGCTCTGCCGATAAATATGGCTACCTGACACAAGTTGGTTAAGAAGTCCAATGCTATTAAACTGTGGAGTGTTTCCAGGAATCAGGGTTTCCCCCATGGTGTTACAAGCCTGGCGGGCCACCAGACTTCACTTGCACCACCAAGCTAAGCATGTTTTGTTTATTTACTATAGGTTCTTTTATACCTACAGTAACAGTGATAGCAAAGACAGATTAAAGAGTCTCTTTGATGACACAGTATGGTCAGTATGTGAACACATAGAACAGGGGTGTCAAGCTCATCCTTGTTCTGGACCAAATCAAGATCCCGAATGCTCCTAAAGGGCCAGTTGTACCAGAATGTACTGATAAAACCTGTTCGGAAACCGTTAAAACGTCAATGAATTTTTAAAATTAAATAATATTACTGAACATCTTTTCAGTTCCTCCAGGCTTTTGTGATACTTTTTGCAATAAAAATCAAAGTGTTTGTGGTACTAATTTGGAAATATTTGCGCTTATTTATGATGGTAAACCCTACTTTTTACTACTCGCTGCATAGATCATGGGCTACTGACATCAATTGCAGCTGAGGCAGGTGGTTAGTATGAAAGGTTTTGACAATTTTTGAGCAAAATCTGCAATAAACTCCCAATTATTACCACAAAAAAGTGCAGGAATTTGTTGATTTTCATAATAATTCTCAATAAACTGGAGGGACTGATTGATATAATTTGGCAGTAAACAGATTTTTAAAAAACTGCATTGATTTGATTGGACATAATATTCAAGCACACTTTGTGTTTAGTCTAGAATCTAGATGGCCACATAAAAAGCGGGCCAGATTTGGCCCACAGGCCTTGAGTTTGACACATGTGACATAGAGAAACTCAGGTCAGGTGTATTTTTATTCACCTGCTCTCCATAACCACTGCCTCTCTGTACCAGCCTACACAGTGACAACCTTAGCAAATAAACTGACAACTCACGAACAAAAGATCAAACTTTTTTGGACACTTCAACTAGGATAAAACAACAGTAGTGCAAAACATTTATATTGATTTTAATTGTATTTTTCTAATGTTTGCCTTTTTTTAAAGATTTTACAGTTGATGTTTAGGCATTGTTAATAATGTCTTCCAATAACACATAACTACTTAGTCATATTTTCAAATTTCCTGTCAACTTTAAATATCTTTAACTCAGAAACACAGTGAGCCGCTGGATGACTGCTGTGGCAAACCCTGAAGAGTTATATATTATTTATTCATGTTTATTAGGATTGTTTTTCCTAATATGATAGTGAAAGGATACAAAAGCTCCAATGATAAAGATGGGACTGAAAATGTGCTTCTGGAAGGTGAACAGAGCCAAGCCCATGTACGAGAAGATGAAATTCTCAGCCAGGAAGTGAAGAACTTCAAAGAGCTGTGAATGAAACACAATTTTAGTGTTTTGACTTGGACATAATAAACAGCACAATGAGCTTTAAACAGCTACACTGCATGTTCAGCGTGACTGCCACTGAATCAGACCAACAGAAGTCAGGCTGCGTACTGATCTAAATGTGTCACACTGCATGGTGTTTACATGCTAATCTGCAACACTGAGTTCCCTCTGGTAAACCGAGCAGTCATGTCAGGACGGATGACCTCAGTCAGCCCCGATTAAGGTCACTCAGGGCTGATCGTGGTGCCATCTGGAACCAACACCCTGATGGATTACGGGGGAAGTTATAGAGGGTTCAGAATTATGAACTTGCTTGATGGAGCCCCCCGCCCCCCGGCCAGATGCTACCTGCTTGGTGCGTTTTGTAGACTCCTCAGAGAGGTTGTTGGACGTGTAGTGAGCCTGGGTGATGCCACAGAACAGCACAGCCACAACACCTGTTGGAGAACAACACACACGTGTTACAGCCAACTCCACCAACATGCTGCATCACACAGGCATGCTGGCGGATTTTCAACACGCAGCGGGACAATTCATCACAAAGATAAATCAACAAGCTCTTTCACTGCGTCTCTGGAGGATTAATTATCTGCAGTATTATTTTTTAAACCTTAATTTGTAATTTTAGGGCATTATTAAATTCTTTTAGTGCTGAAATACCTCATGATGATCTAGCGGACGAAAGCACTGTCTTGTTAAAATGCAGGGAAAATGAATGATATATTTATGGGAAACTAAAACAAAATTCTTTTTTTAGATGATAAAAAGGTCCAAATCAAGTTCCAAACTTTGTAAGGAAATCTCTTCATGGCACACACTTGAATGTAATAAAATGAAGACGGCTCACCGGTGAAGCCGCAGGCCTCGGCCAGCAGGAACGTGCTCCAGGACATGAGGAAGAAGAGCGCCGTCTCCAGCAGAGGGAAGCAGTGCAGCTTGGTGAACTTGGTGACGTAGAGTCCAGTTAAAGGCCAACAAGGCGTTGCATTTTCATCAGCCACACTCAACAGAAACAACACGACCCAGGCTCTTAGAAAATGGTCTAGAATGAGGCTGGAGTTTAAAGTGTGCGCACAGAGCAGGATATGAGAGCCGTGACGACACCTGTGGCTGCGCCCATCACAAAGGAGCCGCTGAAAATCCCCAGGAAAATTCCCACAGACTTGAAAAAGGCCGAGGCGTCAAACATGTGTGTGTTTGCACCAGCAGGCTGGTAGGCCACGATGGAGCTGAGATGTGAAAAACACACAAGGCATACTTAGTTAGTGTAATTCTGGTATGGGTCAAAATCATAACTATCAACACTCACTTTGGTATCACTGAGCTTGCATTAAATTTTTACCACAAGTGTCTTTTTGAAAAATAGATTAACCACCTGGAGCATCCCAACAAACTCCTATATAGAAACAAGTGGTTCATGTCATCCACTAGAGGGCGGTAGAGCGCCATGTGTGAAGGAGGAGTAGCGATGAAAGGAAGCAGGTTTCACAAATCAGTGTGAAATTCAACTTGAAAAACCGATTTGGTTGAAACCCGTATTTCAGTAAACACCAAAATGGAACATAAACATAAATAAAATACACTGATTTAAGGAGAAACATGACATTCGAAAAAGAGGTGAACGTCTACTGCAGAGTGCTTACATGCTGTGCATGAAAACAGTTTGATTTGCAAAGTAACTTTTAACCAAATCTGTTCAAATACTTCTCCTTATTTCCCCTTAAACAATATGTAGCACAAATCTGCTCAGTTAAAAAAGCGAGTTTGGATTTTTTTTGGAATGACATTTTGAGAAGTCTCCTCCTTACGGTTAGGGTGCATATGGAAAAGTGAAGAAATCCTCTGTGTACAGGAAGGGGTTAGTCGGACAGGAGCCACCATTTTACTTTATGTTTTGCCATCTTAAGCAACTCAAACTGAACATGCTCAAGTCTGAGGCCATGGATCTCTACTAGAAAATGGTGGACTGGGTTGTGTGTCACCGTGAGCATCAAGCAGAAAACTTCAAATATCACTTAAGTATCTAATTTTTATACAGTGGAGTGACTACTCACAACTAATCATGCAGATTAAAACAGCAAGTCTTCTGAAAGTGAGCATGTGCTGCACCTACTAAAGCAGCATTGTATCCAATAAACATTACCTTTTCAATGTGAGTTGAAACTTTGAAACAGTGTAACGGTAAAAGTATAATCAGACTAATCCTGTTTTCAGAAATGTCTACAAATTCACTACAATATGATATTTTCCACTAAAGGTAAGGACCATATTTCTGACAATAGCATCACTGAACTGATAACATGACTTACGAGGACAAGACAATGGCCACAGCATCATTCATGACGCTCTCTCCGAACAGCAGAGCGTACAGATCCCCGTCTGCATGGAGCTCGTTGAAAATCGCCAACACAGTCACTGCAAGCACATGTCAACTATTAACAAGAGATCCGAGCAAACAGCCACATTCGCAGTTAGTCCACAGCTGGAACGCGTATTTCATTGCTCTTGAGTTGTACCTGGGTCTGTGGCGGAGATGATGGCCCCAAAGAAAAGGCAGTCAGTGTAGTAGAACTTCTCAGTCAGCTGTCCGACCGCCCTCATCAGCTTCACCACGCCGTACATCAGATTCCTGGGGTTGGACAAACAGAGGAGAGGTATTCATTTGAAGGGGGGGGATAGGGAAGAGTTATCTCTTAAGATTGATGAACAGAGAGGATAACCTCACCCGATAACAAAGCATGAAATTGCAGTGCCGAGAAAGGCGTAGGTGATGATGGAGCCAAGATTTCTGAAGAAGTGTCTCTGAAAAAGGGGGGGAAAGGAATATACTAAAGACAAATGTAATTGTTTTGTGAGCAAGTGTGAGGGAAAAAAAAACATCTGTATGCTTGAGAACAGCATTGATCATGCTGATAAATAAATACGTCTTCTAGCTGAAACCTTCAGGTCAGTGACTGCTATGACTCAGTCAGACACACAAACACACATCCAGCTGGTTGACCGCTTTTAAAACAAACAAGCAGCGAAACACAGATGACTTCCAGATCAAGCCCATCTGACTGTCCCTGCAAAGTAACATGAAAACAGCTGATTCAGGGTTTTTTTGTGCTTTTTTTTAAACAGGAAATATGCGTCTTCCTCTCAAATGGTCCCAATGAGCAAATTTAATTGTTGACATTCTGATCAGTGACAACTCAGCTTAGTAATGTTGAGCTAATTTTATATATATATATAGGACACATCAGTTGCAAATCTGAGTGGCTTTGGTGTTTAAAATGCTGCTTAAAATGAGCAAAAACAAAAATTATACTCGTGAGTGTGAAAAAACTGAGCTTTTCTAGCTGACCTGACCCCGTTCTTCCTTTTCCTGAGGACTATCATTTGACTCAGCAAATTCTAACATGAAGAAAGAAACACGAAATGTTCAAAATTCACTAAGTAGGAACCTAAAAAGTTCTGCTAAACCCAATTAGATAGTAAATAATGAGGTTAGGGTAGTTGTCTGATGCTAAAGAGCTAATCAATAAATGAAAATACAAAGTACTAACTAATACTTTGTATTTTCATTTCAGTTGTACTCCCTTCTAAAAAGTTTTAGAATAATTATTTATGAACACAGTATCTTGGAAAAATCCATGATAAACATAATCTGTAAATGTTCTACTTTGGTTGTTTTAACGAGATCTAACTGTGATAGCTAGCTTTTGCTTTTCTTGTCATTGTCCTTTTGAGACAGTGTACAATTTTATTGGTAATCAAAGGTAGATAAAGAGTGCAAAATATTTGGTAGTTTCTGAAATCCTTAAAAGTGCAAACTAAGTATTTTAGATAAAGCAATACTGCTTAAACTGGCTACAAACAAACCAAAGATACCACCATGAATCCTCAGTCAGAATTCCTGGAAAACTGAAGGCCCTCAACCCAACTGGGCCTCCAATGGCTGTAAGAACTCAGTCAAAGTACAGTTACTATGTGACTGCACAGAATGCAGTAACAAGCCTGGTCACTGCACACAAAAACTGGCAGACAACACTGGATTCGTCCAACTGCAACACGTTGATGTTGGGTTTTACTTTCCAGGACTGGTACCAGCACCCCAAGCTAATGTAATATACAAAACCTTCAAGGGATGGGCATGCACCCAATAGTAATTAAAATAAGCTTATTTTAAAACAAACAAGCCAGGATTTGATAATAAGCGCACAGTCCTACACATGGAGGAGAGGCAATTACCTCTCCTCCAAAAGCTTTTGTTCTATCCAGCATAATACATTTCCAAGCAAGATTGCTGAATTTTTTCAGTCAACCCTACAAAGTAAACCATTTACCTTGTTGCCCTGCCATGTGTCACATGCCAGGGCAACAAGGGCAATATTGTCATATTATTTAATTTCCCTCTGGGATCAATAAAGTATTTCAGAATTTGAATTGAATTGAGTTAACCAAAGTCTGTGAATCATAAAGATTTAGATATTGCATCTTGGAATAGAGTGGTCACACACCAAGGTTTTAAAAGGGTAAGGTTTCCAAACTGCAAAAAAATATTTGATTGTTCTACACTTTTAATGAGATGCCAAAGAAAGTGTCAGATTGCCCAGCAGCTTGAATCTTACACTGTCCCATCCCATGCCTAGTTCCAATGTAATAAACATTATGGACAGCTATGAAAAGCATCATGAACTTTACTAGTAATTGACCCCATGAAAATGGTGAAAACGTTCGCAACTAAAATCCAAATTACCATTCTCCAAATAAAACCCAGTCGCTTTAAGAAGATAAAAGCAAAAACTGTTTCTACTGTCAGCCGTTTTTCTGAGCCAGCAAAAATGTCAAAGAGGAAACGAAAGACATCTGGTCTGAACTTCCCTTCAAAGAGACACTTATGTTGACTGTTCTCACAGTCTGGCCAATGACAGGTTTAGTTTGCGAGCCATCTGTCCAATGAAACACTGTGTCAGCAGACACTTCAGCCGGACTCAGCCTCACCTCACGTAACTGTGTCGCTTCACTTAATCTCAGAAGCAGCCAGACCGCGCAATATCTCACCTTCTTCAGACTGTACCCAGCATGGAAAATAATCGGAGGGAGCAAAATGTTGAAGAAAACCTCAGGGTCAAAGGTCACCTGGAAAGGGACGAGAAATTCCCAATTGATTGGTGAAATTAGCAGAATGTAGACAACTTTTCCTTTTGCTTACCTTGCGCAGCATATCGTTCTGCTCCACATTGTGGATCTCCCTGAAGTTGATCTCCCCTTTCAGGGTGTACTCAAAGAACTTGCCGCTGATATTGAGCAGCAGGGTGCTGGAAGGTCCTTCCTTCAGCGAGCAGCTTGGGGGGGTCTTGTTGTGGTAGCTGGTGGCTGGAATGCCGTAACGCAGGATCACACCGACCAGCAAGCCTGATAAATCCAATCGGAACAAAGAAGGAAGGTTATAAGAACATTTGACACACGTACATAGACATAACCAACTAAACCAAATAAGTAATCAAACTCTAGTTAAAACTGGTGACGATATGCGATCAACAGCCATTGCATTAGTTAGACATGCTAGTACGGGTCTGGACTCCCTTCGTTCTTCGTCCCATATAGATTCAACAGGTGTCAGAAGCATCCATCAGATTTTAGGCCATACTCCAATCATGCAGTTCCTGCAGATTCTTTGGATGCACATCCATGTCAATTTCCTGTTGCACCACGTCACCAAGGAGCCCAACTGGACTGGAGCCACTGGAATACAGTGAACCCATTGCCATATTTAAGAAACTGGTATACAATTAGCTGAGTTTGGTCACATGGTGCAGGATCTAGCTGGATATTGAGGTGACGATATGGTTTCAAAGTGGTGGAAAACGGATGGACGTGGTCAGCAACAATCTTCAAGAAGGCTGAGGAAGTTAAAGGGGAAGTGTTGCGTTTTCTCCAGGTACTTTATGATATAAAAGGGCACTGTCAATTAGCTAGGTTACCTTCAGTTGATAGAAAGGTGTTGTGTATATGAAGCATAATAAAATATTAATTGACATTCTGATGTGTAATGATGGGACTTGACAAAATGTAAAGCTCCAGTTGTTGACTGTCTTTTATGACTTGTATTTTTGTGTTTTTATGATGTAAAGCACTTTGAACTGTGTTGCTGCTGAAAATTGTGCTATACAAATAAACTTGTCTGATATATCAAAGATGACTTAAAAGAAATCTGTCTTCATAATTTAACGCCTTAAAATTGGACCTCTGTCTCTTTAAGAAACTCCTGCTGTTTCTGAAACTCTGCCTTCAGGAAGTCATCACAGCAGTGCTCTTGTTTTTACCAGCTTTGAGAAAGAAGTAGCTCTTAAAATGAGCTCAGCAGATGAGCAGTTCTACCAGGTGTTTTCCAATTCCTGCTGGCCAGTCTGAAGGAACTGAGTGGGGGAGAAGTGGGTTCTCTGTGAGGCAGAACAAAGCTTCGAAACTGTAGCTTTGAGACAGACGTTATCACACATAAGTGCAAATATCACAAAATGTCTTGCAAATATTTCTAAATAGCTCCAAAAAAGTTGTCATTTTAATTACTAAAAGAAAAAAAAGTAATTAAATCCTGGAGGGATTGATCAGTGTGAAAATATATTCTCTATTATTTAATTTTAAGCAATACTCATCAAATGCAGACATGGATATTAATATTTTAACAGTTTGTTAATATTTATCAATCCATTCTGACACAACCAACCCCTTAAGGACATTCTTGATATGACCCAAAATGAAAATGCGTTTGACACCCCCACCCCACATCACTACACCACCAGCCTGAACCGCAGAAGGCAAGACAAACCGAGGTGTTGGTTAGACCTTATTCTGACATTACTGTGTGAATGTTGCTGCAATAATTCAGACTCGTGAGAATAGGCATCACTTTCTCTAATTTGTTATATGATAATGCTGTGCCTGTGTGAATTATAGCCACAGTTTCCCATTCTTAGTGGACAGAAGTAGCACCCAGAGGTCAACAATTTTATTTGGCTTCAGATATAGGATTCTGAAAACCTTGCTAGTAATGATAAGGTATTTGAGCTCTCATCTTTTTATCATCTCAAACCATTGTCTGCTGACCTCTGACATCGTCAATCGTTTTCATCCACTCCACTGTCAATCCCTGAATAGTTTCTCATTTTTTCCCACCACTGTCTCCAGATATGAGGGGTGATTTTTCATGAAAATCCCAGACCAAGGCACTAAAGCCCGTTTTGTTCCACATTCTGAGTCTAGTTTTAACTTTAACTTACCTCACCTAGATCCCAAAACGGTTTGAGTTGCTGCTGTAAGCAAGCGCTGTTTAACATCTACCTAAGAACGTGGTTGGTGAGTGTAGTTCTTCATGCATTTCTTGTTTACCAGAATACTGGATCAAGTTGCAGCAGAGCAAAGACAGATAAATGAGAGTCGGAGTGGGGAAGAAAGTGATGAGAGAGGCACTTAGAGGAGCACAAATCCTGTGATGGCACAGAGTAAAACAGAGTGCTACAGGCTTGCTGATTCACTCTGCCGGTGGGTTAAGTATGAACATCACACTCACACACTTTGGCCCAACCACACAGGCACACATACACACAGTGGTTTCATGCAGACACTAGATCAAACCACCTGTTGTTTCAGTTCCTGGTAAAAAAAAAAAAAAAAAGACAAAAACATTCAAGAAAAAAAAAAAAAGGTTGGATCGCAGATAGAGGGAGTTTTAGGTGCTTTCCATAAACCTGGACAAGAAAGTACCGTAAGAGATTTTTTGTTTAGGCTGTTCTTTATGCGGCTAATTGGTACTTTCAGCGTGCTACAGAATAATCCTCCTGATCTTACAGAGCTTTGTTCAGGTTCACACAGAAAAGTGAAAGTGAGAAACAGCTCATGCTTGTGCACATAGTCTCTCCAAGTGTTTAAATGTAGCATTATAGTGGTAGTTTTCTATTTTGGATTGTCTGCTTCGCTAACATGTCCCACTGGGGCCCACGGTTCAGGGTCGAAAAACAGCAATGATTAAATTAAAAGGAAAAAAAACAAATCAAAGTCTGCCCTTTTTCCCCTCTCTGGTTAATAAGTGACATTTGTAGCCCAGACTGAACTGCCTAAGTTCTGTCTCTCAAGTCTTGCAGCAAAATGTGTGGCCAACATGCAGTGCATGTGTATATTGTTCTTCACACAGCTTTACCCAACAATAACCGAGGCACAGACTTATGACCAATTATCAGAAGAACGTTGGTTTCATTTCTGAGATGAACTGAACTGATTTTTGTTTGCAAAAACTTTAGGCAGTAAAGTGGAAACAAAAACATAAGAATTCTCAAAGAGTATCAATTCATCTATTTGCATCCATATTAGAAATAAAAAAAATAATAACATTCACGTCTTAGTGAAATAGCATTTCACAGAGATCAGTACAAATATTATTACACAGATCAAATCACTATCCTGACAGCTGAAGTCCTTTAGCTTGTTGTTATTCTTTGCTTTAAAGGAGAAATATTATATAAAATCAACTTTATTTTAACTTTACATCAGTTTATGATGTCATTCACTCATCAAAAGCATGTACCTGGAGTGTTGCCTTGATTCTTTCATTTGTGTTTGAGAAATCCTTTGATCTCCATGGCAACCACTGAGCTGTGCAAAACGCCTGGCTGGACCGAGCTCCGCCTTTGAGGCGCAGCTCCTCCCTGGAGCTGCATTTTCCAAGCTTCAGAGCTATTAGCAGCAATTAGCAAACGTCTGGTATAACTGCACATCTGCTGAGCTCATTATATGAGCTACTGCTTAGTGAAACCCCAGTAAAAATGTTGTTATAGGGTTAATAAAGCGATTGTTGTGATGACTTCCTGAAGGCAGAGTTTCAGAAAGAGCAGGAGTTTTTAAAGAGACAGAGACCCAATTTTGATGTGTTAAATTACGAAGTCAAATTTCTTTGAAGTCACATTTGATGTATACAGCATTTTTATAATAACTGAAGGTAGCAGAGTCACTTGATTGTGCTATAAAATGATTCTATGTGGATGAAAAAAACATAATACTGTCACTTTAAGCTACCAAATTTACACAGGTCATCAGCAGCCCATGTCTGGTCGCCCCTTCCAACAAAGTGACAGAAAACCTCCAGCTTAGGTAACGTCACTGTTGTACAACGACATCCACCACATGCATTAAGCTGTTACAGAATCAGAGAGCTCCTTCAGTGACAGATCCCTTCATCTGAGATGACAAAGGAACATTACTGCAGCTGTTAAACTGCAAAACCACTAGATTTCATTCCTAACAGTCAACACATGTTTACATCCCTGCTGTTATTTGAAATTAAAAAAAGCTGTACAAATAACATTCCAGCTTAATTTGGCACATCTCTGTTGCATGAACTTTTGCCCCCCCACCCCCCACTTCTTATAAATGGTGAATAAATATGCATAACCATTTTGGACAGATTTTAAATGATCCTACTCAGTTGCACATGTTTAAAATAAATAAAAACGACATTGTAGTATTTTTATGTTCCAAGTTTGGCCTTACCGAACCGAGTGTTATTCTTGCTTTCTGTTTCTATATTTTTATCTTCATGTGGATCTACATGCTTAGTGGCTGTAGAGCCACATTTTGCTGCCGGTATGCCTGAATTTCTCCACTAGTGGACAATAAACTTGCATTCAGTATTTGGTACTTGACCTGCACACAAAAATTTTGACAGATTGCTTTGAAGAGTACATTTGATTAGAATCCATTTAAGGCTGGTTTTACATTGACTTGCTACATTTGGTGCATTTTCTTCCATAGTAATGGATGTAACATGAGACAAAAACACAGCTCTCTGTAAGCGTCAAGGCACAAACGGACCAAGTGAATGCTCAGCTTCCTCAAACAACAAGGGAGGCTCCAGAACTGTCGCACAAGTCAGGATGTACAAGAGCTACATCAGTGGGAAATGTGTGTCTAAACTGCAGAAGTTAGGATTTTAAAAAATATTTTAAAAAACATCCGATATCTGCTGCTTAAACTCATTTTATTGAGATGCCAGATGGTTTTATTTTCAGCTTATAAAGCACACAGGTCTGTCCTTCCCTGACCTGTAATGCTGTGCTGACGTGTAGGTCAGGGAAGGACCTGATAAGAGTTGTAACTCATTAAAATCTGTGTTTTAAAAGAACATAGAGAGATGAACCTGAACTGTACTCATAAGAGATCAGGTGTGTTGAACTCATTTTCATTTTGGGCCACATCAAAAATATGAATGTTCTTAAAGAGACATTCTTTGAGAACATCCAACATCAGTGTGTTAAAATTTCTTCAAATTTTAAGGCAAGGCAAGGCAACTTTATTTATATAGTACCTTTCAGCCAGAGACAATTCAAAGTGCTCTTACGATAAATGTTAAAAACAACATGCAACAAGAGAGGGGGAAAAAATTTGACAAAGATTAAAATTAGACAAAGTAAACATCAGAATTCCAAATATAGTGAATCAACAGAATTAAGAAAAAAATAAAGAATTTAAGAGTAGGCAACTTCAAACAAAAAAGTTTTTAACCTTGTTTTAAATCAACTCAAGGTAGGGGGCAGAATTACAGCGAGCAGGAAGCTTATTCCAGAGAGCTGGAGCATAAAAACTAAAAGCTGTTTCACCAAGTTTAGCTCTGACTCTCATAATAATTAGTAGGTTTAACTCTGATGATCTTAAAGGTCTGAGTGGTATGTAGGGCTGAAGAAGATCAGAGATATAGTCTGGGTTTTTAAAGCTTTATAAACCATTAAGGAGATTTTAAATTCTATTCTTTGAGCAACTGGCCAGTGCAGGGATCTTAAAGCTGGACTGATATGCTGATCTCTTTTTGTTTTAGTCAGGACTCTTGCAGCAGCATTCTGGAGAAGCTGGAGCTGTCTTGTTGCTTTTTTATTTTTGATAATCCAGTGAAAATGGCATTGCAGTAATCGAGTCTACTAAAAACAAAGACATGAACTAGTTTTTTGGAGTCTTGTGGGGACAAGTCGTCTAATTTTAGCAGTATTTTTTAGATGATAATATGCTATTTTTATGACAGATTTGATGTGGTTATCAAAATTTTGATCAGGATCCAGGATCACCCCCAAATTCTTGGCTTTGTCAGAGCATTTTAAACCAATAGGTTGGAGGTGGGTGATCAGCTTTAATCTATGCTCTTTTGGTCCAAACACAAATTTGAAGAAAAAATGTGTGTTAAAAATCAGATAAAAAGTGTGGAAATCTGTAGATTCTGTGTGAATTATATGTGAACTTTTGAGTGAGTTTTGTACATTTTTTTTAAAAAACTGGAGGGACTTGATGTCATTTTGGGCTACGTAAAAAGCTACTGTGGGCCATATTTGGCCTCTGAGCCTTGAGTTTGACACGTGTTTTAGATATTGTAATTTTGACCAAGTTGTATTGAAGACATTGTTTTATGTTTCTTTCTGATCATTTTTGTTTTTTCCTGTTATTCTTCATTTTCCATTTAAATGAACTGTTAAAGGTCATTCAAGGTTTAGTAGGCCTGTCACAATAACACATTTTTCTGAATGATTATTGCGATAAATGATAATATTGTTCTTTTGAGACCATTTTCAAGTAATATAATGTTAATGGCTTAGTAATGCAACAACTCATTCTCAAAGATCAATAAACTGTTAATTCTAATAATATTTAGCATTGGAAGTGGGAGACTCTTTCAATACCTAAGATAAAAAAGTAACACAAAGTGTGATTAATTATGAGATGTCTGTGAACAAAATTATTCTTCAAAAAAAAGGGACAGTTGAGACCAGAGAACCAAACTGAAGACTTTTGTCATCCACTTTTTGGTGGAAAGAGAGAAAAAAAGGGGAAAAAAATAAATTATACAAATGGAAATGATTGAGTTTGTTTTAATTTATCATGCGATTAATTGATTAATTGCTTACTGCATCAGGCCTCGGTGCAGGCATTGGATTGTTTTGAGATAATGATGTTTATTGTATCTGTCCAATAATAATAAAAAAAGTTCATGATTATTCACTAAATGGTCAAAGCCACGCCTCTAACATAACCCTTGACCTCAAGCTCTGACTGCCTTCTTTCCCTTTGAGTGTGTGGGCATTTCATTTACACCATCCCAACGCCACATGCAGACCTAGAAAATTCAAGAAATGATGCAGCGTGTATGAGAAACTTTTTTAGAAATTACAAGCATTAACACCATCTCAGAGAAATGATTACTAAGTAGATAAGGCATAAACGAAACAAAACAAACCTGACTATCAACGTGATTGGAATGCCTTTAGGAAACTTGTGTGGGTAGGGCAAGAAAACTAGCTCTAGCCCAGGGGCCCTATCCTCCTAAATCCGGCCCTGGTGAAACCACGATGAAGTGCATTGAGTTTTGTCTTTGGGGATGAGCCGCTGAAAGCACCTTCTAGAAATGAGCACGAGCCCAACCAATTAGAGGCTATATGAGCGCGTGGGGGGCAGAAGAGACTGAATCACGTTCAGCCTGCGGGAAGGTGGTGGTGTAGCTGCAAGAGGAGAACCAGCGTTATGTGAAAACAAGCTCACCGTAAATCATTGCCAGCCCGGTCTCGTGAAGGAAGCGAACCCGCCTGTGCTTGAAGAGCCATATAGTGAGAATGGTGAGAGTCAGCAGCGAAATGAATGTCAGCAAATTGACGCTGTCCTGTCGGTGACTTTCCTCTGCCTCCTTCTCGGTTACAAGTTCCTCCACCATTCCGCCGTCGTCCGCCTTCAGTCCCGACACCGCGTTCAGTAAGGTCCAGACCAGCAGCAGCATCGTCCTGGCTCTCCGAGCCGCGCTGGCTGCGTTCCCGAGAGCGTCCATGGTTTAGGATGCTGCTGCTGCTGCTGCTGCTCAGAGTACACGCAGCCTCTGTGCCATGTCACAGCTGGAAGAACAGCGCGCGCGCACACGCGCACACACACACACACACACACACACACACACAGCTGAGCCGAGTGGGTACACCAAGTCGAGTGGAGACACAACCCAGCGCTCACAGACCGAAGAATTTAACCTTTTAAAGGTACACAGCGCAATGCAACGAAAAGCTCCGCTCTCACTGTGGAGAAGGAGCCCACCTGCACACCCGAACCGAACGGCAAGCTACTGAGTCACCGCTTCGAGATTTTGATGATTGTGCAATTCGGAGGTCACTCCTCTCGAAAACAGGAAATCTGAGCCGTCGCTGGACAAACGAGAAGTAGATATCCGATATCCTGTTTGGGATTGTCTGGTCTGGAGAGGGAGATGTTGGAAGAAAGGGGCGTGGCTTTCAAATACGCTGCATTAATTTGTAGTAGTTATGATGGCAGCAGATCGAAACGCATTCGGAGGAGAAATTAAACAAACAGTGGCGGTTCTTGCATGATTGCTGCCCCGGGCAAAGCTCCTGCCTCTGCACCTGATGGTGCATGTGGAATATGCATAAGATTTATTTATTTTATTTTATTTTACAAATTCAAGCTGTATTTCCCCCCAATAATATCTTAATTTGGCCTTTTAGTCCAAGTTTGACAAGTTTCTATATTGCTGTTCATCAGAATACCAAAAAAGGTTACTTTTTGCATATTTATACAAAGAATAAAAACTTTGCAGATTTTTTTTATAGAGTTTATGAACAGAGTGTAATTCAATTCAGATTTGATTGGTATTTTAGATTTTGAACTACTTGAATGCTTTTTAGTGCCTTAAAAAGCATTTGAGCAATGCTTTTTAAGGCATTACACAAATGCTTTTGAGTAATTACGGCATTCGAGTAATGCTTTTTAGGCCACTAAAAAAGTATTACTCAAAACTGAAAAAGCGATTTCAAAAGTTGTGTCTTGAAGAAACATATCACACAGGGCACCACTATCAAAGAAGCACAACTGGTTGCTATATATATAAAAAAAAAAAAACAACACTGCTGAAGAATTTGAATGAAGAATTTGAATTTCAACCTGATTCCTTCAGTTTATTTTCTCAGTTTTTGGCTACATTTGCTTTTCTTTCAGAGTGAGGACTCCTGTCAGTGAACAGGTTCATTAAACCCTCAGTATGAAAGGTCGCACACCTTTAAGTCACTGAAGGAACATAAACGATTTTAAAGGGTGATTGCTGTATTTTGAATTCTGTAGAAAAATAACCTGGAAAAAAATCCAAATCGCCTCATAAAACCTGTAAAAAAAAAAAAACGCAAAGTAGTGCATTTGCAACTGTGTGTAGCTACATACATATCAGAAGAAAAACTTTAAGAGGCTTGAGAATGAGACGGAGGTTCCCCTTCCAGCAGGAAAACAACCTAAAACATATACATATGAAATTGAAGAGCCTAGTTAAAGTCCAGATGTATCCAGTCCAACAAAGATTGACCTGCTTTCCAAGGAAAAATGGGCAGATATTTCATTCTCTACTTTAGAGTCGATAAGAGAAATAGCCCACTCTTAGAGCATGTGTGCAACGGGCGGGAAATTCAGAGTTACAGGTTAATCCATCCCAAATGTTTCTATTTTCATGTTTCTTGCATTACACTCTTCACTCTGGAATACCCACGTGTGATGCCGAGAAGATGCGGACTCTAAACCCAAATGTTAATTGTATAAATTTGAACTTGAGTCGGTCAATGTGTTATGAGGAAGGCATGTTTCATAGAAGAATGTTAGCATAGCTGCCAATGACGGCAGATAAACGATTTCCTTGTAATTCTAAGTTGTTTCTCCACCCTTAGCACATTTAGCAGTGAGTGAATGAAGTTGATTAACAACACTAAGACCCTCCTACTGGTTCTGATTGGTTGTTTTTGGCCAGAATGATGCATTACTTTAGATAGCAATTGTAGTTCAGGAAGGAGATGGAGTAGATTGATTTTTTTCAATGATTATCTGTCTCATAACAAACTGTCACGACATGGTGACAGCTTTAGCAAATATGGAGAAAAAATATTTCTGTTAGTTATGTACTGCAGCTTGAATAAAATGCAACTACATAGCATTTTTTAGAAGTCTAGATTGGTTTATGTGTATTTTGCACGTTGCCTATGACTGTTGCTTGTGGGGAGAGACATTTCAGTAATCTAAAACTAATAGAAAAAAATTAAGCAACCTACTTGCATACTGTATGCGGACTGTTGCATGTAAAATTCATGAGCAGTAAATATTGTGCTAGTATCAGTATTGAACCAAAGAAAGCAAGCCTTTAAAATTGTAACATTTTTCATGGGTCAAAAAAGACTCAAAAAATTGTAACAGCAGCTGCGCAGGGGGAGCCCAATCTAATATTTTGTCAGGGGGCCCAAAATTCCTGCGACGCCCCTGGTTCCAGCTGTCGGCAGAAGCTCAGAAGTGAAGTTAAAAGCTGAATGAAGCTTCATATCAGCAAAAGGAGTCTGAAAATAAAGAAAAAGAGCTCAGTGAAAAAGGGGTTTTAAAGACAGCACTCAGCCTTCAGAGGAGCAATCAACTAACTGCAGTGCATTCTGGGTAAAACTGGCAGACAAGTTTGTAGTTCCCATCTGATTATACAATTCCAGCTTTTGGCTCAGAAGTGAGAATAAAAGCTGAGCCAAGCTTCATGTCAGAAAAACTGAGTTATAAAATAAAGAAATAAAGAAGAAAATAAAAGAACGTGATGAAAAAAGGGACTCCACAATCAAAAGTCCAATCTTCAGAAGAAGAAACAAGCAATAATCCTGCATCCAATGGAAGCGAGCTGAAGAAATAAAATAAAATATGACCATCCTTCTTATCCTTTTCAAAGAGGGTAAAGCAAGTAATTAAAATGTTCTGAAAATAAAATAAAATACTGACCTTTTATTTACTGGATGCCATTTTTATATTTTAGTTTATATAAACTTGCATTTTGGAACAATGCAAGAACATAAATTAACCATATATTCGTATAAAACTGTGTATGTAAAGCTCAATCAGATTAACTATCTGCTACAACAATAAAGAGATTTGGTCAAACACAATCAGTTAATAAAAACTATTCATTAACTGATTAAGTTGTGTTTTAGATTGTTCTTGAAAAACTAATCAGTCACGGCTGCACAGTGAACCCATTGATTCTTTACAGCAGACAGCCGCTCCCCTCTTACAGGTACTGCGTACCCCCGCTAAATCCTTTAGGGGTCCTCAGTACCCGACCGTACTCCCCTACTTTCACCCCTGACTAAAACACTTGTAAAACACGACAAAAACAATATAATAGCAGAACTAGCATGACCTAGATTAAACATCTTTCAATAATATGCAATAAAGAAAACCATATAAACATATTTTATAAAATGGATAAATAATATTTATCACATAGCAGAGACACCATCTCTGACCTCGTCAGTGATCCTCGTGGCTCTAAGGATTACCCATAATACATCGCTCTTTCTAAAGTGAATGCATTACAACTTTTTACCAGCAGATGGTGCAGTTTAGCAGAATTTAACCTGAACCTTTTTAATTAAGTTACATTTGTAAATTGTACACGCTCTGTCCAGCGCTCTACTGTGTTATTGATGGACAAGTAGAGGAACTGACTGCTCTGTTTCTACATTGATCACCAATTTCCAGTAAAACACTTTCTAAATTGTTGGAGGCTATCTTAAACACAGCCTCAGAGAGTTTATGACAGGACAAATTGACGAAACTCTCACATATATAATATTCAGTTGATTGGTTTGGATCAAACAGATCCAACTGACCGATGAACCAGCGCAGATTTCTATGCAGAAGCGACCAGGAAGAATTTATGAGGCACTGTGCATTCAGACCCAGGGCAGGCCCAAGCCTCCAGGAGGCCCTAAGCGAAATTTGGTTTTGGAGCCCTCTAGTTCTGCTAACAATGTGGACTGGCAGCAATCAGCAGTCTGATCATTAGATCATTCACACACCTTCTATAGAATTATTGCATCTCTGATAGAGCTGTTTACATTATATATATATACTGCTCAAAAAATAAAGGGAACATTTCACTTTAATTTTGTGTGTGGCTCCAAATCCAGGCCTCCATTGGTTAAATAAATTTGATTTCCATTGATGATTTTTGTGTGATTTTGTTGTCAGCACATTCAACTTTGTACAGAACAAAGTATTCAATGAGAATATTTCATTCATTCAGATCTAGGATGTGTTATTTGAGTGTTCCCTTTATTTTTTTTGAGCAGTAGAATACATTTATTGGCTGGAGGCGCTCCTGCAGACGGCCGCAATCCAGAGCTCGATAGAGCATCCGATCATGTCCTTTGGCTTCATTAACAGAAGTCAGAGGGGAAAGGTGATGCAGGGTCAAGCTGGTCCTGTTTTTTTTTTTTATTTCAGGCTGATCCTAGTAGAAAACCTCAGCCTTTCACTAACAGATCTCTCTGGTCTGCTGAAGAATATTGCTATGGTGCCTATTTTGTGTTTCAATTTTGCATATGTCGATGTGGCTATAGGGGAAAGAGAGAAAGTACTGAAAAGACAGGATGAAGATAGTTGTGATAGGGATTACCTATTATTAGAATGGCCTAGCAGTTAAAGTAGGACGCTAATCTGACATGTGGTTGTCAGACGGTTACGTGGTGTTTGGGGTTTGTTGTACATGTGTATATTTAAATCCAGTTTCAGAACATCCTCATAAGAACCAGGTCAGCATTGTATAAAAACGCCAAACAACTATTAGCGAATACATAATTTCGACTATCAGTACATCAGAGCTAAACTGAGAGATTTTTAGTCATCTGATCTTTCTGTTACGGTTCAATGTATTATAAGCAAAGGAATCACTCGAAGGGGAGTTGCCGGGTGTGGAACTGGTGACGCGTTCAGGGTAGTCAGTTAAAATAACATCTGAAAAAAAACAGGTATCGTGGTTTGCTTCAATTTGTTTAATTTTCTACTCCCTGCAACTGATTTATTCAAAAACAAAAAGTAGCATGCGGTTTAAAACTGCATTTTCCAAAAGCAAAATAAAAGAAATAGAGTAAAAGAAAACGTTTGTTTCATAATCTGATAAACTGCATCGTTTTTAAAAATAAAATATGCAGTGTTTGGGGATACAATTATGGATTGCTTTTAATACACATTAGGAGTATATTCCCATCTTACACACGACGTTTCAAATGAAAGTTCAGATATGTTGGTCTTGCGGAAATCGTGTTTGTAGTTCAAATACGTGAATGTTTCACGGCTGTTCACCACTCCTACGTACATACGTCACGCTGTTTGGCTCAGTCATTGGCTGTTACAAGTACCACCAGGTTGGAAAACGAAGCTGCGAAACAGGAAGCTAAAAAAAAGGGGGGAGGGAAAAAAAACCTGTCAACTGAAGCTCACGTAGGTACGGTCGCGCCTCACATTTTGTCGTGGGTTTCTCTTCCAGGCTGACGGGACCGTGATATCTGGTCGCTGCTGAAAAGGCAACATGGGATGCTTCTTCTCGAAGAAATCCAAAAGAAAGTCGGCGGAGAAGGAGAACCTCACGCCGACAACGACGAGTGCTGATACTGCAGGTAACTCGGTTCCCCTTGGCAACAACACCGACGAGGCTCCGAAGCAGTACAGCTGGGACAAGAGGGAAAAGGTGAGGCGACTGGACGGTACAAATCCAAGTAGAATAGCAACTTGGTAGCACTGAACAAACGCATTGTAAAAGTAGGTAGGTATATATAAATCATCTTGATGTTCCGCCGTTGCTTGTCTGGTGTGTTGCGTCAACTTCCAGGTAGTTATTGTTTGTTAATGGTGCAGCTAACTACCCATTTACTATAGACGGGGGAAAAAGTTTGACTTTTGGGTTGATGTAAAATTTTGAAGAGCACAAATGATTAACAAATGCACTGCAAACTGTTACTCTGAACTAAAATTATTGTGACAAAAAAAGCATAAAACAAATGAACATCCAGGTCGTCCGATTAAAAACGGCAGGAAATACACACCGATTTTCTAAATTTGTCACTATTTTTTTTAATGTTCAAGATGTCGCCCACCTCTCTCTAAATGCTCCCACGTCGCCAGCCTTATCTCATTATGGGATTACAGTACTACACAACAGAACTCAGCCTTATGTTGCCGGCTTGGCAGTAGATGAACTTCCCTTTAGACTCGCTGCTTGTTGAAAGTGTAATAAAAGGGTCACACCACCGACTGCATTATGATTTAGGCCTAAAAGAGCACACTGAGACACCTTTCAAGTAATTAGGTGGAACCACATGAACAGGATACTGAAATACTTTTTATTTTTTGTTGCAAAGAATAAAATGTACTCCAAATGTAACTGTGATTATAATCAAAGTTGTGATGCAGGTTACTTAAAGGGGCAACATTATTCATTTTTTTGGCACGTGATGCCATTTTATAGCACAATCAAATAACTGTTAACTCCAGCTGTTATAAAAATAGATTTTATATATTAAAAATGGCTTAAGAATTTTGACTCCTCCATTAACTCTTTTATAATGTTACAATGTTTTTACCAGTGTTGCAATGAGAAGTAGCTCATATAATGACCTCAGCAGAAGTGCAGTTCCACCAGGGTTTGCTAATTACTGCTGGCTAGTCAATAGGAGCTGAGTGGGGTATTGTAGGGTTGGTCAATGTTCCAGTGAACCAAGGAACACTCTAAACACGTGGGATTTATGGTGCATAGAAGCTGAATGCTGCTTCTCCATGTTTGGCGTGTATTTAAATGTTTTATTCCAAAGATATGTGTTTCTGCACAGGCTGACCCCAAGGATTACACTCTGACTGGACTCAAAGATGTCACCGTGGGCCGGCTGCCTGGGACGCTGAACGGCAAGCCGTTTGTCATCCAAGACTGCGTGAACTGCAACATCTTTGTCTTGGACCACTCGGCGACCATCAGCATCGACGACTGCGTCAACTGCCGCATCGTCTTCGGGCCCGTGAAGGGCAGCGTGTTCTTCAGGGACTGCAAAGACATCAAGTGCGTGGTGGCCTGCCAGCAGTTTCGCGCGAGGGACTGTAAAAAGATGGACGTGTTCCTGTGCTGCGCCACCCAGCCCATCATCGAGTCCTCCACGGGAATGAAGTTCGGCTGCTTCCAGTACTACTACCCGGAGCTGGCCTTCCACTTCAAGGACGCCGGGCTGAGCATATTCAACAACAACTGGAGCAACATCCACGACTTCACGCCCGTGTCGGGGGAGAATAACTGGAGCCTGCTGCCGGAAGACGCAAAAGTGGCGGACTTCGTGCCAGCGCCCGACCCGGAGTCCGATTTCAAGTCCGTCCGGATCTCCACCGAGGCCGACCGGAGCATTGTGCCTTTAACAAAGGGAGGCAGGCGGAAAGACAGCGAGGAGTCCTGCCTCTTCGTTTTCTTTGCCGGGGACTACACCACTGCAAATGCCCGCAAACTGATCGATGAGGTGAGTGTTGGTGGGAGAAGAGGCGCTTTTTGTTCGAACCCTGTCGTTTTGGAAGGTGTGTAGAAAGAGGAAGTCTTTGTGGGTAAAGGGTGAAAGGGTGGTGCTAATGTCAGAGCTTACGTCAGATGCTTCTTTTTTTAATGAATTAGTCATTGTTCCTATTGCTAACACAGCCTAGAAAAGCACAAAACAGAAGGACCTGCATGTTTAAACGGTCCTGATTGAGACATCCAGAAATGCTTGATTCTGTCTATTATTCTGACAATTAATATGATAAAACAAATTGGCAAATTCTGCAGCTTTTTCATTTAACTGCTTGAGCCTCTACTACACAATGTTAAAAATACATTAAAAGATAAAAAAGTAAAAATGTTATTGCCTAAAATGCCTAGTGTGTGTTTGATCATTTGTAGCCAAGGATGCATAATAATCTGTTTATTTTTTGGATTAGTAAATGGATAGAGAAAAGGTCCTTAAAAGGAGTTTTTATTTTTTACAGACTTTGAACTAGGTGAGGAATTTTGAATAAACATATTTACAGACAAAGAAGGTTTTTCATTTTAAGTACAAAATGTTTATGTGTTTTTGTACCATTTTGGATTAATTCCTGCTCTGACTGTGTTGTTTTTTCAGAAAGGTGTCTTTTTTTGAGTCTGTATGTTCGATTAATTGATTACTAAATTAGTTGTCGATTATTTCCATATTCGATTAATCATCATGAATTCGATTAGTCGAATTAATTGTGAAAAAACTGT